>NC_141873.1:173741042-174469792 GCF_056163025.1 Triticum urartu | reverse complement strand
CTTTCAGTGACCAATAGTGGTGGTCACAAGTTGACATATTTCTTGTAGTGACACCTCAACCTCAGGAGGCTGTTCTTCCCTTGTACTTTTCATCATCAGCCCGTGAGGCAATCCACCACCACACTGGAGTAGGGTATTACACCACAACGGTGGCCCAAACCAGTATAAACCCCGTGTCTTTCTGTGTTTTAAGTTTGTCGAGTTCGTCCGCAAGATCTTAGCGAGCTAGAGCATAGATCGGTAGGAGGGAAAGACTTCGCGTGCACCCAAGTGTTCGAAACTTAAGGGTTTGCCAGAACCCCACATCCGATAGGAGCACCTCTGCGATTGTTACTGCCGGGTCATCTGGATTTGTACCTCAAACTGGGTGAAGCCGAAAGCTAGTGTTCTTAAGGGAACACTCGGTCGGTGAATTAAAGACGTTTCCGCATTCACTCCATTGTGAAACCCTAGAAGTTACTTACTCTATGATTTTTTCAATCATAGTTCGGAGATGCACATTAAACGCATGCACACCTGGGAAAGGAACCCATAATAGAATTATTCTCTCTGGAAGTTGTTTCTTACATAATGTAATATAACATAACTAGCCGGATACACATTGTCTATTCAAGCAACTATGACCCCTACACCTGGTTCCCATGCATACCCCGGTATATTCTACCGCTAGGGTATTCCGAAACACTCTGTACCTTCGGGTCCAGAGGTTGAAGCGAAAAGGTCGGCCATGACAATTGTTGTTACAATCCAGCTAGAAGGAAAGTACATAGTCACTTAGGACTTAAAGACTTCCTCCTCTATACCGTCCAACATGCGGTCTAACTTACAATCCTGTTGGGAATATCTCGCGGCCACCTCTACTTGGTCATATACTAAACTAACGGGAATTTCTTCCCCATTTGACAGTCTGACCCGGGCCATGTGATTCGGATCCAGCTTGGTGTACCGCGTTTTTACCATGGCCCAGGCCTCTCGCACACCCTCTCAGCAGGCCGATATCTTCCATAGTCAAATACGCCGCCGCGCTCCCTTGAACAGCTCCACAAGCTTCTCCATACTCCCTGGAGGGGAGGCGGATGGCCATAAGGCCTTGACTACACTCTGCATTGCCTACCGAGCTTGCTCGTGTAACTGCTACAACCCTTGCAGAAGATCACTTGTTGATCCGGACACCTCCTCTTCGGGATGGCCTGTCAACATACCTGCAATCACAGCTATATCAGCTAAGTTTACCCCCAAACTGTTATAAGATAAATTCGGCCACATACTGAATATGTCATCTCGCAGCTTTTTGCTCTCCTTCACGGAGTCGGCTAGATGGGCTCGCACATCTTTCAGTTCTTCTCCTAGTTTGGTGTTTGAATCCTGGAGTTTGTTTTTCTCCTCTCTGACTCGGGTCAAAACGCGCTCGCCTGCCGCATGTTGTCCCCTCGCCTCTTTTTCACTGGTTTGAGCGGCCTTCAGTTCCTCTCCCAGTTGGTTCGATGAACCTGTTATGAGACAAGCAGTAGTTGCAATATAGCTGGCGTATAATTTTTTGTTACTTGATGGAGGGAAATATTACCAGAGGACGCCTTCTTGAACTTTTCCAGTTCGGCGGTAGCAATAGTTAGTTATGTCTGGCACTACTCCAGCTCTTGGGCTAGCAGGTCGTTCTTCTCCATAAGAGCCTGGTTATACAACAATCCCTAAAACATTTGTCTCAACTGCTTTAAGTCTCGGGGGCTACGGGCACATGGTTATCAAATTCGGACAAGGTAAACTTACTTGCACATCTTTCAAATGTTGCTCAGTGGCTCTGTTAAGCCCATCTCGAGCAGCTCGGATTTATGCATCAGCTGAGCTGAAGGCACCGAATGCCTCTTTTGAGAAGCAGGGATTTCGTAAAACGGCCCTCCGGCGCCGGTGATTCATGGCGCTCTCCACTTCCGAATTGGTGATGGACATATTTTCCGAACCCTCGGCAGAAGGACGGTCCGGTGCCACTCCCATATCTGGCCCCGTCACTTCAGCCGAGACCGAATCTTGGTTATCAGGAATATGACTGGTCGGGTCGCCGGACACAGCCCATCAAACCTTTTCCCTGATACAAAATGAACATATGAGTCACAGTTGGACGCGACTGCTAAAAAGAGCATAGTTGCAAACCCATACCTCTTCAAGGAAGGCCTGATCGTATCTCTGTTTGCCTTCCTCTTCAAAGGCCTACCCGACGCGGGAGCCGCTCTCTCTGGAGATGCCCCCGGGGCAGCACGACGTGCCAAATGCCTCCCCTTCTGAGAACAGGATGGTGTAGTGAGGAAGTATGAGAAAATCCTCTCGGACAAAGTGTCTCCTGATTACTTACATGAGAAGCAGGGAGAAGACCTGGGTAATCGGCGATGATGTGTACATCCTTGCCATCATAGCCCGTCTGATAGAAAACTCCATCTTTGAGCTCCTCGAATATGTCCGGATCTTCCTCATATCCGGGGTCAAGATCCCGATTCTGATTCTCCGGCTGAGGGGCAGGGACATGGATCCCCTCGACAGCCTTTCGCCATTCCTGTCATGAATGAATAAGATACCGCCCTTCAAAAATAATTCATGGAGAGGAGTTGAATAGTAGAGTTAGTGCTTACCCAGCGAGGAGAATTGTACATGGAAAATCCGTCTCGATTTTGGAGACGGGTGAACTCATCCTGCTCCCCTTTATACAGTTCGTCCAATATTTTGGCCAAAGCAGCGGGATTCTTCGGGCCCTTCCAACCGCAGCGGGAGGCGTCGTCTTCCCCATTGTAGTGCCTCATGGGTAGCCCTCTATATTGGAGTGGTTGGACCCCCCGCGTTATGGAGACCACCATTACCTCGACTGTTGACAATCCGGACTGGGCGAGCATCTTAACCTTACCCAGCAGCAGACTGATCTCTGCGCTATCCTCTTCCTCGAGGCTCCGAGGATGCCAGCTATGGCGTTTCTTCAACGAAGCACTTGAAAATTCGGGGAGGCCCACCCGGACTGGGTCGGGAAGAGCGACGTCGTCAATGTAAAACCATTCGGAGGTCCACTCTTCAGAGGCTTTGTTCGATGTGCTGAATAGGTATCCGGTGTCAGCAATGCGCCATATTTCAGCCCCGCCCACTTCAAATATCGATCCCTCGTGGTTGCGTGGGACAAGACAAAACAACCTTCTCCATAGATCAAAATGGGACTCACAACCCAGTAATAGTTCGCATAAAGCGACATAACCCGCAATGTGGAGGATGGAGGCTGGGGTAAAATTCTACAGCCGGAGGCCATAATACTCCAGAAGCCCTCGGAGGAATGGGTGAATTGGAAATCCCACGCCCCTCAGCAGATAGGGGACGAAGCACACTCGTTCCCCCGCAGATGGATTGGGGAAATCTTCCGCCTAGGTTTTGCCGTTGAAGGAAGCCAACACTGCTCGAACAGGCATCAGATCCGCAGGGGGAGAAATCCCTGTGTTTGCAACTTCGCTAATTGACTATGGGGCACAGAGCGCCTCTCCCACTCGCCTTTCTCTGGGTCGGAACGGGAAGAGGAGCTAGGAATGCTAGCCATGTTGGAATGGTCTTTCCTGGCAATCTCTGAGGATTTTTTCCGCGTGGTGTCGAATGGATTTGAGACCCAATCTTTTTAAATATATGCTCTTTCTTGCATGGCTGGGGTGTTATTTGCAAAAAATACCCTGACAGTCCGCATTCTCCCAACAAGTGGAAGCTGAAGTCATCGATGCACATAAAGCCGAGGGGTGGGGCATTGAATTGAAAGCCGAACACATTACTTGGAAGACGTTGGAGGAGGAACCCGCCTTGCAATGCCAAAGACAATTTGCGTGCCGAACACCTCGTCGTTGAAGCCTGGTTTGGGGGCTACTAAGGGAATCCTAGATTAAGGGGTCCTCGGGCGTCCGGCCTGTTCGCCATGGGTCGTACTGATGGGCTGTGAAGATACGAAGACCGAAGACTGCACCGTTGTCCGGATAGGACTCTCCTTGGCGTGGAAGGCAAGCTTGGTGACTAAATATGTTGATTCCTTTCTTTTTAACCAATCTTGTGTAACCCTAGATCCTCCCGGTGTCTATATAAACCGGAGGACTTAGTCCGGACGACAGATACATTATCATAACCATACAAGCTGGGTCTCTAGGGTTTAGCCATTACGATCTCGTGGTACATCAACTCTTGTAATACTCATATTCATCAAGATCAATCAAGCATGATGTAGGGTATTACCTCCATAGAGAGGGCCCGGACCTAGGTAAAACATTGTGTCCCTGTCTCCTGTTACCATCGACCTAAGACGCACAGTTCGGGACCCCCTACCCGAGATCTACCGGTTTTGACACCGACACTCATGAAGAGCACTCTGGTTGTGATCTTTTGGTTCAAAAGAACTTCTGCCATATTCGTTCATGGTATTGGAAGAACGATATACCACGTTCCTCAAGGACTAGCGCAGAGGTTACTAATAACCTAAAGGTACAAGCAACACTATCAACACGAAGTGAGTATAGTGAATCTTGGGCTCAAGAACCCGGAAATAGAATGCCTACTAACTAAATTGCATCACGGGATGCTTTCGATAATTATGGTTAGAATCATCACACTTGGAACACAAAACATGGCTAGATTACTATGTGGTTCTCTAAGATACCCTAGTGTCATAATAATAGCTTAAACATATATGTTGAGGCAATGGAGTACCTCAACACATCGATTAGTGTGATTAATCTGATCCAAAAGGACATCGGAAACATGAAGAAAAGACTTGCAAATGCATTAGATTCTTTAGAAACCTTGGATAACTCGGACAACATAATGGTTGTACCGGCATGAGTATGAGGCAACCTGCAAGACAACTAACAACACAACAAATAGATTCTTATGGAAGCACAAATCCGGGAAGGCTACAACTTTCCTATAAGTCTCCAGCATAGTAACTCGTCATCCTGATAGATAGATGAGAAAGCCTAGTTTCTTAACCCCGTAGAAAAGATGAGGGTGACTCGGAATCATAATGACACAAGGATAAGGAGTAAAAAGAGTCTGATGTTCCCTTTCACAATCAATTCCCTTATATAACTAAAGCATTTCTTGACACGACTTCGACCAATTTCGCTTGGTAATACTACAGGCAGTCAAGCTATGATACCAAAGCTGCCAGGACCCCGATCCTAAATCACACCGATATAGAATGTAACACGTCATATAACTTTGAGGCCTCGCGCATGGTATTCCCACGACTGCAACCTTGCCTAGGACGGGACCGTTTACACCTTTCACCTCACGTATATGATTGTGTCGCTAGCATCCATATGACAAAGAACCCGGGCCGACATGACTAGTCGTGAACCCAAGGTGGCACAAACTTATAGGGACATGCATATGTAACCCATCAATGAACGTGTCGGTCATCAATGTATGAACCCAAGTCGTAGCAAGCAACAAGGACTTAAAGGAACATCACGTGACATTTCCCCGAAGGGACAGACACAGGAACAAAGAAGGATACATGCCGGCCAACCTAAGTGTTCCGGAGTAGTAGCGAATTACCATGGCTCTGTGGAAGCACTAGGAGACATTTTCCCATATGTAAGGCTACCAAGAATAAATAACTAGGTGTCGGATCCCCTACATAGCAATACACGTTACATGTATGCATAACATGCAAGTATGTGTTGTAGAACATGGCATCGCAACATAACTCAACAACTCATATAGATAAAGACCCAAAAGAGCCATCATAGCATTATTACAAGCATCGAGTCTCATGACCCTTCAAACAAAGTCATACAAGACAAGCGGAAGCATACACATGTATGAGTATAGACATCTGAAAAGAGAGAAGGCTAGAAATCCTGTCTACCAACAAGACCCTCCAAAGGAACAAAACCACTATCTGGGATTCCCGAGCTAATCGTCGAAGCCCACGTGACACTACTAGTGAGACTGAAGTCTTGCTGCAAAAACATAAATTAAGCAAATGTGAGTATAAATGTACCCAGCAAGACGTACTTCAAAACTAGCTACATATGCATCAGTATCAAAAAAGGGGTGGTGGAGTTTAACTGCAGCAAGCTAGCTTTGACTCGGTGGCTATCCTAAACTATGATTGCCAGTAACTTCTTTGAGGTGGCGCACACGAGTCCAGATATTCACCATATCAATACACCACTATGGATTTATTCTTGTCTCTCGTCTCCATATGAGAAGGCCATGCATAGCACTCACGCTTATCTTGCGCATTTTAGAGTATCCACTTCAAGTTATCTATGAACAATGTAAGCTTTCCACGTAGTCCATATCCGAGGATGTGGCTATTCGAATAGATCATATTACTCTGTAGGAGTGTAATTCTTCACGCACGCTCTCACCACTTATCGCCGTTTACACGACATGTACTCGGCAACTTTCAAGGGGAAGCCCAGCGAGGGTGTCGTCCACGACCTGACTAACCACACCAGTCTCTAGTCCAGGTTTATCGCCTATTCGGGTTCCATCCGCAAGGAAGTCTGGCTGGGGTTTCCACTACAGCCCCAAATGAGTGCAGGGTTCCAAAGCCCACCAAACGGGTGCCACTTGGTACACCAGGCCACGGTGCCTAGTCTATCCCAAGCCCATCTCTATCGGGTGCTACTTGGTAGACTACTAACACAATCTACAAATACCAGAAACTATTTGCAACTCCTGGACAAAGATCGAGGCAATTAATAATTCTAAAGGGGCACTTAAGCATTCCAATGCGAGGTAGCAATTGCCTTGGATCACAAACACGGAACTCAGTTCCTAAGGACAGTTTCAATGAGACAACCCACCATGTACTCCTACATGTCCTCAAATCGCTACCTTTAACAAATCATGTTCACACACACTTAGCTCTCAACAGTAGGACACGTTCATCATCATTCCAATCCATCCCAGATGAATCAGATATGACACAACTCTAAGAAAAGCAGGCACAAAAGGCAAGCATGAATGATTTGGAACATCATGGATCAAACAACTCCTACTCATGCTAGTGGATTTCAACTATTTACTATGGCAAAGACAGGTCATGCAGAGGAATGGGTTCAACTACCGCAACATGTAACAATTGAATCGTTGTTGTCCTAATGCAGTAAAAGAGAGCAAGATCAAGAGAGTTAGATTGTATCGAGATGCTCAAAGGGGATTGCTTCCCTGGCACTTCTGAAGATAGCATTGTGTCTTCATCGGTGACATCGATCTCAACGTCGGAACAACATCTACCGAGAGGGGACAGATACCAACAAACAAGAAGAACACAATCAATGCAATGCGGCAATATGATGCATGATCATGACATGGCAATATGCTAGTATTTGAACTAATGTAAAATGCTACCATGTTAGTTGAAGTTCATCTTAATCAAATATTCAAATTCAAACTCCAAAGGAAGCATTAAAAATGCCCTTTAACTGATTTGACCTGATCAGTAGATATAAGTTGTTCAAACATGCATGAAAATCCCATAAACAGATTCTTTGGATTTTTCTGATAATTTTTCATGTATCAATTATTTCATTCTGAGCTACTGTTGAATTTCTATGATTTTTAGAAGTTTAGGACATTTTCTGAAATTAATAAATCATTTTCTGATCTATTTTAAATTCCAGAAAACATTATTGCGTCTGCATGCCATCATTGTGACGTCATCAGGTCAACCAGGTCATCCAGGTCAAACCTGACCAGTGGGGCCCATTGGTTAGTGACGCGGGTGCTAATCGCGCGTTAACTCACGTATTAACCCTCTACAGGGCCCGCTGTCATTAGTTGTGGGGGCTTTAACTAGCGGGGTTACTCCTTAATGACTCCACCACTTCGGCACTCGCCGAAGCTCGACCGGTGGCGACAAAACGACGATGAAGGACTCGCCGGAGTTGCTCGGAACGGCGTGATGTTTACTACGCAACTTTATCCTTGTAGACGTTGTTGGGCCTCCAAGTGCAGAGTTTTCTAGGAGAGTAGCAAATTTCCCTCAAGTGGATGACCTAAGTTTTATAAATCCGTGGTAGGCGTAGGATGAAGATGGTCTCTCTCAAACAACCCTGCAAGCAAATAACAAAGAGTCTCTTGTGTCCCCAACACACCCAATACAATGGTAAATAGTATATGTGCACTAGTTCGGTGAAGAAATGGTGATACAAGTGCAATATGGATGGTAGATATAGGATTTTGTAATCTGAAAATATAAAAACAGCAAGTTAGCAAGTGGTAAAGGTGAGCGAAAATGGTATTGCAATGCTTGAAAACAAGGCCTAGGGTTCATACTTTCACCAGTGCAAGTTCTCTCAACAATGATAACATAATTAGATCATATGACAATCCCTCAACATGCAAAAAAGAGTCACTCTAATGTCACTAATAGCGGAGAATAAATGAAGAGATTATTGTAGGGTACAAAACCACCTCAAAGTTATAATTTCTAGTCGATCTATTGGGCTATTCCTATAAGTGTCACAAACAGCCCTAGAGTTCGTAGTAAAATAACACCATATGACACACATCAATCAAACCTAATGTCACATAGATACTCTAATGTCACCACAAGTATCCGTTGGTCAACTATATGATATGCATCAAACAATTTCAGATTCATAATATTCAATCAAACATAAAGAACCTCAAAGAGTGCCCTAAGATTCCTACCGAAAAAACAAGGACGAAAACGTGCATCAACCCCTATGCATAGATTACCCCAATGTCACCTCGGGAATCCACGAGTTGAGTCCCAAAACATACATCATGTGAATCAATAGAAAACCCCATTGTCACCACGGGTATACCATGCAAAACATACATCAAGTGTTCCCAAATCCATAATAGTATTCAATCCGATAGTAGTGAAAGATCAAAGGTAAAACTCAATTCATCACAAGAAGGTAGAGGGGGAGAAACACCATATGATTCAACTATAATAACAAAGCTCATGGTACATCAAGATCGTGCCATACAAGAACACAAGAGAGAGAGAGAGAGATCAAACACATAGCTACTGGTACATACCCTCAGCCTCGATGGTGAACTACTCCCTCCTCATCATGGAGAGCGCCGGGATGATGAAGATGGCCACCGGTGATGATTTCCCCCTCTGGCAGGGTGCCGGAACGGGCTCCTGATTGGTTTTTCATGGCTATAAAGGCTTGCGGCGGCGGAACTCCTAATATAGGTTTATTTCTTGGGTTTTGGGGGTTTATAAGAGGTGCTGGCGTCGGGGAAAAGTGAAGGGGGCCCATGAGGCAATGACAAGGACGGGGGGCGCTCCCTAGGGGGGCACCCTCCACCCTTGTGGTGGCCTCGGGACTCCGCTTCGATATCTTTTCGTTCTAGTATTTCTAATATTTTCCAAAAATATCTTTGTAAATTTCCAGGTCAATTGGACTCCGATTGATATTCCTTTTCCATGAAACTCAAAAACAAGGAAAAAACAGAAACTAGCACTGGGATCTACATTAATAGGTTAGTGTAATGTGAAACCACGGCCACCTTGTAACACCCCGGATGTAATTTACCCAATATGTAATCAAACTCTTGCCGTTTCCGGCTTTAATTTATTTTATTTTCTCGGGTTCGGGTTTTTGTCTCCGTGTGTTGTTGTCGTTGTCATGCATCTCATATCATGTCATCATGTGCATTGCATTTGCATACGTGTTCATCTCATGCATTCGAGCATTTTCCCCGTTGTCCGTTTTGCATTCCGGCGCTCCATTCTCCTCCGGTGGTCATTTCTACTTTTCTTTCGTGTGTGGGGATTACACATTTCCGGATTGGACCGAGTCTTACCAAGCGGCCTTGGTTTACTACCGGTAGACCGCCTGTCAAGTTTCGTACCATTTGGACTTCCTTTGATACTCCAACGGTTAACCGAGGGACCGAAAAGGCCTCGTGTGTGTTGCAGCCCAACACCCCTCCATTTTGGCCCAAAACCCTCTCCATCATCTAGAGCGTTCGATCACGATCGCGTGGCCAAAAACCGCACCTCATTTGGACTCTCCTAGCTCCCTCTATGCCTATTTAAAGACACCCCCGAATTTCTCCTTCCCCTTCCTCCCGAAACCCTAGATCCATCCCCACCCGCCGCCGCCGGACAAAGTCCGCCGGGCCGAACATTGTCCGACCACTCCGCCGCCGCCACGTCAGCCCCGCGATCCCCACATTGCCGCCACTCCCACCGAGGGCCCAAGGCCGGCCCTCTCCCGTCGCCGCCTGGGCCAGAGGCGCCCGCGCCGGCCGCCTCTTCTCCTACCTCGCCCCGCCGCCGCACGCTGTTCGCCGCCCGAGCTCCGGCGAGCTCCGGCGCCGCCCCGCCGCCATGGCTCCGGCCACCACCATCCGGACGCCGGCCGCCTCCTCCTCCCTCACCGGCGCACCTCCTCGCCTCCTCCGACGAGCATCTCCAGTGAGCTTCAAGTCCATCTCCGGCGAACCTCGTAAACCGTGCGTCCAAATCTGGATCCGGATCCCGTCTCGGTTGACTTTTACCCCCGAAACCCTAATATTTTTGCTATGTTCATCATGTCGTAACTTTGCATCCGTAGCTCCGTTTTGGGCATATAGCATATCCAAATGTTCGTCTCAGAGAGCACATCGTTTCATCTCATTGCATCATTTTTATTTGAGTTCATCTTGATGCCCGAAATGCTGTCAGAAGAATGCTATTTGAGATAATTGTCAGATCTGTTGCTCCAATTAGATATTTGTCATTTTTGCCATGATTATTGTGTGCATGATATGCCCCTGAGCTCTGCATGTGTTTTGTTATATGTTTTGCCATCTATCCAGAGGTGCAACCCATGTATTTTTGTGATGTGTGTGGTGACTAGCACAAGCTTGCAAAGTGGAGTATTCGTTAATGCTGATTTCAGGAACTTAGCATTTCCACTAAGTCCTTGACCCGTTTATCTCATATTGCCATATGTTCATGTTGTTTCCTAGTGATCCGTGCCTCTTTTGAGAATGATCAGTAAGGTTGATTTGTTCATCTTGTAGTGCTCTATCCATCAATGTCTTTGTTTGCAATTATGGAGCACCCTAGCTTGAGTCAATCGAGCTCTACTTTTGTCATTTCGTGAATCTGGGCAGATTGTCTACTTGTTAGCGATTTTGCCGAGGATGTTGTAGTTGATCCGTGCATGCTATGTTATTGTTCTTACCATGTATAGCTTGTATTTTTTGTATTCTTGATGGATGTATGCTTAGATTGTCATGACTTGCTCTGTAGTGAGTGCATCGAGCTCGTAAACATGCCTACTTGATATCCGTTTCAGCATGCTCCAGTTTTCACTAAGTCTGAGAACTCATTATTTTTTGCCATGTTCACATGCTTGCAAATGTATTTTCTGATCCCTTTTGGCTCAAGGTCACTAAGGGACTTTTGTTAAGATCTTTGAGTAGCTCCATGCCATGCTTTACTTTGCCATGTTCAGGTCCTGTAGCATATTGTTTTGATGCTCCAAAGGGTGCTATCTGATCTGAAATTCCAGACAAGTGTTAATTTCACTAAGTCTGAGATCTGTTTGCCAAATGCATTTTTGCCATGCTTGTTTGAATCTGTTAATGGATGAATTGGCCATAGCTCAGTGCTAGTCTTTTGTTAAGCATCATGTATGGATCCCTGCCATGTATTTTGTTGCCATGATTGGGTGCTGTAGCATGTTCATCTTGTTGCATTTAGATGACAACTTGCTGTAAATCACAGAACGTGCTCATATTTGAATTGATTGCCATTTCCAAACCGTAACTCCGATTCCGGTGTTCTTTATATCGTTTTCAAGCGATTTCATCTCACCTTTCCAGTGGCACACTTGGATTTCCAAGTTGAGGACAGGTTCATTCATTCCTTGCCAAATCTTGCATATGCATCACATATCGCATCCCGCATAGCATACCATCTTTGCATCATGTTGTTTGAGTTTGCACGTGGTTGATTGTGTCCTTGTTGCTTGTTTGTCTTGTTTGGGTAGACCCGGGAGACGAGTTCGCTAACGAGGAGCCCGTTGAGTTTGCTTTCGAGGATCCAGTCAACTCTGACAACTTTGCAGGCAAGATGATCATACCCTCGAAATCACTACTATCTTTGCTATGCTAGATGCTCGCTCTTTTGCTATGCCTATGCTACGATGCCTACCACTTGCTTATCATGCCTCCCAAATTGCCATGTCAAACCTCTAACCCACCATGTCTTAGCAAACCGTTGATTGGCTATGTTACCGCTTTGCTCAGCCCCTCTTATAGAGTTGCGAGTTGCAGGTGAAGATTGGAGATCATTCCTTGTTGGAACATTATTTACTTGTTGGGATATCATTATATTGCCTTGTTATCTTAATGCATCTATATACTTGGTAAAGGGTGGAAGGCTCGGCCTCTCACCTAGTGTTTTGTTCCACTCTTGCCGCCCTAGTTTCCGTCATATCGGTGTTATGTTCCTGGATTTTGCGTTCCTTGCGCGGTTGGGTTATAATGGGAACCCCTTGATAGTTCGCCTTGATTAAAGCCTTTCCAGCAATTCCCAACCTTGGTTTTACCATTTGCCACCTAGCCTATTTTCCCTTGGGTTTCTGGAGCCCAAGGGTCATCTTATTTAAACCCCCCGGGCCAGTGCTCCTCTGAGTGTTGGTCCACCTTGTCAGCCGCCGGTGGCCACCAGGGGCAGCTCTGGGCTAGCCTACCGGAAGTTTGGACAATCTGAGTGTGCCCTGAGAACGAGATATGTGGAGCTCCTATCGGGATTTGTCGGCACATTCGGGCGGTGTTGCTGGATTTGTTTTAACTTGTCGAAGTGTCTTGAAGAACCGGGATACCGAGTCTGATCGGATCGTCTCGGGCGGAGGTCTGTTCCTTCGTTGACCGTGAGAGATTGTCATGGGCTAAGTTGGGACTCCCCTGCAGGGTTTTGAACTTTCGAAAGTCGTGCCCACGGTTATGGGCAGATGGGAATTTGTTAATGTCCGGTTGTAGATAATTTGAACCTTAACTTAATTAAAATGAATCAACAGTGTGAGTTACCTTGATGGTCTCTTCTCGGCGGAGTCCGGGAAGTGAACACGGTATTGGAGTAATGCTTGCTGCAGGATGCCCTCTAGTTACTCTCTCGCGCTTTGCCTCCTCTTCTCGCTCTCTTTTGCGAACAGGATAGCCACCATATATGCTAGTCGCTTGCTGCAGCTCCACATATTTTCCTTGCCTTACCTATTAAGCTTAAATAGTCTTGATCGCGAGGGTGCGAGATTGCTGAGTCCCTGTGGCTCATAGATTACTTCCAAACCAGATGCAGGGCCTGATGATTCCGTTCCAGATGACGCGCTTGAGCTCAAATGGGAGTTCAACGAGGACTCACGACGATACTACGTGTCTTGCCCTGATGATCAGTAGTGGTGCCCAGTTGGGGTGATCGGGACCATGTCGCATGTTGGTTTATCTTTTATTTTGGCGCCGTAGTCGGGCCATGAGTGTTTGAATGTTGTAATTCTATTTATGTACTTTGATTAACGTGGCGAGTGTAAGCGAACTATGTTTCTCCCCTTTTATTATCTATATTACATGGGATGTTGTGAAGATTGCCTAACTTGCGACATTGCTTTCAATGCGATTATGCCTCTAAGTCGTCCCTCGACACGTGGGAGCTATAGTCGCATCGAGGGCGTTACACACCTATGGGACCAAGAGTCCCTTTCTGGTTTGGCGGGGTGATGGCACATTCCACAAAGAGCGAAAAAACGTGAAACAACATGATAGAGATCACACGGCGATTTTACCCAGGGTCGGCCCGCCGTGAGGCATAAAACCCTACTCCTACTTTGGTGGATTGATGTGGGAATAATGGTGGTGAACGCAACTCACTTGCCCGGTAGGGTTGACTTAGGGCGAGAGCGGCTACACAAGTATGAGTGTGTGGGTGTCTGAATTCTCCAACCCTTCTACGGTTGCCTTGGGCCTCCTTTTATAGATAGAAGGGGTTACCATAGAGGCAAATCAATTATTATGCACTAATTAGATAGCAAACAGTGCTATCATACCTAACTGTGCAGGCTGACAAAGCACATTAAATGTGCCGCTCAACGTTACATCGCAGCTTGCCCGGTAGGGGCTGCTGGGTTGTTTTGCCAGCTTTGCGCCTGCTTGCTTGACACGTCGCAGGACAGTTGTCACTCATAGGCATTTTATATAGAAGTGGCTGCCAAGTGGTGGATAGCAGACACTTAGTCACCTTGGAGCTTGACACCGCACTGATTAACGACTTGGGTCATGATGAGGTGGTGCGGTGGGTTGGTTCCGGGATAAACCCTTCGTAAGTCCCGGCAGGCCTGCTGGGACGCCTCGAAAGCTTGCTTCCGGGATAAACCCCGTTATTGCCAGGCTCGCCTTCTCGGCATGGGAGGCTTTTTCCTTGGCACGTCTTGCTTCTCTGGATCCTCCAAAGGGATAGTCTTTTGTGCTTCAATATGATCCTAGAGTTGTGGTCTTGCCCCCGTGCCGGTGCACCTCTGCGTCTGTGCACGAGTGAGCGGAAAATACACCCCCCTGTTTGTATTCCCTGACATAAGCCCCCGGGCCTAAGCCATACGTGTCGTGTGGCATATTGGGTTAGGCCCCAAACAGTGCACGAACAGGTGGCAGGAGAGGGTTGTGCACGGGGTTTGTCGCGATAACCATTCGCTCCAACATCCACTTCGCGCAATTACTACGAGTCGTGGGGTCATGGTACTGTTGCAGTTAATGTAAAATGGTAATTTTCTGAAGTGTCGCGCCCTCGCTCCATTCCTTTCCCCCCTTAAGATAGGGAAACGCGGAGCGGCACGACTCACTTGTCGCTTGCCCTGCCTTTCCATCGTCTTCCTCTGCAAGACAAACAATTGCCCCCTTCTTCTCCCTCTCTCCCCCATCCGCCACCGTTCCACCACTCGATTCCGTCTCCATTTCTATCGACGCCCACGGAGATGGGGAAGAAAACTGCAGCAAAGGGGAAGTACGCGGCTCAGCGGATGAGGTGGCCGTCGAGGGAAGCAAGAGGGCGGCGGAGCTGGATAGGAGGCGGCGGGGAGATGTCGTCTTCTTTCCATTGAACTTGGATGCCAAGATTTTGCAAGCAAGGTATGAGTACCTGTGGGGGAGTTATGTCCCGAAGGGGCATGGCGCTCCCAATGTCTTGGCGGAGGATAAAGATGATCCGCCGAATTCGTATCGACTCTTCTACGCTTATTTCATATGCGGCTGCTCCTCTCCTTTTTTTAAATTCTTCTAGGCGATGATGACGATCTATGGATTCCACCTTCTTGACTTCACGCCGAATGCAATGGCGACCATGGCCAATTTTTCTCATTTATGCGAGAACTTCGTCGGAGTTGCTCCCAATGTGGATCTGTTCCGACATTATTTTGTCTCACGAGTGGATAACAAAACTCATCGCTCTAGAAACATCGGGTGGTTGCCATAGGTGGCAAGGAAGTATTGGGGTTATATCTCTTGCCAGCAGCGCGAGAGGTGAGATGATTGGAGAGGAGACTGCTGCTGGATCCAGGATGAGGCAGCCCTAGAGTTCTACGAGGTACGGACAGAGTGTGTTAAGTGCAGCAAAGAATGGAGTGCACTCGGCCTCACCAACGACAGGCTTCGCCCAACAATCAACAGGATCACCCCTCCTGAAAACTACCGGGCTAACCATCGAGCATGTGTGGGCCGATTTCCTCCTCCGCCACATCTCGCCACTACAAAAGGGGGATAGACCTGCGTAGCTATATGTTGATGTTGGGGATAGGATAAGGTTGCTCCCTGGTTTGGCCAACAATTTGTCTGTTTATGGCCATGCCTGGCTATACGACCAGCTATTTGGCCGCTTTGAGTTGTTCAAACTCCCGGCAACCGTCATCCCTCTGAACATCAATTCTGCCCGGGACCGAATATTGAAGTGGATGCCGAATTGCAATGCTCATAGAGTGGCAGGTGATTGGCGCTGCCCTCCCTTGATGAGGAGCTTACATGGTCCAGTGCCCTGGTGAAGAGGGCCACCAGGGTTGAGACTCATATGTACAAACGCACCTCCTCCGTGGGAGGCAGCGTTTATCAAGAGGAGAATTGAGGAGAAGGATGCCCGGATTGCTGTTAGGGCAAGAGCTGTGAAGGCGGGAAAAGGTAAAGGGAAGACTGAGGATGAGGGCTCCTCCCGTGGTGGCCGCGAGGCACAAGCCAAGGAATAGTGTCGGCGTCCTGGGAATGGGGGTACCCAGACTTGCCTACCTACAGCCCACGGCGTGGCTCCATCGACGGCCCAGTACGGCCCAGCTTCAGCAACAACAACCAAAGACCCTCGCGAGGCGGACGACACCAAGACCTCCCTGGGGGGTGGCCTCACTAGGCTAGCTCCAGAGGAGCGGAGATATCAACGCGAGCTGCACCTCGCGAGGTTCACATGAGTGAGCCATGACGACCAAGGCCTGGCGGGCGCCAGCAGGCATAGTGTACCAGTTTCCTCTTGTGTGCCAAGGACGCACTACAAAAAAATACACTTCCCTGATGTTAATTGTTTGTCACAGTAGGTCAAGTTTTCTGTCATGTATGTACATCCATGACAATTTTATGACAGAATCAAGATAGTCATCCATGTGCTATCGTAGAAGTGTTTCATGACATTACCAAAATTATCATCACAGAAGTGTTCACTTCCATGAGGATAAATGCCGCATCATGGAAGTGCTTTCGTCAAGGGTAACCGACACGTGGCATCCACCGTAACGGGTCGCTGTTAAGCTATCGAGTCCAGTTTTGGATCCGATAACCTGCTAACAACCACGAACAATCCCGATTTTTCACATGTAAAATTCTCATTGGTCGACGGAACCACGTGTCAGCTTCGCGTTGGCACAGGTGTCACTCATCCAATGGGCAAGATGCGCCTATGATATGTTGACACGTGGACCGGCCCAAAAGTGGCCCATAAAGATTAATTGGCCAGCCCAACTAAAGGCCCACAAGATTTTGCAGACCATAATGGGCCGGCCCAGCTAAAGGCCAACGAGATTTTGAGGACACTAGTGGGCCGGCCCGTTAACAGCCTACCATGTTTTGGGCCAAATGTTGGCCCATATTTGATCTGGTCAATTAACAGTGTGCCATGTTCCAGGCCTAATAAAGGCCCATAGGAGATGCAGCCCGTTAAAATCCTACCACGTTCTGGGCCAAATTACGGCCCAAATCAGATTCGGCCCTTTAAGAGGCTTTGGGATAAATTATGGCCAATATCAGATTTGGCCCATCAACTGGACGCTATGCTTTTGGGCCCACTTGCTAAAGGCCCATTTAGTAATTCAGCCTGATATTAGTTTCAGCCCATTAAAGGCCAATTTAACATTTCAGCCCTATATTTATTTCGGCTATTAAAAGCCCGTTTGCATCCGGCCTGATCATAGCCGATAATCCGATGGGGCCAAACAAGGACCGAGACAGTTTTGGCCTGTTAACGGCCTATGATGTGATTGGCACAATCCTGGGCCGGGGTCTATTTCGGCCTGCTGTCGGCCCGCGAGCTCTTCAGTATGTTTCAGGACCAACCTACTTTTCAGCCTCCTAAAAGCCCATTGAGTTTTCTTGCGAAAATAGTGCTGGCGGTTTACTCGGCCTATTAAAGGCCCGAATCTACTAGTGGGTCAGTTTAGATTTTAGGCCTGTTAACAGACCAAGATGACTGGGCCCATGATGTGGATCATACATAGTGATTTGCATGATGACCCGATTATGTGCCGTAATTTTATGGTTTGGCCATTTTACTGTGAAGACAGGATATATATACAGTAAAATAACTACAACATCGTGAATAATAAAAAACCTAGATTATACAATAAAGAAATTACGACATATTACATCCACTGGGCATCAAAGTTCGCCACTATGATAATAAAGCACAAGCAGACAGCAGATTACATACACTGGGCATCAAAGATCGCCAGCAGTGCAAATAAAAACGCCAACAAAATAATCTAAAAAACTGACAGCACTTCAATAGAGTTCAAGAAAGGCTATGCCGTCATCAGAAGGTTCGATGGCTCCATCCATCATCTACAACATACGTGGCCTGGGGGATTGTCTTTCTCCCTGGCCAGATCTTCGTATTCGGCGGCTTCGCACTTTGGGCCAACTCGCTTGGCCATCTAGAGCAGATCGACAGCCACGCCCCTGGCCATCAGGTCAGGTTTGGAAGCTTGAACTACGTCGCTGATATCCGTGGAGACTTGATCTTCAACAAATTTAAGCCCATGACAGCCGCTCCCTGCCCTCGCGATGAACATGACCTAGATCTGTCATCGGACTATACCCAGGAGATTGCTCCTGTAAGTGCTCTGGCCCTAGATCCGGAGCAGCTTGCGCCATCCGAAGACAGGAGGCTTGACCCCTCCACGGAAGCCGCAGACTCAGCGGCGTTCGAGCCGCACACAGATCCCACCTCGAGCGGGATCTACATCACCGAACCCCCGGATTCATCTCTGGTCACTGGCCCCAAACTGCGTGCATCCGCGTCTGCCGAGCCTTACCCGGCGCTGATCGTCGAATTCAGTTCCGTGGACATCTTCCGGCACTCACCTCTCGGCGATGGGCTAAACTCACTAAAAACCCTCTCCTTAGCAGGCGAATCACAACCGAATTATATCCGGTTTGGACTAGGGGATGATGACGGGGAATTTAGCTTCCCACCCACCTCCCACTTAATAGTTACTGTCGAAGATCTAACCGACATGCTCTACTACGACTCTGGAGACATCGACGGTATGGACGACGATACCAAAGAGGAGCAGGCCCAAAATACACCATTTACCGGGCGTTGGACGGCCACTTCCTCCTACGACGTGTACATGGTGGATACACCCAAAGAAGTTAACGGCGATGACAAAGAGGACCCAGTGGATGATAAAACCCCTGCGATATAGCCAAAGCGCCAACGACAATGCCGCCGCTCTAAGTCACGCGATGAAAAAGACAGCAATACTGGCACAAGAGAAAACAATACTCTAGACGATGCCGGAGACAATGAAGACCCCGTTGAGCTAGCTTCCGAACAGGCCGAATGGAAAGATGGGTGAGTCAGCCCAGATGAACAGGCCGTGCATGAAAGACTCGGAGGACAGCAATTATCTTCCACTCTCCGAGGTTGAGGTGAGCCTCGGGAACGAGGATTTTATCGTGCCTGAGGAACCTCTCAAGCAGGAGCGCTTCAAGCGCCGGCTAATAGCCACTGCAAGGAGCCTGAAAAAGAAACAGCAATAGCTTCAAGCTGATCAAGATCTGTTCAATGATAGATGGACTAACATCCTGGAAGCCGAGGAATACGGCCTCAAGCGACCACTCAAAAGTTACCTGAAGCACAAATTTCTACATCAATTCGATGATGATGCGTTGGAGCCCGTGCCATTAGCGCACAATGTGGCTGACCGACCACCATGTGGTCGGGACAAAGTGGCAACCCAAGCCGAGCACCAGCCCGTACTACCTCGCCATCAAGGCAGAGATAAAACTGCTAAAGGATACACGCATGATCTCCGGCAGGGCCTGAAGAATAAAGCAGGCCCAACCAGATCGATCTACGGATCTTGGGGGTGTGCCTTGATGCGCGACGACGGCTATCAAGCCAACACACGGCAAGCACAATTATGTCCGAGCCGAAAACTGCAGACGGACTCCATCCGAACTACGTTGCGACCTGGCCCAACATAGAGGCGCCGCACACCCCCTCTGCTTCACTGATGAAGTAATGGAACATGAATTCCCAAAAGGGTTCAAACCCGTGAATATCGAATCATATGATGGAACCACAGATCTGCGGTATGGATTGAAGACTTTATTCTCCATATTCACATGGCCCGCGGCGATGATCTTCATGCCATCAAATACCTCCCCCTAAAGCTCAAGGGGCCAACCCGACACTGGCTGAACAGCCTGCCTGAAAACTCTATTGGTAGCTGGGAGGTCTTGGAAGAAGCCTACCTTGACAACTTCCAAGGTACATATGTTCGACCTCCATTTGCCGATGACTTAAGTCACATAATACAATAGCCCGGAGAGTCAGCTAGGAAATTCTGGACTAGATTCTTCACCAAAAAGAACCAGATCATTGATACGTCTCCAACGTATCTATAATTTTTATTGCTGCATGCTATATTATCTACTGTTTTGGACATTATTGGGCTTTATTATCCACTTTTATATTATTTTTGGGACTAACCTATTAACCGGAGGCCCATCCCAGAATTGTTGTTTTTTTGCCTATTTCAGAGTTTTGCAGAAAAGGAATATCAAACGGAGTCCAAACGGAATGAAACCTTCGGGAACGTGATTTTCAGAATGCACATGATCCAGGAGACTTGGACCCTACGTCAAGAAATAAAGGAGGAAGCCACGTGGTAGGGGGGCACGCCTACCCCCCCCCCCCCCAGGCGCGCCCTCCACCCTCGTGGCCCCCCAGTTGCTCCACCGATGTACTCCTTCCTCCTATATATACCTTTGTACCCCCAAACGATCAGATACGGAGCCAAAAACCTAATTCCACTGCCGCAACCTTCTGTATCCACGAGATCCCATCTTGGGGCCTTTTCTGGAGCTCTACCGGAGGGGGCATCCATCACGGAGGGCTTCTACATCAACACCATAGCCTCTCTGATGAAGTGTGACTAGTTTACCTCAGACCTTCGGGTCCATAGTTATTAGCTAGATGGCTTCTTCTCTCTTTTTGGATCTCAATACAATGTTCTCCCCCTCTCTTGTGGAGATCTATTCGATGTAATCTTCTTTTTACGGAGTGTTTGTTGAGATCGATGAATTGTGGGCTTAAGATCAAGATTATCTATGAACAATATTTGAATCTTCTATGAATTCTTTTATGTATGATTGGTTATCTTTGCAAGTCCCTTCGAATTAAGAATTTGGTTTGGCCTACTAGATTGATCTTTCTTGCAATGGGAGAAGTGCTTAGCTTTGGGTTCAATTTTGCGGTGTCCTTTCCCAGCAAGTCACGTATTGTATTGTTGCCATCGAGGATAACAAGATGGGGTTTTTATCATATTGCATGAATTTATCCCTCTACATCATGTCATCTTGCTTAAGGCGTTACTTTGTTTTCATGAACTTAATACTCTAGATGCATGCTGGATAGCGGTCGATGAGTGGAGTAATAGTAGTAGATGCAGGCAGGAGTCGGTCCACTTGTATCGGACATGATGCCTATACACATGATTATACCTAGATATTCTCATAACTATGCTCAATTATGTCAATTGCTCAACAGTAATTCGTTCACCCACCGTAAAATACTTATGCTCTTGAGAGAAGCCACTAGTGAATCCTATGGCCCCTGGGTCTATCTTCATCATATTAATCTTCCAATACTTAGTTATTTCCTTTGGTTTTTTACTTTGCTTTTATTTTGCTTTGCATCTTTATCACAAAAATACCAAAAATATTATATTATCATATATATCAGATCTCACTCTTGTAAGTGACTGTGAAGGGATTGACAACCCCTTATCGCGTTGGTTGCGAGGAGTTATTTGTTTTGTGCAGGTACGAGGGACTCGCGCGTAGCCTCCTACTGGATTGATACCTTGGCTCTCAAAAACTGAGGGAAATACTTATGCTACTTTGCTGCATCATCCTTTCCTATTCAAGGAAATCCAACGCAGCGCTCAAGAGGTAGCAAGAAGATTTCTGGCGTCGTTGTCGAGGATTCTACGCAAAAGTCAACATACCAAGTACCCATCACAACCCTCATCTCCCGCATTACATTATTTTCCATTTGCCTCTCGTTTTCCTCTCCCCCACTTCACCCTTGCCGTTTTATTCACCCTTCTTCTGTTCGTCTTTCCATTTGCTTTGATGCCTTACTTGGCTCATTTGCTAGTTTGGTTGGAATAATTGTTTATTTATTACTAAATAGAGAACCTAAGATCTATGGATCCTCATCCGCTTGCTAATATTTTTAAGAGATCCAATTATAATGAACCAACTGCTAGTTAGTTTTGTGCACTAGATTATCTTTATGAAGTTTTTCTTGAAATTGGTGAATCTGAAAATTTTGATGAAGTACTTTATGGAGTGATTCACGATGGACCTTTGAATAGAAAGCATGATTTCAATGATGATAGTATAAATTCTATTAATGTTAATTGTGCTTATAATATGCAAAACCCTAAGCTTGGGGATGCTAGTTTTGCTATGTCTACTACTTGTTGCAATGATCATGATTGGGGTGATTCTTCTTATGATCTTCAAAATTTATTTATGCCCCATGATGAATATGAGATTGACTATAATGTTTGTAATAATATTGAAAGTGGGTTCGGAAGAGTGTCAACTTTAGATCCCACATATTTGGAGATTGTTCAATCTTATGAAGTTTTTGATAAAAGTGGGTTTGGAGAAGTCATGACTTTAATTAATGTTAATCCCACTATTTTGGAAGAGTGTCAACTTTGCATACATGTGGATCATGTTAAGAATATTTTTTGTGATAGCTATATTGTTGAATTTGCTTATGATCCTACATGTAATTATTATGAGAGAGGAAAATATGGTTGTAGGAATTTTCATGTTACTAGATTACCTCTCGTTATGTTGAGATTGCTATTGTTTCTTCCCGCTTTCTTGCATATGCTAGTTTTTTCTTGCCATGATAATTTGTTTTCCTATAATATTCCTATGCATAGGAAGTATGTTAGACTTAAGTGTGTTTGTCACATGTTTTATGATGCTCTCTCTACGCTTCAATTCTTGTCTTTCATGTGAAGCATGATTAAAATTATCAATGCCTAGCTAAAAGGCTTTAAAGAGTTGGGAGACAACCCATTATTTTTCCTTGCTGTTATTTAATAAATAATTTACCTAGCCTCTATTTTGGTTGTGTTTAATTAGTGTTTGTGCCAAGTAGAACCATTGGGAAGACTTGGGGAAAGTCTTGTTATCTTGCTGTAAAAAAATAGAAACTTTAGCGTGAACTGCTGCCATTTTTATTTGGAAAATGCTATTTAGTTAATTATTTTTGAAGATGATTAATACACAAATTCCTCACATCCAGAAATTTATTTTAGAATTTTTGGGGTTCCAGATCTTGCGCTAGTTACATATTACTACAGACTGTTCTGTTTTTGACAGATTCTGTTTTTTGTGTGTTGTTTGCTTATTTTAATGAATCTATGCCTAGTAAAATAGTTTATAAACCATAGAGAAGTTCGAATACATTAGGTATAACACCAATATAAATAAAGAATGAGTTCATTATAGTACCTTTAAGTGGTCTTTTGTTTTCTTTCGCTAACGGAGCTCACGAGATTTTCTACATTAAGTTTTGTGTTGTGAAGTTTTCAAGTTTTGGGTTAAGATTTGATGGATCATGGAACAAGGAGTGGAAAGATCCTAAGCTTGGGGATGCCCATGGCACCCCCAAGATAATCTAAGGACACCTAAAAGCCAAAGCTTGGGGATGCCCCGGAAGGCATCCCCTATTTCGTCTACTTCCATCGATAACTTTACTTCTATATTTTTATTCACCACATGATATGTGTTTTGCTTGGAGCGTCTTGTATGATTTGAGTCTTTGCTTTTTAGTTTACCACAATCATCCTTGCTGTACACACCTTTTGAGAGAACCATACATGATTTGGAATTTGTTAGAATACTCTATGTGCTTCACTTATATCTTTTGAGTTATATAGTTTTGCTCTGGTACTTCACTTATATCTTTTAGAGCACTGTGGTGGATTTGTTTTATAGAAACTATTGATCTCTCATGCTTCACTTAGATTATTTTGAGTGTCTTAAATAGCATGGTAATTTGCTTAAATAATCCTAATATGCTAGGTATTCAATATTAGTAAAAAAAATTTATGAGTGTTTTGAATACTAAGAGAAGTTTGATGCTTGATGATTGTTTTGATATATGGAGGTAATAATATCAAAGTCGTGCTAGTTGAGTAGTTGTGAATTTGAGAAATGCTTGTGTTGAAGTTTGCAAGTCCCGTAGCATGCACGTATGGTAAACGTGATGTAACAAATTTGAAACATGAGGTGTTCTTTGATTGTCCTCCTTATGAGTGGTGGTCGGCGACGAGCGATGGTATTTTCCTACCAATCTATCCCCCTAGGAGCATGCGCGTAGTGCTTGGTTTTTGATTACTTGTAGATTTTGGCAATAAGTATGTGAGTTCTTTATGACTAATGTTGAGTCCATGGATTATACACACTCTCACCCTTCCATCATTGCTAGCCTCTTCGGTACCGTGCATTGCCCTTTCTCACATTGAGAGTTGGTGCAAACTTCGCCAGTGCATCCAAACCCCGTGATATGATACACTCTTTCACACATAAACCTCCTTATATCTTCCTCAAAACAGCCACCATACCTACCTATTATGTCATTTCTATAGCCATTCCGAGATATATTTCCATGCAACTTTCCACCATTCCGTTTATCATGACACATACATCATTGTCATATTGCTTAGCATGATCATGTAGTTGACATAGTATTTGTGGCAAAGCCACCGTTCATAATTCTTTCATACATGTCACTCTTGGTTCATTGCATATCCCGGTACACCACCGGAGGCATTCATATAGAGTCATCTTTTGTTCTAGCATCGAGTTGTAATCATTGGGTTGTAAATAAATAGAAGTGTGATGATCATCATTTTCTAGAGCATTGTCCCAAGTGAGTAATTAAAAAATGGGAGAGAAAGGCCATAAAAAAAGAAGAGAAGGCCCAAAAAAGAGAGAAAAAGAGAGAAGGGACAATGCTACTATCGTTTGCCACACTTGTGCTTCAAAGTAGCACCATAATCTTCATGATAGAGAATCTTTTGTTTTGTCACTTTCATATACTAGTGGGAATTTTTCATTATAGAACTTGGCTTGTATATTCCAACAATGGGCCTCCTCAAGTGCCCTAGGTCTTCGTGAGCAAGCAAGTTGGATGCACACCCACTTAGTTTCTTTTGTTGAGCTTTCATACATTTATATTTCTAGTGCACCCGTTGCATGGCAATCTCTACTCCTTGCATTAACATCAATCGATGGGCATCTCCATAGCCCATTGATTAGCCTTGTTGATGTGAGACTTTCTCCTTTTTTGTCATCTCCACATAACCCCCATCATCATATTCTATTCCACCCATAGTGCTATGTCCATGGCTCACGCTCATATATTGCGTGAAAGTTTATAGGTTTGAGGTTACTAAAGTATGAAACAATTGCTTGGCTTTTCATCGGGGTTGTGCATGATGAGAGCATTCTTGTGTGACTAAAATGGAGCATGACTAAACTATATGATTTTGTAGGGATGAACTTTCTTTGGCCATGTTATTTTGAGAAGACATAATTGCTTAGTTAGTATGCTTGAAGTATTATTATTTTTATGTCAATATGAACTTTTATCTTGAATCTTTCGGATCTGAATATTCAAACCACAATCAAGAAGAATTACAATAAAATTATGCCAAGTAGCACTCCGCATCAAAATTATCTTTTTTATCATTTACCTACTCGAGGACGAGCATGAATTAAGCTTGGGGATGCTTGATACGTCTCTAACGTATCTATAATTTTTGATTGCTCCATGCTATATTATCTACTGTTTTGGACATTATTGGGCTTTATTATCCACTTTTATATTATTTTTGGGACTAACCTACTAACCGGAGGCCCAGCCCAGAATTGCTATTTTTTTGCCTATTTCAGAGTTTCGTAGAAAAGGAATATCAAACGGAGTCCAAACAGAATGAAACCTTCGGGAACGTGATTTTCGGAACGAACATGATCCACGAGACTTGGACCCTACGTCAAGAAATAAAGGAGGAAGGCATGAGGTAGGGGGGCACGCCTACCCCCCCCCCTCCCAAGCGCGCCCTCCAACCTCGTGGGCCCCCTGTAGCTCCATCGACGTACTCCTTCCCCCTATATATAACTACGTACCCCCAAATGATCAGATACGGAGCCAAAAACCTAATTCCACCGCCGCAACCTTCTGTGTCCACGAGATCCCATCTTGGGGCCTGTTCCGGAGCTCCGCCGGAGGGGGCATCCACCACGGAGGGCTTCTACATCAACACCATAGCCTTTCCAATGAAGTGTGAGTAGTTTACCTCAGACCTTCGGGTCCATAGTTATTAGCTAGATGACTTCTTCTCTCTTTTTGGATGTCAATACAACAATCTCCCCCTCTCTTGTGGAGATCTATTCGATGTAATCTTCTTTTTGCGGTGTGTTTGTTGAGACCGATTAACTGTGGGTTTATAATCAAGATTATCTATGAAGAATATTTGAATCTTCTCTGAATTCTTTTATGTATGATTGGTTATCTTTGCAAGTCTCTTCGAATTATCAGTTTGGTTTGGCCTACTAGATTGATCTTTCTTGCAATGGAAGAAGTGCTTAGCTTTGGGTTCAATTTTGCGGTGTCCTTTCCCAGTGACAGTAGGGGCAGCAAGGCACGTATTGTATTGTTTCCATCAAGGATAACAAGATGGGGTTTTTATCATATTTCATGAATTTATCCCTCTACATCATGTCATCCTGCTTAAGGCATTATTCTATTTTCGTGAACTTAATACTCTAGATGCATGCTGGATAGCGGTCGATGAGTGGAGTAAAAGTAGTAGATGTAGGAAGGAGTCGGTCTACTTGTCTCGGACATGATGCCTATACACATGATCATACCTAGATATTCGCATAACTATGCTCAATTCTGTCAACTGCTCAACAGTAATTCGTTCACCCACCGTAAAGTACTTATGCTCTTGAGAGAAACCACTAGTGAAACCTATGGCCCCCGGGTCTATCTTCATCATATTAATCTTCCAATACTTACTTATTTCCTTTGCTTTTTACTTAGCTTTTATTTTACTTTGCATCTTTATCACAAAAATACCCAAAAAAATATCTTATCATATCTATCAGATCTCACTCTCGTAACTGACCGTGAAGGGATTGACAACCCCTTATCGCATTGGTTGCGAGGAGTTATATGTTTTGTGTGGGTACGAGGGACTCGCGCGTAGCCTCCTATTGGATTCATACCTTGGTTCTCAAAAACTGGGGGAAATACTTACGCTACTTTGCTGCATCATCCTTTCCTCTTCAAGGAAATCCAATGCAGTACTCAAGAGGTAGCAATCGTTGACTATCCGGATGCCGAAGCCCTAGCGGCACTTAAACATAGCATCCGGGATGAATGGCTCACTCGACACCTCGGCCAAGAAAAGCCGAAGTCCATGGCAGCCCTCACGGCACTCATGACCCGCTTTTGCACAAGCGAAGATAGCTGGCTAGCCCGTAGCAATAACAATACAAGTGAACTTTTCACTTCGGAAGCTAGAAATAGCCACGGCAAGCCCCGACGCAACAGACATAAGCGTCGAAGCAACTGTGATAATACCGATGACATGGCGGTCAACTCTGGATTCAGTGGCTCCAAGTCCGGTCAGTGGAAGAGGCCATATAAAAGAAATAATCAGGGCCCTTCTAGCCTGGACCTCATACTCGATCGCCCATGTCAGATCCATGGCACCCCTAATAAACTAGCCAATCATACCCACAGGAGTTGTTGGGTCTTCAAACAGGACGGCAAGTTAAATGCCAAAGACAAGGAGAAGGGGTCGCAAAGCGAGAACGACGACGAGGAGCCCCGTCCATCGAACACAGTGGGACAGAAGAAGTTTGCCCCTCAAATCAAAATGGTGAACATGATATACGCCACCCATATCCCCAAGAGGGAGCGCAAATGCGCGCTTAGGAACGTCTATGTGATAGAGCCTGTCGCCCCAAAATTCAACCCATGGTCGTCATGCCCGATCACCTTCGATCATAGGGATCATTTGACCAGTATCTATCATGGCGGGTCAGCCGCAATGGTCCTCGACCCAATAATTGATGGATTTCACCTCACACGAGTCCTCATGGACGACGGCAGCAGCCTCAACCTGCTTTACCAGGAAACTATGCGCAAAATGGGCATTGATCCATCAAGGATCAAGCCGACCAAAACTACCTTTAAAGGAGTTATACCAGGTGTAGAGGCCCGCTGCTCAGGCTCAATCACATTGGAGGTCGTCTTCGGATCTCTAGACAACTTTCGAAGTGAGGAGTTAATCTTCGATATTGTCCCCTTCTATAGTGGCTATCACGCACTGCTTGGACGAACTACGTTTTCCCGATTCAATGCGGTGCTGCACTATGCTTATCTCAAGCTCAAGATGCCTGGACCACGTGGTGTCATAACACTCAATGGAAATACGGAGCACTCCCTCTGCACCGATGAGCACACCGATGCCTTGGCAGCAGAGGTACAGAGCGGCCTCCACAAGTAGAACCTTAATTCGGCAGCCATACTCCCAGACATTGTCAAACGAGTCCGGACTACTATGCGCCAGTACAGCCCAGCTCGCCAAGAGCTGAACTAGCAATTCGGCCTCCGTCCTAGACCACACCAAGTGGCGGCGTTCGTGCCGCGCGTACATAACTACGCACTCAAAATACCTTGGGCATAGACGGAGGCATAACTAGATTGTGATACATAATATGGCTCGACCTCCCATGGACACACATACTTTTTCTTTTTCTTTTTTTATTTTCCTTTCCCCCTTCAGGTTTCCTTTCCGCAGGCCCCTCTCGAGGGCCTCATAATCGGTCCTTTCAAAGGACGGACACACCAAGGTGGCAAGTAGCACGGACATGCGGGGGAATCTCTAGATGTCCTTCTTGGCAATCATTCTACCTGTTTTCAGGACCCATACGCAGCTCCCCCTTGGTCTTGGCATGTTAAATAGCCTTTGTTGCTTCTTGCACTTTTTGTTCAATTACTCTTTGACGTATTAATTAAAATTATAATGGAAACAGTTTGCAGCCCAACATATGTCGCACTAGCTTCTTCTTTACTTTTTATTTCGCTATTTTAAATTTGCATCCGTACACCTTGGTACGACGTAATCCGCTAGGGGCTTTATTGCACCACAAACTATGGCAACAAGTCCGAACACTTTTACAGTATAGTTCGGCACCCTGGATTTACCATTATATGCATTGGCTCGGAATCGTGTCTTTGGTCAATAGTTGGGTTTCCCGGCTCCTATGCTTACTACCTTACGTTCTCCTATATCGGCTAGGGTAGTAAAGGGAGAACTATTGCGATTGTGTCCTGGTTTATCCGGATGAGCACCTCAGTAGAGAATGCCGAAAACCGACTTACATGATGCGGCGTGAGCCGGTTAGCTCTTCGGAGATTTCAAATCTTTAGCGATTTTTCCCGCATTATGCGATGAATCGGTTCTTATCTGATCAGGTGTTTACAGCACCCTAGTCTGGATACTAGGGGCGGCGCCTACATTTTCATTGTCAAGCTCCTATGGCTTAGTGAGGGTAATAAAGACACATAGTTCGATTGCTAGGTTCGTTGCGCTAAACACCTCCTTTAAGGACCAAAATCTTGGATAAAGAGTGTTTAGATTCATCCCGAACACCTCCCATACTACCTACGTGGGGGCTGAAGCCGATGACTGGCCAACTCTCAGACTTGATGAAACGGCCGCACAAGAGGTAAAACTTTAAATAAACAAACAACAAAGTATTATATTACATATCAAGCCTTGTTTTCATCATACAGGACGGGATTGCATGAATGTATTGTTGGGGAACGTAGCAATTTCAAAAATTTCCTACGCACACGCAAGATCTTGGTGATGCATAGCAACCAGAGGGGAGAGTGTTGTCTACGTACCCTCGTAGACCGGAAGCGGAAGCTTTAGCACAACATGGTTGATGTAGTCGTACGTCTTCACGATCCGACCGATCAAGTACCGAATGCACGGCACCTCCGAGTTCTGCACACGTTCAACTCGATGACGTCCCTCAAACTCCGATCCAGCCGAGTGTTGAGGGAGAGTTTCGTCAGCACGACGGCGTGGTGACGATGATGATGTTCTACCGACGCAGGGCTTTGCCTAAGCACCTCTACGATATGATCGAGGATTATGGTGGAGGAGGGCACCGCACACGGCTAATAGATCTCAAGGATCAATTGTTTTGTCTATGGGGTGCCCCCTGGCCACGTATATAAAGGAGTGGAGGAGGGGAGGGGCCGGCCCTACGGCGCGCCCTAGGGGAGTCCTACTCCCACCGGGAGTAGGATTCCCCCTTTCCTAGTAGAACTAGGATCCCTTCCAAGTAGTAGGAGTAGGAGAGAAGGAAAGGGAAGGGAAAAGGAGAAGGAAGGAAGGGAGCGCCCCCCTTCCCTACTCCAATTCGGACCAGCCCATGGGGAGGGGCGCGGCCACCCTTTGAGACTTTTCTCTCCTTTCCCGTATGGCCCATTAAGGCCCAATACGAATTCCCGTAACTCCCCGGTACTCCCAAAAATACCCGAATCACTCGGAACCTTTCCGATGTCCGAATATAGTCGTCCAATATATCGATCTTTACATCTCGACCATTTCGAGACTCCTCGTCATGTCCCCGATCTCATCCGGGACTCCGAACTCCTTCGGTACATCAAAACTCATAAACTCATAATATAACTGTCATCGAAACCTTAAGCGTGCAGACCCTACGGGTTCGAGAACAATGTAGACATGACCGAGACACATCTCCAGTCAATAACCAATAGCGGAACCTGGATGCTCATATTGGCTCCCACATATTCTACGAAGATCTTTATCGGTCAAACCGCATAACAACATACGTTGTTCCCTTTGTCATCGGTATGTTACTTGCCCGAGACTCGATCGTCGGTATCTCAATACCTAGTTCAATCTCGTTACCGGCAAGTCTCTTTACTCGTTCCGTAATACATCATCCTACAACTAACTCATTAGTTGCAATGCTTGCAAGGCTTATAGTGATGTGCATTACCGAGTGGGCCCAGAGATATCTCTCCGACAATCGGAGTGACAAATCCTAATCTTGAAATACGCCAACCCAACAAGTACCTTCGGAGACACCTGTAGAGCACCTTTATAATCACCCAGTTACGTTGTGACGTTTGGTAGCACACAAAGTGTTCCTCCGGTAAACGGGATTTGCATAATCTCATAGTCATAGGAACATGTATAAGTCATGAAGAAAGCAATAGCAACAAACTAAACGATCAGGTTCTATGCTAACGGAATGGGTCAAGTCAATCACATCATTCTCCTAATGATGTGATCCCGTTAATCAAATGACAACTCATGTCTATGGTTAGGAAACATAACCATCTTTTATCAACGAGCTAGTCAAGTAGAAGCATACTAGTGACACTCTGTTTGTCTATGTATTCACACATGTAATATGTTTCCGGTTAATACAATTCTAGCATGAATAATAAACATTTATCATGACATAAGGAAATAAATAATAACTTTATTATTGCCTCTAGGGCATATTTCCTTCATGTATTCATTTTCAAAAATAATGTCCTTAGCACATTGCTCCACCACAATGCGGGATCCCTTCAGAACATCTTCAACATACCGCTCGGGCATGCGGTGCTCCTTGCCCACTGGCGGTCCTTCGGTCGCAAGCTTGACGGCGTCCATCTTCGCCCATTGTATCTTTGTACAACCCTAGTCCCCTCCAATGTCTATATAAACCGGAGCATTTAGTCCGTAGAGACGATGATAATCACATAGGCTAGACTTCAAGATTTTTATCCATTACGATTTCATGGTAGATCAGCTCTTGTAATACTCATATTCATCAAGATCAATCAAGCAGGAAGTAGGGTATTACCACTACTAGGGAAAAGCCTATACACAGAATCTTACCAGCAGCACGCCTTAAAATAAGGCGTTGCTGCTACGTAGCTGTAGCGCGCAAACAAAACTCGTTGCTGAAATCACTAATAGGAAAAAGGCTATAGATGATATGGACATTGGCGCACCGTGTATGCAGTGCGCTACTACTATATAGCAGTGGGGCACTAGATACAGGTGTGCCATTAGTAATATATTACTAATGGCGCACCTGGTGTGTGGTGCGCCATTAGTAGTTTTGAAAAAAATTGTTAGTAATGCGCACCATGGGATAGTGCGCCATTATTAGTTGACATAGTAATGGCGCACCACACCCACCATGCGCCATTAGTAGTTTTGAAAAAAATAAAAAAAATTGTTAGTAATGGCATACCACACACCAGTTGCGCCATTAGTAATATATTTAGTACCAGGTGTACTAATGGCGCACCTGATGTGTGGTGCGCCATTAGTAACCCTGGTGCTAAATGCACCCCCCGCCCCCCACCCATGGACCGTCTTTTCAGTTTAAAAAAACTAAAAGAAAATCATGGAAATGTCAAAAAAATAAAAAATTTAAGTTTCCCATGTGATATGTGCTCTAGTTGTTGGGAAAATTTACAAATATGAATTTCGACATTATTTGCAAAATTTCTCTGGAATTTAGTAAAATGGGCATAACTTTTGCATACGAACTCGGATTAAAAAGTTTTTTATATGAAAAATCATCTACTCGAAAAGTTACATCCAAATTGAAACGGGGGAACTACGTTCAACATCTTCAAAATCCCCAAAAACCTAACAGAACGAAAGATACGGGGCTTTTAAGATCTAGAGGGGGGAAATGAAAAAAAAATCTAACTTACTAGTGGCGCACCATTTTCTAGGTGCGCCACTAGTAACAGAAAAAAATTGGTTTAAAAAATTTGGAATTTTTTTTCAAAATATGATATGTAATATGATCGTGAAGTTTGAAATATTTTTTCAAAATTTCATCATACTCATGAACATGAACAAAGTCCTAGACATCAACAATGTTTAATAGGATTGATATGATAGATATATCAACAAGTGCCTGTGAAGTGAACTGGTGCTGGGGTTGGATAGAATTGCGAAGTTAAGCATGCTCAGGCTGAAGTGAGCTGGTGCTGGGGTGACCTTCTGGGAAGTTTCACCACAGAGTGTGATTTGACTTGAGATTAAGCCATATTGACCCGAGATTAAGAAAAAAATGATAAAAAATTGAATATCTTTTTGTAAAAATTGAATATCTTCTATGTGGTGCGCCATTAGTATACCAGATACTAATGGCGCGCCTGTGGGATACTAGTGGCGCACCTGTGGTGCGCCATTAGTATACCAGATACTAATGGCATGATGCTAGTGGCACACCTGTAGTGCGCCATTAGTAGGCAAAACAGGTGCACCACTAGTAGGCCTTTTCCTAGTAGTGAATAAATATAGCAGTAGCGTGCCTGCTCTAAGACACGCTACAGCTATAATTCCCACGATGCCGCCGCGAGGCTAGTTCTAGCAACAACGCGTTATCATGAAGAGCGCTACTGCTACGGATCATAGCAGCAGCGCATTTCACTAATAAGCGCCACTGCTAAGTTTACTACAAAAATTTAGTCCAACCTTGCTGCATGAAGAGAGTTTCTACCACCTTAAATATGTTACTTCTCAAACTTTGACAAGCACTTGGTCTTCATTGAACTCTATGTGTAGAATTTGTGGCCGCAATATAGCAGTAGAGCTTATTGGTGAAATGCGCTACTGCTAGGTAGTTTAGCAGTAGCGCCTTTCTCTATAGCACGCTACTGCTAAGCCATTCCATCTCCCATCCCGCACTCTATTCTATCCGATCCACTAACACTCACACACTCACTAGATCTCGCCCTCAACCCCCCGCGCCGGTCCTCCGCCATCGCCCACCTCCCTCTGCGACACCGTCACCTCCTCCTCCTCACTGGACTCAGTACCGGCCTCCTCCTCCATCCTCCCTCCACTCGCTGCTGGCCAGCCCCTCCTCGCTCCGCCTTCCTCCTCTATCCTCCCTCCACTCGCCGCTGGTCGGCCCCTCTTTGCTCCGCCTTCCTCCTATGTCCTACTCTCTTCTCCCTCCTTGAGTCGCCTCTCCTTCTCCCTCCCCCTGCTACATTTTGATTTAGTAGGCTAGTTCATATGCAACATTTTGATTTAGTTGATATGATTTAGTTGATTTAGTAGGCTAGTTTATTTAGTTGATTTAGAACATTTTGATTTAGTTGATTTAGTAGGCTAGTTAATTTAGTTGATTTAGTATGCACCATTTTATTGTTATTTTTTCTGTACATGGATAGGTAGATGCTTTTGTTTTTTGTAATAAGTTAACTTTTGGCAAAATGTAGGTGCCAATTTAGTTCAATTTTCCACTTGTTTGTTTAATCAATTATCTCAGGCAATAGGGGCCAAATTAGATGAAATCTCTTGGTAGGTGGTACCCTGATTTGGTAGATATTTGTGAAAAGTTTTTTCGGCAATAGGTGCCACCGAAATTCTTTGGTAGGTGGTACCTTGTCATCTAATATGTTACTAGATCTTAGGATTATAATTGTCCATCAAATTGCTTCTCGCGGAAGAACCAAAAATATCACATGCTGCTGTTTTTCTTTCCCGTGAAGTGGATCGTTAATCCTTTGCTCATATTGCTTTAGGAGAATGGCGCCACCACCACCACCACTATGTCGACTATGCAAGTCAAGGTGCGCCAGCAGCCTTGCAACTAGCAAGCTGTTTGGCATCTACTTCCAGCCGAATATTCGTCATGCAGCGGTAAGAAATTAGATGAAATGTAAAAACTATTTTATTTTTAGTGTTGGCGTTACTGCATTGTGTCATTTTGCTTTTTTTACACAGATCATCCCATGCAATGTGAGGTTGAAATTCAACAAGCTGACAGGAGACACCGTGACATTTGAGGCTCCTGGAGGGCTGTACACTATAGAGGTTGAGAAAGGACGCAATATGTCGCAGATTGGAGGAGATGGATGGGCCTGTTTCCTCGCCCGCATGTGTCTTACTGGTGGTGAGTCAATTAGGTTCTCCTTCAGAGCAGAAAGACCCAAGCTGGCTGTCATTTATCTCAACCTGGTGGAAGATGATGAAGATGGCGAAGATGATGAAGATGACAAAGATGATGAACATGACGAAGATGATGAAGATAATGAGGACCCACTCGATGAAGATGATGAGAACCCACTTCATGAAGCCATCGTAGCTCAAAGAATGAGCTGAGCAAGGAGGTGTGCAACCTATGGGACATAATTCCGCCACATTATCACTTTGTCGGGGTGCCATTCGTGACCCTCCTGACAAGTACCATGGTCGATCGGCATGAAATGGTATGTTATACTGACTGTAGTAATTTGATGATATATATGTGCTTTATTGTTATACTTACAAATGCAAATTATCCGATGATATGCTTAGTGAATCCGATGATATGCTTAGTGTAGAGTCCAATGATATGCTTTGTGGAATCTAGTCGATGATATGCTTTAGTGTAGACTCTGATCACATGCTTATTAGTGTAGAATCCAAGGAAATATTAATAGTGTAGATAATCCATATATACTTATTAGTAGAATTCATGAATAATTAGTACAAATGCGTACTACTGTATCTTTTGATAGTGTAGAAATCTAGACTTAATAGAAATATATTTGCAAGAGTATGTGCGAGGCTATTTATTAATTGATATGTTTTTCTTATTTAGAAATTGCCAAAGAACCTATCTGTGAGTTGTGGTATCGAGCCTGATGAAGAAGGCTCAGTTGGACTATGCCTTACCGCAAGGGGCTCCGTCACCACCTGTACTTACCGCATGGACACCGATGGTCACACACACTTAAACTCGGTTGGGTGGAAGAGATTCCTCGTTGGTAAGAATCTTCGTGTTGGACATGCCATCCTAATTACTATCAGGAACACCCACCGCCCAGGCTTGAGGATGATGATCGTCGTCGATATCATTTAGAACTACATATGTGTGTGTGGCTATATCATCTAGCACTACAAATGATTATTGTCGTCGATATCATGTAGAACTACATGTGATGATCGTCGTCGATATCATCTACAACTACATATGATAATCGTCGTCGATATCACCTAGTACTGCTTGAGGATGCATGTTGAGTATATATGAAATTGTTATCTCGTACTCCCACCATTCCAAATTAGTCGTCGTGGTTTTCGTTCAAAATTAAACTAAAACCACGACAAGTAATTTGGAACCGAGGGAGTACTACCTAGTACCTATAATGCTTTATGAAATTGATATCTAGTAGTACCTAGTATCTGGAAATTGTAGAAGCTGAAACGGGGTAGGAAGCTGGGGGGAAATGATGAAAGATATAGCAGTAGCGCGGGTCTAAAAATCGCTACAACTAATTAATAGAAGCACATTCCGGAAAAGCTCTGCCGATATAGTCAATAGTAGTAGCGCGGGTACAGATCGCACTACTACTAACAGTTAGTTGTAGCGCCTTATTGGTAGCGCAGCTGCCCGCGCTGCTGATAGCCTCAAAACCCATGCTACTACTAGGGTTTTCCCTAGTAGTGTACCTCCATAGAGAGGGCCCGAACCTAGGTAAACATTGCATCCCCTGTCTCCTGTTACCATCAACCTCCGACACACAGTTTGGGACCCCCTACCCGAGATCTGCCGGTTTTGACAGCGACATCCTCCTCGTGAAAGACAGAATGACGGACTGCGGCGGCTAGGAAATCATAGCGACCTTTCTACATAACTACGAGATGAAGGAATCTTGAATGCCCTCGCCGGTTGATACGTCTCCAACGTATCTATAATTTCTGATTGTTCCATGCTATTATATTATCTATTTTGGATGTTTATTGGGCTTTAATATGCTCTTTTACATTATTTTGGGGACTAACCTATTAATCGGAGGCCTAGTGCCAGTTTCTGTTTTTTTGCATATTTAGTGTTTCGCAGAAAAGGAATATCAAACGGAATCCATACGGAACAAAACCTTCGCGAGGATCTTTCTTGGAACAAACGGAATCCATGAGACTTGGAGTGGAAGTCTGGAAGTCCGCGAAGCATCCACGAGGCAGGAGGGTGTGCCCAGGGGGTAGGCGCGCCCCCACCCTCTTGGGCCCCACGGAGCTCCACCGACGTACTTCTTTCGCCTATATATACTCTTATACCCTAAAAACATCAATGGGAGCCACGAAACCACTTTTCCACCGCCGCAACCTTCTGTACCCGCGAGATCCCATTTGGGCCTTTTCCGGCGATCTTTCGGAGGGGGAATCAATCACGGAGGGCTTTTACATCAACACCATAGCCTCTCCGATGATGTATGAGTAGTTTACCATGGACCTTCGGCTCCATAGTTATTAGCTAGATGGATTCTTCTCTCTCTTTGGTTCTCAATACAAAATTCTCCTTGATGTTCTTGGAGATCTGTTCGACGTAATACTTTTTGCGGTGTGTTTGCCGAGATCCGATAAATTGTGGATTTATGATCAAGTTTATCTATGAATAATATTTGGTTCCTCTCTGAATTCTTATATGCATGATTTGATATCTTTGTAAGTCTCTTCGAATTATCGGTTTAGTTTGGCCTACTAGATTGATCTTTCTTGCAATGGGAGAGGCTCTTAGCTTTGGGTTCAATCTTGCGTTGTCCTTTCCCAATAACAGTAGGGGCAGCAAGGAACATATTGTATTGTTGCCATCGAGGATAAAAAGATGGGGTTTATATCATATTGCTTGAGTTTAACCCTCTCCATCATGTCATCTTGCTTAATGCATTACTCTGTTCTTATGAACTTAATACTCTAGATGCATGATGGATAGCGATCGATGTGTGGAGTAATATTAGTAGATGCAGAATCGTTTCGATCTACTTAACAAGGACATGATGCCTATATTCATGATCATTGCCTAGATATTCCTATAACTATGCACTCTTCTATCAATTGCTCGACAGTAATTTGTTCACACACCGTAATGCATGCTATCATGAGAGAAGCCACTAGTGAAACCTATGGCCCCCGGGTCTCTTTGTTATTATATTGCATCTCTTTTTATTTACATCGCATATCATTTACTATTTTGCAATCTTAAATTTCCATTCTATACAACAAAAATACCAAAAATATTTGTCTTACTATATTTATCATATCTCACTTTTGCGAGTGACCGTGAAGAGATTGACAACTCCTCTATCGCGTTGGTTGCAAGGTTCTTGATTGTTTGTGCAGATACTAGGTGAGTTGCGTGTTATCTCCTACTGGATTGATACCTTGGTTCTCAAAAACTGGGGGGAAATACTTACGCTACTTTGATGCATCACCCTTTCCTCTTCAAGGGAAAACCAACGCATGCTCAAGAGGTAGCAAGAAGGATTTCTGGCGGCGTTACCGGGGAGATCTACGCTCAAGTCGAGACATACCAAGTACCCATCATAAAATCTTCTCCCTCGTATTACATTATTTGCCATTCACCTCTCGTTTTCCTCCCCCCAGTTCACCTTGCCGTTTTATTCGCCCTTTTCCGTTCACCTTTTTTCACTTTCTTCTTGTATGATTATGTGTTGGATTGATTGTTTGTCGCGATGGCTCAAGATAATACTAAATTATGTGACTTGTCCAATACCAACAACAATGATTTTATTAGCACTATGATTGCTCCTATTACCGATGCTGAATCTTGTGAAATCAATGTTGCTTTGTTGAATCTTGTCTTGAGAGTTCAATTTTCTGGCCTTCCTAGTGAAGATGTCGCTACTCATCTAAACAACTTTGTTGATTTGGGTGATATGCAAAAGAAGAGAGATGTGGATAATGATATTGTTAAATTGAAGCTATTTCCCTTTTCCCTTAGAGATCAAGCTAAAACTTGGTTCTCTTCTTTGCCTAAAAATAGTATTGATTCATGGAATAAGTGCAAAGATGCTTTTATCTCTAACTATTTTCCTCCCATAAGATCATCTCTCTTAGAAACGATATTATAAATTTTAAGCAACTTGATCATGAGCATGTTGCACAATCTTGGGAGAGGATGAAATTAATGGTAGGTAATTGCCCTACACATGGTTTGAATTTATGGATAATTATATAAAAAAATTATGCTGGATTGAATTTTTCTTCTAGAAATCCTTTAGATTCGACCGCGGAAGGCACTTTTATGGAAATCACTTTAGGAGAAGCTACTAAACTCCTAGATAATATTATGGTCAATTATTCTCAATGGCACACCAACATATCCACTAGTAAAAAAGATCATGCGATTGAAGAGATTAATGTTTTGAGTGGAAATATGGATGAACTTATGAAATTGTATGCTAATAAGAGTGCTTCTTCTGATCCTAATGATATGCCTTTGTCCACTTTGATTGAGAATAATAATGAATCTACGGATGTGAATTTTGTTGGTAGGAGCAATTTTGGTAACAACGCGTATAGAAGAAACTTTAATTCTAGGTCGTTTCCTAATAATTCCTCTAATAATTATGGTAATTCCTACAACAACTCTTATGGAAATTTTAATAAGATGGCCTCTAATTTTGAGACTAGTGTTAAAGAATTTATGAGTTCCCAAACAAATTTAAATGCTTTGGTTGAAGAAAAATTGCTTAAGATGTGTTGGCTAGGAACATGGATAGAATTTCTCTTGATGTTTAATCTTTGAAACTTAGATCTATTGCACCTAAGCATGACATCAATGAATCTCTCAAAGCCATGAGAATTTCCATTGATGAGTGCAAGGAAAGAACCGCTAGGATGCGTGCTAAAAAAGATTGCTTTGTGAAAGCGTGTTCTTCTAGTTTTCATGATAATAATGATGAAGATCTAAAACTGATTGATGTGTATCCTATTAAATCTTTGTTTTCCACAATGAATCTTGATAAAGATGGGACTGGAGATGAGTCAACTTTAGTTAAAAGGCGTCCCAATGATTCAGAGTTTTTAGATCTTGATGCTAAAATTAATAAAAGTGGGATTGAAGAGGTCAAAACTTTACATAGCAATGAACCCACTATTTTGGATTTCAAGGAATTTAATTGTGATAATTGCTCTTTGATAGATTGTATTTCCTTGTTGCAATCCGTGTTAAATTCCCCTCATGCTTATAATCAAAATAAAGCTTTTACTAAACATATTGTTGATGCTTTAATGCAATCCTATGAAGAAAAGCTTGAACTACAAGTTTCTATTCCTAGAAAACTTTATGATTAGTGGGAACCTACTATTAAAATTTAGATTAAAGATTATGCATGCTATGCTTTGTGTGATTTACGTGCTAGTGTTTCCACGATTCCAAAAACTTTGTGTGATGTGTTAGGTTTCTGTGAATTTGATGATTGTTCTTTAATTTTTCACCTTGCGAATTTCATCATTAAGAAACCTATGGCAAAGATTAATGATGTTCTTATTTTTGAAAATAGGAATTATGTGCCCATTGATCTCATTGTTCTTGATATAGATTGCAATCCTACATGTCCTATAATTCTTGGTAGACCTTTCCTTAGAACGATTATTGCAATTATTGACATGAAAGAAGGAAATATTAGATTTCAATTTCCGTTAAGTAAAGGCATGGAACACTTTCCTAGAAAGAAAATTAAATTGCCTTATGAATCAATTATGAGAGCCACTATGGATTGCATACCAAAGATGACAATACCTAGATCTATTCTTGCTTTTATGCCTAGCTAGGGGCGTTAAATGATAGCGCTTGTTGGGAGGCAACCCAATTTTATTTTTGTTCTTTAATTTTTGTTCATGTTTAGTAATAAATAATTTATCTAGCCTCTGTTATGATTGTGTTTTTTATGTTTTAATTAGTGTTTGTGCCAAGTAAAGCCTTTAGGATCTTCTTGGGTGATTGTTGTTTGATCTTGCTGATAAAAATAGAAAGTATGCGCTCATGAAAATAATTTTCGTTTTTTACCAGAGAGCGATAAAATACCAATTCCAACTGCCGTAGATCAATATACAAATTATTTAGGTTGTCCTAATTTTTTAGAATTTTTGGAGTTACAGAAGTATTCAAAACCTCCAGATTGCTACGGACTGTTCTGTTTTGATAAATCCTGTTTTTCATGTGTTGTTTGCTTATTTTGATGAATATATGGGTAGTATCGAGGGGTATGAACCATAGTGAAGTTGGAATACAGTAGGTTTAACACCAATATAAATAAGGAATGAGTTCATTACAGTACATTAAAGTGGTGGTTTGTTTTCTTATACTAACGGAGCTCATGAGATTTTCTATTAAGTTTGGTGTTGTGAAGTTTTCAAGTTTTTGGGTAAAGATTTGATGGATCTTGGAATAAGGAGTGGCAAGAGCCTAAGCTTGGGGATGCCCAAGGCACCCCACGGTAAAATTCAAGGACAACCAAAAGCCTAAGCTTGGGGATGCCCTGGAAGGCATCCCCTCCTTCGTCTTCGTCTATCGGTGACTTTACTTGAGGCTATATTTTTATTCACCACATGATATCTGTTTTGCTTGGAGCGTCTTGTATTTTTTGAGTCTTTGATTTTTAGTTTAACACAATCATCCTTTCTATACACACCTTTTGGGAGATACACGCATGAATCGGAATTTATTAGAATACTCTATGTGCTTCACTTATATCTTTTGAGCTAGATAATTTTGCTCTAGTGCTTCATTTATATCTTTTTAGAGCACGGTGGTGGTTTTCTTTTATAGAAATTATTGATCTCTCATGCTTCACTTATATTATTTTGAGAGTCTTTTAGAACAGCATGGTAATTTGCTTTGGCTATAAAATTAGTCCTAATATGATGGGCATTATAATAAAACTTTCATATAGAGTGCATTGAATACTATGAGAAGTTTGATTCTTGATGATTGTTTTGAGATATGAAGATGGTGATATTAGAGTCGTGCTAGTTGAGTAATTGTGAAATTGAGAAATACTTGTGTTGAGGTTTGCAAGTCCTGTAGCATGCACGTATGCTAACCTTGTGTGACAAATTTGAAGCATGAGGTGTTTCTTTGATTGCCTTCCTTATGAGTGGCGGTCGGGGACGAGCGATGGTCTTTTCCTACCAATCTGTCCCTCTAGGGGAATACGAGTAGTGGTTGGTTTTGATGACTTGTAGATTTTTGCAATAAGTATGTGAGTTCTTTATGACTAATGTTGAGTCCATGGATTATACGCATTCTCACCCTTCCACCATTGCTAGCCTCGCTTGTGCCATGCAACACAACAAAAAAAAGACACATCCGGGACATTTTGGGCCGAACGAATTTTTTTTCTGTCATACATATGACACTTCTGTGACGATAATTGTGACAAAACCCGGTATCATCATAGATGTCGTGGGCTCCTACTTCTATGACAAAAAATCATGACAGAAAATGGGATTTTTGTCCTGGGCGGGCCGGAGACGCAGCTGCATGACATTCTTTGGGTCGTCCATGACGGAAAAAACCATGGTAGAAGCGAGGGGGAGGAAAATTTCGGGGAGTTCCTAGTTACGGTGGTAGGTCGGGGGCCGAGCGATGCCTGTTTCTCTCGTACACGTACACGCGTGTGTGCGAGGCGTTGGCTCTAACTGAACCCGAGCGAGGCGTTGGGCTCTAACTGAACCAGAGCGATTACACTGCAGGCTACACGTTACTGAACCCGAGCGATCGATCGACGGCTGTTAACTGAACCCGATCGAGCGATTCCTCTGCTACTGCTGCTAACTGAAGCCGATCGATGCTGCCTCTGGGATGAACATTGAGTGTTGCGGGGGGGTTTGGATGGACAGTGAGCGGTGGCGTTGCCTCTGGATGAACAGGACCCCGTGGTGTGGTGGAGGGTTGGATGAACAGTAGACGGTGGAGGGGTGCCCGTGGAGGGGTGGTTGAACAGGACCCCGTGGTGTGGAGGGCTGGATGAACAATAGACGGTGGAGGGGTGGTTGAATAGTAGCCGGTTGAGTAGCGCGCGGTGGAGGCTGGATGAACAGGAGCCCGTGGAGGCTAGAGGAGGTCGACGGTAGCCCGTGGAGGCTGGAGGAGGTCGACGGTGGAGATGAACAGTATTCCGTGGCGTCCTGTTTTGCGGTACGCCACACCCCTCCCGATGAACAGGACCCCCATTTCGACCGTAGTGCTCCAACACAAGTCTGTTTCGTCCGTTTTGCAGTACGCCACAACCCTCCCGATCAACAGGACCCCCGTTTCGACCGTAGGAGGTCCGTTTCCTCCGTTGTGCGGTACGCCAGGCCTTGTTTCCATCGCCTGTTCCGTCCAAGCCCTCCCGATGAACACGACCACGCATTTCGTTCCGACCCAGCCTGTTGGCTCCCACGCGTTCCGTTGCCTCCCGATGAACACGACGCATTCCGTTGCCTCCCCATGAACACGACGACGACGCTGTTTCTCCGTTCCGACCAAGCGATGTACACGAGCCCTGGCCATATGTATGCGCGAGTAGGCGTTCGAGACCCCGCCCGTCTGTACACATACATGGCCTTATTTTCTTTCTTGCACCCTGGCCGTTTTACGTACATGTACATGCTACGTGCACGCCTCTACTACGACACATCCGCGCCTCTAGAATGACACGTGTGCGCCTCTACATCCACCAGTATATATGTACGTACACGTTCGCAATCAGAATGACAACGCTACGTATGCTTCGACTAGGTGGGTCCTGACTGTCAGACACTTCCTTGCGTGCGAAGATGTAGCTGGTGGGTCCCAGCAGTCAGGGGGGCGAATTGTTTTGTTTTTTTGCCCGGACGCACTTCCTTGCGTGCGAAGGTGTAGCTGGTGTGTCCCAGCAGTCAGGGGGGAAACGTTTTTTTTGCGAAATACGGTGGCCCGTCCGTTGGGTCCCCGCTGTCAGGTGGACGAATAATTATTTTGCGCATAATAAGGAGGCACTTCCTTGCTGCGGCCATGGACCCAGCTGTCAGCGTCTCCACGCACAGTACTCTTCCGATGGAAGTCGGTCGTTGACCACATTGACCATGCCGCGCCGAGAGCACCACGGCGGTGGACGACGGCGAGGCCTAGGAAGGGGACGATACGGAGGCAGGGAAGACTTGGTAGTTGTTTCCCACATGGAGGGGAGTACGACTGTACGAGGGTTTACTGGTTCATTTGCCCTCGCCGGAGAATAACAGCAGGTGTGGGTGAGTAGAGGGATGGCTAGGCCATCGATGGGAGTACGGTGGGGCGGTGAGGCCTGCGCGGCAGCACAGTCGGCCGCGGGGAGGAGGGAGCAGGCAGTCCCGCTGGCGCTTTTTTGAGCGAATGGAGCAGGAAGAGCAGAGATTGAAGAAGCACGATGGTCGTTCGATGGACATCCAACAGTCACTGCTTGTGCGTCAACCTTTTTTTAGGAAAGCCTCAAATTTGTGGAAAACAACATACAGCCCATCTGCCATTATGTCTAATAATTTACAGCCCATTTGCTAATTCTTAAGGTTTTTTTGGAGCCCATATTCTTTTTGTTAGCATTACAACCCATATTGTGGCCACTATTAAAAAATTATACGAAATTTTGCATATTTCGGTGCGGTCCGAACTGTTTTTAATCCCAAACTTCTACTCACATTCAAACTGATTTTAAAAATAAATGTATATCAATATAAAATCCAACAAATTCTCCAGGCATAAAAAATAATGTAATTTAAAATCTTGAAATGAAAAAAAGATATTTGAAACTAATTGCCGGTTTGATGTGTTTTAAAAATGTACATCCCATTTCTCATTACTAATGGGCCATTTTCTCGGCCAGCCGAATGAGAGCTCTCCTCGTCTTGAAAGATTTGCAGCCCAACAGGCCTGACAAGGCGACTTACTTGGCAAATCACAAAAAACTGGGTTGTGGCCATGGACCCAGCTGTCAGCCTCTCCACATACAGTACTCTTCCGATGGAAGTCGTTCCTTGACCATGTTGACCACGTCGCACGAAGAGCACCACGGCGGTGGACGACGGCGAGGCCTAGGAAGGGGACAACGCGAAGCCGGGGAAGACGCGACAGTGGAAGCCCGCGTGGAGAGGAGTACGAGGGTTCGCTGGTTCGGCTGCGGTGTGAGGCTGCCGTCGCCGCAGGGCCTGGCCAGTGGTGGGAATAGTAGGGGGCGGTGAGGCCTCCGCGGCAGCACAGCCGGGCACGGGAGGCAGGAGCATGCGGCACGATCGGCGTTGGTTTGGGTGGCTGGAGCAAGAAGACCAGAGGTTGAAGAAGCACTACGGCCATTGGATGGACATCGTACGGTCACTGGAGCTACAATCATTCATATTGACTAAGTTGACAAAGCCCTTCGTCCCCGTCAACTTAGTAGGCCCACAAGTCAGCCTCCCAACAAGGTGGGTCCCAGGTAGCCGGGGGAGTATTCTTTTTGTGTGCGTAATAAGGAGGCACTTCCAGTGGGTCCGAGCTGACGGCGGGGCGAACCTTTTTTTCGCGAAATATGGTGGCCCGTCAGGTGGGTCCCATCAGTCAGGGGGCAAACGTTTTTTTTTGCAAAATACGGTGGCCCGTCCAGTGGGTCCCTACTGTCAGTTGGAGGAATCATTATTTTTCTGTGTAATAAGGAGGCACTTACTTGATGCGGCCGTGAACCCAGCTGAGACTCTCCACGTACAATATACTTCTGATGGAAGCCGTTCCTTGACCATGTCGACCTCGCCGCGTTCCGTTACATGCATGCGTCCATGGGCGTGATGCGTCCCCACTGTCAGCCTCTCACGTACAGTCATCTTCCGATGACTCTCGGTTGTTGACCATGTTGACCACACCGTGCCGAGCGCACCCAGACTAGAACGACCCGGAGATGGGGAAGACGGGGCAGTGGAGTCGCAGATGGAGAGGAGTGGGAAACTTCACTGGTTTGGGTGCGCGGCAGCACAGCCGCGGTGTCGCCCACGGGAGACAGGAGCAAGAACAGAGGTTGAAGAAGGAGCATGACTATTGGACTAACATCCAACGGTCCAGTTGCTAGAATCATTTGTTGATTAAGCTGACAAAGTCGTGCGTACACGTCCGCTTAGTAGGCCCACAAGTTAGTCACCAAATCTGACGGGTCCCAGCTGTCAACGTGATGAATAATTTTTTTCGCAAAACAAGGAGGCACTACCTTCCGTGCGAAGATACAGCCGTTGGGTCCCAGCTGTCAGGTGGAGGAAACATTTTTTCAGCTTAATAAGGAGGAACTTTCCTTGCGCGCGACCATGGATCTCGTGGGTCCCAGCCGTCAGGCTCTCCACGTACAATCCTCTTCTGATGACTCTCGTTTGTTGACCACGCCGCACCGAACGCAGCGAGGCGGTGGACGACGGCGAGGCCCCGGACGAGAACAACTCGGAGATGGGAAAATGCGATAGTGGAGTCACAGATTGAGAGGAGGAGAGGGGTTATAACTGGTTCTATTGCGGCGTGGGGCCGTAGTCTATGGAGAATAACAGGAGGTGTCGAGGGGTGGAGGGATAGCCTGGCCGACGGTGGGGTAGCGCTTTGCAGCGATGCGTGCTAAGCAGAGCCACTAGCCACCGGAGGCCGGACCAGGCTGTCCCGGCGACGCTGGAGGAAGAAGACATGAGATTGAAGGTGCGTGCCGGCCGTTGGATATAAATCCAATGGCTGTGGATGACACAATCATTTGTTGACCAAGTTGACAATGCCCTGCGTAGGCTTCGACCAATTGGCCCACATGTCAGCCTGCAAAAATGTGGCATATATTTAACCCATGTTTTGTAGAATGTACAACCCATTTGCTGGGCTGGGTGAACAAATAATTTCGCATCAATTAGGCCCATTTATATTTTCTAAGAAATCCCAGCCCATTTGCACTTCCTTGAAATACACGTATTAGGTGGGCTCGTTATATATATAATGTTATGTTAGAAGGAACAATTAATATCAAAGAATAAACCGGAGAGGCACATTTTTTATTAAATTAGCGAGTTATTGCTCAAAATAAAAATGAGCACATTATTATTAAATTGGTCCTTAAAATCTTCGCAAGCTTTTGTACGCAATCACCAGGATTTTCCTTTCCTGTGAGTCAAAAACAACCAGGATTTTCCTTGCCCACTTCCGTTAAACATTTACTTTTATAAGTTAATAACATGTGGGATGTTTTTACAATGTATATATAAGTCTCTTTGGGTTCACCATCACAATACGCTTCTTTGCGTGAATTTAGTTTTTTTCCGTTAGTTTTGATCGACAGTCCGTCCAATTGCTACGAGGCGGTACTAAAAACTTTGTCCATCCAATTGGTCCACGTCCACATTCTCTTATTCGGCCTGCACGCATGTTTCGGCCTGCATGCACGCTTCTGTATCTGTGACTTACCTGATTTTCACACATGTACTCAGAGTAATCCCACTTCGATTGCTTACATGAAAGTCTACCAGTTTATATACCTAGGAAAATTGCATATCAACAACGAGCCTCTTGAATCAACAAACACAGAATGAGAACGAAGGGAAATTGTACAACAAAACGGCAGTTCGGCAGAGGCGCAACGCGCAGATGCCTGCAACGCAGCCTGTTCCACACGTTGGCCACCTCTACACCACGCACGACATGGACACGAGCGCGGCGGCAGGGTGGCTTGAGGCTCGTGGTGGACCGGATCCAGTGAGGGGAAGCTCGGATCCGTCGGCTTGGAGAGGGAGGTGTGGAGGAGCACACGGGACAGAGGGCGGAGGAGGTTGGAGGCAGAATGCCGAGGTCGGACTGTGGACTCGGAGTGGAGGAGCCACGGAGAGGCCCGGGAGCCACCATGGCAGCCACGAGAGCGAGATGGGCCTGGCCATGCTCGGCGGTCGTCAGCCGACTTCGTGTTTCTCTGCTGATGATCCCTGACCACCTGCTGCCCGAGGTCGGCTACTGTTATCTCAGTTTGCTTGGTAGTTTCATTCTTGCTTAAGATTAGACCTAGCCGTGTAGATGCAGATGGACATTGGAGGTAAAGTGTTGGCACTGACGACTTAGATAAAAATATTTTTGTATGCACTCCGAGTGGGTCAGTCTATATACACTTAAATTTTCACATTCAGTTTCCTTCAGTTAGACGACTACAAGGAGATAATGCACTCCTTTTTTCTGAAAAAATATCATAAGGGACATCTTTTGGAAGAATGACGAGCCATGTTGGCCGTAGTTGGAGTGAAAGAATTACAACTTTTTTGTGCCAAATAATCAAATATAGCACTGGTTTAGAAAAAAAAACCGAAACCATGAGAAATGTTGTTGTTGGATGTCAATGCGCATCATATATCCTCTTGGCCATGCCGGTCATAACAGCAACAACTTTCTTCAGGCTGGTGATGCTCATATTGTCAATCATTCTCACTGTGGTGCCTGAGACAAAAACTCCTAAGACAGTTTGGTAATTTATGATGTTATTACACCGGAGCACATGTAATGACAGACCCGGTAAAGAAGAATAGAACGTAAGTGTGTGCCATATTTTTTGCGTTGCAACACACGGGCCCTTTTGCTAGTATATATAATGTGGTTAGAAGGGAAAACATAAATTGGACACATCATTACTTTTATAAGAGACATGCGCTTTATACCCCACAGTAGGCATACTAACAAGTTCACACACAATTACAACAAAAAAAGGTAAACATTCATATCAAACTCAGGTTCACAGGACACGTTCATATTCATAGCCAACATTCACTATCAACAACTCAAAAGATTCATATATACACAAGCTCGGCATATCTATGCATCCAAATGATTGATAGATCACACGACAATATTCATACATAATTCACAATAAGATTCAGATATACACATGTTCAGTATGTTTATGCATCCAAATGATTGAGATCACAACCAATATGATCCATGGACGAACTTTAATTACCTAGGGTACAGACTGGTAAATGGTGTTCAATCGGAGGTACTTATTGCTAAAATTAGTTCTTGTACGAGTAAACTTTCGAGTACATAAGAGGCAGCACAGACAATCTGAACTTTGCGTGTAGGTTTATCCTCAAATAGTGGCCTCATGCCGAGGGATGTTTGAGCAACTTGGCCACTACTTTCATCCAACTAGTTTACTCGCTCATCTTGGTCATGTATCTCGCCAAAATTCTACATTGCAGACGAGAAAGGAGACGGTTGAGAAAATGAACCACCCAAATTTTTTGTGCAGTTCAACTGAAATGGAGCATCCTTGGCGTGTAGACTGATTAAGTGCCAGATGAATATACGCGTCAACCAACTTGTCTGGAATCTTTAGATTCCATGCCATATAGTTCGCTACCATATGTGCCGATAACCAAAAGGCACAAGTTGGGACCAAAGACTGGACTGCGTTTTTCTGGGCTATGCACCAAGCAATATTCTTGGCGTTCACTCTCCTAATACTTGGAGTTTGACAATTGGTTGACCTCGGTTGATACTCAAATGAATATAGGCACTTCTTGTCAACATCGATGCTTGTCTGAGTGAACTTTGGAGTACATAGCAGCAGCAGAAGTACCTGTCCATCTGATCATGTTGTGCAGTTCTACTGAAATCACCCGATGTAATGATTTGCCTGCGAGTTCAGGCTCCAAATTACTCCTTTATGAAATCGGCAAATAGTAGCACAATACCAAATCACCAATACATATGACAGGCACAATAATCAGGATAAAGACCAGTACCAACCTGTGTGAGGATCGTCTCACATGTAAGGCAGTCGTTACCGGAGCCCTTGAATGGCCTCGACTGAGGCCTCGGGCTTCAGCAAGATCGCCTTGGCACTGTTTATTCTTCTTCTTCTTCTTCCTCTTCATGCTCTGTTTCTCTTTCTCCTCACCAGTTGGTGAACCAAGTACATGATTGGCCTTCTAATTCAGAATTGGTTTTGTCAGTGAGGGAGTACAAGTGTACTAGTAAAAAACAGCATTATTTTCTCATGGCAGTCGGAAAATAGAGATGAACACATGCATTAAATATCATTCTTACCTAAAGGAAGGTTATGGCGCAAATATGGATGATGAGGATTGGAACACAGATCTCCCTTTGTGCAGTTCCACCAAAATGAACCAACTGTTCCATTCTGACATTCCAGTTAAACAGCACAAAAGTCACTTCTTTTAAGAAGAGTTTTGTGCAGTGCAGCAAAAGGTCACAACAGCAACCAGGTGAATTGGATATCCCTGGTTGCACAAAAAGGCACAGACGAAACAGTCAAAGTCTCAAACAATTTCAGGCGAATTTTTTTGGCTAAACTTGTCATGGCTTATAACAGTGGCATGGCTTCATTTTTACCAGGGACATTAGATTAAGAACAGTGGGTGCACCAGCAGTCCAGCACCATGTACGTAAACAGGGGCATAAAGTGGTGATTCATAGTTTGTTGCCCCGAGAAACAAACATCCAAGAAACATATCTGGGTTGGTCCCATTTTTGTTCACTCTAGCCACCTACTCCTATGTGTGGATAGCAAATCTACTCCTGGTCATACCATTGTGTACAACATTACCCCTATATTTCCCTTTTCGACCAAGCGACCGATTGGATGACCAGTCTGTACTACTTTCACCCCCTTTCCTTCTTGTTGGTACCAAGTCCGATGTACATACTAAATTCCCCCACCCCCACTTTATTTCTTGTTTGAACCAAGTACTACAAGATTCGGCTCCATGAAGTAGCTTTACCTCTAACAATAGAAGAAAAAAATATGTAACGTTGGACCATCCGATCGAGAGGGGCTGAGAGGTAGAAAATGATGCACAGCAATGTAGCGAGCTGGGGAAGTAGAGCTAAGGCGTTTTTGGACGAAGATATACCTGAAGGTCGTCGGGATGTGGATAGGTGGGCAGCGGGAGGCCTGATCCGCCCACAGGCAACGACGAAGGGATCGGAGGATCTCCCGCGCCGGCGCTCGGCCAGAGATAACGGTGCAGCCGGCAGTGGGTCTCCTCCCTCGCTGTCCACGACGGCCTAAATGCTGCCCCTCCTCCCCTTCACCGGCAGAGGGGGATACGTCCGGATCTGTAACCAGCGGTGAGGATCGAAAGCTAGTGTTTTTTGAAGGGAGAAAGACAGTGTTACTACCCCTATCTTGTTTAGATCTGGAGAGGATGAGAGTGTGTGAATAGAGCAACCCTAGCAAGCAAGCGCGGAGGCTCCGACCTATATATACGTAGCGGGGTAGTTTTCCTTTTTCACTCCATCAAAACAATCGTTTAAAATTGTGTACTACTACATGCCAGGTCACAGTTTTTTTAGTGGTTGATTGTTTTTTGAGATAGCTAGCCGCTTGTTCTAAGTGGTGTTACGGTGTGCCAGGTCGCACTTTGTATCGTTCAAGTCTGGTAGTACAAGTCCCTCCATTAAATGAACAACCACCCCCTCATAAAAATTGTGAACAAGCCCACGGCTAAAATTAGCGGAAACGTGGGTTGCCCCAACATGCATTATTATTTATATTTTCTACTCCCTCCGTTCCTAAATATAAGTCCTTTTTATTAGCCACACCTAAGACAAGAATTTTTTTTATTAGCAGTGAACCCCACATGTCATAGACACAAAAATTGTGGCAAGATTCCCTTAGGCAAGCCAAAGTGTGTCTAACAATTTGACCAACTCAGGTTAGGCAAGTGTGGCAAGTGTGGGAAAAATAATGTGCCAACATAAGACAAACATAGTCACAATCCAAACAGCCCCGTAATTTTTTGTGACATGCATGAAAATTTGGTTAGCTAAATTTATAGTCAAAATTTGGCAACTGCATCAAATCAACACATGTAAGTATCAAACGGAAAGTCATGGCATGCATGCATGCGTTGTACTCCCTCCATTTCCAAATATAAGTGACTACATACGAAGCAGAATATGTCTACTCCTACATACGAAGTAGCCCATTTGAAATGTGTAAAAAGACTTATATCAAGTGCAGTTCTTTGATGTGTCGCGTCAACTCGTACAAGACCGAGAAATTTGATTACTACAATGCCCTCTCCCTCGCGGACTGAGCTCCGGTGCCTTAACTGCACCTGCCTTTGGCTGCATGACAGGAGGGCCAACCACCTGTTGGGCCCACCTGTCGTAGACGCAAAGGCAGGAGCAGTAAGTAGAAGCTTTCGCACACGCTATCCCTCCTGCACGAGGTGGACGGACATGCAGCAGTGGATTCGATACTGTAGAAGTAGGAGTAACATCATTGTTCGTCTTCCCGAAGAGGCGAAGAGCCAAGCGCAACCCGAACATGGCAGTTGAGAACGCTCGTGTGGTGCGGTTCCTTGGAGACCTAGCCACACTCTTGCATGAGACAAAATTGCTATTGTTTAACAATTAAACTCCATTATCCATTGGTTGATACTCATTCTGCATAGGTCCACGCGCTTAGCACCGTTTCCTCCTGGGGTCACCAATGTTTATTTGCTAATTAATAGCATTGCATGCAATGAACTAGCCATTGCAAGTCATTAAAAGCATGCACACCTCTCATCTCTTATTGGTTGATATGTCAAGAAACAAGAAAAAAGGTAGAAGTTAATGCACCACGCCTAAGTGTTTTGGGACTATCTGGTTTTCGTAAGATGACTTACACACCTAGACGGAGGGAGTAGTATAGCCCTGTAAACCGGAAAAGAGTATTTACCTTTCTAGAGATTTCAACAAGTGACTAGACTACACCATGTGCAGTACTCCCTCCCTTCCGGCTTATAGGGCTCAAATCTCAAATCTCATGAACCAAGGTATTTTGCGATTGGAGGAATGTATCTCGTACTTTACAAAACTACCCTAATTAAACTCATGCATTAATTATGTAGTTCTCTCGTTTTCCTCTCCGCCTTGGTCGCGGTGCACAATATTGAGCACTCCTATATGACTAGCCGCTCTATCTACATGCAGGACATTTCAAAGCATCCGGGCCCGCGTGCCATCCACCAAATCATAGCGAGGTGCTACAGTCGAGACTCACCTGTAACCCCAGTGTGGCCATCATGACCTGTCATATCACAAAACCCGCACCTTTACCAGAAGTGGTAAGGTGGCCTCCAAGTTGGACTAGACGAAGCAACCATCATTTCACTGGAACACTCGTTCAATCCCTTTCTTCCCTTTCTTGAAGAAAACCTCACTCCAGGCTACTCACTTCTTTCATTTTTCTTCTGTACTGACGAAGGAAAGTTGGGCGAATCAGTTATGCTTCTACATTTTCATTCCAAGAATCTTCTTTTTGCGAAGCACTGACCGATTCCCACATCCTATTCTTTTCCCGTTTTCATTGCGATTGTGGTTTCCTTTCGATTGCTTTTTGTTTGTCAGTCCATTGATGGATCCTGGAGCACTAGGCAAAGAGTTGCCGGCAGGCAACCCACTGGAGACCGCGATCTCCAGGAAGCGAGCAACGACCAACGAGTTGACCATGTTGGCGGGCCAACCCATGGAGACGAAGAACTCCAAGAAACAAGCACTGGCCAAAGAGTTGAGGACGTTGGCGGACGAACTCCTCAAAGGAAGTTGGAAGAACAACAAGGGCCTCACCATGCCTACCCCAGGAACTCTGATTGCCACCTATGTGAGGCTCAAGACCGAGTTTGAGGAGATAGTCGCTGTTGAGAAGCAGTATTCCCCTGGCAAGGTGATGGCCCCCATAGAGGACGAGGAGATGGCCCCCGGAGGGTTGAGATCCCCCGGTGAGCTGCACAAGGTAAAAAATAATGGCTTATTACCATAGTTGTGGTTTTTGGTTATTTGCAATGTGCTTGCTAATATGTTAGGGTTGTGCAGGTGCCGGTGGACGTCCTTGATGATTCTGATGTCGTGGCCCGTCCTATTGGCATCGCCCCGGAGATCGATTCCGATGCCATTGTCCATCCTGTGGACATCGCCCCAGAGATCGATTCCGATGTTGCAGTGAGTCCTATGGACATCACCCTAGAAATCGATTCCCATGCCGCTATCCGTGCTGTGGTCATTGCCCGAGAGATCGATGACAAGAAATAGTTGGTCGCGCTAATCCTTCAAGGTAGTTTGCATTGCCCTGTGTTTAGTTACCAGAATGATGCGTTTTATCAAACCAACTTAGGTCTAGTGCACTGTCTTGTGTGGGCGGATCTTGCTACTTTTGTTTGATAGTGAATCATGTGATGAATCATGCGAACCCTCTCCGAGTTATGGAAACAGATGTATCCTCACCAGCTTTTGATATAATATATGGCATGCTTAGATGTAAGTTTGAACTGTTTATCATATCAACAGGGCTAGTTTGATGATTCTTGGTGTTAGTAGGCTAGCTACTGTGCGAGCTATAGTACATGCAAAACACTCACCAAAGAGAAACATTGGGGCTGATGAGCTCGTGGTACGCTTATACTTATCCCTCGTTGATCGACCAATAGCCCTAGCTCCTAAAATTGTAGGCTTAGCGATCGATTAAACAATAGTCGACATACATTCAGGCCTCATTTGGTTCATAGGGTAGGAAAATCGTAGCAAAAGTACAAAGAACGTGCAACACAGAATCATAGCAGTGCAGAGACGTACTTCCTCCGTTCCAAAATAGATGACCTAGGCGGGCTAGTTTGGCCTAGTGGGTTTCAGTGATATGACGTGGTACAGTGTCGTCCAGTCTTCGCATGTGGTAGCAGTATTGCGGGTACAGTAAGTTTTCTTGAAGAAGCGGAATTCAACAAAGTCATGGTGGTTCCTTCGTCCGAACAACTTACAGTGGGAAAAGGTTGGGCCTGTGATACGACCGGGGTAGACCAGGATAATTTTGTGCATGGCAGGTGGACCAGGATGGTCGATGTCCCACATGTCGGCGAATGAAAGTATTCTTTCCGGTATAGAGGACGAGCAATCAGTATTCATTGTTTATTTTTGATGAAAGCTATTGTCTCCACTGTTACGACAGAGGAGTGTGAAACACGGCAGCCTAGTGAACTTGACATGTGCACCACTCCCTCCTTCGTCATGTAATGCCCAGGTTATAGCTTTTTCTCACTTTCTCTCTATCTATATCCTCACAAATGTTTTTTACCTTTCTTTTTTAAGACACAATTGTTTTATGCCTTTTTTTAGAATTATTATTTTTATACCTAGGAGCACATGTAGAGATAGGCTCTTGCAGAGCCCACTCCTTGACTTTGTCAATGCCTCTCTCTCCTCCACATAAGGAGTACTACTTGCTATGCATTCATGCGGCAGGCAGCTGGCGTCTTGAGGGGCTAGGGCGGTGAGAGCGGGCTCCGGAAGCGGTCTGGACTCCAGCATAGCCCACCTCACATTATCACCATATATTTCTTGGAGTCCGTGTGCGGCGGGCGGGCGATCTCTTCTCCCTCCCCCGTTTCTCTCTTCTCAGCTGACGCCCGCCGAGCGATTAGATTTCGGCTATCGACGGTTTATTCAATTACTGTCCCACATGTCAGTGAAATTGCAAGACAACGCGTGTCCCCTCTGGTGAGCGGCGTGTGAGCCGGACTGTCGAGGTTGCGACGCGTACGAGTCGTAAGTGTGCCACCTTTTCCTTTAGAACTTGCGAAGCGTAACATTTTCACGCGATCGATCGATAGAAATCCAGAACAAAATGACGAGGGAGGTGCTTTCCCGCTCGTTAGGCAGGTTAGTTCGAGTGATATGACGTGCTACAGTGCCGTCCACTTGCTCCATTTTTATGTAAGCAAGAATTTACACACTTACGCGGGAGGAGTGCGAAACACCACGGATCTGATTTTGATCGAGGGATAACTGTTCCATGCCAAATAATGGAGGATTGTTAGCGATTATAGCATGATAGTTAGGGAATCTCTAGTGCTGGCCCACAAATTTACACCGGCATCTGTCCGAGGACACTGATGGATGCCATCCGATGCTGCCCGCATGCCTTTTGACAACTATATGAACTAACCTGACGAAATTCATGCAAACAAAGAAAATTTCAAATTAACCGGATGAAATTCATTACATTTCGAAAACTTTTCATACAAACTGGACGGAACTCATTACATATTTCATAGAAACCATACTAAAACCTAATGTAAACCTAATCTAAATGATCACCGGCGCCCAACCACCATGTCCGGCCATCAACCCGAGAAAGCCGGCCATTGCCTTTGCCTCCTCCTCATCTGCCTCGATAACCTCCTCCTCCGGAGCACAAGGTTATGAAGATTTCCGCCTCCACGTCGCTGTCAAGAGGTTAATCGGCCACCGATGTTTACCCCACCAAGCTTGGCGTCGACTGAGTGGAGTAGCGGTGGACTTCCCGAGACCAGAGCGGCGGTGACCTACCATGTACTACTCTTCCTCGTTGCCGGCTACGCCGCGCACGCGCGCCGGCTTCGTGGTCGTGGCGGAGGAGGGCGGCAGGGGGGGGGGGGGGTGGCGGTGATCTCCTTCGTTTGCTCCTGCGACAGTACGTCGAAGAGAGCTTTGGAGCATGCCCGGAGCGGACCCGCCGATGTCCCTCGTCTGCTCCTGCGATAGTACGTCCAAGAGAGCTTCGGAGCGCCAGGAGGCCATGGTTGAAGTGGTGCCGGCAGAAGGAAGGGACCGGAGGAGAATAAGTGTGGGTCTTTGGCTATGGCTGGGAGCTGGGGCTCAAGTTAATATAGCGAGCGAATGGCAATGAGCCGCGGCAAAAGGATGGACAACTGGCGCCAGAGTAGGTTCGTCGGGCGTGAATGCGGACGCTGCTTCAGTGACTTAACTGCGGATGCGTTTGGGTTACTGACATGTGGGACCAACGGGCATCTGGCCCGCATGTCAGTGACACACCAATTGCACCTGCAGTTAAGTCCAGTGAATGCGGCATTGACATTCTGGAGAGACGGTGACCGTTTCAGGCGGGAAGCGCGCGCTAGCGATGGAAGGGGTTTCGGTGTGCAGTGGCACTAAGATTGGTCGCTCATGATAGTACATACTCCGTACCATACTACCATAGTACCCATATACATGAGCAAGGCGGTCCGAGTATGACCGTTGGTGTTGAGCCAGGTGAATACATGCTCGGCGTTCGCGTAGGCCTCCATCAAACATCTAAACAGTAATGTCAGGGACCGCCGGGGCGCGCAGGTGATGGGCTCGCCGTTTGCGTTGTGCCATGAGCAGGACTTTGATTTAGAGGGCGACGTGCATGCGTTAGCATGCTTTGACAGCGTAAGCATGATTGTCTGATGCGAAGTATTTCATTTTCATTTGGTTGACGAGGGTGCGTTGTAGCAACGAGTCCGTGGTTTGATTCCCCACATACGCATAATTTTGGTTTTTACAGTATTTCTTTCTCCATTGATAGGTAGGCCCGCGTAGATAGATAAAGAACATGAGCTGATGAGGCGCATGCAGACTGTTTGACTGGTCAACCAGACAAATACGGAGATATACGCTGAGCCAGTGACCGTATAATCACCATATCTTGTATACAATGATCAAAGTGAGCTATCAAGACAAGTTCGATGACCACCAATGCATTTTACTCGGTAATAAATGACCAGGATTGAAGGGGAATCCAAATTTGCTTTGTCTTCTGTCCTTGAGCTCTTGACAAACCAATGCACTATACGATTGTCCAACCACTTCACCCTAGAGCTCTCACCAAGCGTTGTTCATGCCACCACGCCGCACACTAACCGGTAAGGCAGCTATGGCATCCCGCCGCGCCGAGTTCCTCGCCGCCCACGACCGCACACAAAATGGTAGGGAAGTGATGGCATCCCGCCGTGCCGAGTTCATCGCCGCTCGCGACCTCACAACTATGTGGGAGGAATTTGAAGATGCCAAGGCCGAATGGATGGTAGAGCAAGAGGCGGCCAAAGCCACACAGAGGGAGCGGAAAAGTTAGAAAGCACTCAAGAAAAGAGAGGCCCGCCGCTGCAAGAAAGAAAAGGACGCATGTGCTGCTGCGGAGAGGTCGGCGGAGATCCAAGCACGGTGGGGTTTCGCCGACAAAGCCGGGAAGCAGAACGACGGCGTCTGGCCAGCATGTGAGAAGTAGTAGTACTAGTAGTTAGTGTGTGTGTCTGTTTCTAAGTACGAGCATGTACCAATACTACTAGTTACTATTGTAGTTTTTAGAGCAAATTACCAGTACATTAACCTAGACTAAATGATAACATTCCTATCCTAAGCATCAAATGGCATCTCTTTCTCTATAGGAATTGAGATGCATGTCATCTCACTTCCTATGATTTTCATATTCCTATCCTATGAACGAAAGGAGGCCTCTGTTGGAGTAACTACTGTAGCTAGCAGTACTGCTGGTACAGTAGTTTTCTTCAAGAAGCGGAATTCAACGAAGTCATGATGGTTCCTTCGTCCGAGCAACTTCAAAGTAGGAAGTGGGCCTGTGATTTGACGGCTCATTAGTCATTGTTACTGCGACGCGACGACCTGGGTGACACTCCCTTGGAGTTCTGCGTGCATGGCAAGTGGACCAGGATGGTCGACGTCCCACATGTTGGCGAACGGAAGTATTCTTTCCGATATCAAGGAGCAAGGAAACCGCGTGGTATAGTATCACTGCTGAATGGTTGCCAAAAAAATAGTATCACTGCCGGTTTATAATTAGTATTTTTTATTTTTGATGAATGCTAGCATTTCAACTCTTACGACGAAGGGTGCCAAACACGGCACGTGCTGGATGTCCCACACGTCAGCGAAAGGAGTGGGATATGAACAGCGTGGTAGAGCCCAACATAAAAAACAGCATGGTAGAGCATCTCCAGTTCTTCCACTTCTGGGTCGGATACCACACGTAGTAGTACTTAGTGGTATGAACGATACAAAGTGCGACCTCGAGAGAAAAACACGTCTAGTTGGAAGGTCTCGGGGCATACACGTAAACAAATATAAAAGTTAATATGTGCCTCCAACTAATATAGTAGTAGTAGAGTACTTAGGCACGTACTCCATAACATCACCGTGCATTGCACGTACAAGATTTAGTGGTAGTACGTAGTAAGAGACAAATGCCGCCCAAGAGTTCCCTTCTCGGCCTGCTTTTGGGTGTTTGGTAGAGTGTATGGAGGGTGCATGAGTCCACACTAGTTTAGCACAAATACACTAGAAGCATGCATGAAGAGAGCATGCATGAAGAGGGGTGTTGAGTTGAGCATGCATGAAGAGGGAACAACTATGCTGAGACGAGAACCCAACCAAACACACCCTATATGCCACACATGTTCATACCATTTGTGCCTTTCTACTTCACTTACTGCGCTACATTACTCAGGTTCGTACGTCCACTCTTGGGTACATGTCCGTCTCGTAGTTCCAGTCCCACGTGTTCTTCATATAGATGGAATGATCCTTGCATAACACGTGCACCTTGATGCTAGATGTCTCGTGTGTTGGCAAAAGGATGAACAAAGCTCACGTAAAAAATAGAGTGGAAGAACATAGATTCCGAACGACCGAGAAGGAGCAAGGAACCTCGTGGTGGAGCGTTTGCACTCATAATTTAATATTATTCAGCGATATAAAATTAACCAATCATCTCCACATTGGACTGGAAGAGTACGAAACACGGTAGCCTAGTGTAGTTACATCATACTAGTACATGGCTAACCCACGCTATCACCATATTTCTTAGCTTTTGTGCGACACCTATCTCTAGTAATCCAGCAGCCCGTATCGCTTCTCCCTCCTCTTCTCTATCAAAGTGCGCCGGGCTGGCGTTTCTGTCATCTATTGAGGTCGGTTAACTATCACATGTTAGCGACATGCCAAGAGAATTCTAAAAAAAATTCCTTTCATGTTCCGTTTTCAAAAAGAAAAAATCCTTTCACATACGAATTTGCCTGTATGCTTTGAGCAACTTGCATGTCCTTTACTGCTCCTGTTTGATACTCTAACTTAGCTAGAGGTTAGACTAACTCATGACTAACCCTGAACTAACTATAGCCAAAGAGGTGTTTGGGTGACAGGGTTAGGTTGACAATAAATGCACTTCATGGAGAGAGAAAAGTGATTTTTGAGTGGTCCCAATGAGAACTATCTCCAGTTAGCACCTCTTGGGTGGGATAGTTTTTTTGGTGGGTTCGGTGAAACTTGCTCCAATTTAAACCCTCATGCTTGGATACTTTAGGTCTATTTGAGCCCCAACTAGCTCAAACTAACTCTAACCCATGGGCCCTGTTTGGATCATGGGGTTAGAGCTAGTTTGGTTTAGTTGCAGGCTCAAATAACCCAAAAGTATCGAAACAGGGAGGGTTAGAGTGGGTTAGTTTCATCTAACCCAACTATCCCGATGGAGAGTGCTTATTTGGGTTAGAGTGGGTTAGAAAATAACTCTAACTCTAACTGTGTTAGAGTATGCTTGGATCCAAACAGGGCCTATGGCCAGTCTCAATGTGGAGCAGTCGCGTGCACCGGGAAGCGACACTCTCTCAGCCGTCGCGCCACTTCAAAGCCGGCCCTAGTGAGAGGTCTCCTCCGCTCTGGCCAGGCATTAATGCGGCACTGACGCTCCAGGGCGACGCTGACCGTTTCACGCGGGAAGCGCGCGCTGGCAAGGGAGTATTAGTTTTGAACCATTTCAGATGTAGTACTGGTAGTTTGCAAAACTACTCAATTATTGCACTCAGTTTCCTAAGAAATTGTGGTAAAAACGTTACTCCACAACCCACTTCCCTTCTCCTTCCTCTTCCACCGCCCGAGCACGTCCGCGGGAAGCGACCGATCGACCCTTATATAGGAGTGCTAGCACAAAAAGATGCATGCATGACCACTAAAATTTCCATATTAAAGCGCCGGTCCGGCGGGAGTATGGCATATGTTGTTACCTTCGGCCGGCCCATGGCTACCGGGTGATGGTGACCAGAGAAGAGGCGGTGAGAGGGGAATGAATGCAGCTACTGTTTGGGTTCGCCTTCCGGCTTAAATAAATGTGCAACATCATGTGTACCCACGGGTGCACAAATTCTAACATACGTGTCTGCTTAAGTGGGCGTCACGTGACTGGTGTGTGTGAGAGAGAGATTTTGAGAGACAGAGTGCGTGTGTGCGACTCTACTCTTCTGACATGTACTCAACCTTTTGCATCAGGATATAAGTATGGTATTTACTTTAGCTAGTGATTTACGTGGCCATGTTAACGTGGTTGTGTAAAAAAATGTCACTTCCTACTCGTGATTTGCGTTATATAATTACAAGCAAGATTCTCATGCATTGCAGGGAACATCAATATGCATTTTTTTACAAAACACCTGTTGTGATTGACCGATGAAGGAGTGATCCCATGTGTAAAAACTAATGATATCTCACGAATTTTATCGGAAAACTGGTATCTCGAGAATGTCATCCAAAAAATGAAAGATGAGAGATAAGGCGAGGAGGAGTGGAGCGTGGTGGTGACTGGTGGTCGGAATGGGCGGAGGCATGGGGATGGATGGCGCCAGCAGGCGGCAACGGCCACCATGCATGCTAGATTGTTCCAGAGACTTATTCCTTTTTTAATTGCTGAGCAATGAGGTTGCGGGAGATAATGATGTGGAGAGAGGTGCGGGTATCTTTTGTAAAATTATCATAGTTTGCTTTCTATCCTATGATAAGTTTGCTGACTACTAAAGTAAAGTGGATTTTTTCCATGTTATGCAAGTAAATAAAGGTGATTGTTTATCATACGGGTAAGGTTTGATGAAGGGTGGTAGGAACAAATGCTCCACCTAGAGCATGTGTGTGTGAGATGGAGTCTTAGTGTGCGTGTGTGTGTGAGAGAGAGAGAGAGATGGAGTCTGAGTTTGTGTGTGTGTGTGAGAGAGAGATGGAGTCTTCGTGTGTGTGTGGGTGGGAGGTGCATGCGTGCGTGCATGTGCATGTGTGTTTGTGTGTGTGAGAGAGAGAGAGAGATGTAGTCTTAGTGTGTGGGGGGGGCGTGTGTGTGTGTGTCGCGGGGTCCTCTGTGGCAGATGTAATTTAAGTGTGCATGGCTTCATCTTAGAGAGGTGATGTGTATGGCAGAGGCACCAACGATGGGGTGCGAGAGAGAACATGCACGTAGAGAGGGAAGAGAAGGTGTGTGCGCGTGAGAGGAGTCGACATCGAGAGAACGTGTTTGTTCGAGAGACACCGAGGAAGACTACTATATATCGATGGTGCATGTAGGCGGAAATTATACAAAGGGATGGTCTTATTGGTTTTGGGGATATAGGGGAAGAGTGAGAGGCGGGGGGGGGGGGGGGGGGTAGCTAGAAGGAGATTGTTAAGTGTGAGTGTGTGTTTTACACATCCAGGCGGAAGTTATATGCACAAAAGAGGAGAACGATTTGATGTGGCGTTAGGATTGAGGGTAATTAACTACGTATGGATACATAGAGACCTTGAATGTGCATGTGTGAGAGGTATACATGTATAGGTGGGATGTGTGTGTGTGTGCGCGCATGATCGAGATAAAAGAAAGAAGACATAAGTCATAAGATCAACGACATGGGAGAGACGGATCGGTATGACAATATGCATGCATGTGAGAATGCAGGGAAGAAGGGCGGACAATTGAGCATGTGTTTTTGTCCTTAAGAGATAGTGGCGTGGGCTGGAGCATGCATCTATGGCGAGCAGAGGGAGTGGGGCGCAATGATTGTGCAAAAGAGACCAACCTATAAATGCATATGTATGGAGAGACATATATAGTGCGGGTGATAGTAAGCAAGACTCCGTGCGAGAAATAAATGTTGACAGAGAAACTACAGATAGATACAGAGATGGATATGCTAGCTAGAGGGACATCCGCTAGTTTGGGTGTTGGAGATAACCGTCGGGTGGTTGAAAGGGTGAAGTTATATATGTGTGTGAGAGGGCACTTGACTGCATGTAGAGAGAAAGATATGTAGTGTGCGTGATAGGAATCAAGAGTGAGGGCGAGAAAGAAGGTTGATGGAGAAACAGATAAATAGAAAGATAAAGATGCTAGCTAGTGTGCGTCAGAGATAGGAGTCGAGTGGATCAGAAGGCTGGGTTATGTGTGTGGGTGTGAGAGAGATAGAGAGAGGGTGCATGTGAGTCACATACAAACAGATATCAGAGAGAAATGAGATCCAGAGAGACGGAGTTTTGTGCCTGCGAGAGAGAAATATATTTCACAACGAGAGTGATAGCTAGAGAGACATGCGAGGGAAAACAAGATATCTCTCAGGGGAGAGGGTGTGTATGAGCGACATACAAGAGAACAATGGACAAATATGAGACCCTGGGAGACAGAGTTTGTGTTTGTGTGTGAGAAAGAGATATTGAAGAGGAAGAGTCTTAGGTTCTCATATCTAAGGAGCGAAAGACATATTTGTATGAGGGGTGTGCGAGTGGCACACATGGGAATAGTAGAGAGAAATGAGACCCCGGGAGACAAAGTTTTGTGTTTGTGTGAGAGAAAGAGATTCCACATGGAGAATCATAGTTAGAGACACATAGCAGGGAGCGAGATATACATAGAGAGAGATAGAGTGATGAAGGTCGAGGAAGAGAGTACCGTCAGTGTGTTACGAAGATAAAAGATCATTGTCGACATACAGGTAGCATGAGAGATACCTGAGAGACGATGAACACGTATAGGTCCAAAGCGATAGTTCTATATAAGCATGAGTGATAGCTATATGAGACGAATATTTGGATTAAAGAGGATTCAAATATTTAAACTAGAGATCACGTCATCGATAATATCATAACGCAAATTGGTGTATCAAACATGCATATTCATTTGAATTTGGGCACACGTGTAATGTTATATAGTTTATCAATATTGGTGATCCATAGATTCTTCAATTACAAATAATGCATGGTTTACATGCAACTAATGTCTAAATGGGATTACACTATAAGTTGCGTGTGTGAAACACATTATACATGTTTGAGAAGTAAAAAACCCGCATGAACACACATTAATTGGAGACAATTAGCGAGGAATGCATACATTGGATTTCAACATAAAGTGGTTTCAAATATTTGAAAATCCAAATTGATGGATACAACCTTATGAATCTGAGATCATGCCATTTGTAAACCATATTTATGTATAAATGGTGTTGTGCTTTTGAAAGTATATATAAAAAAATGATGTATATAGAATGTAATTCCAATTGAAAATGGATCCTCCCTGAAAAAATAGAATACAAACGGGATTCGAATTGAGTTGGCATTGTAAACGTGCACTCTGCAAAATTTGAACGAAGCGGGGAAAGTTGCAGTAACCGCCCAAAACCAAAATCTGCGAGATGGAAATCACTACTGCCTATCCCTGCCACGCAAAGCCTATCTGCTCAATTTCTATAGGTTTCGATAGGGGTAGGTTTGTAATTTCACCCAAACGTGATGTAACCGCCTCTCACCCGGATTCATACACGGTGGGCACCAAAACACAGTGTGTCCTCAGCCGAAATCGACTCCCTCCCCGATTCATATTCATACACGATGGGCGCCAAAAACAAACACTTGTCGGCAAATATTCGATGTATGCGAGATTGCCGTCCTATCCCCAACCGACTAATGTTGCTGTGATGTAGTAGAAATTTGAAACGGGGGCTAAGTTTGTCAATTTCCTCGCATTTGAGACAAGCGCGCCCTGAATACATGGTTCCCCCTTCCTCTCTACCTCCCTTTTCCCCATTCGTACTCCGTGGGCGCCAAAACACCCTCTCCACCCCACACTCCTCCGTCCGCCGCCGTCCGCCACCCCATCCACCTCCGTCCTCCTCCACCATGCCGCAGCTGATATCCCGACGCCGCCGTCCATTACAAGAGATCGACCTCTCTCATCCACGGCTTCGGACCGGGATCCTTGCATCCCGTCCTCTTGCTTCATCCTCGCCGTCGTCCACCTTGCCAGCGCCGCTCCTACGACCGTCTCATCCACCGTGCCCCGCCGCCACCGTCTACCCTCCTAGATCTGCTTCCACGCCGCCGACAGCCATCGCTACCGCAGCACCGTCAAATTCTCAGCAGATGCGTACATGGCGCCGCACCAGAAGCGGTACTCTTTCGTATGTGGTCAACTTATTTATCGCGGCAAGATAATAGATCGCCACTTCTTTACTCTGATTTCTTGTCTTGGTTGCGAAGTTGCCTTTGTCCGGTTTGCACCTTTAGATCCACCATGGCATGGTCAACACTATACTCCCAATGCTTATGGTTTTCCCCTTTTATATTCCACACTAGTTAAATCACAGTAGACTAAATTTGAAAATTGGGTCAGTCGATTTTTCAGAGCACGCCGGAGTTCGCCGTGCAATCGAAGGGGCTCGGGTGGTTGTGGGGCCTCGCTGAACGAAGAAAACTCGACGCGGGTGGGGGTTGGGGCGGGGGTGGGGGTGGGGGTGGTGGAGGAACACAGGCGGTGGGGGCCGGTGGTCCGGCCGATGGCCCGTGCGGTGTTTTGTATGGGAAGAATCAGAGACGAGGAAGAAGAAGGGTTAGGAGACATAGGATCTTCATCCAACCACCTGAAATGGTCAAGAGACAGCTGGGAGTTGCATTCTTAATGCGCTCTGGTTCATCATGTGTGGGCACTACGCAACCAACATTTTATTATCCAAAATCTGCTTGCTCTTCTTTACCATGTTCCTCTTCCGTTCTTCTTTAATATGTACTCTCTCTGTTCCTAAATACAAGTCTTTGTATAGATTCCGCCATGGACTACATACGGAGCAAAATGAGTGAATCTACACTCTAAAATGTATCTAGATACATCTGTATGTGATCCATAGTGGAAATCTCTACCAAGACTTATATTTTGGAATGGAGGGAGTATGATAGTAGTCCAGTATGTTCCTTGTACTGAAGATGAGCAGGGAAATTTGCAGTGTAGAGGTCTATACGGTCGGTTGTGATGGACACTTTGAGCCTCTTTGATTCGTAGGATCTTGTAAACATAGGAATAGGATTTGTAGTGGCCTGCCCACTTGAATCCTATAAGAATAGCAAGGAAATGCGGGGAGCTGTGTCGCCTTTGAGAGTTACACTGATATTAACAGTACCGCACCTTCACTTGAAGAGAGCTGGTATCCGAAGCCTTTCTAGCCGTACCGGCAATACTAGCACATATATTCCAGCAAGTTCCACTTTGCTGATTTTACTTTGATGCTTAAGGTTTTCCCGTTATATCTACACTATGATCTGTGTAGCTGCTTTGTGTCGCACTAGAAATAGTCCACTCTTGAAGCTAAACACTGCAATGACTTACAAAATTGGCACCAAGGCATTGAGTGCCATTCTGGATGCAATGAAGCTCATACGCTCCCCACCTGTTGATTCTTGTTCAGAATATGATCCTAATGACTATTCTAACCTCGAGGAGTCAAAGGCAGATGGCCTGTCCTGTTCACCCATCAAGGTGCATGTTCTAATTTGGCAATGTTTTATTGATTGCGAGTATCTTGCATATGTTGTCTTGCATTTCTTCTACTTTGTTGCACCGCCATTTGCTTAGTTTACTCATCATATATGTCGAGATGCCATGCCCATCCATTATCAATACATATTCCATCTGTCATCATACCATGTTTTTCCACTCAAATGTTGTTCTTGTGCATCAGACATCAAAAAGGAAGACGGTGATTGCCGAACCTGAAGGAGCACCAGCAAAGTCCATGAAAAACGTGGTGGTGCCGGAGAAATCAGACAGCACCCCACTTATATTGGCTATACAACCAGTGACACAAAACGTAGGACCGACTCCAGCAGACTATACCCATACTTCACTGGCCACACCACTAGCCCCACCACACAGGACCTGCACTCCAGCAAAAGGTATACCAATTTCATTTTCCATAGCACCAACTGTACCACAGAAAAATCCCACTCCAACAAAAAGTACAGCAAGTCCACCGGCCGAAGATCTATACCAACTGCAGAGACAGCCAATTCCTGCAGATTGGAACCCCAATCCATTTATTCCCAGTTTAAAAGACAATGCTTTCAATGTTGTTAGGGACTACGTGCATATATTCCCATCATGGGAAGATTATTGTGAAGACAAACACCATTTTCACATCTTCCTGTCCAACTTACATGTAAGTGCTATTATTCATGGTTATTATTTTCCTGTTTTCTGCTGATTGAACACATGAATGATTTACATTACATTGTTGTAACTAGACGAGGGTCAATCTGGATAGTCATGACGAGCAAAGCTTGCTTGTGCTTTTCAAGGAAGCATTACAGCAGTATCGGTGTTACCTGAGGAAATCACACTTTGATGGCAAGTCTATAAACGAATTTCCGGTGAAGTCTCCTGTGCTAAATTTAGAAGAAATTGAATGGAAAAACCTTGTTATGCACTGGTCTCGTTCCCATGATGAGGTACTATCTATGAAATCACATGACAATTTGAACTTCTACTTTTCTGCATGTGCCTTACGGATCTTTTTTGCAGGAAATCTGCTCGAAGAAGAATTACGGTTTGACAAGAACGACAGGATATCGCAAATATGATGCCCGCTGCTTTGCTCTTGTTAGTACCTGTTGTCCTGTATCACTGTACTTGCATATATACCTTGTTCATTATGTGACAGCAGTATGCATGATAGCTTGCTTATCAATTGTTCGCTCCAAATTATCTGATCTGTATGAATGGTTACATTAGTGTAGAATATATCCAATGCCAATGTTTTTTTAGCTCTGCATTGTTCTTGTAAGTACATGCCGTCCTTTATCAGTATACTTATAATGACAGGTAGTTGTTCATGTACCATCACTCTGCAGCTTATTTTCCTTTGCCCTCCATTTTCTACACATCAGATCTATATTTACTCTTACCATAAGGTTCGTGTGCATTGCTCTTGGCTATACGTTTTGCCTGTATCGCTGCACTTACATTTATAGCTACTTGGTTATGTAGCATCACTCTTCATCTTATCTTAAATATTCTCCATTTTTTCGTATATTATCACATCTATATTTACTCTTAACAAAATGTAGAATAAAGGCAATGCTTTTGAAAAAGATTCTATGGTAAACTTCTTGAATTGCCCCCCCATCAGCATGGACAAGGCCTTTATAGAGCCTGTCTTCACCAATAATGTAAGTTTGTCCATCTCAAGCCTTCAAACTTTGTTGTATATATTTGGTTAGGCATGACTGCAATAGCTATTTATTTTTGGTGTTTGCATAAAATTGCTTGTTTAAAGTTTATTATGTAGTTCATAAACAAAAGTTTGTCCTTCCTCAATTTAAGTTTTCAGTTGTACAACCAAGTTCCTTCTTCATACCATGTAAATTAAACTATACAGAGCAAGTGATCTTCTTTTGCACTACATGTATGCTTCTGTTCTTCATCCGTAATCCAGTGGTGTGGTGAACCTACCCACTACAGCACAATGTCATATTCTGCAATGTCTTAACTATGATCAATGTCATATCATTCTACTATTATTTAAACCATCTCTTTATTTGCCAATCTCAAATGTTATAAATTGACAACACACTAACCATTGATACTTATGAGTTCTTGATCTGTAATCCAGTGGTGTCGTGAAGCTGCCAACTCCTTCACAATGTCATTTCCTGCCATGTCTTGACCTGAACAATACCATATTGTGTTAATGCAATTTTAAACTGTGTCACTTTATTCGTCAGTAAGAAATGTGATGAATTGTCAGCACTGATACTTTTATGTGCAAAACCTGTCATCTGTTTGCTTGTTTATCTTTCAGAGTGAGGAAGATATAAGTGTTGAACAAGCGCAGTCTCATCATCTTCCTCAGCTGCTTGTGCTACAGCTCCCCGGCAGGGCTAACCATTCTTGAACTCTATTGAAGTGCTGTCGGTTTTGTATATTAATTTGTTGGCCTATTTATTTGCACTAGTGGAGATCTTTGATGCCTAGTGTATGTAATCTGCTGTCTGCTTGTGCTTTATTATCATAGTGGCGAACTTTGATGCCCATTGGATGTAATATGCCGTAATTTCTTTATTGTATAATCTAGGTTTTTTCTTATTCACAATGCTGCAGTTATTTTACTGTATATATATCCTGTCTTCGCAGTAAACCGGCCAAACTGTAAAATTACGGTACATAATCGGGCCGTCATGCAATCACGATGTAGGTTGGGCCTGAAACATGCCGAACATCTCACGGGTGGGCAGCAGCCCGAAATGAACCCCGGACCATGATTGTGCGAATCAAATCACAGGCTTTTAACAGGCCAAAATTGTCTCGGTCCTTGTTTGGCCCAATCAGAAATCGGCTACGAGCAGGCCGGATGCAAACCGGGTCGTAGTTACGCCCAACTATGTGACGGGCTTTTAACAGGCAGAAATTAATATAGGGCCAAAATGTTAAATGGGCCCTTAACAGGCCAAAACTAATATTAGGCCGAATTACTAATTGGGCCTTTAGCAAGTGGCCCCAAAAGTATAGTGTCCAATTGACGGGCCGAATCTCATATGGGCCATAATTGAGCCCAAAGCCTCTTAAAGGTTCAGACCTGATTTGGGCCGTAATTTGGCCCAGAATGTGGTAGGCTTTTAACGGGCCGAATCTCATATGGGCCACTATTAGGCCCGGAGCGTGGCAGGCCATTAATGGACTGGATTAAATATGGGCCGACGTTTGGCCCAAAACATGCCAGCCAGTTAATGGGCCGGCCTACTAGGGTCCTCAAAATGTTGTGGGCCTACAGCTGGGCCGGCCCATTAATGTCGGTGAAATCTCGTGGCCCTTTAGCTGGGTCGGCCCATTATGATCCGCAAGACTCTTGTGGGCCATTACCTGGGCCGGCCCATTATGGCACACAGAAATCTTGTGGTCCTTTAGCTGGGCCAGCCCGTTATGGCCTGCAAAATCTTGTGGGCCTTTAGCTGGGCCAGCCCATAATGGTCCGCAAAATCTCATGGGCCTTTAGCTAGGCCGGCCCATTAGGGTCCGCAAAATCTTGCGGGCCTTCAGTTGGGCAAGACCATTTAAACTTGATGGGCCGGTCCATTGGATGAGTGACACATGTGCCAACGCGGACCTGACACGTGTCTCCTCCAGCCAATGATGATTTTACACGTGGAAAGTCCCCATTGGTCGGGGATGTTAACGGGTTATCTGATCCAAAATCCGACCCGATAGCTTAATGGTGTTCCGTTACGGTGGATGCCACGTGTCGGTCACCCTTGACGAAAGCACTTCTGTGACGCGTGATTTATCTTCATGGAAGTGGACACTTCCGTGATGATAATATTGGTAATGTCATGGAACACTTCTATGACAGCACAGGTATGACTATCTTGATTCTGTCATAAATTTGTCATGGATGTCCATGCATGACAAAAAACGCGACCTACTGTGACAAACACGTATCATCACGGAAGTTTATTTTTTTTGTAGTGCAACTTTTGCCAGTACCATAAACCCATCATTTACCATCCTCAAAAACAGCCACTACACCTACCACTACTAGGAAAAGGGCTATAGATAGGATTGATACTAATGGCGCACCATGGAAGCAGTGCGCCACTACTATATACTAATGGCGCACCGGTTGGTGATGCGCCATTAGTGTGGAAGACACTAATGGCGCACCAGAAACAGGGTGCGCCACTAGTATTAAATTATTATTTTTCCATTTTTCCATACATACTAATGGCGCATCAGGTCGAAGTGCGCCATTACTAGTTCTAAGTAGTAATGGCGCACCAAGCAGACAGTGCTCCATTACTGTAAAAAAAAATTTATTCTTTTTTTTGCAAAACTACTAATGGCGCATCGTTTCATAGTGCGCCATTACTAGTTTAAACTAGTAATGGCGCACTATTACCCGGTGCGCCATTAGTATATATATATATATTATTTTACTTTTTTGTAAAACTACTAATGGCGCACCACCTGCAGGTGCGCCATTAGTAACCAGGGTTACTAATGGCACATTTGCTGGTGGTGCGCCATTAGTAACCTGGGACCCCAACAAGATATTTTGGACAGCCCCACACCTACCCACTCACTTTCCCCACTTCATTCCCTCCACCTCCTTCTCCAAGCTTTCGGCCATCTCCTCCTCCTCACCTCATTTCCAACATAGATTCATGAAAATTATGTGGTGAAATTACCTTTTTTTGATAGGTAAGTAAGGCGAAAGCTATCTTCATGATGTAGATCTACTTTTTTTCTCCCTAGCTCGCTCCAACAACGTGCACATGCACTTTTTGTGGCCTAGCTAGATCTATGTATGTTTGTGGTGTCGCATGTGTTTGTGGTGTTGCATATATGTTTGTGTTTGAAGGTACCGGTATTTCAAATGCGAGAGTTGCCAATATTTTGCCGGAATGTTTTGATTCATTTCCGTTTCGGCGAGAATTTTGTCACTATGCATTCTTTTTGGTACTACTTTTAGGGAAGGTCATGCGAAATTTTTTCTTGGTTCTAAAATATCGTTTTGCTCTACCCCATAGGCGACCATGGTCCGCACGATGACTGAAGGCATCGTGAATAGGTTTTTGAGCTCCGCGAAGGCCGAGATGCTTCGAAAGAACGAGACAGAGATAAGATGTCCGTGTCGAAGATGCAAGCTGAAGAGCCTTATTGCGGATCCGGATTCCGGGCAGGTGCGGGACCACCTGCTCTTGCGTGGTTTCATGGATGGCTATCGGTGGCAAGGTGACGAAGATAACTATGAAGTCATCCATGGGGGCCAGGCAAGAAATGAGGAAGGGCAACAAGACAAGTACCACCGCGGCGAGGGCGGGCGAGAAGACGAAGAATCTCCAGGACATGATCACGATGGTGATGCTGTACACAGTCATCATGTAGAAGATGTCGTACATGATGATGAGGAAGATCAAGACGAAGGGCATGATCATGAAGATGAAGATGCCGGAGCAGACGACGATGGAGGCTGGGTGCAGGACCCTCATATTCAAGAGCTGCTTCTCAAGCAGACGGATAACGCAAGAGCTACCGCCCGAGAGAAAGCCAAGCTGGATCAACTGGAGATAGACGCGGTTACTCCATTGTATGAAGGATGTAGGCCCGAGGATACCCGCCTGAAAGTAACGCTCATGGCTCTGGAGATGAAGGTAAAACACAAAATGACCGACGCATGCTTCAACGAGAACATGTCATTCTGGCACGAATGTCTTCCCAAGGGGAACAAGTGCCCGACCAGTTTCGAGGAGGCGAAGAAAATCGTGTGTCCTCTGGATTTACCGCACGTGAAATACCATGTGTGCATGAACAATTGTATCATTTATCGGGATGAGCACGCGGAGTCTACCATATGTCCGGTGTGCGGCGTCACTCGATACAAGAAGAGGAAGAAAGCTCCTCGAAAATCGGTGTGGTACTTTCCGATCACTCCTCGTCTGCAGTGGTATTTCGCGGACCCTAAGGTAGCAAAGCTCCTGCATTGGCACGCGGATAGGGAGGAGAAGAAGCGGGAAGATGATGGAAATGATCCGGAGATAAATAAAAAAGACAAGATGTTGAGTCACCCTAAGGATGCGAGCTAGTGGCAAGCGTTGAACTTCGAATACCCAGAATTTGGGAAGGATCCAAGGAACATCGTGCTGGGCGCGAGCACCGATGGAGTCAATCCGTTTGGCAGCCAGAGAAGCACACATAGCACCTGGCCTGTGTTTGTGTGGATGTAGAACCTTCCCCCCTGGTTGTGCATGAAGAGGAAGTACATTCACATGAGTATGCTAATTGAAGGGCCGAAACAACCAGGGAACGACATCAATCTGTATCTGGGCTGCTGAAGGAGGAGCTAGACACGCTGTGGAAAATGCCAGCCAATACGTGGGACGCCGTAGAGAAAGAATATTTCCCTATGAGAGCCGCACTGCTCACGACGGTGCACGACTATCTCGGTTACGGATATCTCGCGGGGCAGGTAGTCCACGGATTTTCTGGATGCGTAAGGTGCATGGATGACACAACGTATAGCCAGCTAGATAGAGATCCCGGGTCTTCGAAAACCGTGTTCATCGGACATCGAAGGTGGCTTCGCGATGATGACCCGTGGAGGAAACGCAAGGATCTGTTCGATGGTGAAACCGAACCCCAAAAACGCCCGTGTACGAGGAGCGGCGAGGAAATAGACGAGCTGTTGAAAAATTGGAAAGACTGCCCACTGCAGGGAAAGAAGCAAAAGGCGCCAGAGCCGGGAAAGAAGCGAAAGGCGCCAGAGCCGCTGCTGAAGGTATGGAAAACGAGGTCTGTTTTCTGGGACTTGCCGTACTGGAAGATCCACCGTGTGCCTCACAGCCTTGATGTCATGCATATCACGAAGAACATGTGCGAGAGTCTGCTTGGTACCCTGCTCAACATGCCAGAGAGGACCAAAGATGGGCCGAAAGCAAGGGCAGACTTGAAATCAATGGGCATCAGGCAGGAGCTTCACGCTAATTATGATGATGATGATGATGATGATGAGGCGAAGCAGGACACAGAAAGTCGTCGCAAAGGCAAAAAGGCCAAGAAGACCGGAAATGACTACCCTCCCGCATGCTTCACTCTAAGTCAGGAGGAGATCGAGCAGTTTTTCACCTGCCTCCTAGGAGTAAAACTTCCTTACGGTTATGTGGGGAAGATAAGCAGATACCTAGACCCAGCGAAGCAGATGTTCAGCGGGATGAAGTCTCACAACTGTCACATGCTGATGACGCAGATACTTCCAGTTGCAATCCGTGGGATCATGGACGCGCACATCCGTGAAACGCTATTTGGCCTATGCAACTTTTTCGACGTCATCTCTCGGAAGTCGATTGGCGTGAGGCAACTCAGAAGGCTATAGGAAGATATCGTGGTGATACTATGCGAGCTTGAGATGTACTTCCCGCCCGCATTCTTCGACGTTATGGTGCATCTGCTGGTCGATATCATGGAGGATATCATCCAACTCGGGCCGACGTTCCTGCACAGCATGATGCCGTTCGAAAGGATGAATGGTGTCATCAAAGGATACGTTCGCAACATGTCACATCCAGAGGGAAGTATAGCCAAGGGCTTTCTGACCGAAGAGTGCATCTCCTACTGCACGAATTATCTAGGCATCGAGAACGCCGTTGGTCTTCCCGTCAATAGGCACCTCGGCAGGCTCGCTGGATGGGGTCACCATGAGGGTCGCCGCGAAATGCATGTCGACTTCGAGGGTCGACTCGCCGACTTTGAAAGAGCAAACCTAGTCGCGCTACAACACATAGACGTGGTCGATCCTTGGGTGGTAGAGCACAAAACCTTTATCGAGAAGACGTACAATGACCGAGGCCAACAGAGGACGGACGGAGATATACTCAAAGAGCACAACTCATGTTTCACGCGTTGGTTCAAGCAGAAGCTTCTGTCGTACCCTTTACATGAAGATTCTTCCGCGGAAGAACAACTCATATTCGCCTTGTCACAGGGCGCCGAACACAACCTGATGACCTATGAGGCGTACGATATCAACGGCTACACATTCTACACCGAGGACAAGGACATGAAGAGCGATGGTTATCAGAACTCCGGGGTAACGATGGAATCCTACACCGGTAACGACAAGGACAGATACTACGGGAAGACCAGTATTTCACCACCATGGTTATACCCGAAGCCAAATCCAAGACCGCGGGCGCAAATGTCACCGCGAAAAATGAGCCATGGGTACTAGCTTCCCAAGTGGACCAATGCTTCTTCATTACCGACCCGTCAAAGCCCAGTCATGTTGTCGTGAGGAGAGGCAAAAAGAAGATCATCGGAATGGATGGAGTAGCCAATGAGCAAGACTTCGACAAGTACAGCGACCCGAAGATCGAACATGACGACGACGATGAAGTAGCAGCACACACCACAAGAAGAAGCAGGACCACCCTACCTAAAGGACGTCCGTTCCACAGAAGAACTCCATTTGCGAAAAAGAAGGGCATGAAGATTGTGAACAGATAGCTAGCTAAGATCGATTGTATTTAAATCGTAGTCTTCATTTCTCGATTGTATTTCATGGGCACTTTTTGATATCATGAATATTTTTAAATTTCATGGGCACTTTTTGAATTCATGAGGACACTTTATCTCGATCTCAATTCCCCCTCCATCTCGATCCCACCCGCACCCTCCCCTGCTAGCTCCACTACCGCCGACGACCCACCGCAACCCTCCCCCGCTCCACCGCCGCCGACGAGCACCCGCCCCCCCGCACCCTCCCCCGCTCCACCCCCGCCACCGATGATATTTTCAAGTAACAAATTTGAACATATTTTTAAAAAAATTATTACTATTTTTATAAAAAAATATTACTGTTATGAGTAAAACAAAATTCTATTGGCGCACCGAGGGGTGGTGCGCCATTACAATAGTCGTACTTATGGCGCACGAGGGGGTGGTGCGCCATTAGAAAGCTTCCCCCACACTAAAATCTAATGGCGCACCGAGGGGTGGTGCGCCATTAGAATAGTCGTACTTATGGCGCATGAGGGGGTGGTGCGCCATTAGAAAGCTTCCCCCCACACTAAATGCCCAATCTCTCTAATCTCTCCCCTGCCTCATCGATCTCACCCGCTGCCCCCCGTGTTCCCCGTCCCCCTCGCCGCCCCCCTCGCCTCCTTCACCGTCCCCGAGCAGCATGGCCAGTCCGGACTAGGGAGGAGTGCCCCACGCACCCAGCCGACCGCGCCGCCGCCTCGTCTCCTCCCACCTCTTGCCCCTCCGGCCGGATCGGCGGAACCCCCTTCCCCGCCTCCCGCCGCCTTCCCGCGCCGCCCACTCCGACCTTGCCATCCCCGAGCAACAGCAGTAGCAGCAGTGCTCCGCCCCCTCGCGCTAGCCTAGGGCTTCCGCTCAGGTATCGCCCCCTGTGACCTTGGCCACTTCGTTGCCTCCCGGTAGAGCAGAGATTCTACTGCTTGTCTTGTGTTTTTCTGGGTTGCTGCGTGCGCGCGAGAGAGGAGAGGGGGGATGGCTGGGCTGGGTGGGAACCCATCTCGGCGAGTGGAGGAAATCTGAGAAAACACGGAGTAGTCTGTCAGATGTAGTGTAGAATTGACTTCGTTTGGGCCGTGTTCATGATAGATTGTGGTAGCATATAGCTTTCGGTTTGGACCCTGTCACCAGTTGGACAGCCCGTCTGAGCAATTCCGGGGCTGCTTTGTAGCACAGGGAGCTTGAAATTGTTGGTGCTGTCACTCTGATTTGTGTGACTTTGTGATGCATGGACTTGTTCTACCCATGGTCTATGTACTGGAGATTTTTGAGGTAGATGCTTTTGTTCATCATAGTATAAAAGGTCAGGTCATGGAGCAGCGCCAGGCTGCTTGGGGAATTGAGAAAAAGGAACACTCCATGGTGAAGAGATGTGTCAGCCTTGGCGCGGTTCTGTTTCCACAGTTATAACGCAAGAATGCCCCTAACCTCATAGACTTAACGCATACACACTTTGGCTGGGCTTGCTAGCCAACGCTCCAGAATCCAGAAAATTTTCCACTACTAGGCTGCCGACAACCATTGCATATATCGGATGGACCCATGCATGAGCACCTCCAGGGAAACATACCCAACCTTGTGGTCTCCAACAGTGCTTGTACTCTGCAATTCCATGCCTGTAGGCTACTAGGCTGTAAGCTGCACATGACTGAGTCTCCTGTTCTGGGTATCCCTGTCAAGGTTCCTAGATCATCCCCTTGTGTGGCCTATTTGATTTGTAAAACTGTTGATGCTACTCCAAACATAATCTGCTACTGCTGCTTGTTTTTTCACAGTTCTCCCAGTGAACTTACTAGCATTTTATGTTACTGCTTGATTACTAGCATTGGGTAGCACCAGTAAACCTTATTTCGTGTATATTCACCTAGGTTACATCACCACAGCTCTATTTAAATCGCATTGCCGAAATTATATCTAGCAAATATCATCTCTGGCACTGCTTGTGCTTGTATGTGTTTGTAAATTCAAAACCTGGAGTAGAACAAGTCCATGCATCACAATCTATCATAATCTATTCCCCAAGCTATCACAATCTATCATAATTTATGTGTCCAGCAATCATAATTTGATTAGTTCCATAAATTTATATGACCACAGATTTAGAAAATTTTCAGAGATTTGTATGACCAAAGATATAGTTCAGATTTGATTAGTTCCATAAATTTGTATGACCAAATATATATTTTAGATTTGTATAGTTTCAGAGATTTGTATGACCAAAGATACAGTTCAGATTTGAATTGTTTCAGAAATTGGTATGACCAAAGATGCTATTGTATATAAATGGGCTGCTGTAGAACTGTTCTTCATCTTTACAGTGCTGTTGTATAGAAATATGCTGAATTTTCTACTCTGATTGTTGCTCAAAGAAATTTAGCAAAAATATGGGGTCCTGGGAGACGCCGCTGCTGCTTGAGGCCCTTGAGAGGCCCTTCGTGTCGCGATGATTTTGCAGGTACCCCGAGAGGCCCTTGAGTTTGCCGGAATGTCGATTAACTTCTGTTCCGGCAAATTCGGGTACTCCATATGTCCTATTTTCAGCAAAGGTCATGCTGAAATTTTTCGTGAATTTTAGCATGACTTTGCTAAAAATCGGACATATGAGTTACTTGCTAGTAATGCATGGGCCGGGGTATCTTAGTACTTAATTAAGTAGGATCACCTGCCCCTTTATTCTTGCTGTATTAAACCATAGGTGGCAATAGAGCCAAGTGATTAGTGCCAAGTGATTAGGCCCAACCTAGGGTGCCTTGGCATCGATAAACCCTAAATGATGAAAACTTAACTTGGATGCCCCGGATGATGAGAACCTAAATGATGTACGCTTAGGCTTTTAGGGTGCCTCGGCGTCGACAAAACCTAAATGATGAAAGCTTAGGCTTTTAGGGTGCCTCGGTGTCGACAAACCCTAAATGATGAGACCATGATCTTGTTCCTTGACAATAACCAACTTTTTGACCAAACTTTTTTCCTATTTAGAGCGAAACATGGCCCACAACGATGAGGCCGGTGGTTCGGGCGGCAAGCAATTCTGGGAGCTGTCCCAGGACATGGAGGAACAACCTCACCGCTATGAGGACGCCGCGGAAGACACCGATCCTGATTACACAACCCCTAGTGGCGTCGGGGATGACACCACTGATGGTGCCGCCGAGGATGCCACCACTGATGATGGCGGTGCACACATAGATGGCAGCCAACTGAAGAAGCAAAGGAAGGACCGGCGCCCGAATGCGCTCCGCACCGTCAAGGAGGAATTCACTCAAGTGGACTCCGACGGGAATCCAACGGAGCCCAAACATATAGTCAAGGGGTACTCAGTTCAGCTCGGGTGCATTCTCCGGAGCACGGTCTCGATCAACACCGAGAACCTTAGGCATAAGGACCGAGGGAATTTGCGCAACCTCCTCTTCACGAAGCTGCACGAACGATACAAGTTCCCCGCCGAATTTGAAAACACACGCCTCTCAGGGTACGCTGACGAGTTCTGCGGGCCTCTTTCTCAAGAACCCAACCAAGACGACCGCGATCTAGCTGGTACGGCGGAGAAATCCAATTGCAACAGGCGTCGTCTAGCGTTTAGTTCTCAGGACACGCCTCCAGCTCCCGCCTTCACCGAGCCTCAGATAGCTGAGGTGTGAAATATTATCAACCCCAACACGCTCAAGAAGGCGGTCTCTGAGCAGAACTCGGTCCCATTACAGGAGATCAAGAAGAAGGGACGGAAATGAAAGACTAACAAGTTCGATCCGTGCTCAGGACGGGCCAGCTTCACCTAAGGATATCTCGAGGAGGGTGCATGTGGCGGGTAGGGCGATGCTACTGCCAAATATGTTGAATGCTGCAACCGGTGCTATGCGGAGTATGCACGACAATGTTCTTTCTTTGGAGAAGCGGCGTCTCAGAGAGAAGGATGTGGCATACCTGGTTTTCGTGGCCGAGGTGCCAGAGGGCAAGGGCTTTCTGGATGGCGACATCGGGGGTACGATCGTCCTGTGGTTTGATGACATCTTTGCTATGTTTAACCTTCATCCGCTGCACTACACCTTCGTTCGGCTGTTTTCGCTGAGTATGGAGATACGGATCATTAGAGACAAGACCCCGGACATCGTGATAGTCGACCACTTCTACATGCGTGCCAAGCACTTGAGCAGCGCTGGGGACCGCCAAGTTGCGAGTTCACACCTCGAAGGCATCATTCTGGCACACCTCAAAGGCGTCATTCTAATAATGATGATCATCACACTTTTATTTACTTACAACTGAAGAATTACAACTCGATACTAGAAAAAATATATGACTCTATATGAATGGCTCATGCTTATGAGAACAGTGTAACAATGATGGTATGTGTCATAATAAAACTATATGACTCTATGTGAATCCTAAACAAACATATTATTCAATGCTCTTTATATGAAAGTTTTTATTATATCCCTCTTGGATGCCCATCATATCAGGATTAAATTCATAACCGAAGAAAATTACCATGTTGTTTAAGAATCTAAGAATAATATAGGTGAAGCATGAGAGTTCAACAATTTCTATAAAATAAAGCCACTGTCGTGCTCTAAAAAGATATAAGTGAAGCACTAGAGCAAACTGCCTAGCTCAAAAGATACAAGTGAAACACATAGAGTATTCTAATAAATTCACGATTAAAGCATGTCCCTCTCAAAAGGTGTGTACAACAAGTATGATTGTGGCAAACTAAAAAGCAAAGACTCATATCATACAAGACGCTGCATGCAAAACACATATCATGTGGTGAATCTATCTACTACCCCTATAAAAGCACGAAGTGCAGAGATCCAAATTCATCCTATCCCTCCATGCATCCGATCCTACCACCCCTAATGCTCAGATCTTTAGTTCTAATTGCAATTAGCATTGCGCAATTAGCGACGCTCCTCTGCCTCGCGCACGCACGCTCCCCACCTCGACCGAACGGTTATAGATAAAAAAGAACATAGCCTAATCCCTATACTGCTCGCTCCCCACCACACGCACGTGGCCGCCGCCAATGCTCTGGTCCTCGCCGCCGTTCCGATCCGGACCAGCACGGCCCTGCCGCTCCTCGGCCATCGCCGCCGTCCGGAATAGCACGTCCCCTGCCTCCTCGACCGTCCTCCGCCCTTAGGAACAGCAGGGCCTCCCTGCCGTCCACCAATCCCGCACATGGCCCCTGCCGCCCCCGACCATCCTTGCTGCTGTCCACCACTACCGCACGGCCCCTGCCGCCCCCGACCATCCTCGCTGCCGCCCGCCGCAGCAACACTGCCCTGCTGTTCCTCAGTCGTCACTGCTATCGGTGTCAAAATCGGCCGATCTCGGGAAGGGGGTCCCGAACTGTGCATCTTAGGATCGAAATTAACAGGAGACAAAGGGGACACGATGTTTACCCAGGTTCGGGCCCTCTTAATGGAGGTAAAACCCTACTTCCTGCTTGATTGACTTTGATGAGTATATAGGTTACAAGAGTTGATCTACCTCGAGATTGTGATGGCTAAACCCTGGATGCCTAGCCTATATGAGTTCTCCCCCTCTCTATGGACTAACGCCTCCAGTTTATATAGACACCGGAAGGGCTTAGCTAGGGTTGTACACATTCGGCTTACAGAGGAAGGAAACTATACATCCAGACACCAATCTTGCCATCCACGCAAAGGAATCCAGACATGGGGGAAGGCCTTCTACCTTGTATCTTCACTGCCCATCAGTCCGGCCCATATCACATAGCCCGGACACCCGAGGACCCCTTAATCCAGGACTCCCTCAGTAGCCCCTAAATCATTCTTCAATGACAATATGTTCAGTGCACAGATTGTCACGCACAGGCTCCCAGCACAGATTGACACCCAAGGATCCCTTAATCCAGGACTCCGTCATGAATAAGGATGTTAAGGAGCTCCGAGGGGCGGGGTACCTGACTGCGCACGTCGCGCACAGGCTCCCTGCGAAAAAGCAAGTCATCCCCACTCTGGAGCATGGCGAAAGGGTTGTGTTCATCCCCACTTCCTCCGCTGGCTAGGGTTTCTTCTCCACCCCTTTGTCCACAGCCTCATGTTATATTACGGGCTAGATTTTCATGATCTAGCCCCAAATTCTTTCCTCCACATCTTGGCTTTATCATTGTGTGCGAGGCGCTTCTTCGTGTCCCCCCACACTTCGCCCTATGGCTCAAGGTCTTCAATATGAAGCCGAAGGTGGTCGATGGGCAGCACGCGGACTGCAGCGGTGCCATGATGAGCAAGCTCCCCGACACCACTTGGCCCAAAGGGGCCTTCGTGGAGACCATGAAGGTATGGCAACAGGAGTGGTTCTACATCACCGAACCCCGCGACGCCGCATGGGAGGCCACTCCTGAGTTTAGATCCGGACCCCCTATGCGGCTTGCGGCGTGGACCAACAAGGGTCTGGACTGGGGGTCGACCACGGAAGTGATGACGCTGCAAAAGCGCATCAAAAACATGATAAGAAAGAATAACAGTCTCACCGACATGATTCAGGTGATGCTCTTCCGTCGGATCCACCCCTGCTAGCGCCGGCCTCTCCATATGTGGGAGTTCAATCCGGAAGGTCCCCTGAACCTGTAGCACTTCTTCGGCACAACTCAAGAAGATATTTGGAAGCTGCTCTTCAAGGCCCAGAAGTCGTGGCCGAAGAAGACCGAAGACATCGGCCTCGACAGCGCGAATCCGGCTACTCCGGTAAGTGTCTTATTCGAATACAAACTTCGGTCCATAAATTCTTAGACATAATGCGTTTACGTCCCTCAAACAGGGCTGGACAATGAAGGTGAAGCGGATCAAGTGTCCAGCTCCGCTACCTGAAGATCCGGCCACACCCCAGCTCACGAAAATGCTGGTTCGGGCGCCCTATTAGGCGCCAGAGAAGAAGGCCAAGAAGAAGAGCAAGGAGGCCAAGGGCGGCCTCCACCGTAAGGGTACTTCAGACGCCGTGTTCGGAGAGACCGAAGCCCCCTCGTAACACCCATGATGCGGCTATATCTCCCACGTGTCGAGGCACGACTTAGAGGCATAACCGCATGGTGGTTTTGTCGCAAGGGAGGTAACATTCACACAATCCCATGTACGGAATAAGAAAGGGATAAATAGTTGGCTTACAATCGCCATGTCACACAAATAACAAGTTAAACATACATCATCCAAAATACAATCAAGGTCCGAATATGGAACCAAAAAAATAAATAAGACAACCCCAAATGCTAGATCCCTGATCGTCCCAACTGGGCACCACTATTGATCATCCAGAAAAGAAACATAATAATGACCAGGAGCATCATCAAACTCCCACTTGAGCTCGGTTGCGTCACCTGCATAGGTATCATCGGCACCTGCAATTGTTTTGGAAGTATTCATGAGTCACGAGGACTCACCAATCTCACGCCCGCAAAATCAAGGCTATTTAAGCTTAAGGGTAGGATAAGGTAATGAGGTGGAGCTGTAGCAAGCGCTAAGAAAATATGGTGGATAACATACGCAAATAAGAGTAAGGTGAGAACCTACACAACGATCGTGAAGCTAGAAGTGATCAAGAAGTGATCCTGAAACTCCTTACGAACAAACATAACCCAAAACCGTGTTCACTTCCCGGACTCCGCCGAAAAGAGACCATCACCGCTACACACACGGTTCATCCATTTTAATTAAGTCAAGTGTCAAGTTCTCTACAACTTGATATTAACAAATTCCCATCTTCCACATAACCGCGGGCACGGCTCTCGAAAGTTTAAAACCTGTAGGGGTGACCAACTTAGCCCATCACAAGCTCACGATCGGCGGAGACAATCCTCCATCACAGGACACTCGATCAGACTCGAAATCTTGGTGCACAAGACATTTCAACAATGGGAAAACTAAACCAGCAAGACTGACCGACTGTGCCGACAAATCCCGATAGGAGCTGCACATATCTCGTTCTCAGGGCACACCGGATGGGACAAGCTATGAGTAAAACCAGACCTCAAGTTTCCCCAAGGTGTCCCCGCAGGTTTCCGTTTTGGACTAACCCTCAAAGGAGCACAGGCCCGGGGGGTTAAAATAAAGATGACCCTCGGGGTCGCGACCCCAAGGGAAAGTTATAGGTTGTTAGGAAAATGTAAAACCAAGGTTGGGCCTTGCTGGTGGAGTTTTATTCAAAGCGAACTGTCAAGAGGGTCCCATACCCTTCATCGTGTTAGGGACACAAAATCAAGGAACATAACACCAGTATGACGGAAACTAGGGAGACAAGAGTGGAACAAAACACCAGGCATAAGGCCGAGCCTTCCATGCTTTACCAAGTGTATAGATGAATTAATTAAATAAGAGAAAATATGATATCCCAACATATCCATGTTCCAACGTGGAACAATCTTTAACATCACCTGCAACTAGCAACGCTATAAGAGGGGCTGAGCAAAAGCGGTAACTTAGCCAAACAACTAGCAACGCTATAAGAGAGGCTCAACATGGCAATGTGGGAGGCATGATAAACAAGTGGTAGGTAGCGTGACATAGCGATAGAGAAAACAACTAGCAAGCAAAGATAGAAGTGATATCGAGGGTATGGTCATCTTGCCTGAGATCCCGCAAGGAAGAAGAACGAGTCCATGAAGAAGACGAACCAATATAGTCGAACGGATCCTCACAAACGCGATGTTACCGGAACTATCAAAAGAAGCAACACCGGAAAGAAGCAAACAACATGGTAAACCAACAAGCATAAACATGGCATGATGCACAATCATGTATGATGCATGTCCGGTTTAATGAGGCATGACATGGCAAAGTGCACAAACAAAACTCCGGTTCACTATACAACGAGTTCCATATCGACGAAACACCACATGCAATTATTTAGTTCTCTCCTATTTATTTACCCAACAATATTAAATGTTGTTAAAGATGGCAAGAGGTGAAGCATAAAAAAACTAACTATTTAGGCAAGTTTAAATGAGGCCGGAAATAACAAACAACAACTCCGGAAAATCCCCATGTGCATATTTTGGTTATGGTACTGTTCTGCCCTAAACCATATTTTAGATTTGTTAAACATGCAAGATGAGCACACCATGTTAAACTAGGCATTTTTCCACCCCATTTACATATAAAGTTTATTTAAATCCAAGCTACGGTTAATTAGCTATGAATTAAATCATTTTCACATGGAATTTATGCAAATTAAAACAATCAGCAAGTTTAAACATTTTAAACATAGATGAAAGTAGAATATTATGAAACTTGATGAAATTCTAAACATTTTACATATATAATTTGTTTAATTCTGATGCACGGTTGTGGAGTTATTAAATGCATGAAGTAAGGGGGCTTTTCTGTAAAACTGGTGGTCTCTGGATAATTTCTAAAATCGCTGGACAGGGGAAAAACGAGTCGGCCGAATCTAAAGTGTACTGGGCTGGTGTGCTGCTCACCATGGGCCAAACCCAGTCGAAGGAGAGGCGAGGCAGACGGGCCGGCGCTGGGCTCGGGGCAGCTGGGCCGGTTTGTGGGGCCCATGTGGCAGAGCAGGTCGGACGCTCGTCCTCCTCGTGCTTGCATGGAGGGAGGCAGGAGTCGGCGACAACTGGCGGCGAGGCGGTCCAGAAGATGGCGGGGATGTATAAATCCGGGGTGAGGATCCCGGATCCGGCTGGCGGAGGAGATCGCCGGCGCCTAGGGATGTGGCTCCGGCGAGGTCGACGATGGGGAAGAGCAGCTCGGGGTGGAGATGGAAAGGCCGGATCCGGCCGGACTCAGCGGCACGCTACGGCGGATCTTCTGTAGGGCGGCGCGAGCGAGGGAGCTCCGGCGGGGTTCCGGTGGAGGGGTCGCCGACGGGCGGCGCTGCTGGCGCCGGATCAATTACGACAACACTCCGGTTGGCAATGGAAGGCATAGAATATGAACTTGGCAAAATGAAAGCACTTGGATGAGACTCCGGTAAGAAGAGGAATGATAGACACAACACTTCGGTTAAAACAAGATAGAGAAGGAATAAGAATGATATAATTTGGATAGCACTCCGACTGAAAAGCAAAGGAATTGAATAAGAACTTGATAAGATTGGATGATACTTGACGAAATCAACAACACACTGCCTCCGGAACTACTGAAAGAATGGCACAAGGGGTAAGAAAGATTTCAGACCGTACTCCGGTTGAGAAGGGAGTCAAAACGTGATAAGATGAGAGAACTCAAATGGAGGACACGAAACTCCGGTTGAATGGATAAGAAAAGGAAAGAACATGATCTTGAGAAAACGAGATGATTGTTCGAAGAGAGCAACATCACAATGCCTCCAGAACAAACAAATAGAAGCTAGATAGTTGGAATAAGAGAACGGAGAAGGAATGACAACTTCTACCACAATTTAATTTGGAAAGCATCCTCGCAAGAAGGTTAAAACAAAGTTGTTGGAAAACTAATAACGAAAGGATAAGATCCTCGTGGGCTTACGGAGATATCTCAAAACTTGAGGTGAAATTCTACCACTAACGAAAACAATTGCTTGCTTTGAGATGAATGAAGATATGAACATTGCTTTCACCAAGATGCAGGAGAAAACTTGCATCATTGTTAAGCACAACAATTAGCAAGATTCCTTAGGGAAGGCTTTAGGTGAAATATTATCCAAGATAACCCCAACAAAGAAAGTGTTGGGTTGAAAAGGTCTAAGGAACAAAGGGAAAATGATGGGTTTAAATATCTCATTCTTGATAACTTGTGAATCATGGAACGCGAAGAGAAATTTTCAAGAATGACATAACACCACCTCAAAAGATAAGATAGAAAGGATTGCACTTTGGAATGCAAGATGAAGAAAGCTTGAACTCCTCAAAACAAAACATGAGTTGAACACCATGTTTATTTTAGAGTATAGCTTGGCGGATCATAACTTCAAGAGAAATCTTGAAGAACGAATGAAGAATGAAAGGAATCCTTGATGAGCCACCATGTTGAGCCTCCATGAAGAACTCCAGATAGGAAATGATAACATAAAAGAATTGATGGTTTGAAGCGAACAAGATTGAAGCCTTGCAATGATTAGATGGAGCTTTGCGATGATATAACCGAGAAAACTTGGAACTCCGGAAAAGAAAGATGAACAATTGAAACCGAGAATTTTGATGAACCTCTTGAATAAGGATTTGAATTTACTCAATGAAACAAGAATAAGAATTACATTTTGCTTATCCTTCATCAATTAAATTGATGCCACACAATGGATTTGGCATACTACTCATTCTCATTAGAAAGGATTAAGGAGAGGTATAGCGTAATCTTGGTAAGGTCTTCAACGAACTACCGGTAGGGCTTGAAAAGAACAAATGAATTGATATGATAACAAGAGGAAAGGAATCTTGAACGAACCACCATAAGAATTGAAAGTGAACACAGAAAAGATAAAGAAACACCGGGAAGAATTACAAATGAATGAAAATACATGAGGGAATTTGATACAAGAGAATGAAGAGATCACGAGCTGATTAGAGAATACTTGAATGATGCACCGGTAGGATTTGGAGAACGAGAGCTGAAAGCTGAGAATGAGTAATGTTCGAAAAGGAGGCCTTCGAAGGAAAGAAATGGAAAAAAACTCATGAAATGTTCTGGATGGGTGAAAAGAATTCTCACAATCGAAAACAATTATGAGAGGATGGCATCAAGCTAGAATCATGAATCTTTGAGAGAATAGATAAGATTTGGAGGAAAAAACTCTTCTATGGTCTTCAAATGTTGAGAAAGATGATGAGAACTGCCATGACAATTGATGAGCCAGTATGAAAACAATGAAGAATAGAAATGATGAACCAACGATGACAAGAATTTTAAAGATCTAGGAGAAAGACATTTGACTTACGATAACTCATTCTTACGTCAAACTCTGAAAAGAATTTGGGCATCACTCCGGATAAATTAGAAGAGACAAGAAAGATCCTAGGAAAATACCTGTGGGTTAGGGCCCACTCAAAAGATACACCGTTGAATGATTTGAAAGAGAGATTGCGCCGGTTGAATTAAATGGCTTGAATGAAATAACAACCTTGAAATAGCTAGAGCAGATTAAGAATGGAAAAGCGAATCTTCTAAAATATCTTCAACACTCTGGAACAAATGAAAAGCGAGAGGTGGACAATTAAGAGGTGCACCGTGATGAGAAAGCATTGTGCAATGAGGAAGAGGGATAAGATCAACACCGAAATCTTGAATTAAATCCACCGGAAAAGAAAAGATAACGAAAAATTATAAACTTGAAGCTCCGTTAGTATCTTCCTAAGAATCACGGGATTAGGATATTGACGGAAAATAATGGAGAGACTTCCCATCAATAAAAAGTATACTTGATTAAGAAATCTGAGTCCTTGAAGAAAAAGGGTGGGAGGGCGGGAAAACAAAGGCAACCTGGGATGGTGTCAGGACCCCGATTCCAAGTCACGTCGATCTAGCCGGTAACACCTCATATCATTTTGCGGCCTCACGCACGGTATTCCCACGGGTGTCGCCTTACCATGGCCCGGGACCGTTTGCGTCTTTTGGCTCACGTATATGATAGTGTTGCTAGCATCCATATGACAGAGAACCTGGGCCGACATGGCTAGTCGTGAACCCAAAGCGGCACTAACCTATGGGGACAGGCATACATGAATCACATCAAGCATGTCGGTCAGCAGCGTGTAAATCCGGGCTGTAGCACTAGGCTAACAGGACTCCGGGAACCCGGGCTGTAGCAGGCTAGGAAGGACTCCGGATGTTACCGCGTGACGTTTCCCTGAAGGGACAGACACAGGAACAAAGTGAAACACATGCCGGCCAGTCAAGTGTCCTGAGTAGTAGTGCTGGGCTAACAGGACTCAGGTGAATCGGGCTGTAGCGGACTACTTTGGCTCATGGAAGCACAAGACTACATTTCCCCATAAGAGAGGCTGCCATGGATAAACAACTAGATTGTCGGATCCCACACATACCAAGCATTTCAATCATACACACAATAGGCTCGACATGTGTAAATACAACATGGCATCACAACAAGACTCTATGACTCAAACATTTATTCATTAGGCTCTGAGGTGCGAGATATTACAAACATGGGTCTCATGACCCAACAATCATAGCATACAAATCAAGCACATGCGGAAGCTTAACATGTCTGAGTACAGACATCTACAAATGGAAAAAAGCTAAGAAGCCTGACTATCTACCAGATCCTGCCGAGGGCACAAGATCGTAGCTGAGGTATCAAGCTAACGTTGAAGTCCACGCGGAACTACTAGCGAGACTGAAGTTTCTCTCTGCAAAACATATATTAAGCAAACATGAGTACAAAGGTACTCAGCAAGACTTACATCAGAACTAGCTACGTATGCATCGGTATCAACAAGGGGGGGGTGGAGTTTAACTGAAGCAAGCCAGCTTTGACTCAGTGGCTAACCAGAACTACGACTGCAAGCAACTCTTTTGAGGTGGCGCACACGAGTCCACATATTCATCATTTAATACACCACTATGGAACTACTCCCGTCTCCCTACAAGAAGGCCATCCATAGCACTCACACTTATCTTGCGAGTTTTAGAGTATCCACTTCCACTTGTCTATGAACTGTTATAGGCAACCCAGAAGTCCATTACCACGGACATGGCTATTCGAATAGATGATGTTAACCCTGCAGGGGTGTACTTCTTCACACACGCTCTCACCACTTACCGCCGTTTACACGACATGTACTCGGTAACCTTCAAGCAGAAGCCCAACGAGGGTGTCGGCCACAGCCTACCTAAACACTCAAGTCTCTAGTCCAGGTTTATCGCCTATCCAGGTTCCATCCACAGGGAGTCCGGCCGAGGTTTCCACATACGGCCCCGGACGATGTGTACAGGGTTCCGAGACACCAAACGGGCGCCCGGCATGCCCGGCCACGGTGTATCTACCGCATCATAGCCCACCCCTAGGGTCAGCGCTACGCACGGCCGCCAACACATATCCTATAAACACCAGAAACTAGTTGCAACTCCTGGACAGAGGACAAGGGTGATTAAGAAGCCGAGAGGGTCCATTGGTTTCGGGCCCAATGCGTGGTAGTAACTGTTTCATGGATCACAAACACAGAACTCAGTTCCTAAGGACGGTTTCAATGAGACAACCCACCATGTACTCCTACATGGCCTCTCACCGCTACCTTTACCAAATCGTGTTCACACACTTAGCTCACACATAGTAGGACATGTTCATCACTGTTCCAATTCATCCCCGATGAATCAGACCTGACTCAACTCTAAGCAGTAGCAGGCATGACAAATAAGCTTGAATGAGTAGGCACATCAGGGCTCAAACAACTCCTACTCATGCCAGTGGGTTTCACCTATTTACTGTGGCAATGACAGGTCATGCAGCGGAAAAGGGGTTCAACTACCGCAACATGTAACAGTTGAATCGTTGTTGTCCTAATGCAGTAAAAGAGAGCAGGAGCAAGAGAGTGGGATTGTATCAGAATGAACAAGGGTGTTTTGCTTGCCTGGCACTTCTGAAGATATCATTGGGTCTTCATCGGTGTCAACGAGCACAACGTCGGTACAACGTCTATCGAGAGGGGACAACCACCGGCAAACACAGAAAGAACACAATCAATGTAATGCACAATATGATGCATGATCATGACATGTCAATATGCTGTGTTTTCAGCTAATGCAACTAGCAACAGGTTAAATGGGGTTGGTTTGAACCCTAAGTTCAAATTCAAACTCCATATGTGATTTCTTAAATGCCATTTAATTGGATTGTCCTAAACAGCAACTTTAAGTTGTTCCAACATGCATGAAAATGCCAGATTCAAATTCTTTGGATTTTTCTGATCATTTTTCATATATAAATCTTTTCAATCTGAGTTATAGATTATTTTCTATGATTTTTCAAAGTTTTGGATATTTTCTGAAAATAAATAAATCATTTTGATTTATTTAAAATGCAGAAAAGGTTTTACTGCGTCAGCATGACGTAAGAGTGACGTCATCAGGTCAACTGTGGCTGGCCAGGTCAAACCTGACCAGTGGGGCCAACTGGTCAGTGACAAAGTGCTGGCTCGAGTCAATGACAGGTGGGACCGGTCAAAGGCCAAGTCAGCAGAGGCGGCGGTTACTCAAGTGCCTAATGGCTGGATTAGGCCGGCGGTTACTCACCGGCGTAAGCAGAGGCGGCGGCGTTCCCCGTCCGGCCAACTCCGGCGACGGGAGCAAGCGGGGCTGGGCGTGTTGGAACCTGAGCAAGGGTGCACATCGGTTGGTGGCCTCGGGCGATGCTAGGGTGGCCGGGAACGTCGACGGTGTCGAGTTCCACGGTGGCGCAGCTGCGGCTTGCATGGGCGCGAGGGCTAGGGTGCACGAGCGGACGGCCTGAGGCGCGCTACGGCTTCCTGAGAAGGCCCGGAGCACGACTGCGTGCTTGGATTGGACAGGCGGGGTGGCTACTGACGGCGAGCTTCGCGACGGCGGCAGCGAGCTCCGGCCGAGGTGGAAACCACGACTGGGGGGAGGAAAGGACGGCGGGGATAGGGCAGAAGGAAGAGGGGCTCACAGGGAACCCACAGAGAAGCTCTTCGTGCTCGGGGATGGCTTGGACGCAGCGAATCGACGCCGGCGATCTCGGACGTCCGAGGTTGAAGACGACGGTGGTGAGGATGATGCATGGCTCCCGGCGAAGCATGGCTCGGCGTGGACGAAGTGGAGGATGTGGCGGATCTCGCAGACACAACGAGCGGTTGAGGGGAATGGGGTGGCTATGCGAACGGCGACGGTGAGCTTGTGGTGGCTTCGGCCATGGTGTGGAGCGGGCGCGGGAGAGAACGAGCAAGAGAGGGAGCGATCCCCACGGGCTTGGGGTAGCATGGCGTCGCGAGAGATATCCAGGGGAAAGAGGGGGCAGCCAGGCAGGGAGGAGGTGGCTGGCGCGTGCCGGCGCGCCGCGGACACACGCCCTCTGCCTACTGGCGCGAGGAGGAAGGCGACAGGGAAGGAGGTGGTGGTGGGCTGGGCCGGCCACTTGGGCCGCCAGGTGGGCTGCACAGGTAAGTCCAGGTAGCTCTCTCTCTCTCTCTTTGTTTCTGTTTTTAATTTTGTTTTCTATTATTCTGTAGTCTTTAGGGATTTATTAAAAATACTTAGACACTTCCAAAAATCATGAAACTACTCATGATCACTGTTGGGAATATATCCTACAGTAAACATTTTAGTTTATGATTATTTGAGCATTTAAAATATTTAATAGCATTTAAATGCCCAAATGCAAATAGAGTATCATTTAATCCAGAGCCCAAATATGTCATGCAAAAATGTGCATCACCTCTGGTTACTGTTTCCAGTTTTTTTCCAAGAATGATAAACATTTTTTAAATCCATTTGGATTTACTGGAAATATTTTGGTTGAACCTAGTGAATTACTTTAATGCTAGGGTTTAGGCAATCCCCATTTCAAGTTTCTTTCAAAGTTTAAACATGATGCACACATGAAGTTACCCTAGTGCAATGCCAGAAGCTAGGGATGTGACAACTCACCCCCACAAAACAAGAATCTAGTCCTGAGATTCAAGCGTAGGGTAAGATAAAGGGGAACGCAACTAACACAACCTTCTCGATCCAATTGCACTTGATAAGAACATTGATTCGACCACCATCATTGTCTCGATGTCCTGCTCTGAGAACTCCAACTAACATGACAAATGAGAGGAAAGGGAAATCTCTAGAAGGATCGATCTTATCGAAGATCGAACAACTTAGGATCAACTCGTGGAGCGAGACGCTGAAACATCTCTCGAGCTGAGACACGGAGCATACGTCCAGAGGGATGGAGTGAAACACATGACAAAGGATCACTAGGTGGGCAACAATTCCACATGTAAAAGGGTGGTGAATGGTTGCCAACGTAGCGAGGAGTTGAGTTTCCAAGACACCGAAACGAGACATCTTGGAGGAGGGTGACTTGTAGAATCATCCCTTAAGTGGCAAAAAGAATTTCTTTTGATCCAGAGATCAATAAAATTCTCTATACTAGCCTAGGGAAAATCTCGAGCAATCGTTTGGAGAAGTTCGAAAGAATGACATACCCTGACTAGAATGGATGATGTGGACTACCTTGTTGAAGACAAAGCAATGGATGATTTTTGCTTATCACCGAAAATGGATGGGACCCGTGGTAGGACCACTTGAGGATGATCCTGGTTAATAATTACTGAGTAGGGTAGTCCGTAGTAGGATGACACAATGGCGGTGCAAGCTGGGAACAAAATGCAAACAATAGGAATGATTCTAGTAACTGGGGAGAAACCCAAATGTAGAGAGAGATTCCACTGTTTGAAAGGTTATGGCATAATTGAAGAAACTGAGAATGGATCCTAATTAATGCCGATGATAAATCCTAGTGGTTACGCATGCTCTCAAGAACTTGAGCATTTCCGTATTCATCAATGTTTTACCAATATCCGTGTCAAGGATCCTGGCAACACAACATGCTATCATGATGAATAATGGTGGAAGATGCAGATGCAAAGAAAGATAACACTTTCTCAGATTTCACCTTAGCGAGGCCAAGGGATCAAAATCTGGATGATCGACCGAGAGACATTTAGCGCTCCGCTTCTAATGCTCTCCTTGATGTGCTAGCCTAACCATTCTTTGAAATGGTTTGGTATCTAGAACATCAAGTAGCAGGTCGGACTTTGGAAACACAAAAATCCATAAGGAACTACTATTGGAATAAATTCTACGAGATCCTTATGGGGAGGTGGCAAACTTACTCAATCAAGATACTACAATAATAGGTCTTCCGGCTGGGTGTGTTGGTCACGACATCCACTTTACCGGGTTACAGAGAGATCAATATTATAGCTCTTGGGAAAACATCCCAACCATCACATCTGCCTGAGATTCAGATCTGGTTGGTGTCAGGATATTCCAGACTCATCGAGTCTGGAAAGAAAATGAAAGTTTGCAACACAAATCGATGAGATGACATTGCGAGATTCTCAGGAAATGGACTATGGTAGTAAGCTCCAAAACATGAACTGGTTCTGCTAAACACATGTGAACATGTTGTCCCAGACAAGCATGATCACATAGTAGTCTTACAATGAATCACTGCCGAGTCCTAGTTGGGAACCATCATCAAGGATATCGAAGTCCTTGCATAAGTCATATGATTAGCTCTTGTGAAGAAACTTCTTTTCCCTGAACAAATCAGCCAGTGGCTTGGTGTGATAGGGGATACGAATGGAATGGAGGTAGCGAGCCTGTCCAACCATAGCATACTTCGCACATGCATGACTGACTTGGGATGGTACCAGAGGAAACAAAAACAACCTTTCTCGAACTCACGGCGGCAACTTCCACCATTTGCACGTGAACTTAGAGGATGTCACTACTTTCATCCAAACATATTCTACATGAACGGGGCATGAAGAAAATGCTTACAGAAGTTTTCAACACTAGCTGGATGTTCAACACAAATCATGGAGGAGACAAAATGCTGCTGATGGGCTCAACAGCAACTCATCGGAATTTCCATATCACTGGACTTCCACCATCATGTGAACACGGTGATAGCATTGGTCAGCCCAAAATATGTAATGGTGTATGCTCGAGGGATCAACCACGAGTAAGGCAACATTACGAACATCGTTGGTTCTGATTTGACTTGACAATAGCCCATACTCAAGTCAAAGTTTTGACAAGGCAATAGATCCAACAACTAATCACGAGGACCAATCGATGGAGATATCATCTTTCTTCATCACACACACACACAAAAAGATATCCCTTAACATGAACTAAGTCAGACAAGCTTTATCTTCCAACTATCCAAGTTGTTGTTTAGCTCAACCAACTAGCTCAGGGATATCCAACATAGATTCTTGGAGAAGGGGTGATTTATAAGAAAACCCATTTAATCATGAACTCAACATACCGGTCAGGTGACAACCAGGTAATACTTCCGAGAAGATCTTCGGAAAATCATGAACCACCGATATGTTACTAAACTCGAGAACAATCTTGCTTTTCAGGGCAAGACGATATGATCAACTAAGAAAGGATAGACACAGTCCCAACTCTTGATCGAAGAGTGCACCAGGAAAATGGACTAGGTAGCACCATCAATCTTAGAATGATGATTCAATAACCAACACGCTAAGAATGAGAATATTGTCCATTAACTACTAAGCAACGGAGTTGCTAGGAGTACTGATTTCACACATCATGAGTCACTTGCCGGCATTCCGGTTACAATAACACGGGAACCGAGGAATGAACAATGATGGCAATAAGTATCACTGCGTCAAGAATTCATAAGAGAAGGTGCAAATCTCATGACGCTCCTGACATAAAGTGGGTAATACTTCAGGGTAGAATAGAACCAAAAGCTGGGTTGCATTTTGATCTGCGGAATACAACTGCTTTGACCCAATCCTGGATATGGATGAGGTACTGGAGTTTGTTTCTCCTAGTCATTCTGAAATAGAACGGCTTGACGAACCACAAGAATACTAGGCATCGATGAACACAAATGCACACGTACTCTTGGCTATCAACTGATAGAGGATGGTCGGGATACAACTGAAGAGGAACCACTCAAGGGACATATAATTTTCTGGGTTGTGGATGCATAGATTAGTATGTCGAACAAGTTCAATAGGTTTCTTCCGGATAATCCATGTAGATAGGTAGGACTAGCAGATTCACAATTCATGAATGGAGAACCCATTAAGAGCACTCTTATTGTGATCTTTTGGTTCAAAGAACTTCTACCTTAATGGTTCATGGTATTTGAAAGAAGGAAATACCACGGACCTCGAGGACTGTCGCAAGGTTACTAATATCCTAAAGGAACTAGCAACACTATCAACACGAGATAAGTAGAGTGAATTTTGGGCCAAGAACCCAGGAATAGAATGCGTACTAACTAAACGGCATCACGGGATGCTTTCGAGAATGGTGGCCAGAATCATCACACTGGAACACAAAAGATGGCTAGATTACTAGGTGACTCCCTAAAACACCTAGGGGCATAATAATAGCTCCAACATATATGTCGAGGCAATAGAGTACCTCAACTGACCGGTTAGTGTGATTAATCTGGCCCAAATGGACATCAGGAACAGGAGGAAGGGGTTTGCAAATGCATCAGACTATTTAGAAACCTGGAATGACTCGGACAGCATAACGGCTGTAAATGCTCAAAAAGATTTGAGACATCCTGCAAAATAGTGGCGTAACCACTTAACATCATCATATCAAGGGTCTGATTTGACTGACAACATACTAAAAGTAGTAGAAACTGAACTGAAACTCGAATCCAACAATCCTATAAGTCTACGGATTAGTAACACGTCATCCTGATAGATAGATGAGAAGGCCTAGTTCTTAATCCCCGTAGAAGAGAAGAGGATGACTCAGATCAGAAGGGCATAAGATATAAGGAGTAAAAAGAGCCTTACGTTCCCTTCCACAATCAATTCCCATATATAACTAAAGCATTTCTAGACTCGACTTCGACCAGTTGGCTTGGTAAACCTACAGGCAGTCAGGCTCTGATACCAAAGCTTTCAGGACCCCGATTCCAAGTCACGTCGATCTAGCCGGTAACACCTCATATCATTTTGCGGCCTCACACATGGTATTCCCACGGGTGTCGCCTTACCATGGCCCAGGACCGTTTGCGTCTTTTGGCTCACGTATATGATAGTGTTGCTAGCATCCATATGACAGAGAACCCGGGACAACATGGCTAGTCGTGAACCCAAAGCGGCACTAACCTATGGGGACAGGCATACATGAATCACATCGAGCATGTCGGTTAGCAGCGTGTAAATCCGGGCTGTAGCACTGGGCTAACAGGACTGCGGGAACCCGGGCTGTAGCAGGCTAGGTAGGACTCCGGATGTTACTGCGTGACGTTTCCCCGAAGGGACAGACACAAGAACAAAGTGAAACACGTGCCGGCCAGTCAAGTGTCCTGAGCAGTAGTGCTGGGCTAACAGGACTCCGGTGAACCGGGCTGTAGCGGACTACTATGGCTCATGGAAGCACAAGACTACATTTCGCCATAAGAGAGGCTGCCAAGGATAAACAACTAGATTGTCGGATCCCACACATACCAAGCATTTCAATCATACACACAATATGCTCGACATGTGTAAATACAACATGGCATCACAACAAGACTCTACGACTCAAACATTTATTCATTAGGCTCCGAGGAGCGAGATATTACAAACATGGGTCTCATGACCCAACAATCATAGCATACAAATCAAGCACATGCGGAAGCTTAACATGTCTGAGTACAGACATCTACAAATGGAAAAAAGCTAAGAAGCCTGACTATCTACCAGATCGTGCCGAGGGCACAAGATCGTAGCTGAGGTATCAAGCTAACGTTGAAGTCCACACGGAACTACTAGCGAGACTGAAGTCTCTCTCTGCAAAACATAAATTAAGCAAATGTGAGTACAAAGGTACTCAGCAAGACTTACATCAGAACTAGCTACATATGCATCAGTATCAACAAGGAGGGGTGGTGGAGTTTAAATGCAGCAAGCCAGCTTTGACTCAGTGGCTAACCTGAACTACGACTGCAAGCAACTCTTTTGAGGGGCGCACACAAGTCCACATATTCACCATTCAATACACCACTATGGAACTACTCCCGTCTCCCTACGAGAAGGCCATCCATAGCACTCACACTTATCTTGCGAGTTTTAGAGTATCCACTTCCACTTGTCTATGAACTATTATAGGCAACCCAGAAGTCCATTACCGTGGACACGGCTATTCGAATAGATGATGTTAACCCTGCAGGGGTGTAGTTCTTCACACACGCTCTCACCACTTACCGCCGTTTACACGACATGTACTCGGCAACCTTCAAGCGGAAGCCCAACGAGGGTGTCGGCCACAGCCTACCTAAACACTCAAGTCTCTAGTCCAGGTTTATCGCCTATCCAGGTTCCATCCGCAGGGAGTCCGGCCGAGGTTTCCACATACGGCCCCAGACGATGTGTACAGGGTTCTGAGACACCAAACGGGCGCCTGGCATGCCCGGCCACGGTGTATCTACCGCATCATAGCCCACCCCTAGGGTCAGCGCTACGCACGGCCGCCAACACATATCCTATAAACACCAGAAACTAGTTGCAACTCCTGGACAGAGGACAAGGGTGATCAAGAAGCCGAGAGGGTCCATTGGTTTCGGGCCCAATGCGTGGTAGTAACTGTTTCATGGATCACAAACACAGAACTCAGTTCCTAAGGACGGTTTCAATGATACAACCCACCATGTACTCCTACATGGCCTCTCACCGCTACCTTTACCAAATCGTGTTCACACACTTAGCTCACACATAGTAGGACATGTTCATCACTATTCCAATTCATCCCCGATGAATCAGACCTGACTCAACTCTAAGCAGTAGCAGGCATGACAAATAAGCTTGAATGAGTAGGCACATCAGGGCTCAAACAACTCCTACTCATGCTAGTGGGTTTCATCTATTTACTGTGGCAATGACAGGTCATGCAGCGGAAAAGGGGTTCAACTACCGCAACATGTAACAGTTGAATCGTTGTTGTCCTAATGCAGTAAAAGAGAGCAAGAGCGAGAGAGTGGGATTGTATCAGAATGAACAAGGGTGTTTTGCTTGACTGGCACTTCTGAAGATATCATTGGGTCTTCATCGGTGTCAATGAGCACAACGTCGGTACAACGTCTATCGAGAGGGGACAACCACCGGCAACCACAAAAAGAACACAATCAATGCAATGCACAATATGATGCATGATCATGACATGTCAATATGCTGTGTTTTCAGCTAATGCAACTAGCAACAGTTAAATGGGGTTGGTTTGAACCCTAAGTTCAAATTCAAACTCCATATGTGATTTCTTAAATGCCATTTAATTGGATTGTCCTAAACAGCAACTTTAAGTTGTTCCAACATGCATGAAAATTCCAGATTCAGATTCTTTGGATTTTTCTGATCATTTTTCATATATAAATCTTTTCAATCTGAGTTATAGATTATTTTCTATGATTTTTCAAAGTTTTGGATATTTTCTGAAAATAAATAAATCATTTGTATTTATTTAAAATGCAGAAAAGGTTTTACTACGTCAGCATGACGTAATAGTGACTTCATCAGGTCAACTATGGCTGGCCAGGTCAAACCTGACCAGTGGGGCCAACTGGTCAGTGACACAGTGCTGGCTCGAGTCAATGACAGGTGGGACCGGTCAAAGGCCACGTCAGCAAAGTCAATGCTGATGTGTGGGTCCACTGGAATCAAATTATGTCCAAATAATTTCGTTAGTGGGTCAAATAAACCTGTGGGGCCCGGCTGTCATTGGCTCAGGTGCTAACCTAATTGGTAATTAGTGCCTAATGGCTGGATTAGGCCGGCGGTTACTCGCTGGCGTAAGCAGAGGCGGCGGCGTTCCCCGTCCGGCCAACTCCGGCGACGGGAGCAAGCGGGGCTGGGCGTGTTGGATCCGGAGCAAGGGTGCGCGTCGGTTGGTGGCCTCGGGCGATACTAGGGTGGCCGGGAATGTCGACAGCGTCGAGTTCCACGGCGGCACAGCTGCGGCTTGCAAGGGCGTGAGGGTGCACGAGCGGACGGCCTGAGGCGCGCTACGGCTTCCTGAGAAAGCCCGGAGCACGACTGCGTGCTTGGATTGGCCAGGCGGGGTGGCTACTAAAGGCGAGCTTCGCGACGGCGGCAGCGAGCTCCGGCCGAGGTGGAAACCACTACTGGGTTGGAGGAAAGGATGGCGGGGAGAGGGCCGAAGGAAGAGGGGCTCATAGGGAACCCGTAGAGAAGCTCTTCGTGCTTGGGGATGGCTTGGACGGAGCGAATCGACACCGGATGGGGATGATGCATGGCTCTCGGCGAAGCATGGCTCGGCGTGGACGAAGAGGAGGATGTGGCGGATCTCGCAGACACAACGAGCGGTCGAGGGGAATGGAGTGGCTATGCGAATGGCGACGGTGAGCTTGCGGTGGCTTCGGCCATGGTGCGGAGCGGGCGCGGGAGAGAACGAGCAAGAGAGGGAGCGATCCCCACGGGCTTGGGGTAGCGTGGCGTCGCGAGAGACATCCAAGGGAAAGAGGGGGCAGCCAGGCAGGGAGGAGGTGGCTGGCGCGTGCCGGCGCGCCGCGGGCACACGCCCTCTGCCTACTGGCGCGAGGAGGAAGGCGACAGGGAAGGAGGCGGTGGTGGGCTGGGCCGGCCACTTGGGCCGCCAGGTGGGCTGCAGAGGTAAGTCAAGGTAGCTCTCTCTCTCTCTCTGTTTCTGTTTTTAATTTTGTTTTCTATTATTCTGTAGTCTTTAGCGGTTTATTAAAAATACTTAGACACTTCCAAAAATCATGAAACTACTCATGATCACTGTTGGGAATATATCTTACAGTAAATATTTTAGTTTATGATTATTTGAGCATTTAAAATATTTAGTAGCATTTAAATGCCCAAATACAAATAGAGTATGATTTAATCCAGAGCCCAAATATGTCATGCAAAAATGTGCATCACCTCTGGTTACTGTTTCCAGTTTTTTTCCAAGAATGATGAACATTTTTTAAATCCATTTGGATTTACTGGAAATATTTTGGTTGAACCTAGTGAATTACTTTAATGCTAGGGTTTAGGCAATCCCCATTTCAAGTTTCTTTCAAAGTTTAAACATGATGCACACATGAAGTTACCGTAGTGCAATGCCAAAAGCTAGGGATGTGACAGATGGATGGAACAAACACCATTGATATAACTTACAATTGATCTCGCGAATGTTGAAATGATTGGATCCACTTGAAGAGAAGCACGCTGGTTGGAAAAGAATTAACATGACAACCTCGATGATCAAGAAGGATTAGCATCCACACAGAAATATGAGGACGCCACTTTAGGAAGGTATGGAATCAACACTTGACACTAAAGCAAATCAAATACCACAACTCAAAACAAAACAAAGGATTTGCTTGTAGAATAAGCCGGAAACAAACATATGATAGAGATTTCGTCCGAAATTTTCATGGTGGGGCCCACACGGGCTCGATCGTACAGCACCATCATGTACAAGGCAGTGCACATGACATACGAAGCGTCCCTGAGTCAGCATAGCCAAGGACTCTTTAAGACACAACGAGACCACTGTAAAACCAACCGTGGATAGGAGGACCACTAGACGTCGAACCCCAATCTCATATCATGCATATATCAGAAAGATATCCTAGGAGCTACTTGCATTCCCACCTATAAACTCCCAAAACTTTCTGGTTATGCAATCTGGTGTTAGGGATACAGGGAGGCACAATATATATCACACAACTAACAAGCCCTACGCTCCAACTGTATCCATCCGTCAACACATAACCAAGAAAACTCTGGAAATCGTGTACCTCAACCTTCGAAAAGCATCCGTTATACGAGCTATGACAATACTCCCGAACTCCCGCCCAAGTACTGGGTGGCGTCGAGGTTATCTCACCTAGAACTGCATAAAAGAGATTTTCGATGTCAGTGAACTAAGGTATTCCAGAACTGCAACAATAAAATTGTGACGACAACACCTCGGAGCTCAACTCCCCGGGACACTGCCACAACCCCTAAATGTCAGGAAGCGCCAAGAACAATGTTCTCGTCACAAGAATATCGGAACGATTCCAAGATACCCTCGTGATCCTAGAAAAATTTAGTGAAATTTGAGGAGAGGAAAGTCAAAACATCTACGTCAGGAGGCCTCACCAGAGTGACGAAGGGACTGAGGAGTAAAAATAATCCTACTCTCTGATATATATAATCCTCAGAGTCAAAACATTTTGTTCTAGACTCAACAACATCAGCGATTCGATCAAGCAGGGGGGGCTCCTAAGTCAGGGGTGGCTCTAATTACCAACTTGTAACACCCACGATGCGGCTATATCTCCCACGTGTCGAGGCACGACATAGAGGCATAACCGCATGGTGGTTTTGTAGCAAGAGGGGTAATCTTCACACAATCCCATGTACGGAATAAGAAAGGGATAAAGAGTTGGCTTACAATTGCCACGTCATAGAAATAACAAGTTAAACATACATCATCCAGAATACAATCAAGGTCCGACTACGGAACCAAAAAAATAAAGAAGACCAACCCAATTGCTAGATCCCCTATCGTCCCAACTGGGCACCACTACTGATCATCCGGAAAAGACACATAATAATGACCATGAGCTTCATAAAACTCCCACTTGAGCTCGGCTGCGTCACCAGCACTGGTATCGTCGACACCTGCAACTGTTTTGGAAGTATCCGTGAGTCATGAGCACTCAGCAATCTCACACCCACAAGATCAAGACTATTTAAGCTTATGGGTAGGATAAGGTAATGAGGTGGAGCTGCAGCAAGCGCTAAGAAAATATGCTGGCTAACATACGCAAATAAGAGTAAGGTGAGAAGCACACAACGATCGTGAAGCTAGAAGTGATCAAGAAGTGATCCTGAAACTACTTATGAACAAACATAACCCAAAACCGTGTTCACTTCCCGGACTCCGCTGAAAAGAGACTATCACAGCTACACACGGGGTTGATCCATTTTAATTAAGTCAAGTGTCAAGTCCTCTACAACCAGATATTAACAAATTCCCATCTGCCACATAACCACGGGCACGACTCTCGAAAGTTCAAACCCAGCAGGGGTGGCCCAACTTAGCCCATCACAAGCTCACGATCCGTGGAGACAATCCTCCTTCATGGGACACCCGATCAGACTCGTAATCCAGGTGCACAAGACATTTCGACAATGGTAAAACTAAACCAGAAGGACCGCCCAACTGTGCCGACAAATCCCGATACGAGTTGCACATATATCGTTCTCCGGGCACACCGAATGGGACAAGCTACGTGTAAAACCAGTCCTCAAGTTTCCTCGAGGTGGCCCCGCAGGTTGCCCATTTCAGACCAACACTCAGAGGAGCATTGGCCCGGGGGTTTAAATAAAGATGACCCTTGGGGTCGTGAACCCAAGGGAAAATTATAGGTTTTTAGGCAAATGTAAAACCAAGGTTGGGCCTTGCTGGAGGAGTTTTATTCAAAGCGAACTGTTAAGAGGGTCCCATACCCCTCATCGTGTTAGGGACGCAAAATCAAGGAACATAACACCGGTATGACGGAAACTAGGGCGGCAAGAGTGGAACAGAACACCGGGCATAAGGCCGAGCCTTCAACCCTTTACTAAGTGTATAGATGCATTAATTAAATAAGAGATAATATGGTATCCCAACATATCCATGTTCCAACATGGAACAATCTCCAACTTCACCTACAACTAACAACGCTATAAGAGGGGCTGAGCAAAAGCGGTAACTTAGCCAAACAATTGCTAGGAATGTGGGTTAGAGGCTTGACATGGCAATATGGGAGGCATAAAAAACAAGTGGTAGGTAGTGCGACATAGCGATAGAGTGAACAACTACCAAGCAAAGATAAAGTGATATCGAGGGTATGGTCATCTTGCCTGAGATCCCACAAGGAAGAAGAACGAGTCCATGAAGAAGACGAACCAACGTAGTCGAATGGATCCTGACAAATGCGATGTTACCGGAACTATCAAAAGAAGCAACACCGAAAAGAAGCAAACAACATGGTAAACCAACAACCATAAACATGGCATGATACACAATCAAGTATGATGCATGTCCGGTTTAATGAGGCATGGCAGGGGAAAGTGCACAAACAAGTTAATTGGAGCTCAATATGCAACGAGTTGCATATCAACGAAACACCACATTAATTTATTTAGTTCTCTCCCGTTTATGTACCAACAATATTAAATGTTGTTATACATGGCAAGAGGTGAACCATAAAAAGAACTAACTATTTAGGCAAGTTTAAATGAGGCCGGAAATAACAAACAACAAATCCGGAAAATCCCATGTGCAACTTTTGGTTATGGTACTGTTCTGCCCTAAACCATATTTTAGAGATGTTAAACATGCAAGATGAGTGCCCCATGTTAAACTAGGCATTTTTTCCACCCCATTTACATCTAAAGTTTATTTAAATCCGAGCTACGGTTAATTAGCTATGAATTAAATCATTTTAACATGGAATTTATGCAAATTAAAACAAACAGCAAGTTTAAACATTTTAAACATAGATGAAAGTGGCATGTTATGAAACTAGATGAAATTCTAAACATTTTACATATATGATTTGTTTAATTCCGATGTACGGTTGTGGAGTTATTAAATGCATTAAGTAAGAGGGCTTTTCTGTAAAACTGGTGGTCTCTGGATAATTTCTAAAATCGCTGGACAGGGAAAAAAACTAGTCGGCCGAATCTGAAGTGTACTGGGCTGGCGTGCTGCTCTCCATGGGCCAAACCCAGTCGGAGGAGAGGTGAGGTAGACGGGCCGGCGCTGGGCTCGGGGCAGCTGGGCTGGTTAGAGGGGCCCACGCGGTAGAGGACGCCGGACACTCGTCCTCCTCGTGCTCACATGGAGGGAGGCGGGAGGCGGCGACAACCGGCGGCGGGGCAGTCCGGCAGATGGCGGGGATGGATAGATCTGGGGGTGGGGATCCAGGATCCGGCTGGCGGAGGAGATTAGCGGCGCCAAGGGAGGTGGTTCCGCGAGGTCGGCGATGGGGAATAGGAGCTCGGGGCAGGGATGGAAAGGCCAGATCCGGCCGGACTCAGTGCCACGCTCCGGCGGGTCTTCTGCAGGGGAGCACGAGCGAGGGAGCTCCGACGGGGTTGCGGGAGGTGCGGCGGGCGGAGGGGTCGCCAACGGGCGGCGCTGCTAGCGCAGGCGGAGGCAAGCGGCGGCGTAGCGGATGCAAGGGTGCGGTGGCGTGACGCTCTTGCGGGCAGGGGCGCTCAGGAGGAGCTCGGGTTTGCTCGGGCCCAGATCGGCCTCGGGCGGGCAGCGGTGGTGCCCGGCAGGCCGCGGCACTGGGGAACTGGCGAGGGGCGCGTGGCACAACGCGATTGGCTGAACGCGCGTGTCTGGGTGAGGTGGCGTCGCCTGAGTGGTTGGAAGCGGCGGCTGGCCACTGGCAGCTTGCCAAGTGGTGAGGAGGGGCTGGTCGGCATGGAATGCGAGGTGGAGGCAGCGCTGATGATTAGGGGCACGGAAATTTAGGATGAGGGGTAGGTGGTTTCGCAAAAATGGAAGGGGAGGTGGTTTATATAGGGTAGGTTAGGGTTTGAGGGGTTAGGAGGGGTTGGGCTGAGAAGAGAGGTAAGAAGCGAGGCCCGACAGCAGTCTCCGGAGACCGAAAACGTCCGACGTATGACCGACTATAATGCCACTATATGTTTAACGATTGGGCTATCAAATGAGCTTCGAATGCGATGAAACTTTACAGGTGGCCTACTAACAACATAACAACACCGCATGCCAACTGTTAACCTATTCGAAGATCATTTTCCGGCCACTTATAAAATAATATTTCGGAGGTGTCGCGGGCGCGTGCAAGTGTGTCCGGGCTCAGAACGGTCAACGGACAGATCTGGGGGACCCGGACGGATGCAAGTATTGAAAACATGATGATGCAATGCACATGATGAAATGGCAAGATGTAACACGCAAGCGAATGACAAGGCAACTACAGCGAATAACTGGAAGACACCTGGTGCAACGGTCTCGAGGGAGGTGAAGAGGAAGAGGAGGAGGAGGTGGAAAGCGGCTCTCCCCTCAAGGGGAGGAAAAAGAAAAGGGAAGCCTCCACAGACCCGGAGAAGGGGGTGTCTAAGAGAGGGAAGATAACCCTCTCGGATCGTTCAGACTCAGATGCTGAACACATCCCCAAGAGGCGCCCAGGGCGAAGCCCCTGGCCGAATCGTAAGTACCAAAGGTTTTGTTACAAGTATTCGTTCTTCTATGCTGTTCATGTAACATGTTATGTTATGTGTATTTTAGCCCTGCTCGTGACCTCCCCCAACCATCGCTGTCTGAGGGGAACTCTCTGGCACCAGAGATGGAGGAGAGCGAGACGCCTCCACAACCCTCTCCGCCAACCATCGCAGATGACACTGAGGTGTTGTCCCGAAGAGCCTCTCTAGGCCACGGAGAGGTGAGGGAGGCTGCGAATATGGCGCCTGAGGGTGACGCCTCGGCTACCGAGAACATGGGGAGCGCCACCCCCATGGAGACCGATGGCGGCGGCCCTGACCAGTCCGACCCCTAGCCGAACACCATTCCGGAGACCCATGAGGCTCCGGAATCGAGCGAGCAACCCCCTTTGAATGAGGGGGGAGCGTCGACTCTGAAAGCGACCTGCACTTATCTGGAGGTGCCGAATACATTGGTAGAGGCACTACAACGCACTGCCATTGTAGAGGAGCACCGCACCCTAATGGGTGCGGTGGTTGAAAAGGTTCAGTCTCCAAAGAGCGGGTTGAACGAACCCTTCACCAGCCTGCTAACAAGCTTCGAGGTATGCGACGTAATGCTCTTAGACGCTGTTCATATGGTGGAAATATGCCTGTATATAGATAGTAGCCCCTGAGACTCTGGTCGGTTTTGAAAAAGGCTAAATAGAGTATCGAATAACTATCGCAGAAGGTAACACACTTGTCTATTGAATAACAGGATTCCCTGTTGACGACGACTGCCCAGGCCACTGAAGTTTCCGAACTCAATCGGAAGCTGCAGCTAGCTGATGATGAGATCGTCCACATTAACAAGATGTTCGATGAGGCACAAGGTATGTTTAAAAGAGCTCTTTCTATGCCTGAGGTGATATGGAAATTCAGAGTGAACCTCATGATGTTATGATTATGATTGTAGGTAGCACGGCCAAGGTCGAGGCCCTCAATAGCGCCCTTGCCCAGGCCAAGGAGCAGGCGAAGGCGATCCACGTGGCCGCCGATAATGCGGCTGCGGATTTAATGACCGAACAGGTCGCAGACCGCCAGCACGAGGAGAGGGTGCCCGAGGTAGAACAAGAGTTGAAGGACACCATCGGCAAGTGTAAGGCCATGGAGGAGAAGAGTGGAGCCCGGGCGGCCCAACTCACCAAGGCCCTCCAAGAGGCCAAAGAGGCGCGGTCCGAGTCTTGGGCGGCTCGGGAGGAGATCCGGCAGGCTGGATAGAAAGCGGCTGGTAAGCCCTTTCTTTTGTAGAGTATATTTGGCGGTCAGAGATATGCCTTGCTCACTCGACCATGGAGTTCTCCGGATGCCTTTGCGGATCTTCCGAAGAGTGCAACGAACGCCGCGCAGTTCTTCCGGGCCCAGGAGGGGAACACAACGGAGAAGCTCTTCTGGTCATAGTACCTGGCGCCAGAGCATCCGACGTGGTTGAACAACCAGATGATGCAGCCGGCAGAGCTGCATAGGATGTTCGGCTTGGCCATGAAGGAGATCGTAGTCTGGCTTTGGCTAACCAAACCCATTCCTAGTAGCTACTTCGGCCTGGTGAAGTGACTCGCCGATGCGCTGCCCCGAGTTGAAGCTATCAAGCGCTCGGCGTGCATAGAAGGTGCATAGATGGCCTTTTCCCGTGTCAAGATGCACTGGGCGAAGAGGAAGGCCACCGTCATGGCGACCGAGGGCCCACCCAAAGGCAACAACCGCCGCAAGCCAGAGCGGTATTTTGATGATGTCCTAGAGGGTGCACGATTAGTACAGGGCCAATGCTCAAAGGATATCATGTTTGAGTGAATGTATCCAAGTTGTCCAGGCGTTGTTTTGTGAACCAAGGCTTTGTAATATATTTATGCCTTTATCTGAAATTACTTTCCTCCTATGCGGCCATTTTTAACTCTGAGAGTTTACCAGTCGTCGGCTTCAGCCCCCACGTAGATGCTATGGGGGTGTTCAAAATAGCACACGATCACACATAATCCAACGTATTGGTCCGTCAAGGAGGTGTCTGCGCAGTGAACCAGGCAATCAGACTATGTGGCTTTTTCATTTTCACTTAGCCATGGGAGTTTAATGATGGACTAAGAACTAGCCCCTGGTGCGTATGCGGCTATCTGAACTGGGATGCCTTAGGCATGTGACTGGACGAAGGCCAGTCCTTCGTATAATACGGAAGAAATCACAAGAGATTTATAGCAAGTTGCCAAATCGCCGACCAGCTCTCGTCGTATCATTACAGTCAGTTTTCGGCTTTCTCTACTGAGGTGTTTGACGGGACGAACCAGAAACACAGTCGCAGTAGTTCTCCCCTTTACTACCCTAGCCAAACAAGCGGAACGTAAGGTAGTAATCACAGGAGCCGGGCAACCCAACTATTGACCAAAGACTTGATTCGGAGCTGATGCATATAATGCCAAATTCGGGACGCCAAAGTATACGGTAGAAGTGCTCGGACTTTTTGAAAATATATGGGGCCGAATAGAGCCCCTGGGATTTAAGTCGTATTAATATATATATATATATATATATATATATACATACATAAACACTATTCTGATCACGGGATCAAAATAATATTCTGATCACAACATGAATTTCCCGAGTAACGCGCCTGAACTTCCCCGAGTACTAGGTTGAACTTCAGCTAAAAGGTGTCCAAATGGGGCTTGCGATATACCATTGGAAAGCTATAGACATCAGTATCATGACCCAAGTTAAATTTTTGGGAAAATGTAAGCGGTTTAAGAGCAGTTTTGAAAATCGTTTTTTCTTTATACAAAAAACGTGAATCATATTTTTTATCGCATTTTAAAACTGTTGATCGGAATGAGGCAAATAATATGGCATTGGAAAGATGCTGCAAAACCGCTCCTTCCATATGTTGAAAGTTTTCTCTAATTCCCTACGGTTAAAGAGTAATTCGGAAAATCGTAAAATTTTGCAAACCGAATAGCCGAGTTTGTTTTTTCGATGCCATTTCTAAACGGCTAATCCAATTGAGGCAAATAATATGGTGTTGGAAAGCTTATGAAAATGCGCTACTTTTTCATGTTAAAAGTTTTTCCTAATTTTGAACAGTTTAAAAGTAATTTAGAAAACGGTATTTTTGTGCTAATTTTCTAACCGTACGTCCAAATGCAGCAAATGATATTGCGTTGGAAAGCTTGAAGAAATGCGAAACTTTTTTGTATATATTGTTTCTCCTAATTCATTACGGTTTTATGTCAGTTCTGAAAATGGCTAAAAACGTACTTTTGCCGTAATTTATACAAACTTTATCGGAATGGGGCAAATAATATACGCTGAAAAGCTACGGAAAATTCAAAACTTTTTCATGTTGATGGTTTTCTCTGATTCCTAGCCATTTTCAAGTAATTACGAAAATGGAGAGATCATTCGTTCTGCCTTTATCGCGAAACAGATTCTTCGAAAATGCACCGCGTGAAGAACCTGAACTTCTCAGCGCGTGTTCCTGAACTTCACTCTATTTTTCACGTGATTTTTTTTCTCGTAGGTCTCCATCCACTGCTCGTAACTCTCCATCCACTCACCGGAATTGAGAAAGTGATATACCGGTAGAAAGCTGTTGTAAGCACATAACTTTCCCGTGTTGATCGTTTTTTCATACTTGCGATGGTTTTAAAAGTTTTTCATCTGAAATTCATTCGGTGTAGTAGTTAAACTTCATGCTGTTTTCACGTTGAACTTCTGTGACGTATTTTCATTTGTAATTTTCTCATCCATTCGTTAGTGTTACACAAATGATAGTCCTTTTGTACAAAACCCTCTCACAATAATTTTTTTAAACTTTCTTTGACCGAGGAGTTGCACTTATAATAACAAAGCTTTTAGTCTTTGCTTTTTTATTCTTTTTTAATAAAAAAGAATAAAAAAGCAAAGACTAAAAGCTTTTTTATTCTTTTTTATAATAAATATTTATTCTTTTTTATTCACATCGTGTAGTACGTGAACTTCTGGCAGTTATCAATCGAAATTCTCTCAGTTACGTGAAAATATCTGAGTTTTTTTATAAATATTTATCTAAATTTATTAATCCTTTTTATAAAATTTTGAAGCACTCTATTTTTAAAAGTTGAGCTTCTTGTTTTTTATTTTTGAACATCTTGTTTCCAATCTTTAATAACGATGAAAATCTAAGTTTTCTATAACCATCGAACTTCTTCACCTTTTTAATATGGACTTCCTGGTTTTATTTCTTAATCTTTTTATGAAATTTAGAAGCGCTCTATTTTTTAGAAGTTGAACTTCTTGTTTTCTAATTTTTGAACTTCTGGTTTACATTCTTTAATAATGAGGAAAAATCTGAGTTTTCTATAATCATCGAACTTCTCCATCTTTTTAATATGGACTTCCTCGTTTTATTCTTTAATAACGAGAAAAACTGAGTTTTTAATGTAGATTGAATTACTCTATTTTTTAAAATCAAACTTCTTGGTTTAATACTCAGTGTCGGGGAAAATCCATTTTTTTAAAAAGGGCAAAATCTTTTTAATTTTTTTGTTGTTCCCTTATTTTAATTCGAACTTATTAGTTTTATTCTTTTAGAACAAGAATCTGAGGTTTTTTATAAACTTTGAACTTCTTTGTTATTTTAATTTGAACATCTTAGTTTTATTCTTTAGTAACGAGGAAAATCGAGTGTTTTGAACTTCTTTGTTTTAGAAATTTTGAACTTCTTGTTTTTACTTTTTAATAATGTGAAAACAGTCTAAGCTTTTTATAGACATTGAACCACTCTTACTTTATTAGAACTTTCTTTGTGTATTTTTAAAAATGTGAAAATTGGATTTTTCTAAAAAAGGAGAAAATTCTTTTAAATTTAAATTTATTTTTCCTTTTTTTAATTTGAAGTTCTTCATTTTATTTTTTAGTAATGAGAAAGCATCTAAGTTTTTTTTACCTTCGACCTTCTCTATTTTTTTACTCTGAACTTCTTAGAAAAATATGGTTTTAAATAAGCAAATAATATTCTAGGTTTGCAAATTTGAACTTCTAGGTTTTTTGACCTGCTCGGTTATTTTCAAATTTTCAAACTAGTCATATGAGCAAACACGGAAAAGAGCACAATCATCTTTCCTAAAAAAACCCAGATTTTTAATTAAGCTGGACGTTGAAAATATGTTTACTCTTTGAAACTTTTGTAGTAAACATGGCCTTCCGACGTAAGTGTGTTGACCTTCTTTCTAATTGCTCTGGAATTATTGAACTCTTTGCAAGAAAAACTATTTGTACTGTACGTTGGAAACTAAAATAAATAAATTCAAAAAACTAAAATAAATAAATTCATTTATTATAACCTTAACTAACATATGGGGGACAACATTTTTTACCCAAATGGATAAAAATAAATGGCCAATTGAAATGCTATGTTTTTTCTTCTTCACACATTTCCTATCCACTCACTATCCACTCACCACCACACATCCTTTCCCCATCTTCTTTTTCTTCCTGGCCACAACAAATCCAAAGAAGCAACAATGCCACACGTAACAACTACAATCTAATGTGATTAATATTAGTTTCAACCAACGAGCAAGTTGATTCTTTAGGTCTGCATCCCCAAGAACATGTTGACAAAAATCACTGTGTGTAAACTCATACACATGCTATAGGAAGTTTGTTTTGAGGCGCACACGATGGTCGGCAGCTCTTAGCCACTGCACACACTACCTCATTCCGTATTACTCCAGTCCAAAACACCACCATGTATGGAAGCGTGATACGCTGGAGCAGTGACGACATGGACACCACGACCTGCATCTAGAGGAGGCCGTGACCTTCATCCAAAGGAGGCCATGACCTGCTGAGCGGCAGAGTGTAGGATTTTGAAGACACAAGCCTTTGAGCAGAACGAAGAGCAAAAAAGGCACAAAATAACCGAACACTTGAACATCAAACAAGATGATTAGCCTGCGATTTCTTCTTCTTTCTGAGATGTCTTTTTTGTACTAAGAATTAAAAATGCAAGAAGAAGTTGAACCGCGCTCCATCTTCTTTCTGAACTTTTGCCTGTAGATATAACCTTGCCCATGTCTGTTTTTCCTTCATTGACAGGCACACACAAGCAGGTGACATGGAACGCAGGGAGTTTAGCAGCAGCGGAGGCCCTCACCTGACTAAAAGCAGTGCATGCCACTTGCTTTTGGAACCCAAAAAGAAAATTTAGATGCAAACATTATTATAAAGGGAAATAAAACAAGGACCACGGTGCAATGGATGGCGCTGCACAGTAAACTAGCCAAAGAACATGAACATGAGAGAAGGAAGAAAGGTGATGCCAGGGAAGGTCAGATTCGCCGTTGCTGCAGTCCACGCGCGACAGCGGCTACAGTTGACCGGCGGTGGGGAAGGAGCTTGCGTTGTGACGCACGAACTTGGGGGAGGGAGATGCTGTGGCATGAGCCCCGCAATCCGGCAGGTGTGGGTCAGGGGCAGGGCGAGCTTGGGGAAGAGGGGAAGCGCAGGCGATGGGGTGATGTGGTCAGCGGCGGCGTGTGGTCCGATGGCATATGTGGGAGCCGATATCCCAGCGGTAATGGAGCCGGCGAGCCAAGACCCCGGAGGTGGCGGCGCTCGGGTTCCAGGGCCCTGCAGCGGTGCATGGGGATCCGGCCATGGCGAAGGAGGTGCCTCGATCGCGCGGTAGGCGGCGTGCCGGCCACTGGGGAGGTTGGGGATGGGGTGGCGCGGGGTCGTTGGATGCGGTGGGCGGCGGAGGTTCGGCGGCGGGGTGCAGTTCGCCTGGGAGTGGGCGCGGCGGCGGGTGGGAGGCTGGGCGGGGCAGTGGCAGGTGGGAGGAAGATCGGTCACGACCGCGTGATCTGTTTTCGTCGAGGTGGGGGAGAGAAGGTCGTGGATTTTATAATGGGCCATTTGGGAGGTGCATTGTGGGCAAGTTGGGTCACTGTGATTTTCTCTGTTCAGGATCTTGGGAACACCTCCGCGCGCTCCTTATAGGGCGCTGTGATCCAAATAACTATTCTAATCCCGGGATTAGAATAGTGTTGTCCTATATATAATGAAATAAACCAATACTGAACAAGGGTTGGTGAAAAAACTGTTTCCACTATAATTTGTTTTATACGTCAAAACATGCTATTACAAATGATGCCATAAACATCAAGGCTATTTTACATGCCGAGAAAGTTGTATGCAGGGCCTAAAAAGAAAAAGGTAGTCTTGAAGATCCCCTCGACACCCTGCCGCACGTCTGCGCCGCTTTTCGCCTTGGTGCAAGATCCTTTGGGAGGAGCAATCGGAGATCGTTTGTATAGAAGGGGCCTGGAAAAGGGCCCTTGTATGACCGTGAAGTTATTAGGTTTTAATGAACCTGTAATATGAGAAAAAAAGGGGAAAGGAAAAAGGTTTACGGTCCAAATAGGGTCGAGCCACACTATGAACCTTGTCCGCAATGTGCCTCTATCTTTGCCCAAGGTATTTTAAGTGCATAGTAATGCACACGCGGTACATATGTCGCGGTTAGATGGGGCGAGTTACGGAGGCGGAACTGCTTTTCTAGTGATGGACTGACCAAGCTGTCGTTCTGTAGGGTAGGCCGGACTTGTTTGATGGTGTTCAGAGGCTTGATGGCTGCTGAAGGGTTCGACTTGATGAGGCCGCTCCGTACTTCGCCTACAAGGGCCGCGGTGTGCTCCTCAGTTTGGAGGTAGCGCTCCATGTTTCCATTGACTGTGATAACGCCACGGGGTCCAAGAATTTTGAGCTTTAAGTAAGCATAATGCATGACTGCATTGAAGCGGGCAAAGGCGGTACGTCCGAGCAGTGCGTGATAACCACTTCAAAAGGGGACGATGTCAAAGATCAAGTCTTCGCTTCAAAAGTTTTCCGGTGAAGCGAAGATTACTTCCAATGTTAATGAACCCGTGCAGCGGGCTTCGATGTCGGGTATCACTCCTTTAAAGGTGGTGTTACTAGGCTTGATTCTTGATGGGTCAATACCCATTTTGCGAACAGTATATTGATAAATCAAGTTAAGACTGTTGCCGCCGTCCATAAGGACTCGAGTGAGATGGAATCCATCGATGATTGGATCGAGGACCAGAGCTGCCGAACCTCCATGAAGGATACTGGTTGGGTGGTCCCTGTAATCGAAGGTGATCGAACAAGCCGACCACGGGTTGAATTTAGGGGCGACATGCTCTACGGCGTTGACGCCCCTTAGTGTGTGCTTGCGCTCCCTCTTGGGGATATGCATGGCATATATCATGTTCAATGTTTTCACCTCAGGGCGGGAATTTCTTCTGTCCCCCTGTGTTTGTTGGGCGGACCTCATCATCATCCTCGCTTGGTGGCCCTTTCCCCTTATGTTCGGTATTTAACTTACTGGCCTGTTTGAAAACCCAACAGTTCCTATTGGAGTGATTGGCAGGCTTGTCGGGGGTGCCATGAATTTGGTAAGGCCGATCGAGTATTTTGTCCAAATTAGATGGACCGTCTTTAGTTCCTTTGAATGGCTTCTTCCGCTATCTGGATTTAGAGCCGTTAATCCGACATTAACCCATGTGTCTTCGGTTTCTTCATTGTTGTTTCGATGCTTATGTTTGTTGCATTGTGTCCTACCATTGCCATCCCTGGGTTCAGAGGTGCCAGGGTCGCTGGTACTATTGCTTCTATGAGCCAACTAGCTATATTTTCCCGCACAAAAGCGGGTCATGAGTGCGGTAAGAGCTGCCATAGACTTCGGCTTTTCCTGTCTGGGTGTTGGGAGAGCCACTCATCGCGGACGCTATGTACATACCTATGGAAATGTTTTTCTCGGATTACCGTGTGGGATGTACATACCTACGGAAATGATTGGGTTTTAATGCCTCGCCCAATCGCACATGGCCCCAGCCTGTGTCCCAGGAGGGCCTATCCCCGACGATTTCTGGGTCATGTGGGAAGGACCCCCCCCCTATCGCCCACACTCACTTGGCGACAGTTCCAAATGCCGTCCCAGAAAGGGGTTAAAAACCGTTTGTATAGCATGTCGATGTACGAGTGAACGTATCTATAATTTTTGATTGTTCCATGTTGTTATATTATCAATGTTGGATGTTTTATAATCATTTTATAGTCATTTTATATCATTTTTTGGCATTAACCTATTGAGATAGTGCCAAGTGCCAGTTGATGTTTTTTGCATGTTTTTTACATCGCAGAAAATCAATACCAAATTGAGTCCAAATGCCACGAAACTTTACGGAGATTTTTTATGGACCAGAAGACACCTAATGGCCCAAGGCTGTGCCTGGGGGTGCATTGAGGAGAGCACAACTCACCAGGGTGCGCCAGCAGGCCCAGGCGCGCCCTGGTGGGTTGTGCCCACCTCGGGTGCCCCCAAACCGCCTCTTTGCTCTATAAATACCCTGATATTCCAGAAACCCTAGGGGAGTCGATGAAAATCAATTCCAGCCTCCGCAGAGTCCACAACCACTAGATCCAATCTAAAAACCATCACGGATGGGGTTCACCACCTCCATTGGTGCCTCTCCGATGATGCGTGAGTAGTTCTTTGTAGACCTTCGGGTCCGTAGTTAGTAGCTATATGGCTTCCTCTCTCTCGTTTGATTCTCAATACAATGGTCTCATGGAGAGCCATACGATGTAACTCTTTTGCGGTGTGTCTGTTGGGATCTGACACTGGTGCGCATCGGTGCTAAACAAATGGTTTTTAACCCCTTTCCGCAATAGCATTTTGAATCGTCACCAAGTGAGTGTGGGCGATAGGGGGGTCCTTCACACACGACCCAGAAACCGTCGGGGATGGGACACTACAATACTCCTACTCGTTTCTGCTCGCATTGCCATCGCAGTCGGTATGCTGTGGTGCTACGTTTATGATGTGCGGCCCATCACAAACGAATCACTATTATAGAACGTGTATGATGCGCGGCCGAAAGTGTGTTAAGTTGACTAGAGGGGGTGAATAGGTGATTTTATGAATTCTCCACTGAGGAATTTCACAGTGAGGAAATTCCTAAGCCAAGAACTACTTGCAGCAGAATAAGTACTCAGATGCAGACATGACATAATATAAGCATGGATATCATGATGAAATGAAAACAAACATAGAGTACAGAAAGCTTGAGCACGGGATAAAACAGGGTGAAGACAAACAGACTGAAGAAATTGAACTGAGGAAATGAGAAAGTCTTCAGTTGAAGCCTTCAAACAGATATAAACAAGCACACAACACATTAATGAGGAAATGAATGGGTTGAAGAAATAGAACCAGTAGGCTTGGTGAAGACAATGATTTGGTAGACCAGTTCCAACTGTTGTGACAGTCGTACGTCTGGTTGGAGCAGCTAGGTACTTAAACCTGAGGACACACAGTCCTCACCGTATTCTCCTTGAACTAAGGTCACATAGAGCTCGTCCAATCACTCGTGGTAAGTCTTCAGGTGACTTCTAAACCTTCACATACTCGATCACTCGGCGATCCACAATTTCCTCTTGGATGCTCTAGACCATGACGCCTAACCGTCCGGAGGATGCACAATCCTCAAAGGTAACAAGCGTCGGTTCCACACAGGAACAATCTCTTTAGTGATGCTCAATCGCTTTGGGTTTGTAGGTGTTTGGGTTTGGGTTTTCCTCACTTGATGATTTTCGCTCAAAGTCATCGGAGGATGGGATGCTCTCAATGACAAGTGTCAGTTTCTCGTGGAGCAGCCAACCAACTAGTGGTTGTAGGGGGCGGCTATTTATAGCCCAGGGAGCAGCCCGACATGACAAGACATAAATGCGCTTTAGTGATATGACCGTTAGGTGGGTAGATATTATAGGACAAGCTGGCGCGTAGCACAACAACGGTCGGAAATTTGAGCTCTCAAATTCCTCAGGCTATCATGTTCCTCACTTATAGGCAATCCGCACTGGCGAATTCCTAAATCCTCAGTCAGAACAAATTCCTTAGTGACTAGACGAACTTCGTCTCTGTCACTGAAGAACTTGACTGAACTGTATGAGATTTCCAATGGCTTCACTCGAAGTGATTGGTAGGTGTAGGATTTTGAGTTGAGCATCACATGGAAATTTTTCCTTAGTTTTTCCTCGACCCCCTTTAACAGTACGGTGTTTCCTATGATTCAAGAAAGAGAAAATGAAACTACGAAAACAAAAGTCTTCATGCTTCATATTCCTCGCATGAATATCAAGTCTTCACGGTCACACCAATTTCTTCACTTTCAAGGTCTTTAGAAAACCAAAGTCTTTAGTTGAAGACATTCATTTTTAGGGGTTGAATTTCTCTGTAAATATCAAACTCCTCATAGACTTATAGACCTGTGTACACTCACAAACGCATTAGTCCCTTAACCTATAAGTCTTCAATACACCAAAATCACTAAGGGGCACTAGATGCACTTACAATCTCCCTATTTTTAGTGATTGATGACAATATAGGTTAAGTTTTCAATGGGGATAAACATACGAAGTGTAAATACTAACATTGAGGAATTTGATTGCAAGATATAGAATAACCCCCCTGAAGATGTGGATATGTGAGGAATTTGCTTTTGAGAAGCAATGCACATTGAAGAGTAGTATCATGGAGATCTCCCCCTACATCTTGTAATTCATACACACATTTAACATATGGTATGAAGAATTTCAAATGGATGATGAAATATGGTGGCTGATGTAATTCAGCATGCATGCATTATCATACATGAGGAAATATCATGCAGAAGAACATAGCAAAAAGTGTCAGACCACCATCGGACTTAAGTTTACAACTCGATCCAATAAATCTTCAGAAGAACAAGAGTTGTAACTTAGCAAAAAAATGCCCATATAAATAGACCCGCTTGAAGACTAACTCAAATTTCTCCCCCTTTGTCATCGAATGACCAAAAGGGACGAAAAATGAGGACTAACGAACCTGAAGAATATCATCATGAGGTTGATGGAGGAGCGCCAGCGTTGTTGGGGTCGGTTGTTGAAGTAGGGCCTGCCACAGTGTCGTCCAAGTCTTCATTTTCATCAGTCTCGCGCGATGAAGAATAAGAGCTGGCCACCAAGTAAGGAACTTTGACCTTCTTGAATTTCCTCGAAGGTGGCTAAGACCAGTCAAAGTCCTTCTTGTAGCCCATCTTCTTGAGGTCATCTTCACCATAGTGATGAGTCAGAATAGCCCAGGTGCGATCAAATACTTCATGCAGATAGTAATGGTTCTTCTTCACTGAATTCTGAGTGATGGTCATGTTCTGAAGAACTGAACCAAACTATCTTTTTTACCCACTTGTGTTTGCGATCGACCTTTTGGTGAAGACTGAGGAGAAGCTCACGATCAGTCAACACCCTTGGAGCTGTGCCTTGAGGATTTTGCTTTGAAGCATTGGCGGCAGAGTCATGAGTGGCAGAGTCATCATTGGTGGAGTAAGATGCAGCTTTGTGGAACTGACCATCCAATGGACGAATGCCTTCATTGATAATAGTAGTTGCTTTGCCCTTCTCATTAGATGAGGAAATAGGTTGTATCAAGACTTCAATGGGTGGCAAATAACTGAGATGACTTTGAAAGTCATCCTTGTAATTGATTGAAAACCTTGATCTGAGGAATCTCATAATCCAAGGAGCATAAGGCTTCAACTCAAAAGGTGACAGCGCAACATATGCCAGAGTCCTCACGAAGAAATTATGGTAGTTGATTGGAATGCCATGAATGATGTTGAACAACAAATTCTTCATGATGCCAACAACTTCTTCTTCATTAGAGTCGTGGCCTTTGATTGGACTCAATGTCTTGCTCATAATGAGATAGATGGTCCGTGGCACAAACATCAATTCCTTCACGAGGAATTTCGTTCTGGGTGCTTGACCAGGATTTAGCGGCTTCATCAATACTTGCATGTAATTATCAGATAGCTCAGGTTCATGGTAGATGAGCTGCACACCTTCAAGGGGAGGACTGACAGGCAGGGCATGAAGCAATTCAGAGGCTGGTGCTTTGAAGTGAGTGTTTTCTGTCATCCTCTCCAACACCCAAGAATTCACATCTTCAGCATTTCCTGTGATGTGCAGCGTCGCGTACAACTGAAGAATTAGTTCTTCATTCCAGTCTATGATGTCAGTGCAAAAGTTTAGCAGCCCAGCGTCAGGAAGAACATCGAGGACTGGTGTGAAGCAAGGCAGTGATTCCATGTCCACATGAGGAATATGCTCATGATCAAATACTTTGTCCTTATCGAAAAGCAGTGAAGAATAGAAGTTGGCTTGGCTTGCGGTCCAGAAACACTTCCTTCGCAGACGAGTAGAGTCATAAGGATTGTAGTATGTGAAGAATACATGCTCTTGTAAGAAGTCATCAGCCTTAAAGTTTTGCTTCTTGGAGAAGGGATTCTTCGGCTTGGGCTAAGGAGTGTCAGTCAAAGTCATCACAACCTCAGGAATCACATTCTTAGGAACCACAGGATGAGGAATTTCAGTTTCTGCTTCAGTAGCAGCCTGGGTCTTCAATTCTTCATCAACATTAACATCAACACTAGTGGCTGGAATTTCTTATGGAATGGAAGGAGTGGAGTGATGATCTTCAGAACCCATTTGAACTTCAGTGTGCACTGGGGACTGAGGAATTTATTGCACTGGCATGAACATGGGAGAGTTCGGGTGCTAACTATCCCAATAATCATCATTCAACACTAGAGTGAAGCACCCAATGTCCACGTCTTCATCATCTTCATTCAATTCTTCAACGCCTGCATCTTCAGCTGTGAACTGAGGTATAGGCGGTGAGACGACTGGGGTTGAAGGGATATTATCCACTTCAATTTCTTCATCCAACTGCTCTAAAGAAGCAGCAGAAGGAACATCTTCATCATATCCGCTAGGGATCACACAATCCTCACCAATGGGAACGAGTTCCTTTGATGGCATGCTTGAAACTGGAATAGCATCAATTGGATTCTCAAAAGAGCTTGTCAATTTATTCATCTTCTTCGGTGCTGAAGAATCTGATGAAGCAGATGCTTTCCTTTTCTTCACTGTTGCTCACTCTGCAGCCTTGGTTTTCTTCGCTTCTGATGCAGAAGGAAGAACTAGACTTGGTGTTGGTGCAGGAGGAGAAGAGGAAATAGGTTCAATTACCTTAGGTACAACTGATGCAGTTGGCCTGGTTGGCTCAGTTTCTTCAGGCTCAGCAGTTGATGTCTTAGCTGGTCTGCATTGTTCCTCAGGCGCAACAGTAGTGGTTTCCCCGGTAGTGTCATAAGCGGCTGGAATAGAGTCATCAACCCTTGTACAAGCAGTTTCATTAGTAGCCTAATTCTCATTAGCGGTGCTGGCATGACCTTCAGTTTGCATAGCAGATGCTTCAGCTTGAGGAGATTCATGCTGCGTTGGAGCACCAACATTTGAGGTGAATCCTTTAGTCAGTTTCATAAACCTGACTTTGGCTCTAAGCTAATCTGTGTGGTAGACATTAAATTCATCACTGAGTCCTTTGATCTCAGTTTGGATAGCCACAAGTTCATCAATTATTATGTTGACAACATTTTTCTTCAGATAACACTCCTTCTTGTACTGAGCTTTCTTCAGCTTCCTTGCCTTCTCAAATTTCCATTTTTCTTCACTTATGAAGGCAGTCAGCATGTGACTTTGTCCAGGAGTGAGCTTGAAGTCTGTCTTAGGTGTGTTTGGATCCTTGTGCCATAGATCAATGAAGTCGAGGATCATCTTGGGATCCAACATCAATGGCACATTTGTGCCTTTGGCTCTAGCGGCCCTCTACTGTCTGTCTCTGATGATTTCAGTGAGTTCATCTTCATCAGCTTCGTCATTAGTGGACGGCGCATGGAAGGCGACCTGCTTCTTATGAGGACTTGGTCGAGAGCCTCGTCCAGCAGTAGCATTTGTCTTCAGCAGAGTGGAGCCAGTTGAGGATTGCAGCAACGCTGAAGAACTTGCAGAGGCTCCTGAGGCAATTGAGATGCCTTTGGTCCCTTGACACAAGGCGAGATGCACAGGTGCTAAGGACTTTGCTGGAGGATATGAGGACTTTGAAACTTGAGGAACTGGGGCAGCTTGAGGAATTGGCCATGAGGGCATTGCTGAGGAGCTTAGTCGTGAGGGCATTGAAGAAGAGGCACTGGGCTTGTGTGCGGGCTTCTTTGGCATAGCCTTCTTGGGCTTGCTAGCAGAGGCCTCAGTAGTGGCAGTAGCAGCAGCAGCAGAGTCTTCATTGAATTTCCTCACTACTTCTTTAACCATTTTAGCTAGTGAGCGAGTCCTGGATTAGGGGGTCTCCGGACAGCTGGACTATATCCTTTGGCCGGACTGTTGGACTATGAAGATACAAGATTGAAGACTTCGTCCCGTGTTCGGAAGGGACTCTACTTGGCATGGAAGGCAAGCTAGGCAATACAGATATGTATATCTCTTCTTTTGTAACCAACCTTGTGTAACCCTAGCCCCCTCCGGTGTCTATATAAACCGGAGGGTTTTAGTCCGTAGGACAACATACAATCATACCATAGGCTAGCTTCTAGGGTTTAGCCTCTCTGATCTCGTGGTAGATCAACTCTTGTAATACTCATATCATTAAGAACAATCGAGAAGGACGTTGGGTTTTACCTCCATCAAGAGGGCCCGAACCTGGGTAAACATCGTGTCCCCTACCTCCTGTTACCATCCTCCCTAGACGCACAGTTCGGGACCCCCTACCTGAGATCCGCCGGTTTTGACACCGACATTGGTTATTTTTTCCTTGCTCTCGCAATGCGCGGCCTGTTCGGCCCTTAACTCTTCGGCCACCTTTAAAACGGCCGCATTGCTACTCCTTGCTTGTTCCTTGGCTCGGGCAAGCTCCGCCCGAAGGGTCTCCACGGTGGTAGCTCCATCTGCAGTCACAACATATTAAAGATACTGGCATCATGCTGCTCCTAATATGTGACGATCACCAGAAAAATCACTCACCCTGTGCCTCGTCAAGTTGCTTGTTGACAAGCACGATGTCGGCATCTGCCGCATCTAGTTGCCACTTTAGTTCGGCAAACACATTAGTCCGGCTAGCAACAGGAGCTTCAACCACCTGCACATAAAGGCGGTCTGGTTATTACCTGGGACTATGATCCTCTGTTTGCCGCTGTTCTCAACGACAACCAGAGTCTCAGGGGCTACTATCGGCATGGGCATACCTAATGTATGCGGTACTGTTAAAGGCATACATTATTTCACGTACCTCGAAGCCTTTCGGCAGACTCATAAAAGCTTCGTGCAAACCGCTTTCAGCGGATGAAATCCTTTCAATTACCGTACCCATTAGCGTACGATGCGCTTCCGAGACGGCAGCTTGCCCCAGAAGATCCTTCAGCGTGTCCGACCGCACACTATACAGACCCTTGCTGTCGCTCTCCTCAAGAGCCGGATACTGGGGATTCCAGGCAGCCAAAGGGTTATCCTCTAGCCCTAGTGGATCCGGAGATACCCTTCACGATGACACTTCAAGGTCGCCCGCTTCTTGAGCTGGGGAGTCCGGGGGAGGCATTTCGCTCTCCATCATCTCCGAAAGAAGATCCCCCGAAGATGAACTCTATCGAGAAGGGTTGCGATCCGGATTACAATTTATAAGAAACGATTATTGTTTTCGCAAGCAAGGTAGGATATCTTCATTATTAAGTACTTTTTGATTACTTACAACTCGGTAGAGGGCTGATCCCCGCGCGAACATTGTGTGGCAAGAATACCCTCTAAGGCAGGACCCTCTGGCGGAGATTTCTTCTCCCGTTTGGAAACCTTAGTTTCAGGATCTTCAGAGGTAGTCCTCCTCCTATCCCGGGTAGAGAGAATGTCAGATTCTTCCCCTGTGTTATCCTCCCTCGCGGAGGCGCTCATTCCCTCGGTTGGAATAGGTAGCGAAGGAGGCCCGCTTTCGCCCTCTTTATTCCCCCCTTCATCTTCCTTTGAGGGCACTAGACAAGGTGCTGGCTCGAGCATCTTTTCCAGCACCGGATTGTCCAAGCCCTCAGGAAGGGGGTCCGAACACCAGATCATCTTCGCCTTTGTTATCCAGTCCTGGTCAAAGAGCGATTCTTCAGAATGATGTCATGATAAATAAAGAGACAGTGTGTTCGGCCATGGGATTACTTACTTGGGCAGCGGGGCGGTTGCAGCTTAGGCCCACGTCCTCGGTGGTGTCCGGACACTCTATTTGGGGTCCGAAGAACGATTTGTACATCTCCTTGTGCGTCATGCCGAGGAAATGCTGAATAGTGCATGGTCCTTCCAGGTTGAATTCCCACATGTGGAGGGGTCGGCGTTTGCAAGGCTGGACTCGACGAACTAGCATAACTTGCATTACCATAACCAGACTGAAATCTCCCTCGAAGAGATCTCGGATACGGCTCTGCAGTATTGGCACGTACTTGGCTGGACCCCAGCTCAGCCCCCTGCTGATCCATGACACTAGTTGTGGTGGGGGGCCCGAGCGAAAGGTGGGGGCGGCTACCCATTTGGCATTTCGGGGAGTTGTGATGTAAAACCACTCCTGCTGCCACAATCCGGACACCTCTGGAAGGGAACCCTTTGGCCATGGAGCGTTAGCAATTTTGCTTATTAAAGAACCTCCGCATGCTGCGTACTGCCCCTCGACCATCTTCGGCTTCACATCGAAGGTCTTGAGCCATATGCCGAAGTGAGGGGTAATGCGGAGGAAGGCCTCACATACGACAAAGGGGATCCGGGGCCAAATCATGAAAATATAGCCCGTAATAGAACATAAGACCCCTAATAAAGGGATCCGGAGCGAGGCCTAGTCCTCGGAGGAAGTGGGAGACGAACACAACACTCTCGTTGGGTTCGGGAGTAGGGACGACCTACCCTCGGGCGGGCAGCCTATGCGAAATTTTGGCGGTCAGATATCTGGCCTCCCTCAACTTATTGATGTCCTCCTCCGTGACGGAGGAAGGCATCCACCGGCCTTGAAGGCTGGATCCGGACATGATTGAAGGTCCAAAGCACCTGACCTGAGCTTTGGGTGTTAGAACTCGAGGCGGGGGAAGGATTCGATTGAGCACGGGAGGGAAAAAAGAAAAAGCCTTGTCCCCTTTATAAAGAGGGTGAATATCAGGCATCCTCCACGTGGCCATTTCAGACTTACCTAAGATCTAGGAGTCATACCAACAGGCACAGTTGGGTTACCCACGTTTGTATGGATGTGAATCCCGTGATAAGGGGAACACGATCTCTGCTTTGACAAGACGTGTCAAGAAACCGCCTCGCGTTATGTGCGGGGCTGGTTAAAGAAAAATGGTTCAAATAATGACCGGGCCGTGGCGTGATGTCATGCTGTCAAAACGTGTCAGCAGATTAGATTTGTGGAAATATTATTCTCTCTACGGTGGTATGTGGAACTTATTTTGCAGGGTCGGACACTATCCTTGTATTCAAACTCTTCCGTGGTATATTTGGAGGAGGAACCCGCCTTGCAATACCGAAGACAACACTGCGCGCCGGACTCATTGTCATTGAAGCCTGGTTCAGGGGCTACTTAGGGAGTCCTCGATTAGGGGGACTCCGGGCAGCTGGACTATATCCTTTGGTCGGACTGTTGGACTATGAAGATACGAGATTGAAGACTTCGTCCCGTGTCCGAATGGGACTCTACTTGGCGTGGAAGGCAAGCTAGGCAATACGGATATGTATATCTCCTCTTTTGTAACCGACCTTGTGTAACCCTAGCCCCCTCCGGTGTCTATATAAACCAGAGGGTTTTAGTCCGTAGGACAACATACAATCATACCATGGGCTAGCTTCTAGGGTTTAGCCTCTCTGATCTCGTGGTAGAACAACTCTTGTAATACCCATATCATCAAGAACAATCAAGCAGGACGTAGGGTTTTACCTCCATCAAGAGGGCCCGAACCTGGGTAAACATCATGTCCCCTGCCTCCTGTTACCATCCGCCATAGACGCACAGTTCGGGACCCCCTACCCGAGATCCGCCGGTTTTGACACCGACAGCTAGCTTCACTTGCCGTCTTGCCCATTCATCAGGATAGTCCTCACCACGCTTGAGGCTGGTGGGATCAGCTTCTTGGCCAAGTGCCAGTGGAGGTTTTGGGCAAGGAGGGTGAAAAGCGAATTTCTTCATGTACTCTGGAGTAACATACTTGTACTCCCTCCATTCACGTGCCCATCTCCTCTATATCCTTTGTATGCGCACCTTGCGCCAATTCTTGTTCTCCTTGCCATGTTTGGCCTCATCGGGAGTACAATAGTCTTCATAAGTGTCCTCAGGTATCTCAACAGCTTTGTTGACTTACAGACTCTTGCCTCCCTTCTGAGATTTCTTCCCGTCAGCCATTTTCTTCAGCTGAGGATTTTGAACAATTGAGTTTTCTAACGAGGTATGCAACATTTCTTCAAGGAAAGCTGTGAATGAGTTAAGTTGATGTGAACCTAGTGATTCAGCAGCGGACATGAGTACCTGTGAACAGAGTACAGGTGCAAAGAATTTGAAGAGGTCATATGTGTTCTCAGAAGTTTTTGCAAAAAAGAATAAGTTTGAGGAATTTGACCAGATGTGTCTTGAGGAATTTCACTAAGCGTTCTCTGACTGAGGTTCCAGAGTTGTATAGATTGAAAATCCACACAATTGAGGAATCTTGAAGAAAAATGTGGCTTAGAGAAAGAAATCAAGAACAGACGTTCGTGTGAGGTGTTTAGAATGTGAAGATTGAAGAATAAACACCTTTGGAAGATTTGCGGAAATCATGAGAATCAACAAGGGTGGTAAAAGTAACTTCTAATTACCCTTGACAAAGAACACGACAAACTAGGAATCGTAGATTTGAAGCTTGTCAGTTCAGATCTTCCATGCCCTAACTTGGCTGAGGAAGACAGCTACGGCGGCGGCGGAGTGAAGAAATCAGCGACCGGCGTGAGTACAACGTCAACGAGGTCGAGGCAGCGAATCTCTTCTTCACTGGCCATAATGAAAGTAGCGGTGACGCTAGGTTTGAGAGCTTGAGCAAGGGAGTGAGGTCAAGCGGAGTAAAACAATCTGAGGAGTGTGAGGGGTATATATATAGTCGCGGTGAAAAACTGCTCGCCCGAGGAAAATGGACGAACATGCCCCTGACCCTTCTCATTCGTGCGACATGTGTCACCCACGTACAGAGTGGTGGTGATCATGTGAGATTGTGGGTGAATAGATAAGTCTTATCGTGGGATGTGGAACGGTTGAGGCGGCAACAGCCGAAAATTCAGGTTAGAATGTATTAAAGTGTCTTTCACAAATTCTTTAGCTGACAAGGACACAATGAAGATTTTGGACGGATTTCAAATAGAACGCACATGAAGAATTTGTGAATAGACTGGGTTGAGAATAGCATAGAGGGGGAAGGGTCCGATCACATTCACTTAGCAGAAAAAAACAACTTGAATAAATAACAATAAGTGAATGCTATAGAGGACATAAACTCGTATATAAGTATAGAGAATGAAGAAAAACGACGGAGAGAGTGAAGAAATTACAAAGTTTAAGAAATCGAACAACTGAGGAAATTCAAGACTGAAGAAAAACTCAAATTGAAGATTTTCAACTTTTGTTGGTGGCGTGACACACCGTATAAGAATGATGATTTCAGACACCGTGTACAATTGTTGTAGGGCTCTGAGAATCAAATTCTTCGTTAATTTCTTCACACTTAGAGAGTTAGTCTTCATTGATTAAAGAAAAACATTACTTCATGCGTTGCACATTGAAGACATCAATTTTGCATAAGTGTTAGGATGTGTGTCCTCTTCAAAGGACATTCGAAGATTCTAAGATATTTAGCTCACACCGCAACTTGCTAAATCTCTTCTCGTCCAAGGGCTTTGTGAAGATATCGGCTAGCTGTTCTTCAGTCTTCACATGCTCGATGGAGATATCGCCCTTCAACACATGATCACAAAGAAAATGATGATGAATCTGAATGTGCTTTGTCTTCGAGTGCTGAACTGGGTTATGAGCAATCTCGATGGCACTCTCATTGTCACAATAGAGTGGCACATTCTTCACATTGATGCCATAGTCCTTGAGAGTTTGCTCCATCCATAGAAATTGAGTACATCACGAACCAGCAGCAATGTACTCAACTTCAGCAGTAGAAAGTGATACACAGTTCTGTTTCTTTGAAAACCAACAGACCAAGGATCGTCCGAGGATATGGCATGTGCCTGATGTTAACTTGCGGTCCACACGATCACCAGCATAGTCAGAATCTGAATATCCAATGAGATCAAAAGACGAGCCCTTGGGATACCATAATCCAAGTGTTGGAGTGTGAGCTAGATATCGAAGAATATGCTTCACAACCTTATGGTGATTCCTTCGGTGTAGATTCAAAGAGGGCACACATGCAAACACTAAGCATAATATCTGGCCTAGATGCACATAAATACAATAAAGAGCCAATCATGGAGCGGTATACCTTTTGATCAAAGTCAATACCATTTTCATCAGTGCGTAGATGGCCATTTGTGGGCATAGGAATTTTAACTCCTTTGCAATCTTGCATGCCGGCTATCCTCAATACATCCTTGAGGCATTTCTCCTGAGATATGAAGATGCCGTTTCGTTATTGACGAATTTGAAGACCTAAGAAGAATTTCAATACTCCCATCATAGGCATTTGATATTCTTCACTCATCATATAGGCAAATTCATCATTGTAACGTTGGTTAGTATAGCCAAAAATGATATCATCAACATATATTTGGCACACAAATAATTCATCATCATAAGTTTTGGTGAAAAGAGTTGGGTCAAGTGAACCGGGTTTGAAGCCTTTCTTCATGAGGAATTCCTTCAAAGTATCATACCATGCCCGAGGGGCCTGCCTGAGGCCATAGAGGGCCTTATTGAGTCTGAAGACTTTGTCAGGATGCTTTGGATCTTCAAAACCTGGGGGTTGAGCAACATATACTCTTCTTCCTCAAGCTTAACATTGAGGAATGCACTTTTCACATCCATTTGATATAATATGATATTATGATGGTTAGAATAAGCAAGTAATATGTGAATAGCTTCAAGTCTAGCAACAGGTGCAAAAGTTTCATCGAAATCAATTCCTTCAACCTATGTGTAGCCTTGAGCTACAAGTCGTGCCTTATTCCTCACCACCAGGCCATTTTCATCTTGCTTGTTGCGGTAGATCCATTTGGTGCCGATGATATTGTTCTTGTGAGGAACTGGTCGCTTGACAAGTTCCCACACATTGTTGAGCTCGAACTGATGTAATTCTTCTTGCATCGCTTGAATCCACTCAGGCTCCAGAAATGCTTCATCTACCTTAGTGGGCTCTGTGATAGAGACGAAAGAAAAATTCCCACAAAAGTTAGACAAATGTGAAGCTTTTGAGCGTGTGAGAGGACCTGATTCTTTGATGTTGTTGATGACTTCCTCAATCTGCACTTCATTAGCAACGCGAGGATGATCTAGTTGACGATGAGGAATTTGCTCAGCATTTTCTTCAGAGCCATTTTCTTCAGGTGCACCAGCATGATGTTCTTCATGTTGGAATGAATTCTTCAACAGATTCTTCAGTAGGAATGACATCCTCAGTAGCCTTGAACTTAATGGATTCCTCAGTTGATATTTCATCTAGCACAGGAGGTAGGTGCTCGCTTTGTGAGCCATTAGTTTCATCGAACCACATATCTACAGTTTCAACAACCTTGAGGTGATAGGTGTTGAAGACTCTGTAGGTGTGCAAGTCCTTTCCATAACAAAGAATGAAACCTTCATGTGCTTTCGGTACAAATTTAGTGTTGTGACGAGGATCTCTAATCCAACATTTAGCACCGAAGACATTGAAATAACTCACATTGGGTTTCTTGTCCGTGAGGAGTTCATATGAGGTCTTTCTAAAGAATTTGTGAAGATAAACCCTGTTGATGATGTGGCACGCAGTATCAATTGCCTCAAGCCAGAAGCGAGGAGGCATCTTGTACTCATCAAGCATAGTGCGAGCCATCTCAACAAGAGTCATGTTCTTGCGCTCCACGACGCCATTCTACTGAGGAGTATAAGGAGCAGATAACTCATGAGTAATACCAAGTTCATCAAGACCAATATTTTTGAACTCAGTTCCATTGTCACTTCTGATGTGCTTGATCTTCACACCAAAGTTGGTTGAAGCCCTCGAGGAAAATCATTTGAAGACTTCCTGCACTTCAGTTTTGTACGTGATGATATGCACCCATGTATAACGAGAATAGTCATCAACAATGACAAATCCATATAGAGATGCAGCATTAGTAAATGTGGCATAATGAGTAGGGCCAAAGAGATCCATGTGAAGAAATTCAAATGGACAAGTGGTAGTCAGGATGGTCTTTGAGGGATGCTTGGCCTTGGTCATCTTTCCAGCTTCACAAACTCCACACAAATGATCCTTGAGGAATTTGAAACCCTCGATGCCGATGACATGCTTCGTCTTCGCGAGCGTGTGCAAGTTCCTCATGCCAGCATGACCAAGTCGTCGATGCCATAGCCAGCCTTCTGAAGCTTTTGCAAGTAGACATGTAGCAGGTTGTGGTCATGTAGAGAAATCAACAATATACAAATCTCATCTCCTAAAGCCTTCGAAGACTTTGGAATTGTCAGCTTCCATGATCACAACACGACGATACTTGCCAAAGAAAACAACCATATCAAGATCACAAAGCATTGAGACAGACATGAGGTTGAACCTAAGGACTCGACAAGCATGACTTTGTCCATGTGTCGATCATTTGCGATCGCAACCTTACCTAGACTCAATACCCTGCTTTTTCCTTTGTCAGCATAGGTGATATGCTTCAGATGCGATGGAGATAAAGTAGTGTCCATCAATAAGCTCCTGTCACTAGTCATGTGATTTGTGCATCCACTGTCGAGGACCCACTCAATGGCTTTCGATTGATCATCCTACAGATGAATTAGTGCATCTTACGAACTCATATACTTCATTAGTGAAGAATATGACATCAGATTTCATCAAGCGATAGAACAAGTAGTATGAGGGCATGAGAAATGAAAACTCATTTCTTCATTATTAGCTTGTGTCCTTTCAAGCATATTCAGGTCTCCAGCAAATTATTTAGACATTTAGGTTCGTATGGAGACCTGACCCTGCATTAGAGGTTAGTTCTTTTTCTTCACCGCCCACATCTGAAGGGGTGGCAAAGAGTTCATCATTCTGTGAGCTCCATAAGGGAAAGGTGGCATTGATGCCAATCCACTTCATTTCACATAAGAGGGGTTAGGGTAAGCATATGAATAAGCAGAGAAATTCTTTGAGGACTTATGAAAATAATGGTTTGATGAATAATGCACATATTCATAACCCTTAGATCTTCCCAGCGAAACAGAAGTGTTAGCATCATGATGTTCATATGAGGACTTTGATCCTTTTGAGTAATTTGGTCCGTATGAGGAATTGGATCCGGGGTTCCTATTCTTCACAGGTGGTGTCATGATGACATTCACCTGTAGACTATCAAGGCACCTTTTGGGAACCCAGATTTTCTTCATGGGAGGACCGTTCCTGAAGTTAGTGCCAACATATCAAGCAAAGACTTCACCATTCTGATTTTTGAACAGTTTATAATTAGAGTCAAATGAATCATCAGAAGAATATGAAGATTCACATCTAAAGCCAGATAAAGTAGATGGATCCACTGAAGGTCCCTTTGCAGCAACCCATGAGGTTTTGGGATACTGCTCAGGCTTCCAGTAGGTCCCATCAGCATTGAGTTTCCTCTCAAAGGCAATACCCTCTTTCCTATTGTTCCTATTGAGGATCTGCTTCTTAATCACATAACAAAGAGCCTGATGCCCTTTGAGGCTTTTGTACATGCCTGTCACATACAATTCTTTCAGCCCTGCATGGTCAGTGATACTAGCATCAGCCTTAGATGAGGAATTAGTGATAGCAGAGACAGCTGAAGAATTTGCAGCAATATAAGCATTTCAATTTTCAGGTGAAGAATTAGCAGATTCACGTTCAATGCACTTCAAACATGGAGGAATAAATTATTCTTGACTAGCACTGATTTGTTGAGCAAGTAATGAATCACGCTCCTTCTGAAGATCTTCATAACTCCCCCTTAGCTACTCAAGGTCTTGCTTTCTTTGAATAAATGCATAAGAAAGCTTCTCATGATCAGATAAGAGAGTGTTATGATGATTCTGAAGATTATCAAGCTTAGTATGAAGTCTCTGAAGACTTTCAGCCAAAGCTTTCGAATGATCCATTTCTTCACCCAACATATCATCGCTTTTGTCTAGCATATTTTGAACCTTTTCAAGAGCCTTAGGAAGTTTCACAGCAATCTTAGCAAGTTTAGAATAGCTAGGCTTGAGGTTTTCATCGGATTCATCCTCACTTGACTCAGAGGAGGGATATTTGAGTACCTTTGCACCTTTTGCCATGAAGCAGTAGGTGGGAGCGTAGTCATCATCACCGTTGTCAGCAGTGTTGGGGAGGTCATTTTCCTCAGATTTGAAGATGGACTTGCTGACGAACCACTACAAAAAAATACACTTCCGTGATGGTACGTGTTTGTCACAGTACGTCGCGTTTTTTGTCATGCATGTACATCCATGACGATTTTATGACAGAATCAAGATAGTCATACCTGTGCTGTCGTAGAAGTATTCCATGACATTACCAAAATTATCATCATGGAAGTGTCCACTTCCATGATGATAAATCACGCGTCACAGAAGTGCTTTCTTCAAGGGTGACCGACACGTGGCATCCACCGTAATGGAACGCCGTTAAGCTATCGGGTCAGATTTTGGATCCGATAACCCGTTAACAGCCCTGACCAATGGGAAATTTCCACGTGTAAAATTCTGATTGGCCGAAGGGAACACCTGTCAGCTCGTCAGTGGGCCAGATGTCGCCCGTCCATTGGAGGAGACATGCCTATGATAGGTCGACACGTGGCTTGGCCCAACGGACGCCCATATAGGTTAAAAAGGCCGGCCCAGTCAAAGGCCCGTAGAACTTAATCAGGTACTAGTGGGCCAGCCCAATAACGGCCTGCTTAATAAAGGCCCATTTACGGCCTGAGGCCAGATCTGACCCGTTAAATGTTCGCCCAATATTTGGGCCCATTTGCGGCCCGAAGCTAGATCTGGCTCGTTAATTGTTTGCCGAATATTTGGGCCCAACTACAGCCCAGTGACTTTCGGCCTGTTAGAGGCCTGATGTAGTCATGGGCCCATTTCAGCCCGGTGTGACTTTCGGCCTGGGAATGGCCCGTTCTGCCCATGGGCCATATATGGTCCGACAGGACATCGGGCCCACTAACGGCCCGTGCTAAAGGTGGAAATAGTTAAGCCCAACATGACTTTGGGCCTGTTAAAGGCCTGTCACGCAATTCGGCCCGTTGATGCCTATGCTAAGCTTTCGGCCTCTTAAAGGCCCACGATATCAGTGGGCCAACTAAGGCCCGAGATATGTTTCGGCCTGGTAACGGCCCGTGAGCTAGCTGGGCCCAAAATGGCCCGGTCTACATTTCGGCCTGCTGAAGGCCCATTGACGACTAGTGAAAATTGAGGCCCAACATGCATTTTGGCCTGCTAAAGGCCGGTGGTTTCATCTTGGACGTAACAGGCCAGTACAATATTCAGCCTGTTAATGGCCCAATGCTACCTGGGCCAAACTAAGCGCTGGGTCGACAAAAGGCCCAACTAAAATATAGGCCGGTGTAAGTTTGGGCCTGGTGCAATGTGTGAAGGCCACAATCATTTGGGCCCAAGAAAGACGAAGGCCGGCCCAATTGTGGCCCTCAAAAACCTGTCCCTTTAGAGTCGAATGTTTCAGTCCGGTCGACTACATCTGATTTTTTTCAGATAGCGAATGATGGCAGTAACTAGTAGGAATGAAGAACAAACCTACTCTATACAATAAAGAAATTACGGCATAGTAACTAAGAATAAACCTACACTACACAATAAAGGATTTAAGGTATATTACATCCACTGGGCATCGAAGTTCACCGCCAGTGATCATAAAGGGCAACGAAGAAGAAGATTACAAAACTGGGCACCATTGCAGCATAACAAAATAATACTGAACCGAGACCACTTCCAAGACAGTTCAAGAAAGGTTAGCCTTGCGGGGGAACTGTTACGCAAGCTGCTGAGCAAGGCTATGAGACCGGCCTAGCATGTCGGTCACAGCTTCCAGGTGTAACTGTTTAGCGATGAGGTTCTCATTGGTGTTCTCCGCAATCTTTCTTAGAGATAGGAATTCAAGTCGAAGTTGAGTTGCAGAATGCCTTTCTGCTAGAACTTGGAACTGAAGAAGTCGAATTGATTCAGACAACGAATTCTGTGAGCTTGTCTGACTGTTACTCTCAAATAACTTGAACACTTCATCAAGACAAGACTTTGGGGTTGTCTAGCTATCTTCAAGATGTTTTGCCTTCTTTGCTGCAATATATGTTGGGTTTGTCTCACAGCCTTCAGCAGACTTATGCATGCCATCAGGCATATCACCCTGAAACAAAGCAAAGAGATGACAGGTTTTGCACGTGCATAAACAAAGATGATAACTGTTCTGTCAATTCTATCCAATTTCAAATTAGAAAATAAAGAGTAAGTTCAAAATATCAATAGCATAATTTGGCATTGTTCATAATGCGGGGAGCTTCACCACACTACTGGATTACCATGTCAACATAACAATCATAGATGAAGGGCAAAGAAAATCATTGTATCTATTTTGGATAATGTGCATGGCATGTTGTTCATATCACCAGCCACATCAGTAAGATAAAACAGGAGATGACAAGGTGCAAATGTGGGCTGCTTCACCACACACTAGATTATAGATCCACAAAAAACAAGCATACAAATAGGGAGTATTAAGTAATGTGCATGGTATGAATAAGGAATTTGGTTTTACAAGTAAAACTTAGAACTTACGGTTCTTACGAACCTGCATTTTGGTAAAAATAGCAAACTAAACAGCAGTAAATGATAGGGAGTATGAGCAAATTAAACAGCAGTTGAGGATAAAGGCTTTAGAAGGATTGACTTACATTAACAGTTAACACCGGCTTTATAATGCCCTTCTCCATGTCAAGGGAAGTATAACTCAAGAATATCAGCACAGAATCTTCTTCATAAGCATTGCCTATATAATCATACCATAGGCTAGATTCTAGGGTTTAGCCTCTCCGATCTCATGGTAGATCAACTCTTGTAATACTCATATCATCAAGAATAAATCAAGCAGGACGTAGGGTTTTACCTCCATCAAGAGGGCCCGAACCTGGGTAAAACATCGTGCTCCCTGCCTCCTGTTACCATCTGCCTTAGACGCACAGTTCGGGACCCCCTACCCGAGATCCGCCGGTTTGACACCGACATTGGTGCTTTCATTGAGAGTTCCTCTGTGTGGTCGCCGTTAGGCTTGATGGCTCCTACTATCATCGATAGCGATGTAGTCCAGGGTGAGACTTTTCTCCCCGGACAGATCTTTGTGTTCAGCGGCTTCGCATTACGGGCCAACTCGCTTGGCCATCTGGAGCAGATCGAAAGTTACGCCCCTGGCCACCAGGTCAGGTTTGGAAACTTAAATTACACGGCCGATATCCGCAGAGACTTGATCTTCGACGGATTCGATCCCTTGCCTTGTGCGCCACGCGGTCATGATGAGTACGATCTAGCTCTACCATCAGACAGTGTTCAAGAAATCGCACCGGCAGCCGCTTCGACCCTCAATTCGGAGCCGGTTGCGCCATCCATGGATGGGTGGATAGAGCCCGTCGCGGAGGCCATATCCTTTGCGGTGATCGAGCCGAATATCGACCTTACCCTTCACGAGAGCCGCGCTGCCAAGCTGTCGGATCCTTCTCCGGCCACGGGCTCCGAACCGCCTACGCCCGTGGAATCCGATTGGGCGCCGACCATGGAGTTTACCTCGGCGGATATATTTCAGCACTCGCTCTTTGGCGACATACTGAACTCATTAAGGTCTCTCTCCTTGTCAGGAGAGTCCTGGCCGAACTACTTCTACCATGATTGGGATGCGGATGACGAAGAAATTCGACGCCCACCCACCACCCACTTAGTAGCCACTGTTGATGACTTAACCGACATGGTCGACTTTGACTCCAAAGACATTGACGGTATGGACGACGATGCGGGAGGCGAAGAGGAACCACTGCCCACAGGGCACTAGACGCCAACTTCATCACATGACGTATACATGGTGGACACACCCCACATGACGTATACATGGTGGACACACCCAAAGAAAATAACGATGAGGAATGGAAGGACGCAGCGAAGGGTGGTTCCCTCGAGCAGCAGTCAAAGCGGTGGCGTAAACGCGCTCCAAATCCCACCTCAGCAGAAATAACGATCATATAGACCCAGCATTAGAGCAGGGTGAACCATTGCCCGACCACGGCAACACGGAGAATCAAGCCGAACAACCCAACCCCGTCGAAGATAACAGTCCGGGCGACATCACATCGGACAAGCGCCAGGAGCAACATAATGTCCACCAAAGGCTTGTTGCCATGACGAGGAGTCTGAAAAAACAAAAGCAAAGGCTCAAGGCTGCACAAAATACACTCAAAATCAAATGGAGTGAAGTACTCAACACTGCAGCCAAATACGGCAGTAATCGCCACACCAAGAGCTATCCGAAGAGAAAGTTACTACCTGAATTCGATGAGGAGCCTTAGATCCTCCACAATTAAAAAATAAAACAGTCATCCGCGTAAGGGCTCGCATCAAAAGGACAGCGCAATTAGATCCATCTATGGACCACGCAAGAGCGCTCCAACATACAATACAACACAACAAACATCCGAACACCACGATACACCCAAATACAGGGGAGCCACACACCCTCTAAGTTTCACCGACGAGGTGCTGGATCATGAATTTCCATAGGGATTCAAACCTGTAAACATAGAGGCGTACGACGGAACAACAGACCCTGGGGTCTAGATTGAGGACTACATCCTCCATATCCATATGGCTCGAGGAGATGATCTCTGTGCCATCAAGTACTTACCCCTCAAGCTCAAAGGGCCATCTCGGCACTGGCTTAAAAGCCTCCCCGAAAACTCCATCAGAAGCTGGGAAGAGCTCGAAGACGACTTTCAGGCAAATTTTCAAGGGACATATGTCCGACCACCAGATGCAGACAATTTAAGTCATATAACTCAACAACCTGATGAGTCAGCATGAAAACTTTGGAACAGGTTCCTCACTAAAAAGAACCAAATAGTCGACTGTCCGGACGGCGAGGCCTTAGCAGCTTTTAAGCATAGCGTCTGAGACGAATGGCTTGCCAGACACCTCGGTCAAGAAAAGCCGAGAACAATGGTAGCATTAACAAGCCTCATGACCCGTTTTTCTGCGGGCGAGGACAGCTGGTTAGCCAGATGTAGCACCAGCGACCCAAGTACATCCGAAGTCAGGGATGGAAACGAGAAATCATGACGCAGCAAGAATAAGCGCCGGAATAAGGAAGACAACCCGAAGAGCACGGCGGTAAACGCCGGATTTAGAAGCTCTCGGCCAGGCCAGCAGAAGCCGCCCTCCAAAGGCAACAGAGACGAACTGTCCAGCCTAAACAAAATTCTGGACCAAATATGTTATATCCATAGCACCCCTAATAAACCTGCAAATCATACCCACAGAGAATGTTGGGTCTTCAAAAAGTCCGGCAAGCTCAACGCCGAACACAAGGGGCAGGATACACCAAGTGAAGACGAGGACGAACCTCGCAAGCAAAGCACAGGGGAGCAGCAGAAATTCCCACCAGAAGTCAAAACAGTCAACGTGTTACACGTGATAAAAGGGAGAAACAAAGAGGCACCTTTAGAGGAACATGCCCCAGGGCCTATCACCGCGGAGCTCTGCCACTGGTCGTCCCAACCGATCACCTTCGACCATCGGGATTACTCGGAAAGTATCCGGCGTGCAGGATGGGCTGCCTTGGTATTAGATCCAATAATTGACGGATAACACTTCACCCGAGTCCTGATGGACGGCGGCAGCAGTTTAAATCTGATATATCAGGACAGAGTCCGCAAAATGGGGATAGACCCAACAAAAATTTGCCGCAGCAATGCTACCTTTAAAGGAGCAATGCCAGGCCCGGAGGCTCACTGGAGGGGCTCCCTGCTACTAGAGGTTATATTCGGCTTCCCCGATAACTTCCGCAGCGAAAATTTAACTTCCACGTCACTCCATTCCAAATTGGTTATCAAGCACTACTCGGACGTGAAGCTTTCGCTCGCTTTAACGCAATACCGCATTACGCTTCCCTCAAGCTCAAGATGCCCGGTCCACGTGGCATCATTACAGTAAATGGAAATATTGAGCGCTCCTTGCGCGCCGAAGACGGTGCGGCCGCCCTGACCGCCGCACACTGAACGGCCTCACCAACTCAAACATTTCACAGGTCGGTAAGACAACGGACACGGCTAGACGTGTTCGGCTCAGCTATATGTAATTAATATAGGTTTGATGGCTATACCCCTATTAAAATACAAGGGGCTCAACGCGCGCGCAAAAGTGGAAATAAGGCTCACCTTTACTCATTTTCAACTATATATTGTTTATTTAGTATAACTTAACTTTTGCACGTCAACTTTTCAATTAAGTTCCACTCTTTTTCAGATGACCATCGTGCTATACCCATCCGGGATACGGCACAACAGAGACACAGGCGCAGATGTGCAGCAGGGACCCGTTTTGTAGATTAAGACCCTGCGTAAACCTTTTTTACTGTCTCTTGTTGAGTTACATCCCTCGGATTCTCTGTACAACCGAGAAGGATGCTGACGTCTTGGCATGTGGCCACGCCAAAATAATGCACGTACCTGGACACCAGGGGGTTATTACAAAGGGTACTGTTTAGACCCGGTTTACACCATAAAGACCGAATACCTTAGGGAGTGTTCGACGTCGCGAGTTTGGCCTTATATGCATCAGCTCTGAATCATGTCTTTGGTAAAATGTTGGGTTTTCCAGGCTCCTGTGTTTTGCTGCCTTACGTTCCGCTCTATCGGCTAAGGCGGCACCACGAGAACTACTGCGATTGTGCCCTGGTTCAAACGAACGAGCACCTTAGTAGAGAAAGCCAAAAACTGACTGTCATGATATAGCGTGAGACTGGTCAACCACTCAATGACCTACTGGAATCTTGGGGATTCCTCCGCATTAACGAAGGGTCGTTTCCCGGCCAGGCATGTACGCACCCCGAATCCGAACGAGTGCGGAGCCACCAGGGGCTATATAGGAGCCCCACTATCAAACTCCTATGGCTAAGTGAAAGTGTTAAAGCATTATACTTCGGTTGCCTAGTTTGCTGCGCTATCACCTCCTTATTAGGACCAAGACGTTGGATTAAGTGTGAATACGTGTCTTCCGCGAACACCCCCGCATTATATGCGTGGGGGCTGAAGCCGACAACCGCAATCTTTTAGGTTATATACATGTATACATAAACGGCCGCAAAGGAGGCATCACAATACTTTCGGGCAAAAGTATTGGGATGCAGCCTTGATAAATTCAATAAAACGTTGTTTTTACAATGGGAATACATGTCACTCAAACATAACATTCTTCAAGCACTGGGCCTCTATCGTATGAGCGCCCTCAAGAACTTCAAAATAGTGCCCCGCAGCCACTCAGCCTATGGTCGAACCCTGCGCCGCGATAGTGGTGGCGTCCATCTCCGCCCAATATTTTTTGACACGGGGAAGGTCCAGACGCAAGCCTTGTATGCACGCCGACCTCTTCATCACATTAATGTGCAGCACCGCACCAAGGAACTGTTGCACCAAGCTAAAATAGCTGTTCGACTTTGGCCTTTCCGGCCACAGATGATCCACGACAGACCTCATGGCGAGTCCAGACAATCTATTGAGTTCGGCCCATTCGGCAAGCTGATCAGTCAATGGAAGTGGACGCTCTGGAATGGTAAATTGCGACCATTACAGCTTGTCCACTTCACGATCTGTCTGATCTTGGAAGTATTCGGCCGCATCGACAGCGCTCGCCGCCAAGTCCAGATATGCGTCGGCCGAACTCCACAGCCGATCCAGAGGGGCATACCGCGGATCGCCGAACTTCCTCCGCAGCATAAAGGGCTTCCAGCCATAATGTCCTTGGCTTCACGCAGTTCCTCCTTCTTCGCTCTCATTGCAAAGAGGGTGTCTTTGCTCGCCATTGTTGCCTTTTCAAGGTCCAGAGCCTTCGCCCGATTTTCTTCTTCAAGAAACTGGCAGCGGTCGGCAGTGTCTTTTAACTTCACAACCATTTTGGCCATTAGCTCTTTGCTATCGCTATGAGCGGCCTTCTCGGCTTTCAACTCTTCGGCCGCCTTCAAAGCGGCCGCATTACTACTCCTTGCTTGCTCCATGGCTCGGGCAAGCTCCGCCCGCAAGGCCTCCACGGTGGCAGCTCCATCTGCAGTCACAACATATTAAAGATACTGGCATCATGCTGCTCTTACTATGTGACATCCACTATAAATAGCACCTACCCTGGGCCTCATCAAGCTGCTTGTTAACAAGCTCCATGTCGGCATCCGCCGCATCCTGTTGCCGCTTTAGTTCGGCAACCCCATCAGTCCGGCTAGCCACCGGAGCTCCAGACACCTGCACATAAAGGCGGTCTGGTTATTAACAGGGACTATGATCCTCCATTCGCCGCCGTTTTCGACGACAACCAGAGTCTCAGGGGCTACTATCTACACAGGGCACACCTAAAAATGGGCGGATGCATATCATTTCACGTACCTCAAAGCTCGTCAGTAGACTCATAAAGGCTTCATGCAACCCGCTTTCGGCGGACGAAATCCTTTCAATCACCGTACCCATCAATGTACGGTGCTCTTCTGAGATAGTGGCTCGCCCTAGCAGATCCCTCAATGCGTCTGACCGCATACCAGACGGTGCTGGATTCTTTTGGTTGCTCTCTTCAAGAGCCGGATACTGAGGGCTTCGGGTGACCATGGGATTACCTTCTGGCCTTGCCTGATGCGGAGGAACTCTCCATGATGACACTTCAAGGTCGCGCGCTTCTTAAGCCAGGGAGTCCGAGGGAGGCGTTTCGCTCTCCATCATCTCCGGAAGAAGATCCCCCGAAGACAAGCTCTGCTGAGAAGGGATCAGATCCGAACTGCAACATAGATGCTTCGGTTATCTTCCTCAGAAGTAAGGTAGAATATCTTCACTATTAAGTACTTTTTGATTACTTACAGCTCGTTAGAGGGCTGATCCCCGCACGGACTCTGTGCGGCAAGAGCACCCTTCGAGGCGGGACCCTCTGGTGGAGTTTTGTTCTCCCGTTTGGAAACCCTGTTTCCGGGTCATCAGAGGTAGTCCTCTTCCTCCCCCAGGGCGAGGGAATATCATATTCCTTCCCTTGGTTATCCTCCCTCACGGAGGCGCTCATTCCCTCAGTTGGAATAGGTAGCGACGGGGGCCCACTTTCGCCCGCTTTCGCCCTCTTTATTCCCCCCTTCATCTTCCTTTGAGGGCACCAGGCAAGGTGCTGGCTCGAGCATCTTTTCCAGCACCGGATTGTCGAAGCCTTCGGGAAGGGGGGCCGAACACCGGATCATCTTCGCCTTTGTTATCCAGTCCTGGTAAAAAGGCGATTCTTCAGAATGACGTCATGATAAATGAAAGACAGTGTGTTCGGCTAGAGGATTACTTACTTGGGCCGCGGTGCGGTTGCTGCTCAGGCCCACGTCTTCGGAGGTGTTCGGACACTCTATTTGGGGTCTGAAGAACGGCTTGTACATCTCCTCATGCGTCAGGCCGAGGAAATTCTGAATAGCGCACGGTCCTTCTGGGTTGAATTCCCACAAGCGGAGGGGCCGGTGTTTGCAAGGCTGGACTTGACAAACCAGCATGACTTGCACTACCATAACCAAACTAAAATCTCCCTCAAAGAGATCCCGGATGCGCCTCTGCAGTATGGGCACATCCTTGGCTGGACCCCAGCTCAGCCCCCTGCTGATCCATGACATCAATAGTGGTGGATGTCCCGAGCGAAAGACGGGGGAAGCTACCCACTTGGCACTTCTGGGAGCGGTGATGTAGAACCACTCCCGTTGCCATAATCCGGAAACCTCTTGAAAAGGAACCTTTTGGCCACGGAGCTCCGACAATCTTGCTTATTAATGCACCCCCGCACGCTGCATACTGCCCTTCGACCGTCTTCGGCTTCATATCAAAGGTCTTGAGCCACATGCCGAGGTGAGGGGTAATGCAGAGGAAGGCCTCACATATGACAATGAATGTCGAGATGTGGAGAAAGGAATCTGGGGCTAGGTCGTGGAAATCAAGCCCGTAATAGAACATCAAACCCCTAACGAAGGGATCCAGAGTCAGGCCTAGTTCTCAGAGGAAGTGGGAGATGAACACGACGTCTTCATTGGGTTCAGGAGTCAGGCCTAGTCCTCGTTTAACCTCGTTTTCTTTCACACACAAATGATATATCTCCCTGTTCGGTCCTCGATCGACACACTCTATACTCTCTCACGCAGATTGTCTATCTAGGTCAGTCCATCCAAGCCGCCGCCACTCATTCGACCTCATCGTGGGCCACGCTCACTCAATCTCTCTCTCTCTCTCTGTATGTCTCGATTGACCTCGCTCTTTCTCGGACAAAAACGATATATCACCATGTTTGAGCCTAATTCGACCTATTCACATTGTATACTCTCTCACACACATCGTCTATCTAGGTCACTCTCTCCAACCCGTCTCACTCTTTCGATCGCACGGGGACCCTATGTGATCGGTTGACCTTGCTTCCTCCCATGCACAAAATATATCTACACGTCTGTGACTGGATCATCTCGCAAGCTCTATCTTACAGCCCCCACCCTTGCCAAAAAGCTCAATCGGAAAATATCTCTCCAGAGCATATATATTTGTTCAATGAATGTCGGACCACGCTCACTTTGTCTCTCTATCTATATGTCTCTCGATTGACCTCGCTTTCTCACACCGTATCTTCCACGCGTTGAAGCTACTACCAATCCATCCCTCGCAAAGCCGGAGCTATTTACATTATGAGGGGCACTCCAACCTTGGATTAATTTGTGTAGGAATTTGTTCCGGTCGGTTTAGATAATATTTTCGTAGCATTCGGCCCACAACTACTCCAAACACCGTTGCAACCCATGCAACTCCCCTAGTTGATTTCCCTCTGGCTCGATCATCGCTCTCTCACATGTCCTTTCTCGCCATCAACCTCGCACCATGGTATTATTGAAAAAACTATGTTGTTCTCTTTAATTATTATAAATAAGCTACAGAACTACACACCGATAGTCCACTTGGAATGGAACAAATTTCGACCCACAAATTAAAGTGCTACAAACTACACACCGAGGGGCCCACATGTCATGAAACAAATTTGGACCCATATACAAATTAAAAAATAAAGGACGAGGATCGAACATGTGATCGGGCCTTCAAGCCGCACGTCAATAGGAAACATACATAGAATAGCAATGTTTGTTGTACCCCCTTTGTTCACATAATGTTTTTATATTACCACAGCCTAATTAATGGATAACATGTAATATTATTTTTAGTACTATTCGCCTTCACTTACTGGTGGGTTCCATGTGTGCTCTCTCTCTCCTCCCCTTCTGCGTTTAGACGCACGAGCAAACATGAAGAACTCGCGGGAGATGTTGCGTTGACCATATCTGGATGCGTTCACAAGTCACGGCACCAGTTTCACGTACTAGCAGCACTAGTCAATGTGTGCGTGCAATGCACGTTAATTTGGAAGTATATTAAGTGCATGCAGATATTAACTACTAGGATATTATTTGCGTTTTGTCATGTGATTAGTACTATTTTTGGCATGAAATTAACTGCACGCTAAACGTGTTGAGCGCTCGACATTGAAGCAGTCTAGGTCGTTGGATGACAAGGAATACCTGTGGCTTGATGATGTTTTATTTTTAATTTGATACGGCTCTAGCACAACATTCAATCGATCAAACCATACATTTTGTTCAGTCTGACTATGACTTTCAGTTATACGATGATCGATATAAAATAAACGGAAATGATAAACATTCGGATTTTAAGCATGTCAATCCAAAAGTTTTTCATGGCAAATTTAGATTACGCGGCGGCGGCGGGGGCGTCTCGCGGTGGGAAGCGGCTCCTCTGTCGTGCTCTGTGTGTCGTCGGGCCACTGACCGTGCTCTATGCTCTGTGTTGTTGGCGTACTCCTGGATGCTAGCCTAGCTTCAAGGAGGGCCAAAATGTTCTGGGCTTCGGAGCGAGTCAACTGGCAGGAGGAGGCGACTGGCGTTGGTGCAAGGAAGCGGTCGACGGTGGCCATCCATGCCGCTAAGGGGGGCACTGGCACCTGCGCGGGACAGGCGCTCTCAACAGCGCGGCAGAGACATTCGTGTGCACGGGCACCATCATGGGCGCGCACGTCAGTGCACGCGCAGGTGCATGCGCTGGCAGGTGCACGGGCACCGGCACGGGCGTGCGCGTCAGTGCACGCGCAGGTGCATGCGCTGGCAGGTGCACGGGGATGGGCGCTAGCGCAGTCAGGGCGACGGAACCGGAACGGGAGCGGGGACAGGCGCGGCATCTTCCCGCAAGGCCAGTTCAAGCTCATCCCAAAGCGCCTTATGTTCTTGAGACTCCGGCTGGGTGTATCCCTCAGGAAACTGGAACACTAAGGGCAGACCATCGTGATGCGGCATGGCGTACGTTTAGGTCAGGCTAGTTGGAGGTAGACGATAGGAGAATCGGAGAGGAAGAGAGAGGATTGTAGCGATATCGAGTAGTGCGGGGTTGATTTTAAACTTCGGCGCCGGTGACATTAAAAGTGGGAGCAGTTGGGACGACGGTGGGCGACGGAGCCTGGTCAAGGGGCTCGCCTCCCGGTGAGCCTGCACAGCGGTCTGCTCGCACGCCTCCCTGACACTCGGCGCAGCGGTCTGATCGCACGCCTCCCGTCGACTCACACGCTTGCTCGGACGGCACCTGCCGATGAGAAGCGGGACTCGTGGTGGCACGTAAACGCCCACGGTTTTAATAGTGAAAGCGTTCGCGTTAACGTGACATGTCTTTGTTCCAAAATACCTTGGCTCTTCATTTGTGCAACTTGTCATAAGCAGCTTGTCTAAAATTGAAGAAAAACTTACGAAGTAATATTTGTGCCGTATCACGTGACCATGCTTAGTTTCAAGACTTTATGCTCACTTTTGGATTTTCTGAAATTTAAGATCCAGGATTCGAAACAAATATCATAACCTGCATCATGAAATAAATTTTCAAGCCATACATCTGTCCTGTTGTATTTCTTAAGAAAGAATTTGGTCAAACATTTTGCTTAGTTAGACTTCAGACAAGTTATATATGCAGAGTAAAAGGATAATCCCTCCGTACCAGTGCATTGCCTGATATATTAACTCAAGTACTAGGCACGAACAAACGGGCTCAATTCTGTGCTCATCCTGGTGTAGTAGTAGTAGTAGTAGTAGTAGGCAATGCAGTTGATGGGTGACCTTGACGAGCGGAGACCGAGAGAATTGAACCATGCTCGGCATGGTAGGTAACGTTGTATAGTTACTAAAGCATCCCTCCGTTGTTCATCTATAGTCATTATGGACCGGGGACATGAGGGGAATTTCCTAGGGCTGGAATTCTGGCCGCCAGATATTTCGACTTGAAATGCTGAGGCTCGACTGGTTGGGGTTGCCTAATGTGCGTACCATGTAGGCCACCGAAGGACACAGGCCCGATTTTTTTAGGATCAACACGAGCCAAGGTCTGGCTGGTACACCGTTGGGTCCTACCATTCGAGAATACGGAAGGAAACTTTTAAATTGCCGAACGAATCTATGTGTATTACAATACCCGTATTTTCCTTGCAAATACTAATCTCAACGTCGTAATTGATTTATGACGAGTTGTTGAATTAGAGTGAGTTTGTGATATAGTGATCTCAACGTGGATTTCACATTTCATGGTATCCCTAGTAAGTTTGACAATGCAAATTCAAATTTAAAAGATGAACAATATGGAGGTGAGAAAACTTTGTATGTATCAAGCATATGACCACACACACAGAGAGAGATACTCACACACACGAACACAACAACAATCCAATAAGTATAGTGCATCTATTTTTCCAAACCATGCATGTATGACACGAATTCAAAAATACTCCTTCTATTCCTAAATATTAGTCTTTTAGAGAGTTCAACAAGTGACTACATACGAAGCAAAATGAGTGAATCTAGACTCTAAAATATGTCTATATACATCCGTATGTGCCGGTCCATTTGAAGCCTCTAAAAAGACTAATATTTAGGAATGAAGGGAGTAAAATGTAAGACATCCATGGTCCTTAGTTATATATTTAAAATGAACATGAAACTGAAACATGAATATTAAGTCTAGTACTACAGTACATGCAAATGTTGTGTTTAGGCAGAGGTATGATTGTCGGGGGTCAATCCCTCGACCTTAGATAAAATTGTGGAGCTCTGTTTAGGGTTGTTTAGATTATATTTGTCCCCACCCTCCCAACCACCGATTGGTTGTGCACCCCCACCCCTCCTCCCCGGGTGAATATCATGTGCCCCCATACCTTAGATGCTATATGCCGATACGAGTTGCCTGGAGCTTGTAGATCTGAGATATAGCAGCTCACATGATGTGTCTTAATATTTTTGCAGGAAACCTTGATGAGTTTGAGAATTGCACACAATTTGTACAAAAACTACTTAGATGCCCTTTGATCCCATATCCAACGACCTCGAAGCTCATATCACCGTAGCATCTAAGATGAAGGAGGACATCCTATTCTTCTGTATGTAAGAATATCATGTGCTACCACACCTTAGATGCTTTGGTGATACAAGCTCTTCGGAGGCGTTGGATTTGTGACCCAACACCTCCTCGGTGGTTCGAATGGTTTTTTGCAGAAAAACCCCAAAAGAGTTCGGCCACTGCTTACAAGCACAAAGACTGCTCACATGCCATTGGATCTTAGATCAAACGACCTCCAAGCTCGTATGACCATAGCATCCAAGCTGCGATATCACCTTATGTCTTCTCACACGGGAGAGTATGAGGTGCTCCCGCACCATAGATTCTATGGTGATACGAGTTCACTGAGATCTAACAGCCCACAGTAGGAGGTTTGCATGTTTTTGCAATATACGGCTGATAGAGTTTGGGAAATGCGAAGAAAGTACAAGTACTACGCATGTGCTATCTTATCACTAAGCATATGACCTAGATGCTCATATCACCATAGAGGGTAATTAAGCTACGGGGAGCACCTAATATGAGCACCGAGGAGCCGTTGGATCGAAGATGCAGTGGCACACATGAGGCCTGAATGTTTTATTTGCAAAAAAAACCTTTGGAGAGTTTCAAAATTGCGCATAATTACAAAGACTACTCCCAAGCCATTGGATCTCACTTCCAACGGTGTAAAAACTCGTATCACCATAGTATCTAAGCTGCGGGGTGGATGTGATATTCTATGCCGCTGTCATTTTTGTTCGTAAACTTGCAAAATACATGTAACTCGTGCCGTTACTTGTCTAACCGCGCAAAGTGTTTGTTCAAAAAAACCATCCTACACTGAAATATTGGAACAACACACGGGGGTCCCACTTGTCATTAATCAAATTTGGACCTAAAACTAACAAATCTGAAAGACGAGATTTGAACTGGCAACTTGGACTACAAAGAGTAAGTCGATAGCCTGAAAAAACGAACGGTTGTTGGCTTTGTCCCATAACTTGATTTTATACAGTACTTGCGTTGAGTAGAGTAGAGGGAGTGCCTTGTCAACACATGCATGACCGTTGTCTCACTTATTGGTGGGTCCCAGGTCTATGATCTCAATCTCTCTTCTCTCCATCGTCTAACCTTTGCACGGGCACACACGAAGAGCGGCGCTAGCTTGCCGTGGTGTTATTACAACTAAAAAAAGCTTGGAAAATAGAAGAATCGCCTAGAACAAGAGATGTTGTGGCTGGTCGAGACGGAGCTAACCACATCTATCCTCCGTGCCACGTTTGCATGATGAAGCTGTGTGGCTAGTGGGGTGTTTTCGAGCGACTAGCTGGGTCCAGAGGTCGAACCATAGGAACAACGTCTGATACAGTATATTTTTACACGCACATTTTTCCTCCGTGCCGAGACGTGGCACACCCTACCGCGCGGTTTCGGGGTCCTCCCGGGTGGTGCACGCATATATTCTTCCTGATGTGGTACGCCCTACCGCGCGTTTTCTGGGTCCTCCTCGGTCATAGTGCCGAAGCAAGTAAATGAGTCGTCAAATCACGAAAGACCATCTTTCCCACCGATTACATCAGTGAAGCACGGTGGCTAGCTAGTTGGGCTAGTTTGACCGATTAGCTAGGCCGCCACCACATTTGTTTTTTCACCCCTTTTTTTATCTACTTGCCGGCAGGTAAATTTAAATATCCACCGCGGCGTTTCTCTGGTGTTTGGGTGCGGTAGGATTTTTAATTTTTTGACTGAGGGCAGCAGGCGCGACAGGATTTTTAATTTTTTGATTGACGGGAGCAGGCGCGGAAGCAATTAGTCACGATGACTCCGCCTGTAAAAACCCACTTGTCGGGGGTTGGGTGCAACATATGCCAACGGATGGCTTATCATGGTGGGGGCGAGTAGAACGTCGCCGGTGCCTGGAAACAGGATGAGGCGTAGACATGCACGCCGGCGAATCTTACCCAGCTTCAGGGCTCCCCGGGGAGATAATACCCCTACTGCTGCTCTACGGGGTCTCCGCATGATCACTATGGCAAACTATTTACACGATTGCTCCTTGAGCTGTTTCCTGGAGGTAAGAGAGGGCAAGGCTAGCTCTCTCCCTCCTATATGATCTAGTCTAGAGCTAATGGATTCCAACCCTTTGCATGGGTGCCCTGGGGGGTTTATATAGGCCTACCCCCCAGGGGTACAATGGTAATCCGGCTGGACGCGGGCCCAGCCGTCAGTGCCTCTGGCCTCCGTCTTCTCCGCCGACTGCTGGGCCCCGCCGACTGGTTAGGTACGGAGCCGATAGGCCGCGTCTGCCGTGGGCGGGTCTTGCCGGCTGCTGATTACTGTAGCCGTGCTTCAAATGACGCGAGCTTCAACATGGAGTCATGGCAACAGCCCCTCCGCCTGGCGGGCAATGACTATTGCCACTCTCCATCACATCTGGTTAATGGCGCGTGGGCCCCGGGGGAGGAGCCGGCCGACTCTCGGGGGCCGACTCCCGACGGGTCCAACTTGTGGCGCACTGGCCGTCTTTTGGGATCCCGCTGGCCGGTGTGACCCGCCACCCAAAGGTCGTACAGACAAGCCATCGTGGGCGTAGGATTCGGTCCACCGGTGCTGATACCAGGGCCAGCATGGCGACAGTGCCACGCCGCACGGAGATCTCCGCAGGTATGGCGTACTGTGACCATGCTTGCCTTTGGAAAGGGATGGGATCCGTCTTCACTGTAGCCACTCCCCTGTCCTGTCCCTCTTGATGAGGACATGGGGTTTTGCTGGAGTCGTGGGCCGACTCCCCAAGGCCAGCTTCTCTGGAAGTCGCTAGTCAGGAGTCAGCTTATCCTGAAGTCATCCCCGGGACTCGGCCATGAGTGGGCAGTCGGTCACCTTGCCGCCGACTTCTCAGAAGGCGGCTCTTCGTCCTGGGGTCTTGAGAGGCGCAGCCTGCCCCGATGTCTTGAAAGGTTCTGGGGCTCGGGTTAGCCTACCCGTGGCCCATTACTCCGACAGTCATCCCCGAATCTGGTGAGGCGTCGTGGGAGATCGGCCGAGAAGCCTCAGCAGTTTCTCTTTCCGGGTGCTCGACACATGGTTCTTGCTTGTTTTCCGCTGGGACGACTAGAAGGAGTTGGACCCGCCCAACTCTGACTTGCACAGTATTTCGAACGTCATGGCGGGATCCAAGTAGCGTGCTGGCTAAGCCTCCGGGCCACTGCCCGTTCCGGTCCTGTCACGTGATAAGACGCGGCCGGGCCAGTCTGCTAGCCTACGCGCGTGACGGGACAGGCCCGTAGGTGGGGCCTGCCGCTATCGTGCCTCGGCGCCCGAGCGGATCCGCTATGGCCCAGGCGGACGGTTGGGATTCCCGTGGAGTTACTGCGCGTAGTAACTTTGTCATGGAAACGTGGGGGTCGTGGGGCCGTGGGCGCAGTAAATCCCACGACCGCCCCCTTGGCTTCGCAGCCATTGAGGCTATAAGTAGGGGGAGGAGGGGGCGCGGCAGAGCACGCACGCCCCTCCTTCCCACTACTCCTTGCTCTTCTCCTTCTTCTTCCTCGCCCCGCCGTGTGCCCTAGCTCTGACGAACGCCGCGGCGATCAGCTCACGATGAGTTCTTCTTCTGCCGCCGTGCCTCCCTCGGTGCGTTCCGGCACCTGGGACGACTCGTAAGTTCACGAAGACCACATCGAGTTCCTTCGCAAGACTCGTCGGCTCCCCGGTGAAGACTACGTGCGGGTGCATCTTGCACCGAGGGAGGAGATTTCCCCAGCGCCAGAGGAGGGCGAGCGGGTCATCTTCCGCTCGCACTGCCTACGCGGATTGGGGCTGCTGGTGAGCAGCTTCTTCTGCTCTTTTCTGGAGTTCTACGGCCTCCAGCCGCACCACCTCACGCCCAACACGGTGATGCTGCTGTCCGCCTTCGTGGCCTTGTGCGAAGGCTTCCTCGGAGTCCTCCCCACCCTCGAGCTCTGGGGGGAGTTCTTCTACTGTAAGCTCGGCACCCAAGCTGCAGGCGTGCCGGGTCAATGCGACGCGTTCATCGCCGGGCGGTGATCGGGAGACGACAACCCCTTCCCCACCATCAAGCTGATAAAGTCGGTGAAGATGTGGCAGCGATCATACTTCTACGTGAAGAGCGTCTTCGCGGGGGGCGATTGGGTCAACCTGCCAGCTTTCGAAGCCGGCCCGCCGGCTGGGAGACTGCCCAACTGGTCGTACCGGGACAAGTCGCTGACGCTTGCGGGAGCCAGCGCCATCACACGACTCCGAGTGCTGACATAGTCGGAGGGCCTGACTGGTCCGGACCTACTGGCCGCCTTCGTGGTGCGCCGAGTTCTCCCGCTCCAAGGCCGCCCCCACATGATATGCCAAATGAGCGGGCGCCGTGACCCGAGTCGGATGTGCACCAAGGACATGCCTCACGAGGAGGTGGCCTATAAGGTGAACTACCTCTCGGACAGCAAGCTGCTGGAGGACTGGCGGTTCGGCAAGCAGCCGTACTCCCGCCCCAACCCCCCACCTACAGTGAGTTGCCTTTCTTTCTTTCTTCGAGTTGTCTTCTTTCTTGCCGAGTCTGTTTTGTGCGACCTGACCCGACGGCTTTGGTCAGAATCCCCTCCTCCATTCACCAGCCGGCACCTCGGGGCCGGCCCGCAAGTTCCTTGTTGATCGGGCGGAGAGGGACGTCGACGACCCTGATCTGGGGGCGGCGGCTTTGGAAGACGACGCCGAGGGAGGAGGCGGCCCGCGGCTCGGGGCCAGTCTAGAGGACTGGCCTAACGATGATGAGGAGGTCGCCCCCCGCCCCTGGCCAGGAGCCAGCCATCCCGGCGCGGGCTCTTCTGCCACGCCGGGTGCTCCAGGCGGCAGGAAGAAGCATAGGGCCGTGCCGACTTTGTTCGGCAGTCGGCCGAAGAAGCCCAAGAGTTCGGCTGCGGCGACCCGGTGGGACGAGGCGGCTGCGAAGGCCATCCACTTCCGCAAGGAAGTGAAGAAGCCGCCACTGGTCTCCGCGTGAGTATTCCGTCTCAACGCTTTATTCTTTCTCCGTAGCTTTGTCTGAGTCTTTTACTTGCTTCCCTTTCTTCAGGGCTCCCCTCACTCTTGAGAGGGTTGCCGCCGCCTCCGTCATGGGGTCAGCGGAGACGTCCGCCACCACTCGGCGGATTGACCCCGCTGCTGACCTCCAGGAGGCGATGGAGCGGAATGCGCAGGAGAAGTGCAACGAGGAAGAGCCACCCGCCTGGAGAAGGTGGAGGCTGATAAGGCGGAGGCCTCCGCCAAGAAGAAACTGGCAGGGGCCGAAGCCGTCGCCGCGACGAAGCGGCAGGCTAAGGAGGCCGCGCACTGCCAATCGGCGGTGTTCGTCACCCCGCTAAACTCTGCGCCGCCGCCTCCGGAATTCACGGGGTAGACTGGGGAAGCCGGCCGCGAGAACCCCGTCATGGAGAAGGAAGGCGGCGGCTCCTCCACGCCGGATGTGATCGTTCCGCCGCCACCTCCGCCGCCGTCTGGGAGCACGCAAGGCGAACAGCCGGCGGATCCGCCGGTGCCGCCGACTGAAGACGAGGCCGTGGCGAGGCTACTCCTTCAAGTCGGCTCGCCAATGCGCCGCCGTCTTGAGAAGGCGACTTCGGCGCCACGCCCCCTGGAGAGCGGCACCGCCAGCTCGGCGATCCCAGACGCCGAATTGACGAGCGCCGCGCCCATTGGGTGGGTGCGAGGAGGCGGCACAGGGCCGCTGAACCAGGCGCTTCTGGACGTCCAAACGAAGCTTCGAGCTGAGGGCGACGCCATCCAGAACTGCACCAAGGCGTACCTGGCATCGCGGGCAGTCGTCCGGGTATGTTTTCTCTTTGGTCCTTGTTTTCTTGTTTCTCTCTGTGGGGGCGCGCCAGCGCACCCACTGGGTGTAGTCCCCGAGTTTCGGGCCGGCTGCTGAGCAGGCGGCCCGGAACTCCAATTGGTGAGTTTCGGGTACTAATTTTTGTCTGAAATGCTTGTCACAGGACTACCACAACCTCCGAGTCACTGCCTTCAACCGCAACATTGAAGAGTTGGGCAAGCGGACCGCTGACCTGTCGGAGAGCCGGAGTGAGTCCTTTCTCTTCTTTGCGGGGGTGCGCTGGCGCACCCGCGGGCTGTAGTCCCCGAGATTCGGGCCGACTGCTGAGAAGTCGGGCCGGATCTCCACGATGACCTTCTTTACTGATAACTTAACGCCTTCTTTCTTCCGTCTCTTCAGAAGCAAACGCTGTTCTTCAACAGCAGCTGAGCGAAGCCAACTCCGCGTTGCGCGCCAAGGGGAGGAGTGCAGCAAGCTCGCCACAGAGCGCGATCTGCTGGCCACTCAATTGGCAGAGAAGAGGGAGCTGCTTGCGAAGACGCAGAAGGAGGCGGAAGAGGCGGAAACCGCCCTCCTGGCTGAGTTCGCGAGGCAATGCTGGCCTCCGGCTTCCATGAGATTGAAGATATTGTTGATGGTGAGTCTCTTTTACTTTCTTTTTTCGAGCTGCCGATTATAAGTCGTGCCGACTCCTGGTCTTTCACTTGCTTCTTCATTTCTTTCGTCTTGGGAGACTTCTTCCCTGGGCACTCACAGGCCGCCATCCAAGCCATCGATGCTGACCGTGAAGGTCGGAGGGCGGAAGGCGCAGAGATCACCGCCGACGATCCCCGAATCCTTGATGAGCATATCCTAAGAATCGAGGCTCGCCTTCGGCCGACTCACCAGATGCTGCGCCGGCTTCAACGTGTCGATGCCCAGGAGATTGCTGCCCTGTGGCCGGACATGCAGGCTCCGTGCACCCCCAGCCTAACTGCCGATTGGCTAAAAGGTCGCGGCTGGTCGTCTTGAGGCCTGGAATGGTTCCTTGGCCCGAGCTGGAGCGCGCCAGGCCTTGGAGTTCGTCAAGGCGTGGTATCCGGGGCTGGATCTAGAACGACTGGCCACACTCCGGTCAGAGGCCCAGCCGGAGCTGGCAGCCGCGGAAGATGCCCTCGTCAAGCGTGCCACGGCGATCGCCGAGTACACCGACACCAGCATCTTCATCCCTGAGCGGTCTCAAGACGGCGAGGAGGTACCGCCGGAGTGGTTTGGGATGAACCCAGACTACGGTGAGGACTCGGCGGAGGTGATCGGCTCCAGCGTCGAGGAGGAAGGCGAGGCAGAGGACGGAGGCGAGACGGAGGCACCAGAAGACGGGGCAGACGACCAGCCTCAGCTCGACGGCGCCTCCAGCAACGAGCCGCGTGCGACCGAGCCGACTGCCGCCGGAGGCGATCAAGCCGAGACTGCCTGGCCGGGCGCCCCAACGCCTGACGCTGCCGCCTCCTCAGATCCTCCGAATCCGTCTGCAGCATCTTAGGCTGCCGCCTTATCTTTATTTTATCTACTTGAGTAGTCTCTGAAGAACTTGTTAATTCACACAATTCCACCCGTGGGGTGTATTTTGAACTTCTGCTCGAAGGTTCGGCCAAGGGCCTATGCTATGTAAATATTTATCTGAATTCTATCTTTTCTTGCTCATTGCTCTTTTGGCTTTTTCCTTTGCCGCTTTCCCTTAGTTGCCTGTCTTGCCAGTTGGACAGCCGCTCTACAGACTGCCGTTGGATCAAATGCTTGGCTACTTTGGGACGGCAAGTACTTAGCCTTTTTAGATTTTTTTAGCAAGTTGAATAGAAGGCGGTGAGCCGACTGCTTAATAGTCGGTTTGCAAAAGAAAAAAGGAAGGCTGGAAGACGGCTTAAGCTATATTTTATGCTTTGAGTCCTTAGCCATTTTTCATGCGAACGCCCATTCTACCTTACTCCTGCCCACCTTACAGTCGCTCTGTGAGCTGCAGCTTTTGACAGGAGATGGCTTAGGCGCCACACACTACTTGTTCGGCTGCAGGAAGCATTTCATAGTGCAAGGCGGCAAGTCCCCGGGCCGACCTGTCGAGCCCGGTGCCGAGCGGCAATCAAAGAGTAACATACTCGTAGGCATAACTTTTATCATATAGACAAAAGAGGGCAGTCCCCGAGCTCGTCTCGGGGGCCCGAAGTCTTGGTACTTTAGTCCAAAGGGTAGCGTGGTACATACTACATCAACTGTAAAATCTTCGGAGGAGATTTGCATTCCATGGCCGTTCTGTCTCTTTGCCAGAGTCGTCCCTCTTGCGTGCTCGGGGCTTCTGAGCGTCAATCAGGTAGTAGGAGTCGTTGCCCAACACATTGCTGATGATGAAAGGGCCTTCCCAACGTGCCGACAGCTTGAGTTGGCTGGCTGTTTGCAGGATCAGCCGGAGCACAAGGTCGCCTTCTTGGAAAGATCTTGGCTTGACCTTCCTGCTGTAGTATCGGCGCAGGCTCTGCTGGTAGATGTTGGACCGACTGAGTGCCAATAGCCGGCCCTCTTCCAGCAGATCGACGCCGTCTTGACGTGCTTCTTCTAGTTCCTCCTCGGTGTACATGGTGACTCGCGGGGAGTCAAACTCTATGTCCATTGGGATGACGGCTTCGGCACCGTAGACGAGGAAGAAAGGCATGAAGCCGATTGACTTGTTTGGAGTCGTGCGCAGACTCCAGAGGACGGCTGGCAACTCGTCGAGCCAGCAGCCAGCCGACCGCTCGAGAGGCTCGACCAGTCGGGGCTTGATGCCGGACAGGATGAGGCCATTTGCTCGCTCCACCTGGCCGTTTGACTATGGATGGGCGATGGACGCTAGGTCCAGTCGGATGCCCTGTGTTGCGCAGAAACGGGCCAAGGTGCCTTTGGCAAAATTTGTGCCGTTGTCGGTGATGATGCTGTGTGGTATGCCGTACCGAATTGTGATATCAGAGATGAAAGTCACGGCAGTCGGACCGTTCAGTTTATTGATTGGCTTCGCTTCTATCCACTTGGTGAACTTGTCCACTGCGACAAGTAAGTGAGTTAAGCCACCTCGTGCCATCTTGAATGGTCCCACCATGTCTAGGCCCCAAACTGTGAAAGGCCAGGCAATGGGGATGGTCTTGAGTGTAGAAGCCGGCTGGTGCGGCTTGGAGCTGAACTTCTGGCACCCTTTGCATTTTTGGACCAATTCCTTGGCTTCTTCTAAGGCAGTCAGCCAGAAGAAACCATGTCGAAAGGGTTTGGTGACGAGTGCTCTTGAAGCCTTGATGGATGTCTTTGAGAATTGCTTGGCCTTGCTCTGGCTCTACGCAGCACTGGTAGACACCAGTGACGCTGCGCCTGACCAGCTCTTTGTTGACTATGGTGTAGGCTGCCGCTCAGTGTTGTACTTGCCGAGCTGAGGTCTCATCAGTCGGCAGCTCTTTACTCACCAGGAATTTGAGGATAGCTCTTTGCTCTTTGGAGCTATGTTTGATTTTCTATGATTTTTAGAAGTTTTGGCTATTTTCTGGAATTTCCTATTAAAGAATAAATCTAGTAATTGAATTAATGCGTCAGCATGACATAGGTGTGACGTCAGCGGTCAATTGGGTCGGCCAGGTCAAACCTGACTAGAGGGCCCTGTCTGTCAGTGTCACAACTAATTAACAGAATTAAATTAACACTAATTAGCTGTCAGTAGGGCCTGGGCCCACATGTCAGTGACTAAAATAATTAAATTTAGTTAAAAATAATCCTAAACTAATTAGCAGACCGGCCCCACCTGTCATAGACTCAGTGGGGGGTCAACCTGGGCCCACATAGGGGTCAAACAGAGTCAAACTCGCCGGCGTCTAGCCGCCGGCGAGGCCAGACGCGGCAGAGCAGTGCGGGATTTGCACTCCGGCGACCAAATGGGCGGGGGAGACTGTCTACGTAATGCGGGGAGGAAGCCGCGTCGAGTGGTGGCAGTGCATGGAGCTGGGGTGGCCGGAAACGTCGCCGGCGACGAGTTTGGCGGCGGCCGTAGCTCGGGTGAGGTCAAGCTAGTCGCTAGGGGGCACGACGAGGGGCGTGCGGGGGTGCTACGGGCTCCTGCGAGTGCGTGGAAGATGAAGGCATGCTCGGTGGCGTCCCTACGTGGCTATGGCCACGACGGCGACGTGCGGTGGCGGCGGTGAGCTTCGACTTTGATGGCAGAGGTGGTTAGAGGACGCGGACGAGCGCGGGGAGAGGGGGAAACGGTGGCGGAGCTCACAGCGGTTGCAGGGGAGCGAACGGCGAGCTCGGGGAAGGGCTGGAGCGAGCGGGGCGGCGAAGGGGATCTCCGGTGGCCGGAGTTGAGGACGTGCTCGGTGCAGCGTCTTCGGGGCGAGCGAGCGCTCGGGGCTCGGCCTACTTGATGTAGTCGATGACGGCGGAGCTTCCTGGCATGACGGGGCAACGAATGGACGGCGGTGGCTGCGGTGAAGCTTGTCGGCGGCGACGGCTGCGCTCGGCAGGAAGATGGGGAGAGAGCTAGAGAGGGGGAGAGGCCACGGGGAGAGTGGGAAGAAAGTGAGGGAGACGTGGGGGTCGGCGTGGCACTCGTGGATGCCTCCAGGGCGTCGGCGGAAGCAGGAGGTCGCCGGCGTGTGGCCGTGGGCACCGGCCATGCGCTCATCATCCTCCTAGCGACAGGAGGGGGACGACTGGCATAAGCCAGTGGACTGGGCCGAGCCGGATGGGCTGGTGGGCTGCGTCAGGTAAGTCCCTGTTCTTTCTCTCCTTTTCTGTTTATTTATTTATTTATTATTTCTGTAACTTCAGGGCTTTATTAAAAATGCGAGGGCATTACCAAAAATCATAAAATTAATCATGGCCACTGCTTAGAATATATCCAACAACAAACATTTTAGTTTATGATTATTTGAGCATTTAAAATATTTTATAGCATTTAAATGCCCAAATGCAAATACCATAAGGATTAATCCAATGACCTTTGATGTCCTAGAAAAATGTGCACAATTTTTGTCAAAGGTTTTAACCCAAAACAAAAAGGGCGGGCTTTTTAGAAGGGCATTTCACGTTGATTGGAAAAGTTTTTAGTAAACCCTAGTTGTTCTAGGGGGGTGCTGGGGGTTCTGTCTTCCCCATTTCAAATTTAAGAGGAATTTAAACATGATGCACACTCTAATGCTTGAACTAGCCAGGGTGTGACAACTCACCCCCACTCAAAAGAATCTCGTCCCGAGATTTAGGATCCTCCGGGAATGTCGGAGTAAATGACCACGGGTAGCCTAGCCGGCTCCCCCTGGCCCTTCTAAAAAAAATAACGAGACGATCCGGCCCTCAAGAATCCAAGACATGGGGCCGCCATCCCCTTGCCGGCTGTCTCCCAGGCCGACTATCGGAAGGCGACCCGGCTTTAGCCCTCATGAAGAAAGCCGCGGGAGGGCCGGCTCCGAGAAGCCGGCCACGAGAAGGCCGACTTCAAGAGGCCGACTCCCACAAAGCGGTCAAGATCGTACCCTCGAAGTCTGCATCCACATAACGGCGATGTGACGGGGCGTGGCTACAGTAAAGCCTGCCACCCCCAAATCCCGGAGCACGCCTGGCACAGTGCGCCGTACGGGGTGGCCATGACCCGTCCGGCGCGGCACTGTTGCCCTGTTGACCCTGATGTCACCCACGACGGGCTGCCAGCGCAGCCCACGGGTGGTGGGCCCCTTCAGGCAGAGAGACACCCGAAGGCGGCCAGGCCTCCCCCAGTTGGCCCGAGACGGGGCCGGCTCCCCACGGCCGGCTTGCCTCCTCCCTCGAAGGAGACGCCCCATTAAGGAGACAAGACGTGGTGAGGCTACAGCGATCGCCCGCCGGGCGGCGGCACTGTAGCCATGCCCACCTCGGCGAAGCCCTCGTCACCAGGTTGAGTCAACAGTATCCAGACACCGAGAGGGCCCTGGACAGTGGGGCCTGCCTGTCGACCAAGGAGCCGGCAGCCGACAGGACCCACTAGCCGGCGGGCCCCAGCAGCCGGCGCAGAAGCCGGCGAGTGTAGACACAGACGCCTGGGGCCCACGCCCAGTGTAGACAACGAGCCAGCTGATACCCTGGCCCGAATAGGCTCCACTCGGCTGGCAATACCAACCGGCGTCTCTCTGCAACGCCTCCTCAAGCCGTCTATCAAGCTGTCTCTAGAGTCCGATTCCATCTTCGTGCCGCCTGACCCCGACGCGGCCGGGTCCGGCTCGAAGAACCAAGCAGGTGACCCGGGGACTTCGATAGTCGGCCCGGGGACGTCAGTAAGCGGCTCGGGGACTTCCGTAGTTACGCCCGACCCGGGGACTGCCACACCCGGCTCGGGGACTGCGGTAGTCGGCCCGGGGACTGCACCAACGCAACAGGCGGCGGCCGACTCCAGCATTTCACCACCCAGCCCGCCCGCCCTGGTCGCAGTAGCCGTGTTGGCAATAGAAGAAGTCGCAGCTCCATCATGGGCTCAGTCCATCCTCAACTTCCTAATAAACCAAGATCTGCCGGCTGACGAAACAGAGGCAAGACAAGTCCAACGCTGAGCCGGAGCATACACAATCGTCAACAGAGAGCTCGTCAGGCGCAGTGTCACTGGAGTCTTCCAGCGATGCATCGAGCAAGAGAAGGGCATTGCAATCCTCAGAGACATCCACCAAGGAGAATGCGGCCACCATGCGGCCTCAAGATCACTCGTCGCCAAAGCTTTCCGACATGGTTTCTTTTGGCCGACTGCCTTGGATGACGCCAAGGAGTTAGTTAAATATTGCAAAGGGTGCCAAGTCTTCAGCTCCAAGCAACACATGCCAGCTTCGGCACTCAAGACCATTCCCCTCACTTGGCCCTTCACTGTTTGGGGACTGGACATGGTGGGCCCATTCAAGACGGCGCGCGGCGGCATGACACACCTGCTTGTTGCCGTGGACAAATTCACCAAATGGATTGAGGCCAAGCCGATCAAGAAGCTGAATGGGCCGACTGCAGTGACATTCATCGCAGATATAACAACTCGCTACGGCGTGCCACACAGCATCATCACCGACAACGGCATGAATTTTGCCAAGGGAGCATTGGCATGTTTTTGCGTGACGCAGGGCATCCGGTTGGACTTAGCGTCCGTTGCCCACCCGCAGTCAAACGGCCAAGTCGAGCGACCCAACGGCCTCATCCTTTCCGGCATCAAGCCCCGACTGGTCGTACCACTGGAATGTTCGTCCGGCTATTGGCTTGATGAGCTGCCGACCGTCCTCTGGAGCCTGCGCACTACCCCAAACAAGTCAACCGGCTTCACTCCTTTCTTCCTCGTATATCGTGCCGAGGCGGTCATCCCAACCGACATCGAGTTCGACTCGCCTCGGGTAACTGTGTACACAGAGGCGGAGACCAAGGAAGCACGAGAAGACGGCGTCGACCTGCTGGAAGAAAGCCGGCTGTTAGCCCTCAGCCGGTCCGCGATCTACCAGCAGGGCTTGCGCTGCTGCCACAGCTGGAAGGTCAAACCAAGATCTTTCCAAGAGGGCGACCTCGTGCTCCGGCTGATCCAGCGAACAGCCGGCCAGCACAAGCTCTCGGCCCCTTGGGAAGGCCCCTTCGTCATCAGCAAAGCGCTGGGAAATGACTCCTACTACCTGATCGACGCACAGAAGCCGAAGTCATGAAAGAGAGACGACTCCGGCAAAGAGTCGGAACGACCATGGAACACCAACCTCCCCCGAAGACTTTACAGTTGAAATGCAGTATGTATCACGCTAACTTTTGTACTAAGTACGAGACAATAGGCCCCCCGAGGAGAGCTCGGGGACTGCCATCGTTTATCTATAAAAGAAGAGTATCATGCTTATGATCATGTCATTACATTCACTTTTTTCGTCCGGCACCGGGTTCGACTAGTCGGCCCGGGGACTGGCCGCCTTGTGTTATATTAGAAGTCCTACCCGCGGTCAGACAAGTAGTGTGCCGGCACCCAAGCCTTCTCTTGCCAAAAGTCACAGTTCGAAGAACCGGCTATCCGGCTGGCAAGAGTTAAAGGCAGGAAAGGACGCCCACATGAAAAATGGCTAGGGACTATCGGACTAATATAACAAAAGCTGGTTTTTCTCCCACCACCGACCGACTACCAGAGTAGCAGGCCGGCCGGCTTCCATTCACTTCGCTTCAATCTAAGAAAGCTCGAGTACTTGCCTTCCCCCAAAAAATATATATATAGCCAAGTTCTTCCTTAGCCACAGGCTGCAGAGCAGCTGCCGGTTGGGAAGGCAGCAGCTAGGGGAAGGCGGCAAAGGAAACAGCCTAAAGATAAAAAGCATACACGAATGGAAGCCAAACACACACACGATCATATTTACACAAAAGGCCTTCGAAAGGCCAGCATTCAACATAGTTTGAATACACCCCCATTGGGTGGAACTGCGCAAGTTTAACAAAAATTGTTCAAAGAGTAACAAGCAGGAAAAGCAAGGATGGCAGATTAAGCCAAGGGAGCAACCGGCGAGTCGGGCAGGTCGGTAGAGACGGCAGTGCTGGCTGGAGGAGTGGCTGGCTGGCGAACCTCGGCATGATCACCACCTCCCGCAGAGGGCGCGCTAGCACGCGCCTCGTTGCTGGAGGCACGATCAGGCTGGGGCTGGCTGGCCGCTTCACCGGCCGGCTCGACGTCTTCGCCTTCCTCTCCTTCGTCGTCTTCACCTTCATCGCTGGAAGCGATCTCCTCCGCCGAGTCCTCACCCGCTGCCGAGTCTAGCACAAACCACTCCTCTGGCTTGGCAACACCGTCGTCATTTATTTCAGGAGCAAAGACGCTGATGTCAGTGCACTCGGTGATCGTCGAGGCACGCTGAGTGATAGCCGGACGCACCTCCTCCATCTCCTCGTCGGCCTCCAGCCGCCAGGTGCGCAGCTGGTCCAGGTTCAGTCGGGATACCAGGCTCGGACGAACTCCAGCGCCCGCCCAGCTCCAAGCCGGGCCGCCGATGCCTTCCAGGCCTCGAAGCAGCCAACCGCGACCTCCAGCCAATCGGCAGTCCGACTCGGGGTGCGGGGAATCGTTTCGCCTGGCCAGAGGGCGGCCAACACCTGCGCCCCGGCGCGCTGGAGGCGGCGGAGCATGCAGTGAGCCGGCTGCAGCCGGGCTTGGACTGCCAAGAGCTGCTCCTCAAGCGTCCGGCTCGCGTCCGGCGCGATGTCAGCCCCCGCCTGCCGGCACGCCTCGCGGTGGGCCTCGATGGTCTGGGTGGCGAAGACGGAGTAGCCAGGGAAGTAGTCTGCACAAAGAACAAAAAGCAGCACAAGTCAGAACACAAATCAGGGGCAAGGGGCAAGCAAGGAGTGAGGAAGGCGGCTTACCATCGATCAGATCCTCAATCCGGCCGAAGCCCTCGCTCAGCGCTTGTTTTGCCTCAGCCCAGCCCGCCGCTTCGGTCTCAAACTCAGCTTTCAGGGCGTCCTCGCTGTCCCGCGCCTTTTTCAGGGCCGCCTTGTGGCTCTCCACCTGGTCGGCCATCTTCTTGGCCAGGCGGTCACGCTCCAGGACCAAGGCGTTGTACTCGGCTTCCTTGGCGCGAAGGGCGGCCTGGGCCCCGCTGAGCTGCCCCCTCAAGTCGGCATTGGCTCCTGCAAGCATGAAGACAAAGGAAAAATCAATAAGGAAGAAGTCGTCAGGGAAGATCCAACCCGACTGCTCAGCAGTCGGCCCGAATCTCGGGGACTACACCCAGTGGGTGCGCTGATGCGCCCCCACAGGAGATGAACGAGACAAAGCACACACTCCAGCTGTTGGTCAGGTCCTCGGTTTTCCGACCCAGCTCCTGAGCCTGGGAGTTGAAGGCAGCAGCGCGGAGGTTATGGTATTCCTGGAAGATCAGACAGGATGCAAGAATAAGATAGCTGTCAGGACCTAGTAAGTTCAAAGCCGCCTGCTCAGCAGCCGACTCGGAAGTCGGGGACTACACCCAGTGGGTGCGCTGACGCGCTCCCACGGAAGAAATCAAAAAAGCAAAGCAACCAAGGCTAGAGGGCTCACCCGGATGACGGCCCGCATCGCGAGGAACTCTTGGGTATACCGCTGCAGCGAGGCGACCAGGGCTTGAAGCCGGCTCCGGACCTCCTGGGCCGCCGTGTTCAGCTCGGATGTCCCCCCGTTGGGCGTCCACTCGGACGTGCTGGCACTGGCCGCCTCCAGGGCCTCCGCTGTCTGGCTGGCGCTGGCAGCTCGGTGCGTTTCCTGCGCGGAAGTAGCTCCCCCTGCGCGCCGGCGAAATGCTGGCTGCACCTCGAGGCCGGCCCCTGCCTCCGGCTCGCCCCCGGCCGGGTGCTGTGGCACCGCGGCTGGTTGGCCGCTTTGGCCTGTTCCTGTCGGTGCCGTCTGCGGCGCCTCCTCCACGAAGACCACATGGTCCTCCCTCCTCTCCATCACCGGCGGGTCTTGGTCAACCTCCTCCGACGGGGGCACGGGGATGTCGGGGGCCACGGCGCGGAGGGGAACGACGAGCAGCTGAGGCTGGTTGTGCGAGGCCTCCGCCTCCATCTCCGCGGCTGCCGCCTCCGCTCGGGCCTTGGCCGCCGCGTCGGCCTGCTCCTTCGCCGCCTGGGCGGTCCTTCGCGCCGCCGCCTCCCACTCCTCCCGCGCCTCCCGTGCGTTCCGCTCCGTGGCCTCCATGAGGTCGGCGCGGGGATCCACGCGGCGGGAGCCTGAGGACCCTCTAGTCGGCCCGACTACGGAGCTGCCAGGACCTCGCCCGAGGGAAAGCAGTGCCCTGCCCGGCGAGCAAAGAAAGGTTTAGAAGAGCCTCAATCGAAAAGGACAAAAAAATACAAGACATTTGACGACTTACACCGAGATCGCCTGCGGCTATTTCACCGCCTTGCGGAAGCAGGCCGCCTTCACGGCCGCCTCATCCCGCTTGGTCGCCGCCGTGGAACCCTTGGATTTCTTCAGCCGGCTGCAGAAGAAGGTCGACGCGGCCCGGCGTTTCTGCACGCCGCCACGGGCAGCCGGCGCGGCAGACGGGCCCGCGCCTTGATGATCAAGCGCCGGCTGGCGGTGCGGGGCGGCTTCGACCTCGTTATCGTCCGCCCAGTCCTCAAGGCCGGCCCCGAGCCCCGCGCCTCCTGCCTCGTCGCCTTCCCCCATGATGGCATCTTCCATGGCGGCTGCTCCCAGGTCCGGATCATCGCCGTCGTCCACCGTGCGGTCGGGGAGGAGCTGGCGCTCTACCCCTGCGGCCCCGGCCGTCGGCGGAAGAAGAGGGTTCTGCTAAGGGCAAAAAAATTTATCAGAAGTCAGCCATCATGAGGCCAGCTACAAAAAAGAAGAAAAACTTACGGCAGGCGGAGGGTTGGCGCGAGAATACGGCCCCTTGCCGTGTCGCCAATCCTCGGCGGGCTTGCAGTTGGAGATGTAGTTCAGCATGTAAGACACCTCGGCATGAGGCATCTCCCTGGTGCTCAGCCGGCATGGGTCGAAGCGGCCGCTCATCTGGCAAATCATGTGAGGCCGGCCTTGGAGCGGAAGTACTCGGCGCTCCACGAAGGCGGCCACCAGGTCGGCTCCGGTTAGGCCCTCCGACTGGATCATCACCCGAAGCCGGGAGACGACTGTGTTCCCGGCCTGAGACAACGACTTGGCCCGGTAGCTCCACGAGGGTTGCCTCCCAGCCGGCGGGCCGTCTACATAAGCCGGCAGGTTGACGTAGTCGCCTTGCTAGGCGACGTTCTTCACGTAAAAGTAGGACTTCTGCTAGAGCTTCACCGACTGGATCAGCGGGATGGGCGGGAACGGATTGTTCTCGCCCGTCTGCCTCATGGCAATGAAGGCTCCGCAGGGGGCGGGCACGCCCGCGACAACAGTGCTGAGCTTGCTCTGGAAGAATTCTCCCCAGAGCTCGAGAGAGGGGAGAACCCCAAGAAAGCCCTCGCACAAGGTGACGAAAGCCGACAGCAGGATCACCGCGTTGGGCGTGAGGTGATGCGGCTGGAGGTGGTAAAATTCAAGAAAAGCTCGAAGGAATCTGCTCGCCGGGAGGCCGAAGCCGCGCAGGCAGTGCGAGCAGAAGATTACCCGCTCGCCCTCCTTCGGTGCCGGCGAAATCTCCCTCGCCGCCGCCTGACGAACCAGCACATAGTTCTCGCCCGGCAGATGCCGCGTCCGCCGGAGGAACTCAACGTGGTCCTCGTGGACGTTGGAGCCATCCGACGAGCTTGACAACGCCATGGGAACGACGCGGCGAGGAACAAGACGATGCGACGGCGGAGACGCGCACGACCCCGCTACGGCAGGACCAAAGGAACCGAGAGGTCCAACGGCGGAGCGGCGCGGCAATGGGTCGCTGCGGCGGCGAAGGGAAGAAGAAGGAAGGTGAGAAGGGGCGGAGCGAGGGAGAGCGTGCGAGCCTCTGCCGCTCCCCATCCTCCCCCTACTTATAGACCCGCGGGGCGGAGCCGAGGAGGCGTGGTGTGAGGGAACGTGGGATCAACTGCGCCCACTCCCCCACGTCCCGCGATTATTGTGCCCTGATGGCGTAATAAAACCGCCGCGGGAAGGCGAGCAGTCTGTGTGGGCCGCAGAAGATCCGCGCTTGGGCCGAGGCCTAGGAGTGGCGGGCCCGGGCCTGCGGCGGCGTCCCATCGCGCGCGTGCGTTGGTAGGTTTTTCTTGCCACGTGGACCGCGGGATGGCGCGCGGTCAGCTCGCAGGACGACCCACGTTCCCGCCTACGAGAAACGGAGCTTTCCGAAGACGGCGCGCATAAGCAAAGCCGGCTCCACAGGATAGGAAGCTGACCAAGCTTCTCGTCCCTTTGTCAGCCTCGAAGCTCGATCAGCTTCGGGGACTACTGTCGGAGTAAATGACAACGGGTAGCCTAGCCGGCTCCCCCTGGCCCGTCTGAAAAAATTACGAGCCGATCTGGCCCTCAAGAATCCAAGATGTGGGGCCGCCTTCCCCTTGCCGGCCGTCTCCCAGGCCGACTATCAGAAGGCGACCCGGCTTTAGCCCTCATGAAGAAAGCCGCGGGAGGGCCGGCTCCGAGAAGTCGGCCACGAGAAGGCCGACTTCAAGAGGCCGGCTCCCACAAAGCGGTCAAGATCGTACCCTTGAGGTCTTCATCCACATAACGGCGATGTGACGGGGCGTGGCTACAGTAAAGCCTGCCACCCGCGAATCCTGGAGCACACCTGGCACAGTGCGCCGTACGGGGTGGCCATGACCCGTCCGGCGCGGCACTGTTGCCATGTTGACCCTGATGTCACCCACGACGGGCTGCCAGCGCGGCCCACGGGCGGTGGGCCCCTTCAGGCAAAGAGACACCCGAAGGCGGCTTGCCTCCTCCCTCGAAGGAGACGCCCCATTAAGGAGACAAGACGCGGTGAGGCTACAGCGATCGCCAGCCGGGCGGCGGCACTGTAGCCACGCCCACCTCGGCGAAGCCCTCATCACCAGGTTGAGGCAACAGTAACCAGCCACCGACAAGGCCCTGGACAGTGGGGCCTGCCTGTCGACCAAGGAGCCGGCAGCCGGCGGGACCCACCAGCCGGCGGGACCCACCAGCCGGCGGGCCCCAACAGCCGGCGCAGAAGCCGGTGAGTGTAGACACACATGGCTGGGGCCCACACCCAGCTGGATTACCATTGTACCCCCGGGGAGTGAGCCTATATAAACCCCCCGGGGCACCCATGCAAAGGGTTGATCTGTGCTAGTTTTAGACACCACATAGACAGGAGAGCAGAGCTAGCCGTGCCCTTCTTCTTCTTCTCGCAAAACAGCTCAAGGAGCATCTTGTAGCCACTCGTTCATCTAGTGATCATGCGGAGACACCGCAGAGTACCAGTAGGGGTGTTATCTCCACGGAGAGCCCCGAAGCTGGGTAAGATTCACCGGCGTGCATGTCTTCGCCTCATCCCGCTTCCAAGCACCGGCGACGTCTTACTGGCTCCCACAATGATAAGCCACCCGTTGGCGTATGTCGCACTTACCACCCGACAGGGAAGAAGGTGGGGTACTCGAGTTGAAGACGATCCTCCCTTTCCCAAGTGGCTTCTTTCTCGGAATGGTGTGACCATTGAACCTTGAGAAACTTGATATTATGACGTCGAATGGTACGCTCGGCTTGATCAAGGATACGAATGGGATATTCCCAATATGAGAGGTTATCTTGTAGATCAAGCATTTCGTGGTCCACTCCATGGATAGGGTCCGCGAAGCAACGCCTGAGTTGAGAAACGTGGAAGACATCGTGAACTCTGGAAAGATGCGAAGGTATTTCGAATTGGTAGGCAACTTCTCCTCGTTTGGCAAGAATGCGAAAGGGTCTGATGTAACGAGGAGCCAATTTGCCTTTGATACCGAAACGATGGGTTCCCTTTAACGGAGTAACCCGAAGGTAAGCCTTCTCGCCAACTTCATAAGTCATGAGCTTATGTCTACGGTCATATTGGCTCTTTTGACGAGATTGGGCTGTTTTCAATTTCTCACGAATAACGCGAACCTGCTCTTCTGCTTCCTGAATCATATCCGGGACAAAGAGTTGTCTTTCCCCGGTTTCTGACCAGTTAAGAGGCGTTCGACATTTTCGTCCATAGAGAACTTCGAAAGGAGCCTTGCCCAAGCTAGCTTGATAACTATTGTTAAAATAAACTCCGCGAATGGAAGGCATTTCTCCCAACCCATTCCTAACGAGATGACAGAAGCTCAGAGCATATCTTCCAGAATTTGATTGACTCGCTCTACTTGACCACTTGATTGAGGATGGAAGGCGGTGCTAAAAGAGAGACGAGTTCCCATAGCATTTTGGAAACTTTCCCAAAATCAAGAGGTGAAGAGACTCCCACGGTCTGAGTTAATTTCCAATGGGACACCATGAAGTGACACTATTTGGGAGATGTATAACTCAGCTAGCCGGCTAGCGGTGATACTCTCACGAACAGGTAGAATGTGGGCTACTTTGGAAAGATGGTCGATCACGACGAAGATGGCATTATTCCCTCTCTTGGTCCTGGGAAACCCAGTGATGAAATCCATACTGATTTTATCCCATTTCCATTCAGGAATAGCCAAAGGTTGAAGGGTGCCAGCAGGCCGCTGATGCTCTGCTTTGACACGACGACAAACGTCGCAATTAGCAATGTATTGACCGATTTCTCTCTTCATCCTAGTCCACCAAAACCTCTGGCGTAGGTCTTGATACATCTTGGTACTACCGGGATGAATGGTGAGAGGGGATTCATGAGCTTCCTTGAGAATCAACTGGCGTAGATGTTGTTTCTTGGGAACCACCAAACGGTTCTCGAAGAAGACAGCACCCCGCTCATCCATGGAAAAACATTTAGCAACTCTGCTAGCAATGTTTTCCTTAATCCAGAATATGCCCTTATCACGCTTCTGGGCAGCTATGATTTGATCCATAAGGGTAGGTTTCGCCACCAGGGTGGATAGAAAACCTCGAGGAACAATGTGAAGATTAAGCTTATGAAATTCCTCATGGAGAAGTGGTTGACTTTGTTGTAACATCAGGTTGTTACAATAGGACTTACGACTTAGTGCATCAGCCATGACATTGGCTTTGCCCGGGGTGTAAGTTATTCCTAAGTCGTAATCCGAGATCAACTCGACCCAACGTCTTTGCCTGAGATTCAATTCCGGTTGGGTGAAGATATATTTCAAACTTTGGTGATCAGTGAAGATCTCGCAACGATTACCAAGGAGGTAATGTCGCCAAGTTTTGAGTGCATGGACTACAGCTGCAAGCTCTAGATCATGTGTGGGATAGTTTTCCTCATGTGGGTGTAATTTCCGTGAAGCATAGGCAATTACCTGACGATCTTGTATGAGTATGAAACCAAGTCCTTGTCGCGAGGCGTCGCAATAGAAAATAAAGTCCTTGGAGAAATCTGGTGGTACCACTACGGGAGAAGATGTCAGGCGTCTTTTCAGTTCCTGAAAGCGGAACTCGCACTGTGGAGTCCACTCGAACTTTTTATCTTTCTTGAGGAGTTCAGTTAGAGGTTTAGCAACCTTGGAGAAATTCTCGACGAAGCGACGGCAGTAGCTCGCTAAGCCAAGGAAGCTCCGAACTTGCTTGACCGTCTCAGGTGGAGTCCAATCAAGGACGGCTTGAACTCGCTCGGGATTGACAGCAATACCCTTACCAGAGATTACATGGCATAGATAGGTCACTTCTAGCAACCAAAATTCACACTTGGAGAATTTGGCATAAAGGCGATGCTCTCGAAGTTTCATCAATACCAGCCTTAGATGTTCGGCATGTTCCTCTTCATTCTTGGAGTAGATGACTATGTCATCGAGGTATACTACGACGAATTTATCCAAGTACTCCATGAAGACCGAGTTCATTAACCGAGAGAAGGTAGCTGGGGCATTGGTTAAACCGAAGGACATAACGGTGTACTCGTATTGGCCATAACGAGTAACAAAGGCCATCTTGGGAATGTCCCCGTTTCTGATTTTGATCTGATGGTAGCCTAACCTCAAATCCATCTTGGAAAAGACTGAGGATCCAGGAAGCTGATCATACAGATCGTTGATCCTGGGAAGCGGATACTTGTTCTTGATGGTGACCAGGTTGACAGGTCATTAATCTACAACCATTCGATCCGTTCCATCCTTCTTCTTGACGAAGAGGATTGGGCAAGCCCAAGGAGAGGAACTAGGACAGATGAAACCCTTTTTCAAGGACTCATCAAGTTGATTCTTAAGCTCGGCTAGTTCTAAGGGTGCCATCTTGAAGGGTCTCCTAGAAATTGGAACGGTTCCTGGGACAAGGTCTATCACGAACTCGACATCCCTGTCAGGTGGAACACCTGGCAGTTCTTCGGGAAAGACATCCGGGAAGTCCCGGACTACCGGAACATCCTCAAGGTCTGGAAGGGGGTTGGCATTTAGGGAGTAAAGCTGGAGCTTGGCCACTCGAGTTAAGACATTGACTGTCTTGCCCGATGGGTGGGTAAGTTGAAAGGTTCTAGTGGCACAATCAATCTTAGCATAATGAGCTACATCCAGTCCATACCCAAGATGATGTTTATGTCCGAGGACTTGAGAGCTATTAAGGATGCAAGAAAGACAAGTCTATCGACAAGAATTTCGTTCCCATGGCTTACTCTAGAAGTTTGCCATCTAGAGCCAGGGGTTTGAATTTCCATGGTAGAGGGCATGTCACAGAATGTCGTGTTATGCAATTGAGCATAGTTCTCGGATATGAATGAATGAGATGCTCCAGTATCGAAAAGAACAGATGCCAGATGGCAATTAACAAGGATCGTACCAAGGACGACGTTAGGATCCTCATGAGCCTCCTCGGCTGAAACATAGTTGACATGGCCACGTGCAGTGGTGACCGGCTTGGCGTAGAATGTCTTTCCCGCTGTCTTACCACGGCCAACGGACTTTCCAGACTGATTGGGGTTGTTCTGGGGACACTCTCGTCTATAGTGACCCAGCTCTCCACACATGAAGCATGTCACCACATTGGGGCGTGGAGCAGCATTAGCAGCGGGACCACCATAGGGCTTGGGCGGTGCAAACTGCTGGTTGGGACGAGGCGCCTCAAAGGATGGCCTCGGAGTGAACCTAGGTGGCAGTGTCGTGCTTGGGATCCACACCCAGCGCTTCTGAGCTCCAGAGTCGGATGAAGAGCCAAAGTCACGTGAGTGTTTGCGTGAAGCGTCATAGTCAGACTGGCCTGTCTCAGCGCTGATGGCTTTATTGACCAACTTCTGGAAGGATTTGCACTCGTGCAGACGAAAATCGCGGCGAAGCTCAGGGCTAAGGCCCTTGCGGAATCTTGCCTGCTTCTTAGCATCGGTAGATATTTCTTCAAGAGCATAACGTGCCAGATTCCCAAATTCACGGCTATATGCATCCACAGTCAGTCTTCCTTGGGTGAAATTGCAGAACTCCTCCCTCTTACGATCTATGAGTCCTTCCGGAATGTGATGCTCACGAAACCCTCACTGAATTTAGCCCAAGTAGTGAATTGGCCGACTGGGCACATAGCTTCAAAATTTTCCCACCAGAGGCTAGCAGGGCCTTCGAGATGGTAGGCAGCGTAAGTAACTTTATCAGCTTCGGCGATGTTGGCAGAACGTAGCTTGTGGGTGATGCTGCAAAGCCAGTCATCCGCATCGAGGTGCTCGACGGAATGGTTAAACTTTGGTGGGTACAGCTTGATAAAGTCATTGATTGACACCAAGTCATTTCGCTGATGGCGTGCAGTGTTCTGCTCAATCCGCTCCAGCAGGCGGTTAGTCTCACGCTTGTTTCTTTCCGCCTCCAGCATCACTTCGGCCAGGGAAGGCGGGTGAGGCAGATTTTCACCCCTAGCTGCACTGGCTTCCCCCTGCTCCGGGGCAGCAGGGTTGCTGCGGGTGTTGACCATCCTAGGAGAAAACAAGACAACGGTTTAGATAAGGATGGCACAACTTATTAAGGAAGTGCAGAATGTAATGGATAACATGGAATGCTAAGATGTTCATTGCACGACATAGTAATATAGAAACTGCCATATATATACCATTGGTCATACACACCGTACATAGTTTAGTACAAGCCCAGGCTAGAGTACAACTACGGTGAAAGACATTACATCTCATCGGAGGCATTCCAATCTCCTATACATTATTTGTCTACACCTCCGGAATCGATTACACACAAAGTCATAATCCACAAGTCAAGCAGGACAGTGAAGATACAACTATTACAATACTAGTGGTACTACTGCTAACTCAGACGGCTCCGTAGTAGTCCTCATAGAAGTCACCTCCATAGCCTGGAAGTTCAACGTGATCATCCGGGAACAGACGGTCCTGAGGAGCTTGTGGACCAAAGGGGCTAGGGTGAGGTCTTGGACCAACAAACGGTGGCCTGCGGGGACCACGGGGTGGGGTGATGCCTCCCACATCACGCCAATCCACCATGTCTGGCAGAGCAGATCTCACAAGATACAGATCCATTGTATCCATACATCCAGCTTGCACCGCAGGTGCAAACCGAGTCAATGCGGCCCAATGATTAGCACGGGTATTGAAAAGCTCCAGCCTCATGGCCCGATTCTCTCGGTCTTTATCCTCGAGCATCTCGGCAGTGGTACGAGTTAGTGAGTCCTCCTGAGTGTAGTCAGCATAGATAGCCTGGAGATACCATTGCGCTCCCGGAAGTGAAGCTGGCATGTAACGGAAGTCGGTGTTCCGAAGCAGGCCAGTCCTGACTCGCATGATGGTCATCATGGAATAGGCAGCATCCTGCACAACCATCTCAACAGTAACCCCGAGTCCATAGGAACAATGAAGGGGCTCGGTAGATCCAGGATAAGAAGGAAATATCCTGACGGTGCAGAAATATTGGCTTTGATTAAAGTCTTGGAATTGCTCTTCGACAGTGTATTCGGGATACCAACGGTAACCCGTCTTGATCATTACCCGAACTAACATAGCAGTATGACCGGGCACATCGAGGCACCAGGTCAGGAGAACCACTTGGTTTTGAGCACGAGTGGCCATCTGAAAGCACAACCACAATGCAAAGACATTAAAATTTCTAGGGAAAATTGGATATCATAACGGCTGTAAATGCTCAGAAAGATATTTGAGACATCCACAACAGTTTGCAATACCACTCAACAACATCATATCAAGGTTCCGATTCAACTGGCAACATACTAAAAATAGTAGGAACTGTACTGAGGCTTGTAACAACAATCCTATAAGCTACTACGGATTAGTAACACGTGAACCTGATAGAAGAAGAGAGCCTAGTCCTTAACCCATGTTGAATGAGAAGAAAATAACTCAGATCAGAGGGCATATGGTAAAGGAGTAAAAGAGCCTTACGTTCCCTCCCACAATCAATTCCCCTACATATAACTAAAGCATTTCTAGACTCGACATTGACCAGTTTGGCTCAACGAACCTACAGGCAGTCCGGCTCTAATGCCAACTCTGTCAGGACCCCGATTCCAAGTCACATCGATCTAGCCGGTAACACCTCATATCACACTGCGGCCTCATGCATGGTATCCCACGGGTGTCGCCTTACCATGGCCCGGGACCGTTTGCGCCTTTTGGCTCACATATATGATAGTGTCGCTAGCATCCATATGACAGAGAACCCGGACCGACATGGCTAGTCGTGAACCCAAAGCGGCACAGGCCTATGGAGACAGGCATACATGAATCACATCGAGCATGTCGGTCATCAGTGATTGATTCTGGGCTGTAGCACTGGGCTTATAGGACTCCAGGGAACCCGGGTTGTAGCAGGCTAGACAGGACTCCGGATGTCACCGCGTGACATTTCCCCGAAGGGACAGACATAGGAACGAAGTGAAACACATGCCGGCCAGTCAAGTGTCCTGAGCAGTAGTGCCGGGCTAGCAGGACTCCGGTGAACCGGGCTATAGCGGACTACTGTGGCTCGAGGAACACTAGACTACATTTCCCCATAAAAAAGGCTGCCAAGGATAAACAACTAGATTGTCGGATCCCACTCATACCAAGCATTTCAATCATACACACAATATGCTCGATATGAGTACATACAACATGGCATCACAACAAAACTCTACAACTGAAGTACTTTATTTAAAGGCTCCAAAGAGCCATACATAACATGTTCATACAAGTAGGGGCCACACGACCCAACACTCAAGTCATACAATCATACAAGCACAAGCAGAAGTAAATAGTCTGGGTACAGACACTAGGAAGCAAGAAGGCTTTCGAAGCCTGTCTATCTACATAGGGCCCTCCATGGCCAGGATCACCACCTGGGTGGCTAGTCACTCGTCGACATCAAGGTCTACGTAGAACCCATCGGAGGGGACGGTGTTGTCGTCTGAAAATAGTAATTAAGCAAACATGAGTACAAAGGTACTCAACAAGTCTTACAATAGAACCTACTATACATGATCATTCTCAAGAAGGTGGTGGGATTATTGCAGCAAGCCAGCTTTGACTCTTGGCTAGGCTATCCTACAAAACTCCACTAGTAAAATAGTTTTCGCACACGAGTCCACTACTCACCAACACAATACTCCACTGGGTTTCCTCCCTCGTCATCCTACGAGAGGGCCATCCTCGGTACTCACACTTATCTTGAGTCTTTTAGTAGTAACCATTAACTAGTCTATGAACTGTATAGGCAACCAAGTAGTCCCTTACCGCGTACGCGGCTATTCGAATAGTTTTATACCCTGCAGGGGTGTACTTCGTCACACATGTTTCCACCACTTAGCATCTGCACACGACATGTGCTCGGCAGACTTCAAGCGAAAACCGACGTGGGTGTTGACCACGACCTGACTAACCTCACAAGTCTCTAGTCCAGGTTTATCGCCTATTCAGGTTCCATCCAAAGGAAATCCGGCCGGGGTGTCCTCAATGGCCCCAAATGATGTGTACAGGGTCCCGAGACGCCAAACGGGTGCCCGGCATACCTGGCCACAGTGTATCTACCGCATCATAGCCCACCCCTAGGGTCAGCGCTACGCACGGCCGCCAACACATAACCTACAAACACCAGAAACTAGTTGCAACTCCTGGACAGAGGGCGAGGGGGGTCAGTAAGTCGAGCGGGGTCATATTTCAGGGCCCAATGTGTGGTAGTAGCTGAATCTTAAATCATGCATACAGATCTCAGTTCTTATGGACGGCCTCAATGAAACAACCCACCGTGTACTCCTACATGGCCTCTCATCGATACCTTTACCATAACATGTTCAACACATCCCTCACATTACCGACATAATCATTTCACTCTAGCCCATCACCCGGATGGACCAGACCTGACATAGCAGGCATAGCAAGGTAGGAATCACATACATGGCTCAATCAACTCCTACACATGCTAGTGGGTTTCATCTAGTTACTGTGGCAATGACAGGTCATGCAGAGGATAAGGGTTTAACTACCGCAGCACACAGCAGCTTGAATTGCGTTGTCTTAATGCAGTAAACAAGAGCTTAGGCGAGAACATGGGTTTGTATCGGAATGATCAATGGGTTGCTTGCCTGTTGTAGTGGTAGTAGGGTACTACCCTTCAGACGGATACTCAGGGTTATCCTCGAAGGCAGAACCTACCACGAAAGATACACCAAACATAATCAACACATGACAATATGCAACAATATGATGCATGCTATGACATGGCAAAATGAATGTGTCTTGGCCTAATGCAAGCTAAAACGGGATGGAATGAACTCATTTGAATCAAAGATTCAAATGTTAGCTCATTTAACATGGCCTTATTAGTGCATTACCTTATTCTTCTTAAACAGCAAGGTTAACTTGTTTTGTCATGCATGAAACCATTACAGATGGATATATTGAATTTTCCTGATCATTTTTCATATATAAATCTATGCATTTGGAGCTATGGTTGATTTTCTATGATTTTTAGAAGTTGTGGCTATTTTCTGGAATTTCCTATTAAAGAATAAATCCAGTAATTGAATTAATGCGTCAGCATGACATAGGTGTGATGTCAGCGGTCAACTGGGTCGGCCAGGTCAAACCTGACTGGTGGGCCCTGTCTGTCAGTGTCACAACTAATTAACAGAATTAAATTAACACTAATTAGCTGTCAGTGGGGCCTGGGCCCACATGTTAGTGACTAAACTAATTAAATTTAGTTAAAACTAATCCTAAACTAATTAGCAGACTGGCCCCACCTGTCATAGACTCAGGGGGTCAACCTAGGCCCACATAGGGGTCAAACAGAGTCAAACTCACCGATGTCTAGCCGCCGGCGAGGCCAGACGCGGCGGAGCAGTGCGGGATTTGCACTCCGGCGACCAAATGGGCGGCGGAGACTATCTACGTGATGCGGGGAGGAAGCCGCGTCGAGTGGTGGCAGTGGGTGGAGCTGGGGTGGCCGGAAACGTCGCCGGTGACGAGTTTGGCGGCGGCCGGAGCTCGGGTGAGGTTGAGCTAGTCACTAGGGGGCACGGCGAGGGGCGTGCGGGGGTGCTACGGGCTCCTGCGAGTGCATGGAAGACGAAGGCGTGCTCGGTAGCGTAACAACGTGGCTATGGCCACGACAGCGACGTGCGGTGGCGGCAGCGAGCTTCGGCTTCGATGGAAGAGGTGGTTAGAGGACGCGGACGAGCACGGGAAGAGGGGGAAACGGTGGCGGAGCTCACAGCGGTTGCAGGGGAGCGAACGGCGAGCTCGGGGAAGGGCTGGAGCGAGCGGGGCGGCGAAGGGGATCTCCGTGGCCGGAGTTGAGGACGAGCTCGGTGCAGTGTCTCCGGGGCGAGCGAGCGCTCGGGGCTCGGCCTACTTGATGTAGTCGACGACGGTGGAGCTTCCTGGCATGACGGGCCAACGAATGGACGGCGGTGGCTACGGTGAAGCTTGTCGGCGGCGACGACTGCGCTCGGCAGGAAGATGGGGAGAGAGCTAGAGAGGGGGAGAGGCCACGGGGAGAGTGGGAAGAAAGTGAGGGAGACGTGGGGGTCAGCGTGGCACTCGTGGACGCCTCCAGGGCGTCGGCGGAAGCAGGAGGTGGCCGGCGTGTGGCTGCGGGCGCCGGACACGCACTCCTCGTCCTCCTGGCGAGAGGAGGGGGACGACTGGGATAAGCCAGTGGACTGGGCCGAGCAGGGTGGGCTGGTGGGCTGCGTCAGGTAAGTCCCTGTTCTTTCTCTCCTTTTCTGTTTATTTATTTATTTATTATTTCTGTAACTTCAGGGCTTTATTGAAAATGCCAGGGCATTACCAAAAATCATAAAATTAATCATGGCCACTGTTTAGAATATATCCAACAGCAAAAATTTTAGTTTATGATTATTTGAGCATTTAAAATATTTTATAGCATTTAAATGCCCAAATGCAAATACCATTAGGATTAATCCAATGACCTTTGATGTCCTAGAAAAATGTGCACCATTTTTGTCAAAGGTTTTAACCCAAAACAAAAAGGGTGGGCTTTTTAGAAGGGCATTTCAGGTTCATTGGAAAAGTTTTTAGTAAACCCTAGTTGTTCCAGGGGGGGTGCTGGGGGTTCTGTCTTCCCCATTTCAAATTTAAGAGGAATTTAAACATGATGCACACTGTAATGCTTGAACTAGCTAGGGTGTGACAGTTCTTCCCTAAACCAAATTTTTAGAGTTGTTAAACATGCAAAGTAATGCCACCATGGTAAACTATGCATTTTTCTACCCCAAAAACATATAAAGTTTATTAAATTTCGAACTACGGTTATTTAGTTATGAAATAAATCATTTTAACATGGCATATGAGCAAATTAAACAAAAACAACATTTTAAACATTTATAACATGGATGAAAGTAGCATATAATCAAACTAGATGAAATTCTAGTCATTTTTCATATATTCTTTATTTAAATCTAATGCATGGTTAATTAATTATTATATGCATGAACTCATGGAGTTATTCTAAAAACTGCACTCTCCGGTTAATTAGCAAAAACACAGGACTGGGAAAAAACATTATCTGGGCCGCATCTGAACAGGAAGCCCAATAGAGCATAGGCCAGGGGCTGCTCACCCTAGGCCTTGGGTGACCCGGCGATGCTGGGCCTTGGTCAACCGCCGAAGGGGAGGCGGCCCAGGTGCGTAGAGTGGTCGCGGTCAACGCTCGGGGCGAACAAGCGAGACAGGAGTTGCGGGTGCGGTCCTCTGCTCGGCAGGGAGCAGAAGCAGAGCAGCGGCGTCGGGGATCTCCGGCGCGGCGGCGAAGGATGGAGGGTGAGAAACCCGGCGTGATGTAGGTCGAGGAGGGGTCTACCGATAGCGAACTGCTCCACCGATGGCCTCCCAAGGAGCTTGTCAATGGCAAGGGGGCAGGGCGCCGCTGGCTTGGCGCGGAACTTGGCGAAGGGTGGCGGATCTTGGTGTGACGGCGGAGTGGGCGGCGTCACGCGCGAGAAGGGCGCCGGTCGCTGCGTTCATCAGTAGAAAGGGCGGGAGGTGAGGCGGATACACAGCTCCGGGCAGGACCCCGTCCATGGAGGCAGCGCAGGCGTAGCTCCTGTAGGCACACCGAAAGGAAGGAAGCGGGTGAGAGAGATGGGAGAAATCATGAGGAAGGAGGGGACCAAGGCAAGGTGCAGTGGCCTGGTTGTTGCTGCTGCTTCCCGGCGTCGCGCCGGACACATGGAACGGGCACGGGGAGGACGGGGCTCCGCTGGGATGAGCGAGACAGCGACGGAGTGCGAGGAAGCAGGGGCTCACGAGGGGTGTTCGGGGTTGCGGAGGAGGAGTGGCGATGTTGCTGCTGGAATCGATCGGTGGCCGTGGGGGTCAGGTAGGTCCTCGGCTGCCCTGGAAGGAGGCTCGGGCGAGTTCTCCTGCTCGGCTTTTGCTGTCCCGAGGACGAGAAGGAGCTGGTGGTGGTGGTTCGGCGAGTTGGTGAACAACGGCGACGAGGCGGTGGCTCGGGGCTCCGGTGGCGCGTGCTGCCAGAGTGGAGGCAAGGTGGCGGCTGGATGGATGTGCGGTGGAGGCAGAGAGTGGAGGCGGAGGGGATTGGATCGGGGGAAACAGTGGAGGCGCTAGGTTGGGCGATGGGGATCCCGAGGAAGATGCGGCGGCGGCGGGGTGAAGGGCAAATGTCCTAGATTTTTAGGGTTAGACTAGATTAGGACTAGGTGGTTTATATAGGGAAAGGAAGGGGTATTTGGATCATCCGATTAAAAGTCATACGGTTGAGATAAAAATGCTAGGGGAGTCCACAAGAAAAACTGAAGATGTTTTAGGGACGTTTGGGGATGATCCAAATCCAATGGTGACGACTGTCCGGGTCGGGTCCAAGACAGCTTTCGGAAGCGCGCGCCAGAAGGGCCATGGGCTATCAAGAGAGGTTAGATTGGGCCTAGTGGTGAGTGGCAGTGGGCTGTGCAGAAAGCCTTGGGTTGACAGAAGAGAACAGAGAGACCTGGCGAGTGTTTCCGGAGACCGAAAATGTCCGACGTTTTGACCGACTATAATGTTGCTATAGTTATCTGTTGGGGCATCAAACTAACTCCGAATGCGATAAAACTTGGCAGGCGGCCTACCTAAAACATAATAAGACCACACGCCAACCACTACAAGAGGATCTCGTCTCCAGATCTAGGAAGGCACCAGAGAAAAACGGAAGAGGAAGAGAAGAGGTAAAACTAAATTGCTTCTTTGACGAATGAGTGAAACCAAAGAACCTTGAGAGGTTAAACAATTGAAAGAAAGAATACAACGTAGATGAACAAAATTGAAAACACTCCGCTAGAAAAGAGGACCAAGGAACATTACGCGAACCTTGTAGGTTGAAAGACATGGAAATAAGAGCTTCAAGAATAAAAGAATATCACCACACCAGTATAAAGAGATAGCCAAGGAACAAGAATGACAGAATTTGGACAGCACTCCGAGTGTAAATGGAAGGAATTGAACATGATCTTGACAAAACAAGATGGTGGGTCGAAGAGGGCAACATCACAATGCCTCCATGTCGGTGTACAAAAAGAGGGTTACCCTTTTTGTACCCCTATAACTGTGCACGGGCAGTCTGAGCCACCGGCACCACCACACCGAGCAAGGCAAGGGAGGTGAGCCAAGGTAAGGCCGAAGCTCAGGAGAAGCAGAACGACGCCAAGACCAAGACCACAAAGAGAGAAGGGGACGAAGCAGACCTCCCCGGCAAGATCCTTGTCGGGAGGCGGTTTTGGCAAACCCGGCAAGACCCTTGCCGTGGCAGCTCGCCCCACACCTACAGAGTGAGTCACCCTTGAGTCCACTGCCCCCATGGGGCAAGGATTCGGGAGACATCCCTGTGGTGGCATGCAGATCTTTGTGAAGAGATTCAAGATCAGATACACCCTTTAGAAGATGATGATCCTTGGCGGGATCCCAGCCAAGGAGGACCACAAGGCCCCCGGCAAGAGGCTTGCCGGGGATGACTGCAGGCGCCAGGCAAGACCCTTGCCGGGGCCCCGGCAAGGCCCTTGCCAAGAACACCCGTAGGGCCACCATCAGGCCCATGCCAGTCAAACCTCCACCGCCGTTCGCATGCAGTTGCCGACCCAACCAGCTGGGCAGGCACCTGCGTGGCGGCATGCAGATCTTCGTGGAGACCCACCACTGCGCCACCTCAGCTGCCTGCCTGCCTACATGGCACCGCGGGCACCGTTGGCCAGGGCGTGTGTCTACGCGAGAGGGAGCGGCGACGGACGAGACAGGGATCTCCCCTGTCCCCGATAAAGCAAGGACACCTGGGCAAGATGCATTAAATGCGCCTTGTCATGTAATGCGAGGGATAACCTCACATCACTGTTCCCTTTCCACCTCTTGTGTGCCACTGTGGCAACCCCTTTCCTATAAAAGGAGGCCCGAGGCGACCAGGAGGGAGATTCGGCTTTTTGGAGCTCCTCACGCCCCATAGCTAGCTCAAGAACACAGATATACAATCCACCAAAGCAGGAGTAGGGTTTTACGCATCCCTGCGGCCCGAACCTGGATAAACGAACCTTGTGCTATCTGTTTGATCCGCTCTTCTCACGACCCTGCGCCCCGCAACCATAGTAGGGATTCTTGTGATCCCATAGGTGTCGTTCCCACCGACATCTTTGGCGCGCCAAGTAGGGGTGCAGTTGTGAGAATTGGCTTTAGCAGTTAGTTCGACGCTTCTTCATCGTCATGGCGCCCAAGAAGAAGACGACGGTGGCGGTTGGCCCGTCGGAAGCCGGACATCCCGTCCCGACGCGGGCGAGCAGCGGACCGGTCACAGAAAGGACCCGGGGCGCCGTTCGCGAACACCAACACCGTCCCAGCAGCCGGAGTTTGGCAGGCGGCGATGTTCGTTCGCCTGGTAACGGGCTGCACGCCGCCAAATCCAAAGACGGAGCCAGGCCCTCCGTGGGTGGCGCGGGGCCTTCCAAGTTCGCTATCGCCCCGCCCAAAGGCGATGCGAGGGCCTCCAAGACTCCCACGCCGGCGCCGACGGCGCGCTCCTCTCAAGGGGCGCGCGACGAACGGCGCCATCACGCTGAAGACCCCGGGCGACGCCGCGGGAAGAGCCCCGAGCGCCACTCCCGGGAGGTAGAAGACCTGCCCGCTAGCCGAGGCGCTGGTGAAGATGGCATGCGACCGCGGGGTCGTGATAGAGCTCCTTCTGACATGGTCAGAAGTCGAAGCGCGCCGCGATCCGTGCAGGTTTCGCTGCCACCAATGCCAGCAGAAGCCCTGGCACGCGCGCAGTTGCTCCTCGATTTTCCTCCCACTACGGGGAAACTCGACGAATGGAGAGCCACTATCCGAAGCCTTGTTGCGGTGGCCAACAAAGACGAACCGAGTCCGGTGGAGCCCCGGGGTCGACGCTCCGACGGAGTCCCATGCACCAGTGGCAGGAAAGCCGGCGGCGCCGCGACCACGGTGCACTCGCCTCCTCCTCGCCCGGTACCGCGGACGCCAGCCCGTCGCGACGTTGCGGGCGACGAAATCTCCATAGCGTCGTCCGACCCGTGGACCCACTGTGACCAGCGCCAAGTCCTTTGGGAACGAGAACATGAAGACGCTCGAACCACTATCGAGCACAGGCACGGAGCGTGCCACCAGTCAGACAGGCGAGTAGGGCCTGCTGCGAACCACCCGGCACCGGAGAGCCCTGGAGGCCTACCTTACGAGGTAGGCTGTCCGGCTTTTACCCGTAAGCTGCGGCAGTTCCAGTGGCTCGCTCACCGCACCTTCAAACCTGACGTGGGCGAAAAGTACAGTGGCAAGACCCACCCGTCTGAGTTCCTCAGCATCTACACCATTCCGATGCAAGCTTCCGGAGCCCGCGATGATAAGGTTCTTGCGAATTACTTTCCTTTGGCTCTTAAACCCAACGCCATGTCATGGTTGATGCACTTGCCGGTAGACTCTATTTCCTCCTGGTCGGATTTGTGCCATGAGTTTGTGGGCGCCTTTACTGGAGGCCACCAAGCCCATGGCCAAGCGAGCGACCTGCACGTCATTCCCCAGAAGGGAGGCGAGAGTCTCCGCAAGTATATACAGAGGTTCAGCCGGATACAGTACAATATCCCTGATGTTCACCCTGCCGCCATCATCAGCGCGTTCCATCAGAACGTGCGTCACCGCAAGATGCACGAAGAGCTGGCAATGAACAAGGTGAAAGATGTAGCAGAACTCTATGTTCTTGCTGACAGATGTGCCCGGGCTGAAGAGGGATGGAAGTACCCCGGCGAAGACACCGGCGTGGAAACCAACTCCTCAGATGAAGATATTTCCGCCCCGGTGAAGAAGGGTCGACGCCGCAACAGGAAGCGCAAAGGTAAAGCCGTGCTTGCCGTCGAGGGATCTAATGACACCGGCTCCACCAAGAAAACCAAGGCAGATGACCCCAGCAAGGAAATTGATAGATGTGTCGCCTGCCGGGCCTTGGCGGTTGCTGAGAAGCCAGGAAACTCCGACAAGCGATACTGGAAGATCCATCGCACCAAAGGCCATGCTCTCCCAGACTGCCGATAGGTTGAGCTCCTCGCTAAGAAGCAGAGGGCTGAATATGAGAGCCGGGACAAGGAGAAGGGCCAAGATGGTGCTAAGGGGTCCGGCAAGAAGCGTGACGGCCAGGCTGGCCGTCACGGGAAGGATAAACAACTGGAGAGGCCCGCCCGGGGCCATGACAAAAAGCCAGAAGACGACGATCACGAAGAGGATGACGAATCCGGCGACCAAGAGTTTCAGAAAGCTACCAAGGCCATGTGCATCAACGGCGGCGCCTCGCTGCATAATTCTCACCGCCAGCTTAAACAGTGGGCGCGAGAGATTACAGCGGCAGAGCCGTCGTTTGATGCCCAAAGGCCGCTGAAGTGGTCCAGCACACCTATCATTTTTGACACTGAGGATCACCCTGATCGCACTACTGCGGTCGGGTGCTTGCCATTGTTGGTTTCACCAACAATACGCAACCTCAAGGTGAAAAAGATGCTAGTCGATGGCGGGGCCGGTCTGAACTTGATCTCGCCTGCCGTGATCGAGAAACTGCAGATTCCTGATGGAGACCTTGAAGAGACGGGCACGTTTCAGGGGGTCAACCCGGGAAGAAGCCAACCTAAGGGAAAGGTCACGCTGCTCGTGACTTTTGGAAGCGATCTGAACTATAGGACGGAGAGGATCGTGTTTGATGTTGCCAAGATCCCCTTGCCCTACAACGGGATCCTTGGCCACCCAGCGCTGGCCAAGTTCATGGCGGCGTCACACTACGCCTACAACACCCTGAAGATGCCAAGACCTGTGACGATCATCACCATCCCCTCCAATAAGAAAGATGCGCTGATTTGCGCTGACCAACTATACCAGCAAGCAGTTGCAGTAGCTGCCGCCACTAGGGCACTTGCTCCTGCCGCTGGGACCCCGGGAGGGAAGAAGAAGAATACCGGTGAGACCTCGGACACCCACTCCGGCAAGCGCACCTCTTCGGAGTGTAGCGCTCCCGTCGAGGACGTGCCAGAGAGCTCCACCGGTGGAAACAAGAAACCCAGGGCCATACCACCGGGAACCAAGAAGGTTTCTGTCAATGAGGACGGCACGGGAGGGGCTTTCACCATAAGCTCCACCCTTGACGACAAATAGGAAGACGCGCTCGTCACCTTCCTGCGGGCGAATGTCGATGTGTTTGCGTGGCAAGCTTCCGACATCCCCGGCGTTCCCAGGGAGGTGATTGAGCACCACCTTGCTGTCTGTCCTCATGCGCGGCCCGTCAAGCAGAAGGTCAGAAAGCAAGCTTTGGAACGACAAGAGTTCATCACAGAGGAGATCCGGAAACTGGAAGCAGTGGGTTTTGTAAGAGGAGTGCGCCATCCAACGTGGTTGGCCAATCCGGTCATAGTGCGCAAGGATAATGGGAAGTGGAGGCTGTGTATTGATTACACAGATATCAATAAGGCTTGTCCTAAGAACCCCTTCCCGTTGCCGCGCATCGACCAGATTGTTGACTCCACAGTTGGGTGTGATTTGTTGTCATTCCTCGATGCCTACTCCGGCTACCACCAGATCTTCATGACAAGAGAAGACGAAGAGAAAACAGCATTCATCACCCCATGTGGTACGTATTGTTTCATGCGGATGCCTTTCGGGTTGAAGAGTGTTGGTTCGACGTTTGCAAGGGCGGTCCAGATTGGTTTTGAACCCCAGCTCCATAGAAATATGGAAGCTTATATGGATGACATAGTGGTCAAAACCAAGGACAGGGCAACCCTCATACCGGATTTGCAAGAAACATTTGCAAACCTGCGCAAGATCAATCTCAAGCTGAACCCTGAGAAGTGCATCTTTGGCGTCCCGTCCAGCAAGCTTCTCAGGTTCTTTGTGTCATAGCGTGGGAAAGAGGCCAATCCGGACAAGATCAAAGCTATAGAGCAGATTGAAGCACCCAAGCGAATCAAGGATGTGCCTCGGCTTGCTGGTTGCGTTGCCTCCATTGGCAGATTCATTTCCAAGTCTGCCGAGCGCTCCCTTCCCTTTTTCATGATCCTGAAAAAGGCGGTCCCGATGGAGAGGACGCCAGAAGCCAAAGCAGCATTGCAAGATTTGAAGAAGTACCTCTCCTCCACGCCAATACTAGTTGCGCCTAGGACACAGGAGCCGTTGCTGCTATACCTGGCGGCAACGAACCAGGTGGTCAGTGCCGCACTAGTGGCGCAGAGAGAGGTTGACGATGAGGTAATGGCAGCGACAGAGCCCGACACCACCAATGCAGAGACGACACGGCCAGTTGAAGTGCCGCCAAAGAAGAAAATGATGCAGCACCCAGTCTACTTTGTTAGTTCCCTCCTACAGGGAGCTAGATCAAGGTACTCCGGCGTGTAGAAACTACTCTTCGGCCTTCTTATGGCCTCGAGGAAGCTGCGTCACTACTTCCAGGCACACGAGATCACTGTCGTCACTCGCCTCCCTCTGCAACGGATATTGCACCATCCAGATGCAACGGGAAGAATTATGGAATGGGCACTGGAGCTGTCCAGCTTTGGCCTCAAGTTTGAAAGTACTTCGACGATTCAGAGCCGAGTCCTGGCGGAGTTCACTGCAGAATGGACCGCAACGCCTAACGATGAAGCCCAAGAGACTGCTCTCCCCGGCAAGGAGGCAAGTTGAAGTTGGATCATGTACTTTGATGGAACTTTCTCCTTACACGGCGCCAGGGCTGGCATACTGCTTGTCGCGCCCACCGGAGAGCACCTCAAGTACGTGATCCAGATGCACTTCCCCAGGGAGGTGTCAACAAACAATACGGCAGAGTACGAAGGGCTGCTCGCCGGTCTTAGGATCGCGGCGGACCTCGGAATCAAGAAGCTCATCGTCAGGGGCGACTCGCAGCTCGTCGTCAAGCAAGTCAACAAGGACTACCAGAGCCCGTTGATGAAGGCCTACGTCGATGAAGTGAGAAAGCTGGAAGAGCATTTCGATGGTATACAGGCTGAATACGTTCCCCAAGCGGAGAACGATATCGCCGATTACCTGTCAAAACGCGCTGCCCTCAAGCTACCTGTGGAACCAGGTACCTTTGTGCTCCAGCTAACTCAGCCATCCGTTGATCCATCAACAGAGCTGAACAAGAGAAGGAAATCAGGACCCGGCAAGTACTTTCCCGCTGAGCTCCCCGGAGCCGCCGGCAAGGATGTTGCCGGGGACACTGTGCCCGCCACGGGACGGCTAGCTCCGGCGGAGCGTCAAGCTCTTGCCATCGAGACAGTCACTCCTATAGCGGAGGAAATGCCTTTAGTCCTCGCCGTCGAGCCCCAGGCTCCAGCGTGGGCACAGCATACCGTCCAATTCCTCCAAACAGGGGAACTTCCTGAAGAGCAGGAAGAAGCGGAAAAAGTAGCCCGTCGCTCTACCATGTACCAGTTCGTCGATGACGTCCTGTACAGAAAGAGGCCAAACGGCGTGAAATTGAAGTGTATCCCTTGGGAGGAAGGACTGGAGCTGTTGGCGGAGATACACGGAGGCATATGTGGATCCCACATCGGGTCAAGGGCCCTTGTCGGCAAGGCATTTCGGCAAGGTTTCTTCTGGCCCACCGCCCTCCAGGATGCGACGACACTATTCACCAGGTGTGAAGCGTGTCAGTTCCATTCAAAGAAGCTTCATCAGCCAGCTCAAGCCCTTCAAACCATTCCTCTCTACTGGCCCTTCTCGGTCTGGGGGCTCGACATACTAGGCCCTTTCCCCCGCGCTGTAGGGGGCTTTGAGTACTTGTACGTTGCAATAGACAAGTTCACAAAGTGGCCGGAAGTGGAGCCAGTGAGGAAGGTCACAGCTCAGTCAGCCGTCAAGTTTTTCAAAGGACTAGTGTGCCGTTTTGGTGTACCCAACAGGGTCATCACCGACAACAGCACATAGTTCACAAGCCGCACCTTCATGCAATATATCCAAGACCTCGGCAGCAAAGTCTGTTTCGCTTCTGTTGCTCACCCACGAAGCAATGGTCAAGCTGAGAGGGCAAACGCTGAAGTACTGCGAGGCTTAAGGCCCAAGACCTTTGACAGGCTGCACAAGAGTGGAAGGCGCTGGATTGATGAGTTGCCGACGGTTCTTTGGTCGATCAGGACGACGCCAAATCGAGCCACTGGCCAGACACCCTTTGCCCTGGTATATGGGGCAGAAGCAGTTCTCCCCACTGAACTCATATACGGGTCACCTCGAGTGCTCGCTTATGATGAGCTTGAGCAAGAGCAACTGCGGCAAGATGATGCAATGCTCCTTGAGGAAGATCGTCTTCGGACGGCTGTGAGACGAGCATGCTACCAGCAAGCCTTGTGCCGCTACCATAGCCGCAAGGTTCATGCCCGAAGCCTTGAGGAAGGCGACCTTGTCCTTCGGCGCGTTCAATCGGCCAAGAATTCCAACAAGTTGACGCCAAAGTGGGAAGGCCCTTATCGGGTAATACGAGTCACCAGGCCCGGCACAGTCTGCCTGGAGACCGAAGATGCCGTTCCAGTGAGTAACTCCTGGAACATTGAGCATCTTCGCAAGTTTTACCCGTGAGGCGCGGCTTGCCGGGCCCCCCGGCAAGCCACCTTTTGTACAAGCATTGCCGATGATGCATGTAACCCTTTGTACAAAGCCAGGCGCAGACCCTGAGCACAAGTAAATGAAGCGCTGGTGCCCTAAGTTATAGCATGCATGCTAGGTCGAGTCTCATCCTTGGTTAGGGTTGATAGTGCTTAGCGGCGACTAACCCCTAGCTTAGAGGTCGAGTGTGTGTCTCTTTGTCTTTCTTTTGTCTTCTTTGGTTCACAGGACACACGGATATCCGTGCCGAACCACTTGGGGAGGAAAAGAAGATGAATAGACTGGCATCTAGCCCCCAGCAAGCTAGCATTGTCGGGGGCTGCAAGAGCAAAGATTCACCCACGGCGAACCAGAGTTGCCGGGGGATGCATCTTCAGATAAGTTCTTCATCCCTTATCATGCATTCCATTATGGACTGAGGTATGTGAAACCTCGTTTTCCCCTAAGCTACCGTGCTCCCATAACTCTAGGCCCTCGGGCTCGTTCCTGGGGCCAAGTTTGGTCATAGTCGCGGCAGCGAAAGGATGAAACAAGGAGCCAGAACCCGCCTCATCCCTGCCTCCGCCAAAGGCGTGAGGAAGGTCGAGCGAAGTGGGAAGACGGCAAGGCCTGTTGCCAGGCAAGGAAATGTTTATCTTGAAGATATCAAGGATTTACTCCTTGTCGTGGGTTCTACCCACAAAAAAATGACCCGACAAGCATCCCTTTTTCATTAAAAACATTCCACTCAGGTACAGTCCATAGGGAATGAAAAACATGAATGATGGGATTACAAGTTTTAAATTCAGCTAAGGCCCGAAGGCTTAAAAACTAAAAAGAGATAAGGTGCCCGTAATCCCTTTCTTGTCCCTCTCCTCAGGAGGCAGGTCAAGGAGGCGAAAAGGGCAAAAGGGGTGCCTAGGCGAGCTACGGGTGGCAGAAGACACCAAGAGAACATCTCGGTGGCCGTCCGAAGGCTGGATGGTGATGGCGGCATCGGAAGCAGAGCTCGAAGACGAGGCGGCAGGACGTCAGCACGCGTCGAAGGCGTCGGTGCCCGCGTACTCCGACTTGACGGCCTTGCCGCCCGCCCTCTTCCTCTTCCACAGCCTTCCAACGCTAGCCGTCCAAGGAGACGACCCCGGGAAGTTCAGGGAGCCGGCGACGCGGATGATGGGGTCGCCGGTGCCGCACGGAGCGGCACCCGACACCAAATCGGACCCGTCATCCTACCGCCTACTACCCTCGTCGTCGCTGCCGCTGTCCTCCTCATCACTCCCGCCCGAGGAGGAGTCTTCACTATCAGAAGAGCTCTCCACGCGGCACCTCGCACGGGTCCCAAAGCACCCAAAGACCTTGATGGAGAGAATACCACCCTCCATCAGCTTAAAATGGAGAGTGAGCCCCTCCATCAAGCGGTGGATATGGGCAAACGTCTTCCATCCCCGACGGAGATACATCACATAAGGGGCGGGGAAATCGACGCGGGCCCGCGTGCCACTGATCGCACAACCCCTCATGTGCAGCCACAACAACTCCGGCGGATCCAGCTCCATCTCCCGCGCGAATGGAGTCGGGACACGAAGGCGACGGCGAGGCGGCTGGCGTAGCCTGACGAAGAACTCGCAAGGGTCATCCCCAACATGGCCCTCCACGGGTGGAAGAACTGCTGGCGGAGGCGAGGCTGGCACGCCGCCCCGTCCTCCTCTTCCCCGAGCGCCTCGGCCTCGCCCCCTCCCCCTTCCCCTTGCGGCTAGCTCTGCCACCGCGGGTGCAGGAGAAGGAGGGACGCGTTGTCGAGCGGCGACCCTCGCCGCCACCGTTGAAGGACCAGGATTCCCTCTCTCCATGACGGATGGAAGGGGGAGCAGAAGCTGAAGAAAGGAGGATATGAAGGAATGCGGGACGCCATCCCCCCCTCCCGCTCTTTATAAAGGAACGGGGTGGGGGCTCGGGAATGAATTGGAGTGTTATGATATCTTCTGGTGCTGAGAGTTAAGCGTGTGAACACGATTTGGTAAAGGTAGCGGTGAGAGGCCATGTAGGAGTACATGGTGGGTTGTCTCATTGGGACCGTCCTTAAGAACTGAGTTCTGTGTAAGTTGTCCAATGACTAGCTACTACCACACATTGGGCTCCGGCGCTCCAAGATCTCTCGACTTATTAACCGCCTTGATCTTGTCCAGGAGTTGCAAATAGTTTCTAGTGTTTGTAGGTAGTGCTATTTTTCTACCGAGTGGCACCCGACAGGGTGGGCTCGGGACAGACTAGGCACAGGTGGCACAGTGTACCAAGTGGCACCCGGATGGTGGGCTTGGGAACCCTGCTCACATCGTTTGGGGCCGTGAGCGACACCCCGGACGGATCTCCTTGTGGATGGAACCCAAATAGGTGATAAACCTGGACTAGAGTCTTGCGTGGTTAGTCAGGTCGTGGCCGACACCCTCATCAGGCTTCCGCTTGAAGGTTGCCGACATACATGACGTGTACATGGTGATAAGTGGTGAGAGCATGTGTGAAGAAGTACACCCCTGTAGGGTTATCATGATCTATTCGAATAGACGTGTCCTCGGTTATGGACTTCTTGGATGCTTACGTGGTACATAGACAACTTAAAGTGGATACTCTAAAATGCTCAAGACAAGTGTGAGTGCTACGGATGGCTTTCTCATAGGAGAAACGGGGATGAATCCATAGTAGTGTATTGTTGTGGTGATTAGTGGACTCATGTGTGCTGCCTCATCTCAAAGAAGTTTTCTCATTGTCGTAGAACAGGATAGCCACTGAGTCAAAGCTGGCTTGCTGCAACTAAACCCCACATTACCTTCTTGATACAAATGCATGTATGATAGGATCTGATGTAAGTCTTGCTGAGTACCTTTGTACTCACGTTTGCTTTATTTATGTTTTGCAGATGAGACATATGTCTCACTAGTAGTACCGCTTGGACTTCAATGAGTAGCTTGTTACCTCAGCTACGATCTTGTACCTTGGAGGGCCTTGTAGATAGTCAGGCTTCTCGGCATTTTTCTTTTGTAGTTGTCTGTACTCAGACATGTAATGCTTCCATTGCTTGTATGCTCTGAATGATGGGTCATGTGACCCTTGTTTGTATTTATGCCATGTGGCTCTTCTGAGCCTTTATCTATATGAGTTGCGTTATGTTGTGATGCCATGTTGTACATCACATACTTGCATGTTATGCGTACGTGTGACGTGTATTGCTATGTGTGGGATCCGACAATCTAGTTGTTTGTCCTTGGCAGCCTCTCTTATGGGGATATGTAGTCTAGTGCTTCCTTGAGCCATAGTATTCTGCTACAGCCCGGTTCACCGGAGTCCTGCTAGCCCAGCACTACTGCTCAGAACACTTGACTGGCCCGCATGTGTTCCACTTCGTTCCTATGTTTGTCCCTTCGGGGAAATGTCACGCGTTGACTTCTGGAGTCCTGTTAGCCCAGTTCCATAGCCCGGATTCATACGTTGTTGACCGACATGCTCGATGTGATTCATGTATGCCTGTCTCCATAGGTTTGTGCCGCTTTGGGTTCACGACTAGCCATGTCAGCCCGGGTTCTCTGTCATATGGATACTAGCGACACTATCATATACGTGAGCCAAAAGGCGCAAACAGTTTCGGGCCATGGTAAGGCGACACCCGTGGGGATACGGTGCGTGAGGCCGCAAAGTGATATGAGGTGTTACATGCTAGATCGGTGTGACTTAGAATCGGGGTCCCGACATAACAACACCGACCAATGGGAAATTTCCACGTGTAAAATTCTTATTGGCCAGACGAAACACGAGTCAGCTCGTCAGTGGGTCAGATAGGCGCTTATGATACATCGACATGTGGCACGGCCCATCAGAGGCCCATTCCTGTGAAAAGGCCGGCCCGTTTGACTTGGTCAAAAGGTGGCGGGCCGGCCCATGGAAAGCCTGTTAACGACATGTTCGCATATAGCCCATTTACACCCCGCTAACCCAAGGCCCATTACGCCCTATCCGAATTAGGCCCAGTAGCATCATCTGGGCCATCCAATATGATTCCAGCCCGTTGTCACTTCTGGCCCATGTATGGCCCATGACGTCTTTCGACCCATATGAGGCTGTCACACCCTGATTTTCACGCCACTACACTTAAGCTAACAATCATGATAAAATGTGGTTGACAAAAACTTTTGAGTGTTTTGGACCTTGCCTTGATTGGATTTTGTCTGTTGTTTGCAAGTGCTCTAAAAATCAAATAAATCCTCCAACTCCTATACTTCATCTCCTTGCTCCAAACTCTTGAACCAATGATCATGCCATGTGTATAGGACATAAAAAAATAATTTCTTACAAAAATAATTTGGCCAAATAGTATTTTCAAAAATTAGTTTTTCAAAAACCCCTGAATTGAGGTTTGCACTGCAAGTACTTAATTAAGGGCAGTAAAAATCTTTCCAAAAATACTTTTGACTCCTATTAGATATAGGAAACCCAGAAACCACAAAAATATAATTTTAAAAGTTATTTTCCTATTTTATTTAAAGGATTTTTCTTAAGGCCAGAAATGGTCTTTAATAGGTTAAAATTATTTTAAAGCTTGAAAAATATTTTGGAAAAACCTAGGAAAACGCAGTGGACATATATTGTCCATATAAGAGTTTCAACACATGGTCATGTTCAAAATATTGGTCAAATCCCTCAAAAACCCTTTCTGGATATTTCAAGCTTTTGAAATATTTACAAAGGAAATATTCTCCAAAAATTCCAAGAACATTCTAGCATGTCACATATGACATGTTTGATGATCTTGACAAGTATCATGTCATGGAGAATAGTATAACCCCATGAAATCCCCTCAAAACCATTTCTACCCATTTCAAGGATTTGAAATATTTCTACAGGAAATATTTTCATCAAAATCCAAGGAAAATCCAGCAAGTCACAAATGCATATTGTGATCACCTTGAAAAGCCTCATATCATTCAAGGTCATTTTGGTTCACCAAAATGCCCCAAAACCCTCTCTGACCAGAATCAAATTTGAACAACTCTGTACTACCAACTTTCTCCCCTTGACCCAAAATTTTGTGAGAATGTTAACATGACCAAATGAGGCCACTACACCAAGTGGTGCATCAAGGAGAAGTGATTTGCTCAACTAGATCTACACAAGTTCATTTCTGCTAATTTCTAGGGTTTACAAAAGTTACATTGTGAACTTTGCCCAAATGAGCTCAAGGTTGGTGGAAGGCCCTAAGTGTATGTGACATTTCACCTTATGGAGTCTCATGCCAAATGGAATTCATTTACCTGCCCAAGCAAACAACAAACACCTTCTGCCACCTTACCAAAATTACATTTTTGACCACTTCCACCAATCTCCATGATCCTATATTTTTACCACAGCCCCTCCTAGTTCCCTTCTACCTCCAGTAAAAAGCTCCAACCCCGGTTCAATAGTTGAGGAGGGTAAAACCCTGGTTTACCCCTCCCTTTTCACCATGGCAGCACCTCTTTTCCCTCCCCCTTAATTCTTATGGACTTGCCTTAACTATTAAGCTTTATGGAGCATATCAGAAACTCCCAAGAGCTAGTGGACAGGCTTGGCCACGCGCAGGAAGCCATTTGCATGCCATGGCATGCAATGGCTGCGCTCTGGAGCACGCTACAGTGCACGCTACAGGACCGATTCCGCGGGCACCCGCGAGCGCGGCTCGCAGTGCACCATGGCCTCGCCATATAAGGCCACCCCGAGCCCTCACTGTTCTCCGTTTGCTCTCTCCCCCTCTCGTGCATCCCCTAGACCAACCTACCTCTCCCTCTCGTGCCCTCCGCCCACCTCCATGGCCGGAGCCATGTCGTCGGCCTTCTCCTAAATTCGCGCTCTGCGGTCTCTCCCCTCCCCTTTAGACTCCACCAGAGCATCACCAACCTCCCCAAGGACATCTCTCGAGCTCCATTTCTTCCTCTCCGCGGCTGCAGCGTCGTGTCCCACCCTTACCATCGATGCCATCCGCCGCGGGCGATGCGCTGCTTGCGTCCGACCACCCCAGCAATCGTGGCACACCTCGACGGATGCGGCAAGCTCTCCTGAATACGTCGGTGTGCTGGGAGTCGACGGAGGTGGCCTGTGCCGCCGGGGAAAGCGCCAGCGCTGCTCGGCCTCGCCTCCTCTGGTTCCTGTCGCGCCGCGCGGGAGGTTGAAGGCGACCTGCCGCTGGGGCCCGCGCGTCAGCGACCCAGTGGGCGGGCCCTCACGTTTAAGTGGAGACGGCTTCCGCCGTTACCGCCTCTCCCGCGCGAAGGCGTATTTTCATGAAGCCATTTCCGACGTGGCCCCTGCGCGCGTGCGGCTGAGCCGCTGGGCCGGCCCGCTGCCTATCCCTCGCCCGGTGCGCAGGATAAGGGTAAAACCCTTCCCCTTTTCTTTTTCTTTTTCTGTAAACTTGTAAAATCCACAAATAATTCAAATGATATCCAAATTTGATGATTCAAATTTCTAGGGGATCCAAAAATCATGATATATCACATGGTGCTAATTGCACATTTTTCCAAAAACTTTCTCCTGAGAAATATTTATCAAAATCCCATTTCCCATTTCTGTGATGAACTTTAGAAAATCACAGAGAGCTCAAATTTGATCCAAATACCATGATTCAAATTCCTAGATCTTTCGAAGTTCATAACTTAGTTTATGAACATTTTTCTTAATACTTTCTGCACCACAAAAAATAATGAGCCATTTCTTCATATCTGTCAACTTTGCAAATTCATAGGAAATTCATTTGAACTCCAAATCCAGTGAAACCAACTTCCGGATGCTTCTAAAATCATGATTTGTTAAATGGGTGCCTCTGATCATTTTTCAAAAATATATTTCTGTACACTTCTTACAAATCCATAAATCCATTGATTCTAGCATATTGAAATGTTCAGAAATAACCACTGATCCAATTCCAATGAAACCACTCTGGTTATTTTTCATATAACTAGAGATGTCCTAGAAAAGTCAAATTAATATTTTTAGAGCACTTTTATTTCCTACCTTGTTGTGTTGCTTATTATGATTGTTCCGACGTTAGTTGACGAAGTAGATGGAATATGTGGAGATGGACCAGAAGACTTGAAGACTTTGTTAAAACAGGCAAGCAGCCCTTTGACCATGTCTATGAAACCCTTTTTATGCATGTCATATAGCACCATATTGTTGTTGCAACGGGATCATGATGAGGAGGTAACCACTTTTGATGGGTTTCCTCTGTTACTTCCTCGTTGATACTTGCATTGTGCATGACCCTTCCCCCTTATGAGGGTTATGCCGGTGGGAGTAGATAGGATGCTAAAGTAGTTGCTATGCAAAAAGGGACGGGAATATGCATGGTGATGGAGACAAAGTATTTTCAAAAGACTTTTCGAAAACCCCCACCGGGTGCCACTTATGCCCGAGGGAGATGATGAGTTGGGTAGCCACTTGATGACGAAGTGGTGTACCGAGGCAAGTGTGTGTGTTGTTTTCAAAAACGGATTGGTTTAAGTTGCGACCGTTATTCCAACCTTACATGCGCAACCACTCTACCCTTATATGGGAAAGGGCATTATTGATTACCTAGGCTGATACTAGCTTGGAACCTGCATTACTAGTGACGGGGGAGAGTTGGTGCTCTCTCTCGGGACGGGGTCGCGCCAGGTAGGGTGGCCATGAATGTTTTCACAGGGCACCGGATACACCGTTGTGTCCCCTCTCGAATGTTACGATCTCGAGTGAGTCTCGTATGATGTACATCGTGAAGATACGGAACAACGAGTGGACTCCATGTTAGTGTCGTCTAGGGAAAGATAGTGATCGGGTGCTTACCCCAGGTACTTGAGGTACCGCGGGTCATGGATGATACGGAAGTTCCCTGGATCTTGTGGGTAAAGTGTGCAACCTCTGCAGAGTGTAAAACTATTCGAATAGCCGTGTCCACGGTCAAGGACAGTTAGGTAACCGCTCTTGGGCTACGTCCACTTGTTTACAAACCAGTGTGTGTGTGGGAAGAACTACTTGGGTCAAGTCAAAGGACTTGACATGGATGAGTTGGGTTGGAGCCCACTCCCTTATGTTTATATCTGTAACCTGTCCTCTTGGTTACTTGAATTCTCCTGATGCATGTCTTACAAGTTGTTGAACATGTCATTGCACTCAAAACTAGCTTTTCGCAAAAATTTACCTATATCATGCATTGTTGTATCTTGAACCAAAACATGGGTTGCTTCCGAGTACATTCAAAGTACTCATTGGCTTGCCACTGGTTATTTTATTGGCCAGGCATGAAAGAACATGATATGAAGAAGAATACTTCGGTGACGAGCATGCGAGCTAGGATGCTTCCCAATCAGAATGCCTGTAGGGTTAAGGAAGATGGCATGGGTCCAAGTTATCGATGAAGATTTCCGCTGCAATGTTATAATCAAGACATGACCATAATGGTCCTACTTGTGTTATATGATATGTATGGATGTAAGACTCTTGTTATTCAGCTTCTGTGTTCAGTGAGCATTGATCTCTGGGATCACTGTACACGTGCATTCGGTGATCACGACTTATGAGTCGGGGTCCCCACAGAGGACCTATGTAACTCTTGGGCTATTAACGGCCCGTGGTGAAACTGGCCCGTAATGAACAGTGTATCACTTTATACCGATTAACGGCCCATTATTCCGTTGGGCCGTTTCCAGCCCATGTTATCTTTCGGCCTTCTCAGAGCCCATTTATTCTTGGGCTCATTTCCAGCATTCGTTTACTTATGGCCCGTTACTATCATTTTCTGCTTGTGGGCCAAATTCAGCCCATGGTTACAGTCGGCCAGTTTGTGGTCCGTTAATACGTTGGGCCGTTTTCATAGCATCATCAAATACGACCTATTAACGATGGCCCGTTACGGTCGGCCCATGAACGGACGATTCCAACTCTAGCCCGTTTACGGCCATAATGCGACCTGTTATTGGCCCATGTTTGGCCAATCGATCATACGGCCCGTATAAGGCCCATTGATTATATGGCCCGTAGAAGGCCGATTGTTTCTATGGCCCGTAGAAGGCCTACTGTTTCTATGGCCCGTAGAGGGCCCACAGTTTCTACGGCCCGTAGGAGGCCCAGTGTCACTACAGTAAATATTAGCCCATGGTTATTTTGGCCTAGTTTTAAAAAATAGGTTATTGCAGCCACTAGTTAACCGCAGAAAAAGAACTGCAATGACTACAAGCAAAAAAATAAACAAGACAACAAGGAAATAAATAAACAAGCAAGTAACACTAGGCTATGATGGCTATTACACATATTACATCCACTGGGCATCAAAGTTCGCCACCAGTGCAAATATAGGGAACAAACAGCATATCATATACACTGGCGGTCAAAATTGGCCACCAGTGCAAATAAACGCGGCAGCAAAACAAGAGCATAAGTGAAACAACTTCAGAAGAGCTCAAGAAACGTTATCCTAGGTATCCACCATGCTGGCAATAAGCTTAGCAAGCTGATTAGCTTTGTCCTGTTTGGCGCTAAAATCCTCCAACGCTTGCTGTTGCACCAGAAAGTATGCATCTGAATGCTCTAGGGACTTCCGCAGTCCTTCCGCTTCTTGTCGCAGCACAGCTGAACGATGTCCTTCAGCTTGTAGTTGAGACTCAAGAAACTGAACTGATTCAGACAGTGAGTTTGAATAGCTTGTGCAAGCGGTAGTGGCCTGTAACTCCAACACTAAACCAAGACACGATGTGTCACTATCCTGAACCTTATCTGCATTACTTCCTTTACCGTTGCTTAATAAGGCACTCTTCCCCAATATTCTGTCAGCATTCTAAAAGAAGAAACAAGTAGACACATAACAAGTTTAGCATGTACTAGTATATGAAACTCATTTCGGTGAACTAGTTCATTAGTAAGGTGGACGGGATTAAATTACCAAGTCGTCTATTGCCAGGTACTAGTACATAATAAAAGCATCAAACAAACATATATCTATGTCCTATGGTAGCAATGGAATCTTAAATTAGAACAGTTGTTCTTCAGGTTTAGGCACTTGTTCTACATGAACTGAGTACGGTAAGACTCAAGAATATAATACTTAAAAATAGAAAATGAGCTCATAGACCTTACCACATTCTTGGTTCGGGACCAGTACAGAACAAGGCATTCCCAGTCATCGTCCAGTAAATGTGTCTCAGGAGAACGTAAGGGAATTTGATGAGTTTCTTTGCCAGTGAAGTACGTTTTCTTCAGGTAATTCTGGTACTGAAAACCAAGCATTCTTGAAGATAGCAGAGGTATTAGCATAGGTTACCTCATCCTGAGTTTCCAAATCAGTCCTTCTCTATAGAGAAAAATGGGAAAATTTGCTGTATTATAACCATCATGGAGGTAGGATGTATGGGACGAAGCAAAGTAATTGCCATGAATAACATTACTTACACATAACTCCTGGACAAACACCTACAACTGGCATTTTCCTTCATCTTCAGTATAATATTTCCAAGATGGGAACATACGCACATACAATTTAACAACATCAAATGCGATAGATGCTAAACTACGACTAGCTGGTTGTGCCTCCTCCACAGGAATAGGCGTACTAACTGGTGGAGTTGGGTTTCGCCGTGATAGTACTGGCCCTTTGGGCACTAGAGCTGCCTTACTAACTGCTCTTGTTTGGGAGCTCTGTGGTGGAGATGGTGTTGTGTCAATAGGAACTGGGTTACTATTTGCTGGGGTTGGGATTAGATTGGGTGAAGCTGGTTTTCTGTCCATCATAGTAGGGGTACAATCTGTGAGAGTTTGGGTTATGTGTGGTAGGGCTGGTTCTTGTGCATGTACAACCAGGGTGTTATCTCCACCAAGAGGTAGCACTGTTTTATTTGAAGACCATGTTTTTAGTCTGCTAGATACTGGCACCACCCGCTCCAATTCAAATGGCTAATAAACAGGAAACATAGTTGAATGTACAGGCATTGTATGAGAGACAGATGCAATAGATAGTGTGGAAAAAAGAGGGCATGAAATAGTTGACATGTATATTGTTTAACTAAAACGGATAGCATGACATAATTTCAGATATATGATGTCTATCTAAACTGGATAGCATAGCATAACATAATTCAAAGATATGATGAATAACTAAACAGTATAGCATGACATAATTCACCTACATGTTATCTAAGTAATCAGGATCGCATCATTTAATTCACATATGTGATTTATATGCTAAACAGAGGGCATTCGATATGATGTCTGAACTAAGAACATGGTGTTGAATATCGTGTATATGATGTCTAAACTATGCAATGCAAGACACCGTATGCATGATATGAGTAGTATAACCATGCCAAGTTAGAGCATACACGTCAGTGGGGGAATAGGACTGGTCATCTGTCTCTGAATCCATCTCTGAGGAGCTATCGGGACCCAACAAGAGTTCTGCTTCGACAGGTAGCACTGTCTGCTCTGAAGGCCTTGTTTTCACTCCACATTTTTCCATCTCCCACCCAAATGGCTGATTCATAGGAAGAGTAGTTTAATGTACAAACATTGTCGACAAATGGAAATGTAATGAAGAAAAGGATGGGCAAGATATCATTCAAATATATGATGCATGGTTAAACAGGATGGCATTGCACATTTCACATATATTATGGCTGGCTAAAAGACATGAGACTACATAATTCCCATATATGATATAGAAACTAAACAGGTGGCATTACAGAACATGTCTAAACTAAGTAGATGACATATATGATGTCAAAAGTAGGTACTGCAAGGAAACATATGCATGATATGACTAACATCATCATGCCAAGGTAGAGCAAACACCTTGGGGGGTAAATAGGAGTGGTCAGTGGCGTCCGAATCCACCTCAGAACAGACATCTTCCTCTGGATTACAATCTGGAGAGGGGTGGGGAGGGTTTGCCATTGAACCCACCATGGAGCGATGTCTGCATGACATTGTATTGCGGCGCAAAACTCTTCTGCTTTTCTCTACATGTTCAGCATTACTGTGTACAATACCTGACATGCATACGAAAAAAATATGGTGAGATTATGTAAGGAGAGCATGCAAAAATTTAGTGTGATGGTAAAAAACCAGTGGATCGATGTTTTTCCGTTGAACCAAAATAGCCCTAATGGATCGACGTGAATGTATAGTCATAAGTGATGCAACAAGTGTACAACCTCTTTGCCGTAGTCGTCTCGACCTCAGCATCGTTGGGTTGGTCGCTGAAGCAGTTGAGGCAGAGGTGGATGTCAGAGGTGTGGAGGAAGATCTGAGGAATCTGTAGACGGCGTCCAGGGCACTGCTCTATTGTGATGGATCGTTCTATCGTTGGAGCAGCTCCGGTGAGCCGTAAGACATCAAGGCTGAAGCAGCACAAGACAGACATCGTCAATCTCAAGTGGGATTCTAATAGCATCTCCAATAGATAATGGATGTAAAATTAACATCACCAAAAACCACCTCACTACAACAGATGAGGTAAAAACTATTGACTCTGAACATAACTGTCGAAACTGAAATTTACTGTGGAATCTGAATGCTACTGTCGAAACTGAACGCAATGGTAGCAGAGAGGTACTTGACATGTAGTTTAGGGAGGGCCTGCAGTTCATCTTCAACCTGCACCCCCCTGAGCCGCCATGCACCACCGGCCGAACCGCCGGCCCCAGCGCCGCCTCGCCGCCCCGAAACAACTCGCCACCGCTGCCCCGGCCAGCCCTCTAGGCCCCCGCCCCCCACCCCCACACTGGACCCTAAGATAGATTGTGGGGTACCTCTCCGGCGAGCCCCCGTCCCCGCTGCGGGTGGTTCTTCCTTAACTCCGGTGAGCCCCCCCAACCCCTGAAAATCGACTGACCCAAAAGTCGATTCAGTCGACTGAAGTGTGGCTTAATCGGAGCACAGCAGCAGCACGAGCGAGGGGGAGAGTAGCAGCAGCTGGGCGGGCGAGCGATCGAGCGAGAACCGGAGCAGCAGTAGCAGATCCGGCTGGTATGGACTCCACCACCGAAGGGGCCTCGCACTGGGGGAGAGCCACCGTCGGGATGTCGCCCGCGGCGCCGACTTCAAGGTAGCCGCTCCATGGGGGTGCGGGATGGAGGACCGTCAGCACTGGGAGGTCGACTTAAGGAGAAGGTGCGATGCGATGAGTGTACAACCTCTTTGGTGGTGCCGAGTGGGCCTCGGCTTCGTCCGAGGAGTCGGTGAGGATGCTGCGGTTCTGATGGAGCAGGTTAAGGCAGCGTTGTGGGGATGGAGCAGCCGTGATAGACGAGGCGATCGTCGGAGCAGCTCCTTGGAGGTGGAGGACGGGGCGGCTGAACCGGCGGGACGGCGAGATGGACGACGGATCCTCATCCGGGGAGGTGGACGAGGGACGTCGAGCTGTTGCGGTCGACGACGTCGTCGGGGAAGAGGCTCCGGCTGGGCAGCGGTGACGTGGTGGACGGAGGAGGGTGGGGTTTCGCGGCTGGAGCGGAGAGGTTATGGCGGCCTAGGATTTCTAATGGCGAGAAGGGGGCGATGGGAGGGGGTGAAGCATGACTTAGGAACGCGCTTGTCCAAAATGTAGGGTGTGTTACAAAAGTACCCCCCACCGATTTGAACTAGCGGCCCTTTCGGGTCAGGGTTAGAAGGGGGATTTCGCGTGTCGGGATTTGGCAGCTGGAGGGAGTTTTCGTGCGTGTTGTAATTTTGGGATAGCAAGGCGCAGGTTGTGAAGGCGCCAGTTTTGGGAGCACGATATCTGAATTTTTGGGATATAACAAGACACAGGTTGAATTTTAGGGACAAGCCTAATGTGTAGTAATATTGTACTTGTACGTACCAAATCAATTCGCACTTCCCTCAACCAAAAAGAAAATGAAAAAAATAAAACTATTCACACCACACAAAGAGAGAGTCTTGCCCCGTTTTACTATACAAATGCTATTCAAAGCTACTCCCTCCTTCCATCTATATAGGGCCTAATGTGTTTTTCGATGCTAACTTTGACCAAATACTAGAGCAATGATATATGACATGCAACTTACACAAAGCACACCGTTAATTTCGTCTGTGAAAGGTTCTTTCAATGATATAATTTTCACATTGTGCATGTCATGTACTATTAATCTTGTCAATAGTCAAAGGCGGTCTTAAAAATCTCATTACGCCCTATATAGATGGAAGGAGGGAGTATGAATCCATGTTATGTCCGATTAATTTTTTTCGCTTGCTGTATAATGCATGTAACCTACTCATACCAACATTTTAGTGCATTCCATATGTCTATACTACCGCTGCAATTCGAACTAAATTTGAATTCGTTTCTCTATTTCAATAAGAATCTACAATCATGATTGTTGCCAACTTCAACCATCATAGTTTCCTTGCTATCCACCAGATATAAATCAGACGGCCTATAATGCAGGATGGCAGGCACACCATCATCAACAACTCCGTTTTTTATAAGAGTAGAGATAAAATATATTAAATGTAGTATATCATGTTCATAACCACACCATGTGTATCACCATTATATATATTCACACATCCGTCGGTTTGAAACACTATGATAAATTCTTCAAATATCTGAATTCGCTTTTTAAAATGAAGTATATATGATCTCTATTCGTCTTTTACACCCACACAACCCTCTTATCTTTGTAGCTAGCACTAACTTTCTCTTGTGCATGCACACGCATGCATCCCTCTCACCCTCCCTCAGCATTCTCTAGGTCCATCGCGCAAATTCGTCTTTTCACTTTCGGTCGTTCACCCACAGTGTGTGTAGGCCCCCCAGCTCCTTCTTTACGGCACACATCGATCGATATGCCTCTCTAGCCTGGTGTGCCTAGCACAAACACAAGCTTCCCCTCTTCTCTTGTCACCGTCCATGCCTCACTCCCACCACTCTTTTCATCGTTCTCGTACTCGCACACTCGTCCCCCTCGATATAGTATGCCTCAAGTACCACCTCCTACATGCATCCCTCTCTCTCTATCCTTCTCCTCGTGCCTCATTTGCTTCTAACACACACATGCATGTATACCGATCGATCTCCCAACATATACCTAGATCGACTTTAACTACCCCCCATCGATCGATGTACCTCACAAGTTATGTCTCTCCTTTCTCTTACAAAGGGCGATTGATCTTCCTACGTAGTTACGTCTGCTTACCACAGCCACATCATCCCCCCTCATCATTCGTGCATGCCTCCGGACCCGTCTCTCACACGCACGTGCACAGACAACAAGCATCCATCTCCTCTCTTATTGATATTGCGGGCGTGCCCTCCATTTGTCTAGCAAGCCTATCCCACCATTTGTTAGAAGCAACTCCACTACCACCCCCTCCAACACTCTAGCTCTGTCTCTCTGCCAACCTTATTCATCTCCTGCACATATGCATGGATGTCGATCGATCTCCCTTAATACATGAGGCACATCGATCTCCTTAATACATGAGGTGGGCCTCTCTCCTCCTCCACACATATACCAGCCATTGTACCTCTATAGTTAATTGGGCCTCCCTCTTCCCCCACCACACATCGATAGTCGAGCGCTGCAGGTAGGTATCCATGCCACAGAGACAAACTGCACATGTCCCATCTCACGTTCCAGTAGGCCAGCCACTCTATATCTTTCACGTGGGCACACACAAATTCGATGGCACTCTTTATCGATCGCGCGCGCACACACACACACATCATCCCTCTCTTCGATTCTATGGACACCTCAAGCCGATGATACCTCCACTCTCTTCTCGTGGATCGCCCTCTCTATATATATGTTATATGCAGGACTCTATTTCATACACATTGCATATGTTAAATATTTTGATTGACCCCCCCACACACACACACAAAAAAACTCTCAAGAACCCACACACAATATCTCTCTAGGTTTGTATCTCTCTCACACAACCCCGCGTAGGTGGTGTACATATACAAGAAGAGAATAGGTGCACCGTGCACGTACTCATGCTTCGTGCCCAGCCGCAACCGTGCGGGTACACGGTGGAGATCATTTCTCCGTAGAAGCTGAATTTGTTTTTGAAACATCAAGTGGCCAGAGACTCGAAAACTTATTTGCCCATTAGTGACTTGTCAGGGCGGTGGATTTTAGTTTGTACGATAATGCTGCATCCACCTAAAGTAACGATAGTTCTTACGTAAACTTCCTAGTAATTCCCTCTTCGTAGGTGCAGCATTACTCCTAACATTTGTAATATCAGTTTAAACTTGTAATATTGTCATGTCCTATTCCTGCATTTTCAAAATCCTGCGAATCAAACAGGTCCTGAGTTGGTGATGATGTTGTGCCTCCCATCTTTCACCAATAGCCGTTGGATCTAGATCTGACGCATACAAACCAAGCTTCTCTATTTTTGCAAAAAGATGCCCGTACTTGTTCCCTATTTACAAACAACTCCTTGTCTCTCACAATCAGCCTCATCTCCTCCCCACCACATCTAGGAGTAGAAGGCCATGGAAAAATCTAGCGCGATGGCCGTTGCCGGAGCCGTCCACCCCCAATCTTGGTGTTCTGTGCAATGCACGGGCATCTACGCAGGGGAAATTATGTCAAACAGGGCTAGTTGTAAGCAGGCTAGCTCTATAGCCATGATGATAGTGACTGCAGACGGTGAGGCTGACTATGGTATGCCAAACACGGTGCCTATACTCAGGTGTCATCTTCGACGCAGGGTCTTGTTTCTTCACTGTGAGGAGCAGCACGTAATAATTTGACCAACGGATATTCACTGTGAGGAACTGGCTTTGGGTGAATGACACGTGGCCCCAGGGGGTGGCTGGCCCACCTATCATACAGCCAAAGGCAGGTGCAGTAGAGGGCTGAGGAGTTGTACGAAATCCTACGCACCTACGCACACTAACCTAGGGTTGAGTGATCACTCGAATCGCAAGATCAGTTGACTAGAAGCTACGCTAGACCCATGGAGGCGATGAGCGCGAGCATCAGCCGGCTGTGCTAGATAGTCCATGACGCCGGCCTGCGGCCCTGCACCGAGGAACATCTCCAGGTAGTATTGCTTGAGGCCGCCAGGGCGAGGGGCCGCTTGGACGACAGCTTCGTCTCCTTGTTCGACGAGGTCCTCCTCGGTTGCCTCGACAAGTTCACCGTCATCAAGAAGCTTGCGGACAACTTTGACGTAAGCCTCTAGCCGACGCGCCCAGGCTCTGCGATGCCCGCCACCCTCAATGGCCACTATGGTAACAACCTCTTCGACGCACTGGTGGCCCTGCGACTGCCCGTCGTCGCGCCGGAGAATGTCCACCTCGAGGTCGCGCTCGCGGCGCAGCGCCTGGCGCAGCAAGACAACATCGACATAATCACCCACGTCTACATGCAAATCATCCACAAGGACTACTACATGCAAGAGGAGGACGATAGGATGCTGGCCATCTTGGAGCGCAGGGCAACCTTGGACAACACTGTTCAGAAGCACGTTGAGCTCGCCGCCAACGCCGCTGCTCCTCACACGTCAGTTGGTGACCCGGCGCACTAGGGCGTGAGGATGTCGTTGAATGTTGATGGATCCGTATGTATTTTTATCTTTCCGTCAAATCCATGTAGTAGTATATGATACTACAGTAATTATCTTACCTTTCGCATCAACTTCATAATTTTCGTACGTACTCCATGCATGAACGGCACCAGAACCAAACTTCTCATTACTCTAGGAAAAATCGCTATTTTCTATCTATCGGTTGCGCCATGGAGCAGAACCAAATTTTACAAGTTACGAGTTCAAAAGGAAAAGCCTACCATGTTTGCATCGCACCCCCACACGGTTGGTCCGGCACGCCGCTCAAGAGGGAATGCGTGCGGTGTTGCATTTTCACTTACAAGTGGGACCGCAGTTGAGCGAACCGACTATCGGCAAACCTCCACCCCGCCCACCGCGCGATGGCTGAGAAAACCAGAGGGAGAAGAGATGGCCGAAGCACGGACTCCAAGAAAATTGGTGTCAGATGGGACTCGTGTGGGTGGCGTGTGTCGTACTGCTAGACGTGAATGCTAGTTATGGCCCATGCCACCCTACTCTATCGAGCCTATATCAAGGTACGTAAAACAAATTTCCTGCAGTCCGTGCTCAGCCCTCCTCTATCTCTCTTCTTAGTCAGCCAGCGGACATGCGGAGCCCATCGTCTGTTTGCTCACATGCAGCCCCACATGTCAGTGAAAACGCAAGAGGACCCACTAAACCTGCACATCTTTCACCTAGACGTGCTGGCGATGAAAAACAAATACAATAAAGATCTTCGGTGGCCACTTTTGGAGTTACTCAAGAGTAGTAAGATTCTATTTACAGTTTAACCCAAGATGCACATCTCGTGGCTTCAACTACCACTCTATTTTCTTTCATGACACGACCTGGATGCTGGATGTCCCACGTTTCGGCAAAAGGAGGAAGAACCCGACCAAATCTTTGGTTCTGCTCTCGGATTAGACTAGTTGTGCTAACTTAAAATTTTTATTGTGTACTCCCGCCATTCCAAAATACTTGACTTCCATTTGTCCAAAAATGGATGTACCTATATACTAAGACATGTCTAGATACATATATATTTTGACAAATAGAAGGCATGTATTGTGCAACGGAGGGAGTAGAATGGATGCAATTTTTTGTCTTGTAAGAAGAGTACATCCATATATTGATAGAGCGCAATTTAGTAGATGTTCTATCACTTTTAGCTAGCATAGAGGCTAGAGATGAGATTAGCGCACTTGTTGATACTCCTACTAGAATAGAGGCTAGACATGAGACTAGATGCGAGGAAGCAACGTCTACTTCTTTACACTCGAAGAAGAAAGAAGCACGCAAGATCGAGCCTCCGCAGATCAACAATTAATGCATTGAGAAGGCACTAATCCAACTTAAAGGAGTAGTAAAATGTATTCTTGTGGTTCGTGTTTTCTTTGGTCTTGCTTTTCTAGTCAAAATTATCGTTGGAGTTCGTGCAAAACGGAGGTGCGTTTGGGGTCGTGCGTTGGAGTTGGCCTTACAAGTGGGACCGCAGTTAAGGAAACCTACTATCTGCAAACCACCACCTCGCCCGCCGCGCGATGGCTGAAGTTAGAGAAACGACGAGGTTGAAGAGATTGCTCTAGCACGGACTCCAAGAAATAATATGGTGTCAGATGGATGTCGTGGTGGTGGCGTGTGCCGTACTCCTGGACGTGAATGCTTGTTCTGGCCCATGCCACCCTACTACTCCTACTACTTACTCCTACTATATAGTACTAGTATCGAGGATTCGAGGTGCTGGTTACGTACAGCGAACACATTAACATATGGCTACAGTAAAAACACCCGCCCGACGCGCGAAGCATGTGAAGCTAGTACAAATAGTGTACTACTATTGTTGATTGGCCTCATTCGATAACCTGTTGCAATGCACGTACAATTATGTATTCGGAAAATATTTTTTTGCCTCGTCGCACCACTCACTAAGAGAAGCGACTCGAAAGCCATTCATAAATTTAGTAAGTTTATCACACGCATATCATTTTATTACATACAACAGTCATCAACCCACATCGACAACGAGGATACATTATAAATACTAAAGTTTTCACCACACAACAAATAACAAGCCATGAAATGAACTTCAACTCAACCATTCAGCGGCGTTGGAAACACTTGCTTTGGACCACAAGTGATTCTCTGGGACGGGCCATCCGTTGTCGATCTGGAGACCAACGCAGGACCGATCATCCAGGCTAAAGCGGCCTACTATATTAGTACCAGGGTAGGGAACCACCCAAATGTCCGAGGTACAGACATAGTTGCTTCTCATAAATGTGTCAACAGTAGTTGGATCGCCTTTCACCATCATCGGATAGTTTTGTCCAAGGAAGAGCGAGTTTTCTCCAAGACTATCAATTCTGTGCCAGGGAGAAGGAGTTGGCGCTAGCACACTAGTATCCATCCCGAATACCATGCAACGGGTGTTGGAATAGGTCCGGAGAGTGCGACCATGGGAGACACCTGCTTCCTTAGTAGTAACATCATCAGTGGGCTGTATACACACAAGAAGAGGTGATCCATCGGAATTAGTTGCCAGGCGCCACAGAGTATATGGGCGCTGCTCGTCCTCATGCTCGTGATCATCACCATCGGCATCTCCCCCTTGGTTATAAAATTTTTCAAGTATAGGAGGGGGGATGTTCACAGGACCTTGGAAACACAAGAAGAAGGTTAATTAGTAAAGGGAAACTTGCTAACCCGCATGTATGTGGATGAAACAATTATAATTACGGTGGAAGACAAACGTACCGAAACTACTAGGATGTCATGCAAAAACAGTGCCACGAGTGGTGGCAGCAAACACAAGGCCCTCATATTGAATTGCATAACAGTACTCATCCATGTACAGAAACTGATTTTTGAGCAATATCCATCAAGTCGAACCACGAAGGACAGCAACAAGCTTGTCGAAGATAGCAACAACATGATAGTTTTTGTAATTCCAAGAGTGGTTGGGAACTCGACAAATTGCTATCTTCCCTAGAAGACAGTCACCATGATCGTATTTGAACGTGCGTACATTACCGGTGTGCTCAACCTCTGGGCAGTGTGCTGAGATTTTTGGAAGTGGAACCCAGTGACGAGTGTACACATTCACAAGTTCCCACTCGCAGTTGGACCCAATGTAAACAACCCAATCTCCATTTGCGCCCGCCCAAGTGATGACCCACATAGGGGATCTATCGTAGTCCTTTCGATAAGTAAGAGTGTCGAACCCAACGAGGAGCAGAAGGAAATGATAAGCGGTTTTCAGCATGGTATTCTCTGCAAGTACTGAAATAAGTGGTAACAGATAGTTTTGTGATAAGATAAATTGTAACGAGCAACAAGTAACAAAAGTAAATAAAGTGCAGCAAGGTGGTCCAATCCTTTTTGTAGCAAAGGACAAGCCGGAACAAACTCTTATAATATGAAAAGCGCTCCCGAGGACACATGGGAATATCGTCAAGCTAGTTTTCATCACGTTCATATGATTCGTGTTCGGTACTTTGATAATTTGATATGTGGGTGGACCAGTGCTTGGGTGCTGTTCTTACTTGAACAAGCGTCCCACTTATGATTAACCTCTATTGCAAGCATCCGCAACTACAACAAAAGTATTAAGGTAAACCTAACCATAGCATGAAACATGTGGATCCAAACCAGCTTCTTACGAAGCAACGCATAAACTAGGGTTTAAGCTTCTGTCACTCTAGCTACCCATCATCTACTTATTACTTCCCAATGCCTTCCTCCAGGACCAAATAATGGTGAAGTGTTATGTAGTCGACATTCACATAACACCACTAGAGGCTAGACAACATACATCTTATAAAAATATCAAACGAATACCAAATTCACATGACTACTCATAGCAAGACTTCTCCCTTGTCCTCAGGAACAAACGTAATTACTCACAAAGCATATTCATGTTCATAATCAGAGGGGTAATAATATGCATATATGATCTAAACATATGATCTTCCACCAAATAAACCAACTAGCATCAACTACAAGGAGTAATCAACACTACTAGCAACCTACTAGCACCAATCCCGGACTTTGAGACAAGAATTGGATACAAGAGATGAACTAGGGTTTGGAGATGAGATGGTGCTGGTGAAGATGTTGATGGAGATTGCCCTCTCCCGATGAGAGGAGCATTGGTGATGACGATGGTGATGATTTCCCCCTCCGGGAGGGAAGTTTCCCCGGCAGAACAGCTCTGCCGGAGCTCTAGATTGGATCCGCCAAGGTTCCGCCTCGTGGCGGCGGAGTCTCGTCCCGAAAAGTTCCTCCTTATTTTTTTCTAATCGAAAGACTTCATATAGGAGAAGATGGGCGTCGAAGAGCCACCTACGGGCCCACGAGGTAGGGGGAGCGCCCTAGGGGGGCGCCCCCCACCCTCGTGAGCAGGGTGTGGGCCCCCTGGCCTTCATCTTTGACGAGGATTTTTCTTTATTTATTTTAAGACTTTCCGTGCAGTTTCAGGACTTTTGGAGTTGCGCAGAATAGGTCTCTAATATTTGCTCCTTTTCCAGCCCAGAATTCCAGCTACCGGCATTCTCCCTCTTTATGTAAACCTTCTAAAATAAGAGAGAATAGGCATAAGTATTGTGACATAAAGTGAAATAATAGCCCATAATGCAATAAATATCGATATAAAAGCATGATGCAAAATGGACGTATCAACTCCCCCAAGCTTGGACCTCGCTTGTCCTCAAGCGAAAAGCCGATAACAATAAATATGTCCTCATGTTTAGAGGTAGAGGCGTCGATAAAAATAAAATATGGACATGAAGTCATCATGATTATTCTCATAATAGCAACATACATAACTTTTGTCATAAGATTACTTATGTTCAAGTGATGATCTATTCACAATGCAAAAGTATAAATCATAAACCTTATTGGGCTCTGACAAACTATAATCTCAGTCATTGAAGCAATTGCAATTTATCATAACATCGGAAAGAGTCTATGTCAGAGCTAAACAGCAAGTCCACATACTCAACTACCATTTAGTCGTCCATAATTGCTAACACTCACGCAATACTTGTGGTTACGGAGTCTTAATCGGACACAGAGAAAGATAGGGGCTTATAGTTTTGCCCCACAAGCTTTTACCTCAAGGGTAATGTCAACAATAATGGTTCATGCTGCCCTACATCCAACTATATATATATATATCATGTTCTTTCCAACATGATGAGCTTGCCAAAGGATAAAATGAAAAAGAAAAGGTGAAGATCACCGTGACTCTTGCATAAGGTAGAGGATAATAATAAAAGATAGGCCCTACGCAGAGGGAAGCAGAGGTTGCCATGCGCTTTTATGGTTGGATGCATAAAATCTGAATGCGAAAGAACGTCACTTTATATTGCCCCTTGTGATATGAACCTTTATTATGCAGTCCGTCGCTTTTATTACTTCCACATCACAAGATCGTATAAAGCTTATTTCTCCCACACCAATCAATCATACATATTTAGAGCAATTTTTATTGCTTTGCACTGATGACAACTTACTTGAAGAATCTTACTCAATCCATAGGTAGATATGGTGGACTCTCATGGCAAAACTGGTTTAGGGATTTTCGAAGCACAAGTAGTATTTCTACTTGGTGCTGAGAATTTTGCTAGCATGAGGGGGAAAGGAAAGCTCAACAAGTTAGAGGAACCATTACAACATACTTTATCTCAGATATAAGAAAGACATAACTCATTACGTTGTCTTCCTTGTCCAACATCAACTCTTTAGCATGTCATATTTTAATGAGTGCTCCCAATCATAAAAGATGTCAATGATAATATATCTATATGTGAAAACCCCTCTTTCCTTATTACTTCTTATTAATTGCAACAATGACCAAAGCTATGTCTGCTAACTCCCAACAACTTTTAATCATCATACTCTTTCTATGTGAAGTCATTACTCTCAATAATATCAATATGAACTTTTTGTTTCTTTTTATTCTTTTCTTCTTTCTTTTATTCACCCAAGATCATGGCAAAATAATCAAGCCCTTGAATCAACACTAATCTTTATTATATATAACTCACGGACTCAATTACATAGAGAGATCATAAAGCAAAACTCAAAACTAGACCATGCCATAAACTTTATTCTACTAGATCAAGATACTACTAGTAGGATCGAACTAAGAAAAATGATAAAGGTAGGAGTTGTGATGGTGATACGATACCGGGGCACCCCCCCAAGCTTGGCAGTTGCCAAGGGGAGTGCCCATACCCATGTGATTATATCTCCTTCTTTGTTGTTGGTGTAATATTCTTGGCGATGATTCCCCTTAGGATGCGGTTCTCCTCCTCGAGCTTATTGACTTGCTGTTTGAGGTCCATTATTTCCTTACGAAGCTTTCCTGTGACAGCTAAAGCCCCTTGCACCCAAGGGTGTTGCATAGCTGCGGGAGAACAAGTGACACTCCTCTTCATATTTTCATAAGAAAGAAATCTAACATTAGAAGGGATAACCGAGTTTGGAATAGCTGAGCTCTGTAGTCCCCCCATCGTGAACCCAGCTCGGAGGCGAGAGGTGACTTCTTGATCCTCCATGGCATCTACTCTCATCAAGTCAGCCTCCATCTCTTCCTCCGTTGCTGGCCCAAAGTGGTCAGCGTCGCTGTTTGCCCTTGGTTCAGGTGCCGGATTAGATACCCGGCTCTCCCCTATTGACTCTTGAGAAGACATCTTGCTCTAATCCGTACCAGCAACAACTCAAAAACAAAAAACAGAGGAAATTTGCGTGATACGGGAGTCAAAACCTTTGGGAGAATATATAATGAATTTTTACTGACCAAAATATGTATCGTGCAAGAAAACGGAGTCCAGAAGGCACACGAGGTGCTCACGAGGTAGGGGGGCGCGCCCAGGGGGTAGGGCGCGCCCACCAACCTCGTGGGGCCCTCGTGTCCTTCCCAGACTGCTACTTATTTTTCTATTTTTCTAAATATTCCAAAACAGAGAAATATTTCCTTAAAATTGTTTTGCAGTCGGTTTACTTACCGTACCACATACCTATTCCTTTTCGGAGTCTGAAATGTTCTAGAAAGTGTCCCTTATGTATTCCTCCAGGGTTACGGTTTCAATAATATTGGTTTCAACATTTATGGGATTACCTGAGATATAATGTTTAATTCTTTGACCGTTTACCACCTTCGGATTTGTGCCCTCGAAGTTGTTGATTTTTATGGCACCGGAACGATAGACCTCCTCGATAACATAGGGGCCTTCCCATTTAGAGAGAAGTTTTCCTGCAAAAAATCTTAAACGAGAGTTGTATAGCAATACATAATCACCTACATTAAACTCATGCTTTTGTATCCTTTTGTCATGCCATCTTTTAACTTTTTCTTTAAACAACTTGGCATTTTCATAAGCTTGGGTTCTCCATTCATCAAGTGAGCTAATATCAAATAACCTCTTCTCACCGGAAGGTTTAAAATCATAGTTAAGCTCTTTAATAGCCCAATATGTCTTATGTTCTAGTTCGAGAGGTAAGTGACATGCTTTTCCATAAACCATTTTATACGGAGACATACCAATAGGATTTTTATATCCAGTTCTATAAGCCCATAATGCATCATCATGTTTCTTAGACCAATTCTTTCTAGACCTATTAATAGTCTTTTGCAAAATTAATTTGAGCTCTCTATTGCTCAACTCTACTTGACCACTAGACTGTGGGTGATAAGGAGATGCAATTCTATGATTAACATCATATTTAGCAAGCATTTTACGGAAAGCACCATGAATAAAGTGTGAACCACCATCAGTCATTAAATATCTAGGGACTCCAAACCTCGGAAAAATAACTTCTTTAAGCATTTTAATAGAAGTGTTATGATCAGCACTACTAGTTGGAATAGCTTCTACCCACTTAGTAACATAATCAACAGCAACTAGAATATGTGTGTATCCATTAGAGGCAGGAAAAGGTCCCATATAATAAAACCCCCAAACATCAAATGGTTCAATAACAAGTGAATAATTCATAGGCATTTCTTGACGTCTACTAATATTACCAATTCTTTGACATTCATCACAAGACAAGACAAACTTACGAGCATCCTTGAAGAGAGTAGGCCAATAAAAACCAGATTGCAATACCTTATGTGCAGTTCTATCACCAGCGTGGTGTCCTCCATAAGACTCGGAATGACACTTGCGTAGGATCTGTTCCTGTTCATGCTCAGGTACACAACGTCTAATAACACCATCTACTCCTTCTTTATAAAGATGTGGGTCATCCCAAAAGTAATGTCTCAAATCATAGAAGAACTTTTTCTTTTGCTGGTATGTGAAGCTAGGTGGTATAAACTTAGCAACAATATAATTAGCATAATCAGCATACCATGGAGTACTACGAGAAGTACTTATAACATTTAATTGTTCATCAGGAAAGTTATCATTAATAGGCAGTGGGTCATCAAATATTTTCTAACCTAGACAGGTTGTCTGCAACGGGGTTCTCAGCTCCCTTTCTATCAACAATATGCAAATCACATTCTTGTAGTAAGAGAACCCATCTAATAAGTCTAGGTTTAGTATCTTTCTTTTCCATAAGGTATTTAATAGCAGCATGATCAGTTTGAATAGTTACTTTAGAGTCAACAATATAATATCTGAACTTATCACAAGCAAATACAACTGCTAAAAGCTCTTTTTCAGTAGTAGCATAATTTCTTTGAGCATTGTCTAGAGTCTTACTAGCATAATGAATAACATTTAATTTCTTATCAACTCCTTGCCCTAGAACAGCACCTACAACATAATCACTAGCATCACCCATAATTTCAAAGGGTAAATTCCAATCAGGTGCCTGAACAATAGGTGTAGAGACTAATGCTTTCTTAAGTATTTCAAATGCTTCTACACAATCATCATCGAAGACAAATGGTATATCTTTTTGCAATAAATTAGTCAGAGGCCGAGAAATTTTTGAGAAGTCCTTAATGAACCTCCTATAAAATCCAGCGTGACCAAGGAAACTTCTTGTACCTTTGATGTCCTTGGGACATGGCATCTTTTCAATAGCATCAACCTTGGCTTTATCAACTTCAATACCTCTTTCAGAAACTTGTGCCCAAGACAATACCTTCATTTACCATAAAGTGGCACTTTTCCCAATTCAAGACAAGATTAGTTTCTTCACATCTCTACAAAACTCGATCAAGATTGCTCAAGCAATCATCAAAAGAGGAACCATAGACGGAAAAGTCGTCCATGAAAACCTCACAAATATGTTCACAAAAGTCAGAGAATATAGCCATCATGCATCTTTGAAAGGTAGCAGGTGCATTACATAAACCAAAAGGCATACGTCTATAAGCAAAAGTACCAAAAGGGCATGTAAAAGTAGTCTTTGATTGATCTCTAGCCGACACAGGTATTTGAAAGAAACCAGAATAACCATCTAGAAAGCAATAGTGTGTATGTTTGCATAATCTTTCTAGAATTTGATCAATAAAAGGTAAGGGGTAATGATATTTCTTAGTAGCTTTATTTAATTTGCGAAAATCAATTACCATCCTATAACCTGTGATAATTCTTTGTGGAATCAATTCATCTTTATCATTACGAACAACAGTAATACCTCCCTTCTTAGGGACACAATGTACATGACTTACCCACTCACTATCAGCAATGGGATAGATTATACATGCCTCCAGAAGCTTAAGTATTTCTTTCCTTACCACTTCTTTCATTTTAGGATTCAGACGTCGTTGAGGATCACGAACTGGTTTGGCATCTGCTTCCAAATTTATTTTATGTTGACATAGAGTGGGACTAATGCCCTTAAGATCATCAAGAGTATATCCAATAGCAGCACGATGCTTCTTCAGAGTTTTCAATAATCTTCCTTCATCATGCTTTGAAAGGTTAGCACTAATAATAACAGGATATATCTTCTTTTCATCAAGATAAGCATATTTAAGATTATCAGGCAAAGGTTTAAGTTCAAAACACGGGATCACCCTTGGCTGGAGGAGGATCCCCTAAAATTTCAACAGGCAAGTTGTGTTGCAGAATAGGTTCATGTTTAAAGAATACTTCATCTATTTCCCTTCTTTCATTCATGAACATATTATTTTCATGGTCTAGCAAATAGTGTTCTAAAGGATCACTAGGAGGTACGACAATAGAAGCAAGACCAATAATTTCATCCTTACTAGGTAATTCTTCCTCACGATGTTGTTTACTAAATTTAGAGAAATTAAACTCATGAACCGTATCATCCAAGCCAATAGTAACAACATTCTTTTCGCAGTCTATCTTAGCATTAACAGTATTCAAGAAGGGTCTACCAAATATAATGGGACAAAAGCTATCTTGCGGAGAAGTAAGAACAAGAAAATCAGCATTATATTTAGTTTTCCCACACAAGACTTCAACATCTCTAACAATTCTAATTGGTGAAATAGTATCTCTATTAGCAAGTTTAATTGTGACATCAATATCTTCTAACTCAACAGGTGCAATATCATGCATAATTTCTTTGTATAAGTCATGAGGTATAACACTAGCACTGGCACCCATATCACATAAGCCATGATAACAATGATCTCCTAGATTAACAGAAATAACAGGCATGCCTACCACAGGTCTATGTTTATCTTTATCACAAGGTTTAGCAATTCTAGCAGTTTCACCTTCGAACTGAATAACATGCCCATCAATATTATCAGACAAGAGATCTTTAACAATAGCAATTTTATGTTCTACTTTAACTTGCTCAGGAGGTGTATAAGTTCTAATATTGCTTTTACGAACAACAGTTGAAGCTTTAGCATGATCCTTTACTCTAACAGGGAAAGGTGGTTTCTCAACATAGGAAGTAGGAACAATAGGATCATTATAAGTGACAGTCTGTTCTTCAACTTTAATAGGTGCATCTACTTTTACTTCTATGGGAGGATGATATTTAAACCACTTCTCCTTAGGAAGATCAACATAAGTAGCAAAAGATTCACAGAAAGAAGCTACTATCTCAGAGTCAAGTCCATATATAGTGCTAAACTTACGGAAAATATCAGTATCCATAAAAGATTTAACACAATCAAACTTAGGTGTCATACCTGACTCTTTACCTTCGTCGAGGTCCCAATCTTTAGAGTTGCGTTTAATTCTATCCAATAAATTCCATCTGAATTCAATAGTCTTCATCATAAAAGAGCCAGCACAAGAAGTATCGAGCATGGTGCGATTGTTTTCAGAAAGCCGAGCATAAAAACTTTGCATAATTATTTCTCTTGGGAGCTCATGATTGGGGCATGAATATAACCTTTATTTAAGCCTCCCCCAATCTTGAGAGATGCTTTCTCCTTCGCGAGGCCAGAAATTATATATATAATTGCGATCACGATGAACAAGATGCATAGGGTAATACTTTTGATGGAATTCCAACTTCAATCTTTTGTAGTCACATGATCTCATATCATCACATAGCCTATACCATATCAATGCATCTCCCTTCAAAGATAAAGGGAAGACCTTCTTCTTAGCAACATCATCGGGTATACCTGCAAGCTTAAATAATCCACAAACTTCATCCACATATATTAAGTGCTCATCAGGATGCTTTGTTCCATCTCCTGTAAAAGGGTTAGCTAGCAGTTTTTCAATCATAGCCGAAGGAAATTCAAAAGGAGTTTCATTTTCAATAGGTTCAGTAGGTGGAGGAGCAACTCTTTGCTCTACTGGACGGGGTAAAAATACCCCGAACAAGCCCCTCAGAGAATTACTTTCCATAGTAACAAGTGACAGTAAATTTCAGCACACTATATAAATTTTTCCTTACCAAATTCCACCCACCAAAGGCGCTACACTCCTTGGCAACGGCGCCAGAAAAGAGTCTTGATGACCCACAATTATAGGGGATCTATTGTAGTCCTTTCGATAAGTAAGAGTGTCAAACCCAACGAGGAGCAGAAGGAAATGATAAGCGGTTTTCAGCAAGGTATTCTCTGCAAGTACTGAAATAAGTGGTAACAGATAGTTTTGTGATAAGATAAATTGTAACGAGAAACAAGTAACAAAAGTAAATAAAGTGCAGCAAGGTGGCCCAATCCTTTTTTTAGCAAAGGACAAGCCGGAACAAACTCTTATAATAGGAAAAGCGCTCCCGAGGACACATGGGAATATCGTCAAGCTAGTTTTTATCACGTTCATATGATTCACGTTCGGTACTTTGATAATTTGATATGTGGGTGGACCGGTGCTTGGATGTTGTTCTTACTTGAACAAGTGTCCCACTTATGATTAACCTCTATTGCAAGCATCCGCAACTACAACAAAAGTATTAAGGTAAACCTAACCATAGCATGAAACATGTGGATCCAAATCAGCCCCTTACGAAGCAACGCATAAACTAGGGTTTAAGCTTCTGTCACTCTAGCAACCTATCATCTACTTATTACTTCCCAATGCCTTCCTCTAGGCCCAAATAATGGTGAAGTGTTATGTAGTCGACGTTCACATAACACCACTAGAGGCTAGACAACATACATCTTATCAAAATATCAAACGAATACCAAATTCACATGACTACTCATAGCAAGACTTCTCCCTTGTCCTCAGGAACAAACGTAATTACTCACAAAGCATATTCATGTTCATAATCAGAGGGGTAATAATATGCATATAGGATCTGAACATATGATCTTCCACCAAATAAACCAACTAGCATCAACTACAAGGAGTAATCAACACTACTAGCAACCTACTAGCACCAATCCCGGACTTTGAGACAAGAATTGGATACAAGAGATGAACTAGGGTTTGGAGATGAGATGGTGCTGGTGACGATGTTGATGGAGATTGCCCTCTCCCAATGAGAGGAGCGTTGGTGATGACGATGGTGATGATTTCCCCCTCCGGGAGGGATGTTTCCCTGGCAGAACAGCTCTGCCGGAGCTCTAGATTGGATCCGCCAAGGTTCCGCCTCGTGGCGGCGGAGTCTCGTCCCGAAAAGTTCCTCCTTAGTTTTTTTTCTCATCGAAAGACTTCATATAGGAGAAGATGGACGTCGGAGAGCCACCAGGGGGGCCCACGAGGTAGGGGTGGTGCCCTAGGGGGGGCGCCCCCCACCCTCGTGAGCAGGGTGTGGGCCCCCTAGCCTTCATCTTTGACAAGGATTTTTCTTTATTTATTTTAAGACTTTCCATGGAGTTTCAGGACTTTTGGAGTTGCGCAGAATAGGTCGCTAATATTTGCTCCTTTTCCAGCCCAGAATTCCAGCTGCCGGCATTCTCCCTCTTTATGTAAACCTTGTAAAATAAGAGAGAATAGCCATAAGTATTGTGACATAAAGTGAAATAACAGCCCATAATGCAATAAATATCGATATAAAAGCATGATGCAAAATGGACGTATCACCAAGCCTTGCCCTCAAGCGATAGCATCTTAACATCATACGTATCATTATCAAGCGACATCAACTCGCACAGGGTGAGGCCTCCGTCGTGCCGGCTCTAGTCATCAGGGTCACGGCGAAGAAGATAGGGGAGATCAAACCGCTCCTTGACTCTTGGGTTCTTTGTAATGATGTTATTAGTTGAGTCGAGAATGGGCTTGAACGAACCTGCCATGCTAGCCGAGGTGATGACGTCGCACCGATCAATGAGTTCCTCCGCCACGTCATCTTTCAGATCGGGGCAAGAATAACGGGGTCGTTTCTGGCCTGTTCCCTCCATGGAGAAGACGATCGAACAATGGCAGAAGAAAGGGTGAAGGGCTGAAGGAAAATGGAGGAGGGAGAGGAAGAGCGTGCGACATCAGTTCCAAATCAAGAGGGAAAGGCGAAGAGTCGGTGGACGGTTGCGAGTTTGGCACGGTTCACGAAGAGGCGCCCCGGCCTACACGTCCGTTCGAAAATACTCCTACTGCACGCCGTCGTCTCACTGATATGTTGGAACGGGACCACATGTCAACGAAACATGGTGTGTAATTTCTCGTGCAAAATGCGATCTGGCCGCGTTGGCCCGAGGTGCCGCATTGGTTATCGACCTTTGTTTTTTTCTGGCGTGCCGATCAGTTTTGAAGCACGACTAACTGGTACTGTACGTGGAGAGGATGACAGCAGGGACCCGCCAAGGTCATGGCAGCACGCAAGCAAGTGCCTCCTTATTTCAAGCCAATAAAAAAATGGCTCCTCCTAGTGGATTTCTGACATCTGGGTCCCATGCCATTGTCAACGTAGTCAATAAACGAGAGAATTGCACAACGAGCGGCTGACACCAGGGACCCAGCAGCTCGCCCAGTTATTTTTGTTATGGGTTAATTTGACAAATGCCACTCCAAATCTGGTGTATCCGAGAAATGCCACTGCAATTTCCAAACTTTGAATAATGCCATTTCATGCCATTTCTAGTGGCATTTTTCGAAGTCTGGAGTGGCGTTTTTCAAAGTTTGCAAAAATTGCAGTGGCATTTTTCAAAGTTTGGAAATTGCAGTGGCATTTTTATGAATCGCCATAATTGGAGTGGCATTTATCTAATTTATTTTTGAGATGGAAGCAGGGTGTCAACTGGGCTGTGCGGGACACTCTGGCCTGTCCAGACAGCCTTTTCTTTTATGTTTACCACAGACCAGCCCAGTAGTTTTTTTTCTTTCTGAAAATAGCTAGCCCAGTTCTTTTGTGATTTGTCAAGTAAGTTGCTTTATCAGGCCTGCTGGGTTGCAAATCTTTCAACACGAGGAGAGCTTCATTCGGCTGGCCGAGAAAATGGCCTATCAGTAATGAGAAATGGGATGTACATTTTTAAAACACATCAAACCGGCAATTATTTTCAAATATCTTTTTTTCATATCGAGATTTTAAATTGCATTAATTTTTATGCGTGGACAATTTATTGGATTTTATATTGATATACATTTATTTTTAAAATCAGTCTGAATGTGACTCAAAATTTCGGGATTAAAAATAGTTCAGACTGCACCGACATATGCAAAATTTTGTATAATTTTTTAACCGTGGCCACAATATGGGCTGTAATGCTAACATAAAGAATATGGGCTCCAAAAAAACCCGTAAGAATTAGCAAATGGGCTGTAAATTATTTGAAATAATGGCAGATGGGCTGTATGCTGTTTTCCACAGATTTGAGGCTTTCCACAGATGGCCTGTATATTGTTGGATGTCCATCCAACGGCCGTCGTGCTTCTTCAATCTCTGCTCTTCCTGCTCCAGCCGCTCAAACAAGCGCCGGTGGGACTGCCTGCTCCCTCCTCCCCGCGGCCGGCTGTTACAGTCGTACTCCCCTCCGCGTGGGTATAAAAAACAATGGACGAGTCTTCCCTGCCTCCGTGTCATTCCCTTCCTAGGCCTCACCGTCGTCCACCGCCCTGGTGCCCTCGGCGTGGCATGGTCAGCGTGGTCAACGACCGATAAGCATCTGAAGTGGAATGTACGTGGAGAGGTTGACAGCTGGGTCCACGGCCGCACGCAAGGAAATGCCTCCTTATTACACGCAAAATAATGATTTCCGCCACCTGACATCTAGGACCCACCGAAACGGCCTCTGTATTTCGCGAAAAAAACGTTACCGCCGCTGACAACTCGGACCCACCAGCTATATCTTCGCACGCAAGGAAGTGCCTCCTTATTACGCACAAAAAAATGAATACTCCCCCTGCTAGCTGGGACCCAGTATAGTGGGCCTACTAAGTTGACGGGGACGAAGGGCTTTGTCAACTTAGTCAATATGCACGATTCTAGCTCCAGTGACCGTACGATGTCCATCCAACGGCCGTAGTGCTTCTTCAACCTCTGGTCTTCTTGCTCCAGCCGCCCAAAGCAGTGCCGGTCGTGCCGCCTGCTCCTGCCTCCCATGTCTGGCTGTGCTGCCGCGGAGGCCTCACCGCCCCCATACTACTCCCACCGCTGGCCAGGCCATCCCTCCAGTCCACTCACCCACACCCCCTGTTATTCTGCGGCGACGGTAGCGCAGCCGAACCAGTGAACCATCGTACTCCTCTCCGCGTGGGCATCCACTGCCGCGTTTTCCCCGGCTCCGCGCCGTCCCCTTACTAGGCCTTGCCGTCATTCACCGCCATGGTGCTCTCGGCGCGGCGTGGTCAATGTGGTCAACGACTGAATTCCATCGGAAGAATACTGTACGTGGAGAGGCTGACAGCTGGGTCCACTGCAACTGCAAGGAAGTGCCTCCTTATTACACGGAAAATAATTATTCCTCCACCTCACAGCAGGGACCCACCGGACGCCCACCAGTATATCACGAAATAAACGTGCATATTGACTAAGTTGAGAAAGCCCTCCGTCCCCATCAACTTAGAAGGCCCACAAGTCAGCCTGCCACTAAGGTGGGTCCCAGCTAGCAGGGGGTATTCATTTTGGGATTAAAATCAGTTTGGACCGCACCGAAATATGCAAAATTTCGTATAATTTTTTAACCGTTGCCACAATATGGGCTGTAATGCTAAGAAAAAGAATATGGGCTCCAAAAAATCCATAAGAATTAGCAAATGGGCTATAAATTATTAGAAATAATGGCAGATGGGCTGTATGTTGTTTTCCACAGATTTGAGGCTTTCCTAAAAAAAGGTTGACGCACAAGCACTGATTGTTGGATGTCCATCCAACGGCCGTCGTGCTTCTTCAATCTCTGCTCTTCCTGCTCCAGCCGCTCAAACAAGCGCCGGCGAGACAGCCTGCTCCCTCCTCCTCGCGGCCGGCTATGCTACCGCGCAGGCCTCACCGCCCGACCGTACTCCCATCGCTGGCCTAGCCATCCCTCTACTCACCCACACCTGCTGTTATTCTCTGGCGATGGTAGACGAACCAGTAAACCCTCGTACAGTCGTACTCCCCTCTGTGTGGGAAACAACTGCCAAGTCTTCCGTGCCTCCGTGTCGTCTCCTTCCTAGGCCTCACCATCGTCCACCGCCCTGGTGCTCTCGGTGCGGCGTGGTCAACGTGGTCAAGGAATGACTTCCATCGGACGTGGACTGTACATGGAGAGGCTGACAGCTGGGTCCATGGCCGCAGCAAGGAAGTGCTTCCTTATTACACGGAAAATAATGATTCCTCCACCAGACAGCTAGGACCCACCGGACGGGCCACTGTACTTCGCGAAAAAAACGTTTTCCCCCTGACTGTTGGGACCCACCAGCTACATCTTCGCACGCAAGGAAGTTCGTCCGGGCAAAAAAATACGAATCGCCCCCTGACTGCTAGGACCCACCATCTACATCTTCACAGGCAAGGAAGTGTCTGAAAGTTGGGACCCAACTGGTCGAAGCATACGTAGCGTTGTCATTCTGGTCGTGAACGTGTACGTACATACTGGTCGATGTAGAGGCGTGCACGTGTCGTAGTAGAGGTGCGCATGTGTCGTAGTAGAGGCGCGCACGTAGCATGTACACGTACGTACAATGGCCAGGGTGCAAGAAAGAAAATGCGGCCACATATGTGTACATACGGGCGGGGTCTCGAACGCCTACTCGCGCATACGTACGGCCAGGGCTCGTGTACATGGCTGGGTCGGAATGGAGAAACAGCGTCGTCGTCATGTTCATGGGGAGGCAACGGAATGTGTCGTGTTCATTGGGAGGCAACGGAATGCGTCGTGTTCATCGCGAGGCAACGGAATGCATGGGAGCCAACCGGCTGGGTCGGAATGGAATGCGTGGTCGTGTTCATCGGGAGGGCTTGGACGCAACAGGCGATGGAAACGAGGCCTGGCGTACCGCACAACGGAGGAAACGGACCTCCTATGTTCAAAATGGGGTCCTGCTGATCGGGAGGGGTCTGGCGTACCATAAAAAGGAGGAAACGGACCTCCTACGGTCGAATCAGGGGTCATGTTCATCGGGAGGGGTGTGGCGTACCGCAAAACGGAGGAAACAGACTTGTATTGGAGCTCTACGGTTGAAACGGGCATCCTGTTCATTGGGAGGGGTGTGGCGTACCACAAAACGGGACTCCACAGGATATTGTTCATCTCCACCGTCGACCCCCTCCAGCCTCCACGAGCTACTATTCATCCACCGTCGACCTCCTCCAGCCTCCACCGGCTACTGTTCAACCAGCCCTCTCCACGGGCTCCTGTTCAACCACCCCTCCACGGGCTACTGTTCATCCTACCCTCCACCGTCTACTGTTCATCCAGCCCTCCACGGGGTGGTCCTGTTCATCCAGCCCTCCACGGGGTCCTTTTCATCCAGCCCCAACCGGCTTGATCGATCGGGGTCCTGTTCATCCAGAGGCAACACCACGGGGTCCTGTTCATCCACCCCCACCGGGAACTGTTCATCCAAACACCCCCCCTGCAACGCTCACTGTTCATCCAGAGGCAGCATCGATCGGCTTCAGTTAGCAGCAGTAGCAATGGAATCGCTTGATCGGGTTCAGTTAACAGCCATCGATCGATCGCTCGGGTTCAGTAACGCGTAGCCTGGAGTGCAATCGCTCGGGTTCAGTTAGAGCCCAACGCCTCATTCGGGTTCAGTTAGAGCCAACGCCTCGCACACATGCGCGTACGTGTATGAGAGAAGCGTGCATCGCTCGGCCCCCGACCTCCCACCGTAACCGGGAACTCCCCAAAATTTTCCTCACCCTTGCTTCTACCACGGTTTCTTCCGTCATGGACGACCCAAAGAATGTCATGCAGCTGCCTCCGGCCCGCCCAGGACAAAAAGCCCATTTTCTGTCATGATTTTTTGTCATAGAAGTAGGAGCCCACCACATCTATGATGATACCAGGTTTTGTCACAATTATCGTCATAGAAGTGTCATATGTATGACAGAAAAAAAATTCATTCGGCCCAAAATGTCACGGATGTGTCTTTTTTTGTAGTGCTCTGTGTTGGCTCGTGCTCCGGAGCTGCCCTTGCGCGACGGCAGGGTGGGTTCTGGTGGCACGACAGCGAGGAAGAGTCCAGTGGCGCGATGGCGAGGCGAAGTTTGGCGGCGTGCGACAGCATGGTAGGGGCGGCGGCGCGCTGGAAGTGCCGACGGGATTGGGGTTCGTGGGTTGTGCGGGTAGATGGGTTATATTCTGCAGGGGGCGCGGGTTGAATACTCCAAACGACATGATGTTTTGTGCAAAAACAAAAAAAAATTCCGGATCCACTTAAAAGGGGACTACGAGTTGAATTCTCAAAAAACAGAGGCACTTCTATGTAAAAACACCGCGATGGTGAACCCGAAAGACTCAACCCGTGTTTTATTACTAGGGAAAGATAAAGAATGATGAACCACGGTTGTATACTTGTACTATTAAAGATTAAATATGGTAAAGAAAGAGGCAAAATATATTCTGGTTGCTGAACAAGGTGAAGCGGAATGCCCATATTGTGCCCTCCTCCATGTAGAAGGCACGCACGACTCTAGTCCAACCCCTTTTGATGGCCAACCGCCCATCCTTCACAGTCTTCATGAAAACGTCTAGATAATCATCGTGCTCTAGTAGAAACACTTTAACCTGTGCATGCCCACCAATCATGTAGTTTGAGAGGTAATCTTGATTCAACTACTTTGGCAACCACTACAAAGGAAAAAGATTCAGACATTGTCATCTAACACAACTCATTATGGGCAGTAAAAACAAGGCTGCAGAGTTCTTACTTACCATCCTGCAGTTCGTTGTTGTCTTGGATAAAGTGTAAACAAATAGTTTAATTGCCATCTTTGGACCCATTTTACTAACAATCTTTATCATCTTCCTCACTTGATGCTGGTTCATCGATATCTCATTGCCCCATACGCAGAAAGGGTCAAAGCGCGGATCTTTACCAATGACATATGTACCTAAAAGCACCAAGTTAATATTAGAAGCTAAACAGGAATTGCACAATGATGTAATACAACACTCTTTTATAATATGTCTATATACATCTGTATGTGGTAGTCCATTTGAAATATCTAAAAAGACAAATATTTAGGAACGAAGGGAGTATCTTATAACATCCAGTATACTCACATATTAGATGAATTAACATCTTATATTATTGTCCAGAAGGAGTTTAGTGCATTCTTACAAATTATCTGCTGATTAACTGCTGCTGTATCCAGGGGTTATAGTTAGTTTGATTTAGTTCGGGCTCAAATAGCCCTAAAGTATATATAAACATGAGGGCTAGTTTGAGCTAGTTGCATCTATAACCCACCTAAAAAACTATCCAACCCAAGAGGTGATAATTGGAGCTAGTTCTCCTAGTGCATTTATTGTCAATCTAACCCTGCCATCCAAACAACTCTTTGGATGGAGTTAATTCAGGGTTAGTAATGAGCTAGGACCTAACTCTAACCTCTAGCTAAGTTGAATATCCAAACAGGGCTGTGTTGTTGTTGTTGCTGCTGCTCTTCTATGTGTATCTAGACATCATTGGAACATTAATGTAACACTCTTCCTTGTTGCTACGTAGCCTAGGATTGCATATTTAGACATTAAGTATAGTGCATGTTTCTATGTAGCCTCAGATATATTACATATGGCCCTAGTTAACCTAACGATAAATGGGTTGCAGATATATTCAGTTAAAAGTCCGATTCATCGATTAGTCCCTTATCAGCCGCCGTCCTATATGGTACCAACTACCGATATCCTGAATAGTGAGTAGATATAAGCCATGGGATGAAACTAACCTTGATGGAAAATAGCAGTCGTTCCCAAAATTGTCCTGTGTAGGTACATCGAGAAGCATGTTAAGCACAACAGTTCGTACTTGCACATATAGAACATCACGTTGTGAATAACTGGAATAAACAAGGCATACTATGAACAACCAAAGATAGCATTTGAAACTGGACATATGCTAACTACAAACAACCGAACAATCAAAAAACTTTAAAAGAGGCAAATGCTAGTTATAACAGGCTTAACACCAAACAAATATATGCATTCCTATCGGTATGTTTAAAATTGTATTGATGAAATGTATTGCATAGTAAATAATTGCACATGTAGACCATCACATTGTGGACAACTGAAATAAACAAGGCATACTGCAAACAACCAGATATATCAATTAAAACTAGACATATTCTCACTACACTATAAAAGGGACTCGACAAAACAAATCATGTGTTTCCCCCTGTGAAGAGGCACGTCAAAACAAATCATGGGTTTCCTCACTTGTCACAGATGGGATTGTTCCCGTGTGAAGAGCACGGAGCCTGGATGCATTCCATGTTGTCGCGGATGGGCTCCTTCCCCTTGGAAGAGCACGGCTGTAGGGTGCCCTCCCTGATGTCGCCGACGGGAGCTTTCCCCTTGGAAGAGCCGGAGAGGGTGCCCTTCTCGTGGTCGCCGTCGATGGGGTCTGACTTGGAAGCTGCGGATCCCAAGTCAGCATCGCAGAACGTGTCCTTCAGAAATGAAAAAAGGGGCTCGATGGCGATGTAGAATGGCAGATTGTTGACGGCGAGCCAGAGGAGATCAGCGGCGGGCCAATGGATGAGATCGACGGTGGTTGAACCCAAGGGGTTGGGGGTGGGCCACTTAACCTGTGACATAGCCCGCCTCAGGCCGTCGCTGTCAATAACCTCGATGTCGTAGCCGGCAGCCGAGACATGCCCGCATACTCTAGCCTGCTGCTTGAGTGCGTGCCACTAGTAGTGGTCGTCAGCTTCCTCGGCGACGTCAGACGGAGAGACCGCTATACACCTCTTTTGGGCCAGTCGCTCCTCGAGCTCCACGGGAAGCGTAGCAAGCCTTAGGCTGTGACGGTCTGGAGTGGGGGATGGGGATGGGGATGGGGATCTGTGGGAAAGGGGGCATCTGGCTGGTGTCATCTAAGAAACTCAGGGCGGCCTGGGTATGGAGATCAGTGGGTAAGTTGCACAGGCAAACCGGCAGATGTTGACAATGGAGGCCTTGCGGCGGCGGGGACCTTGCTAGGGTTTCGAGCGAGGGAGGGGCATGTGTATGTGCATGCATGCATGCCCGAGGTGGTTTTGGTTTGTGTGTGTGTGGAGGGGGAATGGGTGTTTGAGGAAATGACGCAGGTACTAGAAATTTTACTACGCGGGAGTCAAACGCGGGAATGAAATGCCGGGCTATTAAATTTTTTGATGATAGTGCATCACACACGGTCCAGAGATAACAGCCGTGTCTTATGAAACAGAAATACCCTTGAGGCGGGCAGATATTTTCTAGGGATGCAGGCGGGATTGGGAATAGGAAACATCTCACACGGTCCTGAGATAACAACCGTGTGTTATGAAACAGAAAAACCCTCGAGGCGGGTAGATATTTTCTAGGGATGCAGGCGGGATTGGGAACAAGAAACATCACACACGGTCCGGAGATAACAACCGTGTGTTATGAAACAAAAAAACCCTCGAGGCGGGCATACATTTTTGAGAGGGGGGGCTCGTGGAGCCCAATGTACTGTGCGGATGTGTGCATGACAGGGGCTCCGGCGTGGCACACGGTTAGTTTGAGTGAACCGTGCCTGTTGCGCCATCCAACTTGTCTAATGTTCATAAATTTGGCAAAAAATGACACGGGAGAGGGTCAGAAAACGAACACACTTGCATGTGGACTGAATTTATGTATCAAAAGGGTGGTTTGATTGTGAAATACCAAATGCAACTTCGATGTGGCACCTGTCTCGCAAAGCGCATGGTATTGCTTGCCCCCCTCATGTCGGCACGAATTGGGAATCCTAAGGTATGAATGCATGCCCCCTCCCCCCCAACCGAGGTTCACCTAGCAAAGTGCAAAGTAGCTAGCAGCCCCCCTCCCCCTCGTGTCGGCATGGATTGGGAATCCTAACTATGAATGCATGCCCCCTCCCCCCAACCGTGGTTCACCTAGCAAAGTGCGAAGTAGCTAGCAGCCCCGCTCCTCCCTCGTGTCGGCACGAAGGGAATCCTAAGCTATGAATGCATACCCCCCAGCCGAGGTTCATTTACCTAGCAAAGTGCGAAGTATAGCAGCCCCCCTCCCTCGTGTCGGAACGAAGGGAATCCTAAGCTATTAATGCATGCCCCCCAACCAAGGTTCACCCTAGCAAAGTGTGAAGTAGCTACCAGCCCCCTCCCTCGTGTCGGCACAAAGGGAATCCTAAGCAATGAATGCATGCCCCCCCAACCAAGGTTCACCCTAGCAAAGTGCGAAGTAGCTAGCAGCCCCCTGCCTCGTGTCGGTACGAAGGGGATCCTAAGCTATGAATGCATGCCCCCTGAGGGAGTCCTGGACTAAGGGGACCTCAGGCGTCCGGCCTGTTGGACGTGGGCTGGACTGATGGGCTATGAAATTACAAGATCGGAGACTCTCGCCCGTGTCCGGATGGGACTCTCCTTGGCGTGGATGGCAAGCTTGGCGTTCAGATATGAAGATTCCTTTCTCCGTAACCGACTTTGTATAATGCTAGTCCCCTTAGACCGGGATAGGAAGCTTGAACTACATTGATGATATTCACGGATACTTGATCTTCGACGGATTTGAGCCCATGGTAGCCGCTCCCTGCCACTGCGATGAACATGACCTAAATCTGTCATTGGACCATACCCAGGAGATTGCACCTGTAAGCGCCCTGGCCCTAGATCCGAAGCAGCCTGTACCATCTGAAGACGGGAAGCTTAACCCACCACGGAAGCCGCGGACTCATCGGCGTTGGGGCCACACACAGACTCAGCTTCGAGCGGGGTCTTCGTCACAGGACCCTCGGATTCATCTCCGGTCACTGGTTTCGAACTACATGCATCCGCGTCCGCTGAGCCTTACCAGGCACCGATCGTCGAATTGAGTTCCGCGGACATCTTCGGGCACTCAGCTTTAGGCGATGTGCTAAACTCATTAAAAACCCTCTCTTTAGCAGGGGATTCACAATAGAATTTTATCCGGTTTGAACTGGGGGCTGATGATGGGGAATTTCGTTTCCCACCCACCTCCCACTTAATAGCCACTGTTGAAGATCTATACGACATGCTCGACTACGACTCCGAAAACATCGACGGTATGGACGACGATGCTGAAGAGGAGCAGGCCCAAAACCCGCCATTTACCGGTCGCTGGACGGCCACCTCCTCCTACGACGTATACATGGTGGACACACCCAAACAAGTTAACGGCGATGACAAATAAGACCTAGTGGAAGATAAACCTCCTGAGATACAGCCAAAGCACCAACGACAGCGGCGCCGCTCTAAGTCACCGTGAAAAAGATAGCAATACCAGCACAGGAGAAAACAATACTCTAGACGATGCCGAAGACAATGAATACCCCGTTGAGCCAACTTCCGAATAGGACGAACTGGAAGATGGGCGAGTTAGCCCTGATGAACAGGCCGAACACGAAGACTCAGAGGAAAGTAACTATATTCCACTCTCCCGAGCCTCGGCGGCAAGGATTTAATCGTGCCTGAGGAACCTCTCGAGCAGGAGCGCTTTAAGAGCCTGCTAATAGCCACTGCAAGGAGCCTGGAAAGGAAGCAGCAACAGCTTCAAGCTGATCAATATCTGCTCAAGGATAGATGGACTAACATCCTGGCAGCCGAGGAATACGGCCTCGAGCAACCACTCAAAAGTTACCCGAAGCGCAAATCACTACCAAAATTCGATGACAAGGCACTGTATCCCGTGCCATTAGTGCACAATGCGGCTGACCGACCATTAAGTGGCCGGGACAAAGCGGCAACTCAAGCCGAACACCAGCCCGTACTACTTCGCTATAAAGGCAGGGATAAAACAGCTCGGGCATACACATATGACCTTCGATAAGACCTGGACGCTAGAGCAGGACATACTAGATCGATCTATGGACCACAGGGGTGTGCCCCGACACGCGACGATGGCTATCTATTCGGACGTGACAAGCTTAATCACGCACGGGCCGAATGCCGCAGACGGACTCCATCTGAGCTACGTTGCGATGTGGCCCAATATAGAGGCACCGCACACCCTCTTTGCTTCACTAATGAAGTAATGGAGCACGAATTCCTAGAAGGGTTTAAACCCATGAATATCAAATCATACGATGGAACAACAGATCCCGCGGTATGGATTGAAGATTTTCTTCTCCATATCCACATGGCCCGCGTGATGATCTCCAGGTCATCAAATACCTCCCATTAAAACTAAAGGGACCAGCACGGCACTGGCTAAACAGCCTTCTAGAGAACTCCATTGGCAGCTGGGAAGACCTGGAAGACACCTTTTGTGATAACTTCCAAGGTACATATGTCCGGCCACCAGATGCAGATGACTTAAGTCACATCATCCAGCAGCCCGGAGAGTCAGCCAGGAAGCTCTGGACTAGATTCCTAATTAAAAAGAACCAAATTGTCGATTGTCCGGACGCCGAAGCCCTCGCGGCCTTCAAACACAGCATCCGGGATGAGTGGCTCGCCCGCCACCTCGGTCAAGAAAAACCAAAGTCCATGTCATCCCTTACCGCCCTAATGACCCGCTTTTGCGCGGGAGAAGACATCTGGCTCGCTCGTAGAAGCAACAACACCAGCGATCCAGGCACTTCCGAAGTCTGAGACGGCAACGTCAAGCCACGACATAGTAAACACAAACGTTGCAATTATAATGAAAGAACGCAAGACACGGAGGTCAATGCCGGATTCAACGGCTCCAAACCCGGTCAAAGAAAAAGCCATTCAAGGCAAACAGAGACGGACCATCCAATCTAGACAAAATACTGGATCGGCCCTGCCAGATTCATGGCACCTCGATAAACCAGCTACTCACACCAACAAAAGCTGATGGATCTTAAAACAAGCCGACAAGCTTAATGCCGAATACAAGGGGAAGGGGCCGCCCAGTGACAATGATGACGAAGAGACTCGCCAGCCGAATACCGGGGGTCAGAAACAATTTCCCTCTGAAGTAAAAAAACATAAATAAGGTATACGTGATGCACACCCCTACATGGGAGCGCAGACGCGCACTACGGGATGCATATGCCATAGAGCCGTTTCCCCCAAAATTTCGCCATATCCGTCCCGAAGGTTCGGCGGCTCTGATCATCGATCCAATTACCGATGGGTTCCATCTCACGAAAGTCCTTATGGATGGGACAGTAGCCTTAATCTACCCTACCAAGACACTATCCGCAAAATGGGCATCGATCGTTCAAGAATCAAGCCCACCACAACTACCCTCAAGGGAGAAGTATTCGGCGTAGAATCTCACTCTAGGGGCTCCGTCACACTGGAAGTCATTTTCGGTTCGCCGAACAACTTCCGAAGCGAAGGCTTGACCTTTGATATTGCCCCATTCCGCAGTAGCTACCACGCACTTCTTGGGCGTACCACTTTTGCTCGTTTTAATGCGGTCCCACTCTACGCCCGCGCAAAATTTAAGATGCCCGGTCCACGCGGTGTCATAACAATAAATGGAAATACGGAACACTCCCTCCATACGGAGGGTCATACTACGGCTACTATAATCGGAGTACCGAGCGGCCTCATCAAGCCGCATATTTCATCGGCCATTAAGCTGCCAGCCTATATTAAATGGGGCCGATCAATCTCAGAGCTGGATTAGTAGTTCGGCCTCCATCATGCGCCTCATATACCCGCGAAGCTCGTGTCGCGCGTACATAATGATGTACTTAGAAAAACCCGGTCATCGGCAAAGGCACAATACGGACAGGCCTACAAGCTCTCCCATAGCCTCCTTTTCCTTTTTTTCTTCTAACTATTTTCATCTTTTACCACAGGTGGCTCAAAAATTGGTCATCTCACGGACTCTTTCGGAGTTCGGCTTCATTTACTTACCCAAAGGCTATTCCTATTAAGGAGTCCTTTCACCCAGGCAAGGCGGCACAGACGTGCGACAGGAGGTCCAAGTAAATCCTAGTAGACCGCACTCTCTATTCAGAGCCTGTAAAGTGCCTTCTCCCTCAGCCTTCGACGACCGGCATGTCAAATAGCCTGGGTCATGGCGTTATTATCTGTAAAATGGCAATTGACATATCAATCAGGTTCCAGTGAACATAATGCGTATTCAATATTCACTTTTTCTAAAAGAACTGAATTTTGCTTCTTCGGTTGTTTCACACATGCACCTCGGCATAAAGTGCCATGGGCTCAACATGGGAACAAATAAATTGCTGGCAAGTCTGAATAGCTTTATAGCACACTTTGGCATCACGAGTTTGGCCTTATATGCATCAGCTCCGAATCATGTCTTTGGTCAATAATTGGGTTGCCCGGCTCCTGTGCTCACTACCTTACGTTCCGCTCTATCGGCTAGGGTAGTAAAGGGAGAACTACTGCGATCATGTCCTAGTTTATCCCGATGAGCACCTCAGTAGAGAAAGCCAAAAACTCACTGTCATGATGCGGCGAGAGCTGGTCAACCACTCGACGACTTATCAGAATCTTTCGCGATTCCTCCCGTATTACGCAAAGGACCGTTCTTCTAGTCACGTATGTAACACACCGTATTCGGATAGCTGCGTACATACCAGGGGCTATATCATAGACCCACCGTCAAACTCCTATGGCTAAGTGAAAGTGTTAAAGCCCTATAGTCCGATTCCCTAGTTCCATCCATTGACACCTCCTTCACGGACCAAGACGTTGGGTCAAGAGTGATCAAGTGCTTTTCTGAACACCCCCGTATTTTATGCAAGGGGGATGAAGCCGGAAACTGGAAAACTTTTAGGCATAGCCTTAAAATATCATAATATTGTTTTTTACAATTTCGGCAAATTCACTCGAAGACCATATCCTTTGAGCACTGAACCTCTATTAAACGGGCGCCCTCTAGGACATCTTCAAAATAATGCCCCGGCGTGTGTTTGTCCTTGCCCCTGGGTGGACACTTCGCTGCAATATCGGTAGCCTTCATCTTCAACCAATACGTCTCCTCTACGTCTTGACACGGGCAAAGGCCATCCGTGCACCTTCAATGCACACCAATCGGTTCACGGCATCGATACGCGGCACCAAATCCATAAGTCGCTGCACCAAACTGAAATAACTATTCGGAATCGGCTGAGTCGGCCATAGCCGGACCACGACGTCCTTCATGGCGGAACTGGATATCTTGTGGAGCTCGGCCCACTGGTCCATCTGTTCGTTAAGCAACAGCGGGCGCTTTGGCATGCCGAATTGTGTCCAGAAAAGCTTCTCCATTGCATACCCCTCTTGCGCTTGGTAAAATTGCATTGCATCGGAGGCGCTCTTCGGCAAGTCCAAGCATGCGTCTGGAGAACTCCATGTTTGATTAAGCGGGGCATATTTCGGATCGCTGAATTTAGTCTGTAATAAGAAGAGCTTACCGTCCGCTATCTCCCTAGCTTTCCGGATCTCCTCCCGAGATGCCCTAGACTCGGACCGTGCTTCCCTTGCCTCTTGTAAGGCATTGTCGAGATCGGCCATTTTGGCTTTGTTATCCCTCTCGAGGAACTCGCACCGGACAGTGGCTTCCTTTAGCTCGCGAGCCATGGTAGACATTCTCTCCTCGCACTGGCGCCGAGCAGCCTGTTTGGCTTTTAACTCATCAGCTGCCTTCTTAGAAGCCACATTACTCATCTGGGCTTGCTCCTTGGCTAGGGCAAGTTTGGCCCGAAGGGCCTCCACCGCGGCAGCACTACCTGGAGGTATGCATGTCTCAATATATAATTCCTAGCTTCGTGCTCATGCTATTATACATACATACACTGACCGCCTCAAAACATACCTTGCGCCTCATTGAGCCGCCTGTTAATAAGCATGATGTCGTCATTTGCCACATCAAGTTTCTGCTCCAGACTTGCAACCTCTGTAGCGTCGACAGTTGAAGTGGATGTAACAGCCTATGTTCCATTAATTAGATTATTTCCGGAGCATATCCTTTTTGATCCTCTAATTGCCCCCTTGGGACTTCAACCAGAGTCACAGGGGCTACTATCTATACACATGAGCACTTTGCGTATAGAGCACAATCGAAAACATTACATTACGTACCTCGAAGCCTCTTAGCAGGCCCGTGAAAGCCTCATTCAATCCAGTTTACGCGGACATAATCCTCTCAACCACCGTACCCATCAAGGTACGATGTTCCTCTGAGATGGACGAATATCGCAACATGTCCATCAACGTATCCGGTACCTCCGGACCCTGTGAAGAAGCTGTGGGAGTATGGACTCCCTTTGAAGGGATATGTTTGCCCGACCCTAGAGTCGTCTCCGGTTGTAAACTGGATAGCCCGGGTCCTCTATTGATGGTCCCCATAGGGACCGCACTCCCCGGACCCTGGGCGACCGAAGTTTCACCTTGGGGTGTTGTCTTCATTATCCTCTGCACCACTTGTTGGTAGGGAGAGATCCTCCGGGACGACACCTCAGAGTCGTCCGCCCTATTGGGCGAGGAATCCTGTGAAGGCATATCGCTTTCCATCATATCTGGAAGAAGATAACCCGAAGAGGATTGTTGAGGATGACTGCGTGCCGGACTGCAAAAACATGTATTCTAGATGGTACCCTTGTAACAGGAAAAGGAACAAGATATGTTTAAAACACCCTTGTTGACTTATGATTCGGCTAAAGGCTCGTCCTTATGGAGGAACTGTGCAACAACGACATCTTCTGAGCCCGAACCGCCTGATAGGAGTGTCTTACCTCGCTTAGGAGCCTTTACCTCCCAACCTTCGGAGGCGGCCCTTTTCTTACCATGGGGAGAAAGGATGTCAGCTTCTCCTTCTCTTTTATCTTCGGAAGAGGGAACCTTAATATCCCCGGACACAGTGTTTGGTGTACCTTCGGAATGGGGGCCACCTTTGGCCATCCTGCCCTCCTCATTGTCCTCTTTCACCAGCACCTGGAATCAATATTGGGGATATCGCTTATCGGGAACTTATCGGTCGACCCATGATAAGGGGTAAATCGGCCATTTTATCGGCATATCAGCCGATTTATCTTATTGGTCTGACAGCGGTAAGCGATAAATCGACCGATTTATCGGCATATCGGAAGATATCTTGAACAATGCCTGGAATGGTGCTGGGACCAGCATCCTTGTTAGCACAAGACTAGCTAAGTCTTCGGGAAGAGGGGCCGAACACCTAATCCGCTCCGCCTTCTTCGTCCAGCCTTGGAAAAAGATGGTTTTCTCAGTATCTTATCACGGGATATTTAATTAAGCTCTGTTCGGGAGTCAAGTGCTTACCGAGGTATCCGGATGGTTGCAGTCAAGGCCGATGCCCTCGGTAGTGTCCGGCCACTGTTTTCGTGTCCCGAAAAATAACTTCCACATTCCTTTGTGTGTCGTGCCGAAGAAGTGCTGAAGGGTTCGTGGTCCTTCTGGATTAAACTCCCACATACGGAGAGGTCGTCACTGGCACGGGAGGACCCGGCGGACTAACATTACTTGTATCACATTGATGAGATTGGTATCCTTCTCAAGGAGACTCCGGATGTGACTCTGTATAGTCTGCACTTCGTCGATTGATCCCCATTCCAGCCCCTTGTTGATCCATGATGCGAGCTGAATTGGAGGGCCGGATCGAAACTTAGGTGTAGCTGCCAACTTGGTAGCATGAGGTTCAGTAATGTAAAACCACTCCCGCTGCCATAAGTTGGAAGACTCTGTGAAAGATCCTTTTAGCCAAAGGGCGTCGGTGAGCTTGCTCACCGTGGCACCGCCACACTCCGCTTGCTTCTCCTCGATCACCTTTGACTACACATAAAAGGTCTTGAGCCATAAGCCGATGTGTGGGGGAATACGGAGAAAAGCGTCACACATGACGATGAACACCGAGGTGAGGAGAAAACAACCCGGGGCTAGATCGTGAAAATCTAGCCCATAATAGAACATGATCCCTCGAACGAAGGGGATGAAGGGTGAACCCTGGCCCTCGGAGGAAGTAGGAGATGAATACGACCCTCTCGCCTAGTATGGGAGTAGGAATAACCTTCCCTTGAGCAGGGAGCCTGTGGGGGATTTCCGCGGTTAGGTACCTTGCCACATGGAGCTCCGTAGTGTCCTCCTCTGTGACAGAGGAAGCCACCCACCGGCCTTGACGGCTAGGTCCGGACATGACTGGGGAGCTCGAAGCAATTAGATTGAACCTTGGGTGCTGGTGTAACACCCACGATGCGGCTATATCTCCCACGTGTCGGAGCATGACTTAGAGGCATAACCGCATAGTATGCATGTCGCAAGAGGGGTAATCTTTACACATCCCATGTACTGAATAAGATAGGGATAAAGAGTTGGCTTACAATCGCCACTTCACACAATACATAAATATAGCATTACATCATCCAGAATACAATCAAGGTCCGACTGCGGAACCAACATAAATAAAGACAACCCCAAATGCATAGATCCCCGATCGCCCCAACTGGTCACCTCTACTGATCGTCCGGAAAAGACACATAGTAATGTCCTGAACCCTCGTCGAACTCCCACTTGAGTTCGGTCGCGTCCCCTGCACTGGCATCTTCGGCACCTGCATCTGGTTTGGAAAGTAATCTGTGAGTCACGGGGACTCAGCAATCTCACACCCTCGCAATCAAGACTATTTAAGCTTATGGGTAGGAAGAGGTAGTGAGGTGGAGCTGCAGCAAGCACTAGCATATATGGTGGCTAACTTACGCAAAAGAGAGCGAGAAGAGAAGCAAAGCTCGATCGAGAAGCTATAAAGATCAAGAAGTGATCCTGAAACTACTTACATTCAAGCATAACACGAGACCGTGTTCTCTTCCCAGACTCCGCCGAAAAGAGACCATCACGGCTACACACGCGGTTGATTCATTTTCATTAAGTTAAGTGTCAGGTTTTCTACAACTGAATATTAACAAATTCCCATCTGCCCATAACCGCGGGCATAGCTTTCGAAAGTTCAAAACCCTCCAGGGGTGTCCCAACTTAGCCCATCACAAGCTCTCGCGGTCAACGAAGGATATTCCTTATAGCAGGAAGACCCGATCAGTCTCAGAATCCCGGTTACAAGACATTTTGACAATGGTAAAACTAAACCAGCAAAGCCACCCGATGTGCCGACAAATCCCGATAGGAGTCGCACATATCTTGTTCTTAGGGCAACACCGGATGAGACTAGCTATGAGTAAAACCAAATCTCAGGTTTCCCCTAGGTGGCCCCGTGGGCAGCTCGGTTCGGACCAGCACTCAGAGGAGCACTGGCCCGGGGGGGTTTAAAATAAGATGACCGTTGAGTCTGTAGAACCCAAGGGAAGGTATATAGTGGTAGGTAGGCAAATGGTAAAACCAAGGTCGGGCCTTGCTAGAGGAGTTTTATTCAAAGCGAACTGTCAAGGGGTTCCCATAACACCCAACCGCGTAAGGAACGCAAAATCAAGGAACATAACACCGGTATGAGGGAAACTAGGGCGGGAAGAGTGGAACAAAACACTAGGCATAAGGTCGAGCCTTCCACCCTTTACCAAGTATATATGTGCATTAAAGTAAACAAGATATAATAATGATATCCCAACAATAACAACATGCTATAGGAACAGAACATAGCGAACAAAGCCATGGCATGAATCTATTCAAAGCATAGAACAAAAATCCCTTACTGACCATAAGCCAAAAGGGCACAGAAAATATGATGGCACCCATGTAAACATAGCAAGTTTCGTTAACAGATTCGGACTTAGCAGAAAACTGAGCATGGCAAAACAGAGTTTTGAAGGCATCTTTGCGAGCTCGATTCACTCATCACAAGGGATTGCATGGCAAGATAAGCATATAAATAGCAATAAGACATGTTCATGAAGCTAACCATGACAATAACAAGTCTATTGCATGCATGGATCAACTACAACAACCTTGGCAAAATTGATTAACACGTAAACAATCTGCCAGGAAAATTTCATAACACAAGTAGAGCCAGATTAAGTCATGCTAGTGCACTCCATAAATGCAAACTGGGGCATGGATGGATAGAGCATAACCATATGTGAAAATCATCCTTACTTAACATACTCGAAAGAAGCATGGATCTCACTGTAGCAACATGAATACATGGCATAAAAATAACAGCAGAGAAATGACTTGGTGAAATTCTAAGTCTCTTAAATCAGCAATATTACGAGAGCTACTTTGCATTATTGTGCTAGTCACCACATTGATCACAAAAATACATGGCATACACCCCTGTAAAGATGGCATGGCATAGTCCAAAACACATGTAGAGCTCAAGACCATATGCGGCACACAATAAATGTAGCAAAAATGACAAATGCTCATACTCTGCTAAGAATCAGCACCTAACATTTTATAGCACTCTTGCATCAATGATTTGGGCATCCAGATGGACTCAAACAAGCATGGCACAATGGAACAAAATGAAGAGCACATCCTGATGAACATTTTGATATATCATGCATGCAAAACGGATCTACGGATGAGGATTTATGATGCGATGAACAGTGGCTCGAAATGTTACAAAGAAAGGGGACTTGGTGGAAAATATCACCTCCTAGAGCAGATCTAGGGTTCGTCGCGGCGCACAGATTGAGGATCACCGGAGAAGGCTCTCGCTGGAGTTGTGGGACGTGGCGGCCGGAGTTGGAAGAGAGCTCGCCGGGGAGGTCGGGCGGTGTAGGCGCGCGGGGGCGGCAGGCGTGGTCGGCGGCGCGGCGACCGACGCCAGACGGGCGGCGGCGGAGCGGCGGGGTCATCGGTAGGGTGCGGAAGGAGTGCGGCGGCCGGAGTCGCCGCGAGCAAGGGGGCGGCGGCCGGAGTAGTGGACGGCAGCGGGGACGCGCGGGATCGGCGGCTGAGAGGCGCGGGCCGAGCGGGCCGGCTACGGGCCCCGCGGGCCGAGCGGTGGCGGAGGCCATGTGTCACGTGCCCATTGGCTGCGGGCGGCACCGTGAAGATGTCCGGCGGGCGGCGGACATGTCCGGTGGCGCGGAGGGAGTTGGATCTAGGGTTTGGACCCGAAATTTGACGGGGAGCACATATTTATACATAGAAGGAGGTGGGAGTGTGCAAATGAAGAGCGGTTTTCGGCCACAGATCGTGATCGAACGGCCGAGAGGATGGAAGGGGTTTGGATGGGTTATTAGGCCACTTTGGAGGGGTGTTGGGCTACAACACACATGAGGCCTTTATGGTTCCCCGGTTAACCATTGGAGTATCAAACGAACTCCAAATGGCACGAAACTTGACAGGCGGTCTACCGGTGCTGTACCAAGGCCGCTTGCCAAATCTCCGTCCATTCCGAGAAAGTTTAACACCCGCACACGAAAAGAGACAAAAGGGGGCGCCGGAGGACATAGGAGTGCCGGATTGCAAAACGGACAACGGGGAAAATGCTCGGATGCATGAGACGAACACGTATGCAAATGCAATGCACATGATGACATGATATGAAATGCATGACATGAGAAAAATGAAAAACAAAGGCAAGAACCCAATCACGTATCTCATAACTTAGAGCCGAAAATGGTAAGAGTTGGAGTACAAATATGGTAAGTTACATCTGGGGCGTTACAACACTCCACCACTACGACAGGTCGTCAAGACTACGGACACGGTTATGCGAGTCCAAAGCAGCTATATGTAATTCATACAGGTTTGATGGCCGCACCCCATTACAAATACAAGGGGCTCAACGCGCGCAGACAAGTGGCAATTTTTACTCATCTTGAATTATACATGGTTTCTTTAAACCTACCTTTTTACACGACAACTTTTCACCTAAGTTCCTCACTTTTACAGATGACCATCGTGCTACACCCGTCCAGGATACGGCACAACGGAGACACAGGTGCAGACGTGCAGCAGGGACCCGCTCCAAGGATTCTTTTTAGATTAAGACCCTACGTAAACCTTCCTTACTGTCTCTTGTTGATACACATGCCTCGGATTCTTAGTACTATTGAGAAGGATGTTGGCGTCTTGGCATGTGGCCACGTCAGAATAATGCACGTACCTAGACACCAGGGGCTTCTTACAAAGGGCACTGTTTAGGCCCGGTTTATACCATAAAGACCGAATACCTTAGGGAGTGTTCGGCGTCGCGAGTTTGGCCTTATATGCATCAGCTCCGAATCATGTCTTTGGTCAAATGTTGGGTTTGCCCGGCACCTTTTTTTTGCTGCCTTACGTTCCGCTCTATCAGCTAAGGTGGAACCAGGAGAACTACTACGATTGTGCCGCGGTTCATCTGGACGAGCACCTCAGTAGAGAAAGCCGAAAACTGACTGTCATGATATAGCGTGAGACTGGTCAACCACTCGATGACCTATCGGAATGTTAGAATTCCTCCGCCTTAACGAAGGGCCGTTTCCCGGCCAGGCATGTATGCACCCCGAATTCGGGAGAGTGCGGAGCCACCAGGGGCTACATAGTAGCCCCACCGTCAAACTCCTATGGCTAAGTGAAAGTGTTAAAGCATTATAGTTCGGTTGCCTCGTTCGCTGCGCTAACACCTCCTTAATAGGACCAAGATGTTGGGTTAAGTGTCCACACGCGTCTTTTGCGAACACCTCCGCATTATATGCGTGGGGGTTGAAGCCGACGACTGCAATCTTTCAGGTTATATACATATATACATAAACGGCCGCACATGAGGCATCATATTACTTCCAGGAAAAAGTATAAATACAGCCTTAATAAATTTCATAAAAACATTGTGTTTACAATGGGAATACATGTCACTCAAACATAATATTCTTCGAGCACTAGGCCTCTATCAAACGAGCACCCTCGAGAACTTCTTTGAAATAGTGCTCAGCAGCCACTCGGCCTATGGCCGAACCCTGCGCCACAACAGTGGTAGCATCCATCTCTGCCCAGTATGCTTTGACACGGGCAAGGGCCATCCGCGAGCCTTCTATACACGCTGACCTCTTCATCGCATTGATGCGCGGCACCGCTCCAAGGAACTGCTGCACTAAGCTGAAATAGTTGTTCGGCTTCGGCTTTTCCGGCCACAGAGGATCTACGACGGACCTCATGGTGAGTCCGGACAATCTATTGAGTTCGGCCCATTCGGCTAGCTGATCAGTCAAGGGAAGCAGACACTCTGGAACGTTAAATTGCGACCAGAACAGCTCGTCCACTTCACGATCTGTTTGATCTCGGAAGTATTCGGCCGCATCGACAGCGCTCGCCGCCAAGTCCATATATGCGTCCGCCGAACTCCACAGCCGATCCAGAGGGGCATACCGCGGATCTCCGAACTTCCTCCGCAGCAAAAAGGGCTTCCCAGCCGCAATATCCCCGGCTTCATGCAGCTCCTCCTTCTTCGCCCTCGTAGCAGAGCGAGTGTCTTTGGTCGCTATCATGGCCTTTTGAAGGTCCGTCGCCTTCGCTCGGTTTTCTTCTTCAAGGAACTGGCAACGGTCGGCCATGTCTTTTAACTTTACATCCATTTCGGCCATCTTCTCTTTGGTCTCGCATTGCGCGGCCTTCTCGGCTGTTAAGTCTTCGGCCACCCTTAAAGCGGCCGTATTACTAATTCTTGCTTGTTCCTTGGCTCGGGCAAGTTCCGCCCGAAGGGTCTCCACGGTGGCAGCTCCATCTGCAGTCACATCATATTAAAGATACTGGCGTCACGCTCCTCTTACTATGTGACATTCACCAGAAAATATCACTTACCCTGTGCCTCGTCAAGCCTCTTATTGACAAGCTCGATGTCGGCATCTGCCGCATCCAGTGGCCGCTTTAGTTCGGCAATCTCATGAGTCCGGCCAGCCACCGGAGCTCCAGCCACCTGCACATAAAGGTGGTTTGGTTACTACTTGGGACTACGATCCTCTGTTCGCCGCCGTTCTCGACGACAACCAGGGTCTCAAGGGCTACTATCTACACATGGCACACCTAAAAATGTGCGGTACTATCAAAAAGTATATCATTTCACGTACCTCAAAGCCTGTCAGTAGACTCATAAAGGCTTCATGCAATCCACTTTCGGCGGACGAAATTCTTTCCATCACTGTACCCATCAACGTACGGTGTTCTTCTGAGATGGCCGCTCGCTCCAACAGCCCCCTCAGTACGTCCGACCGCATACCAGATGGTGTCAGACTCTTTTGTTTGCTCTCTTCAAGAGCCAGACACTGGGGACTTCGGGTGACTATAGGATTATCTTCTGGCCTCACCGGACCCGGAGAGGCCCTCCGTGACGACACTTCAACGTCGCCCACTTCTTGAGCGGGGGAGTCCGGGGGAGGCGTTTCACTCTCCATCATCTCCGGAAGAAAATCCCCTGAAGACGAGCTCTGCTGAGAAGGGCTAAGATCCAAACTGCAAGATGAACGCTTCGGTTATTTTCCTCAGAGGTAAGGTAGTATATCTCCACTATTAAAGTACTTTTTGATTACTTACAGCTTGTTGGAGGGCTGATCCTCGCGTGGACTTTGTGCGGCAAGAGCACCCTCCAAGGCAGGACCCTCTGGTGAAGATTCCTTCTCCCGTTTGGAAGCCTTGGTTTCCGGATCTTCAGAGGCAGTCCTCTTCCTTCCCCGGAGCGAGAGAAGGTCGGATTCTTCCCCTTGGTTATCCTCCTTCACGGAGGCGCTCATTCCCTCGGCTGGAATTGGTAGCGATGGGGCCCCGCTTTCACCCTCATTATTCCCCCCTTTATCTTCCTTTGAGGGCTCTGGGCAAGGTGCTAGCTCGAGGATCTTTTCCAATATCGGATTGTACAGACCTTCGGGAAGCGGGGCCGAACACCGGATCATCTTCGCCTTTGTTATCCAGTCCTTGTCAAAGAGCGATTTCTCGGAATGACGTCATGATAAATAAAAGATGGTGTGTTCGGCTAGAGGATTACTTGCTTGGTCGGCGGCGCGGTTGCTGCTCAGGCCCACGTCCTTGCTAGTATCCAGACACTCTATTTAGGGTCCGAAGAATGATTTATACATCTCCTCGTGCGTCAGGCCGAGGAAATTTTGAATAGTGCATGGTCCTTTTGGGTTGAACTCCCACATGCGGAGGAGCCGGCGTTTGCAAGGCTGGACTCCCACATGCGTATCTGGCCTCCCTCAACTTCTTGATATCCTCTTCCGTAACAGAGGAGGGCATCCACCGGCCTTGAAGGCTAGATGCGGACATAGTTGAAGGTCCGCAGCACCTGACCTGGGCTTTGGGTGTTAGAACTCGAGGCGGGGGAAGGATTCGATTGAGCACGGGAGGGAAAAAAGTAAAAGCCTTGTCCCTTTATAAAGAGGGCGGATATCAAGCGTCCTCTCCGTGGCCGTTTGGGACTTGCCTATAATCTAGGAGTCCTAGACACGGTTGGGTTACCCACGACCGTATTGATGAGAATCCCGTAAATAGGGGAACATGATCTCTTCTTTGACAAGACGGGTCAAGAAACCTCCTCGCGTTATGTGTGGAGCTGGTTGAAGAAAAATGGTTCGAATAATCATCGAGCCATGGCATAATGTCATGTTGCCAAAACGTGTCAGCAGATTAGATTTGTGGAAATATTATTCTCTGTACTGTGGTATGTGGAACTTATTTTGCAGGGTCAGACACTATCTTTGTATTCAAATTCTTCTATGGTGTATTCGGGGGAGGAACCCGCCTTGCAATGCCGAAGACAATACTGCGCGCCGGACTCATCGTCATTGAAGCCTGGTTCAGGGGCTACTAAGGGAGTCCTGGATTAGGGGGTCTCCGGACAGCCAGACTATATCCTTTGGCCGGACAGTTGGACTATGAAGATAAAAGATTGAAGACTTCGTCTCGTGTCCAGATGGGACTCTACTTGGCGTGGAAGGCAAGCTAGGCAATACGGATATGTATATCTCCTCCTTTGTAACCGACCTTGTGTAACCCTAGCCCTTTCCGGTGTCTATATAAACCGGAGGGTTTTAGTCCGTAGGACAACATACAATCATACCATAGGCTAGCTTCTAGGGTTTAGCCTCTTCGATCTCGTGGTAGACCAACTCTTGTAATATCCATATCATCAAGAATAAATCAAGCAGGACGTAGGGTTTTACCTCCATCAAGAGGGCCCGAACCTGGGTAAAACATCGTGTCCCCTGCCTCCTATTACCATCTGCCTTAGACACACAGTTCGGGACCCCCTACCCGAGATCCGCCGGTTTTGACACCGACAAGAAGCTATAAAGATCAAGAAGTGATCTTGAAACTACTTACGTTCAAGCATAACACAAGACCGTGTTCTCTTCCCGGACTCCGCCGAAAAGAGACCATCACGGCTACACACGTGGTTGATTCATTTTAATCAAGTTAAGTGTCAAGTTTTCTACAACCGGATATACAAATTCCCATCTGCCCATAACCGCGGGAACGTCTTTTGAAAGTTCAAAACCCTGTAGGGGTGTCCCAACTTAGCCCATCACAAGCTCTCATGGTCAACGAAGGATATTCCTTCTAGCGGGAAGACCCGGTCAGTCTCGGAATCCCGGTTACAAGATAATTCGACAAATGGTAAAACAAAACCAGCAAAGCCACCCGATGTGCCGACAAATCCCGATAGGATTCACACTTATCTCATTCTCAGGGCAACACCGGATGAGACTAGCTACGAGTAAAACCAAACCTCAAGTTTCCCCGAGGTGGCCCCGCAGGCAGCTCGGTTCGGACCAACACTTAGAGGAGCACTGGCCCGGGGGGGTTTAAAATAAGATGACCCTTGAGTCTGCAGAACCCAAGGGAAGGTATATGGTGGTAGGTAGGCAAATGGCAAAACCAAGGTCGGGCCTTGCTGGAGGAGTTCTATTCAAAGCGAACTGTCAAGGGGTTCTCATAACACCCAACCGCGTAAGGAATGCAAAATCAAGGAACATAACACCGGTATGACGAAAACTAGGGCGGCAAGAGTGGAACAGAACACCAGGCATAAGGCCGAGCTTCCACCCTTTACCAAGTATATAGATGCATTGAAGTAAACAAGATATAATAATTATATCCCAACAATAATCATGTTCCAACAAGGAACAAACTCCATCTTCACCTGCAACTAGCAACGCTATAAGAGGGGCTGAGCAAAGCGGAAACATAGCCAAACAACGGTTTGCTAGGAAAGGTGGGTTAGAGGCTTGTCATGGCAATATGGGAGGCATGATATTGCAAGTGGTAGGTATCGCGGCATAGCAATAGAGCGAACAACTAGCAAGCAAAGATAGAAGTGATTTCGAGGGTATGGTCATCTTGCCTGCAAAGTTCTCCGAGTTGACGAAAGCTTGATCCTCGTAAGCGTACTCAACGGGTTCCTCGATCACGTACTCGTCTCCTGGCTCTACCCAAAGCAAGAACACAAACAAAAGGACCAACAATCAATCACGGTGCAATGCGCAAGCAACATGATGGAAAACATGGCAAGACATGCGGGATGTGATATGCAATGCATATGCGAGCTCCGAAAGGAAAAGATTGAACCAGGCCTGAAATTGGCAAACCAAGTGTGCCGCTGGAAAGATGAATTGATTTCGGTCGAAATCGATCTGAAGATCACCGGAATCGGATGCACGGTTTGCAAATGGCAAGCAAAACAATAACGGCACAATTCTGCGATTAACAGCACAATGCAATCTAGAATGCAACAAGAAACCAAGCTACTGCACTCCAACATAACAAAAAAGCACATGGCAGTGATCTACTCAAGATGCTTGCCAAAAGATGAACACTGAGCCACTGCTAAATCACACAAGAGCAGGTTAAAACAAGCATGGCAATAGTGCAAAAGATATTAGCATCACAGACAGCGAAAATAACAACATGCCAGGAATTAACATCAGGAAGCAATGTTTAGAGCAAGATAACAACATGCTACAGGAACAGAACATAGCAAACAAAGGCATTGCATGAATCTATTAAAAGCATAGAACAAAAATCCCTTACTGACCATAAGCCAAAAGGGCACAGAAAATATGATGGCACCCATGTAAACATAGCAAGTTTCATTAACAGATTCAGAATTAGTAGAAAACTGAGCATGCCAAAACAGAGTTATGAAGGCATCTTTGCGAGCTCGATTCACTCATCACAAGGCATTTCGTGTCAAGATAAGAATATAAATAGCAAGAAGACATGTTCATGAAGCTAACCATCGCAAGAACAAGTCTATTGCATGCACGGATCAACTACAACAACCTTGGCAAAATTGATTAACATGTAAACAATCTGCTAGGAACATTTTATAATAAAAGTAGAGCCAGATTAAGTCATGCTAGGGCACTCCATAAATGCAAACAGGGGCATGGATGGATAGAGCATGGATCTCACTGTAGCAACATGAATACATGGCATAAAAATAACAGCAGGGAAATGACTTAGTGAAATTCTAAGTCTCTGAAATTAGCAATATTACGAGAGCTACTTTGCATGCTTGTGCTAGTCACCACATTGATCACCAAAATACATGGAATACACCCCTGTAAATATGGAATGGCATAGTCCAAAACACATGTAGAGCTCAAGACCATATGCAGTACACAATAAATGTAGCAAAAATGACAAATGCTCATACTCTGCAAAGAATCAGCACCTAACATTTTATAGCACTCTTGCATCAATGATTTGGGCATCAAGATGGACTCAAACAAGCATGACACAATGGAACTAAATGAAGAGCGCATCCTGATGAACATTTTGCTATATCATGCATGCAAAACGGATCTACGGATGAGGAGTTATGATGCGATGAACAGTAGCTCGAAATGTTACAGAGAAAGGGGACTTAGTGGAAAATATCACCTCCTAGAGCAGATCTAGGGTTCGTCGCAATGCACAGATCGAGGATCACCGGAGAAGGCTCTCGCTGGAGTTGTGGGACGCAGCGGCCGGAGTCGGAGGAGAGCTCGCCAGCGAGGTCGGGCGGTGGAGGCGCGCGGGGGTGGCAGGCGCGGTTGGCGGCGAGCTGGGCGGCGCGGCGACCGGCGCCGGACGGGTGGCGGCGGAGCGGTGGGGTCGTCAGCAGGGTGCGGAAGGAGTGCGGCGACCGGAGTCGCGGCGAGCAGGCGGGCGGCGGCAGGAGTAGTGGACGGCGGCGGGGACGCGCAGGATTGGCGGCGGAGAGGCGCGGGCGCGCGGGCCGAGCGGGCCGGCTGCGGGCCCCGCGGGCCGGGCGGTGGTGCGCGGTGGCGGAGGCCACGTGTCACGCGCCCATTGGCTGCGGGCGGCGTTGCGAAGACGTCCGGCGGGCGGCGGACATGTCCGGTGGCGCGGAGGGAGTTGGATCTAGGGTTTGGACCCGAAATTTGACGGGGGGCACATATTTATACATAGAAGGAGGTGGGAGTGTCCAAATGAAGAGCGGTTTTCGGCCACGCGATCGTGATCGAACGGCCGAGAGGATGGAGGGGGTTTGGATGGGTTATTGGGCTTGTTTGGAGGGGTGTTGGGCTACAACACACACGGGGCCTTTACGGTTCCCCGGTTAACCGTTGGAGTATCAAACGGACTCCAAATGGCATGAAAATTGACAGGCGGTCTACCGGTGCTGTAGCAAGGCCGCTTGGCAAATCTCGGTCCATTCCAGGAAAGTTTAACATCCGCACATGAAAAGATACAAAAGGGGCGCCGGAGGACATAGGAGTGCCGGATTGCAAAACGGACAACGGGGAAAATGCTCGGATGCATGAGAGGAACACGTATGCGAATGCGATGCACATGATGACATGATATGAAATGCATGACATGAGCAAAATGCAAAACAAAGGCAAGAACCCAACAACGAATCTCATAACTTAGAGCCGAAAATGGCAAGAGTTGGAGTACAAGTATGGTAAGTTACATCCGGGGCATTATAGTTAGGGCTCGAGGTTGGAGAGGTTGAGGAAAGGGTTGGTGTAAAGGACAAAGCCAGGTCGTAGCCCCTTTATAAAGGCGATGAATATCGAATGCCTCCTCCTAGGCCTTAAAAATTGCCTATTCCTAAGGAATCATGCCAACAGAACATTTGGGATACCCACGCCCGTATTAATGAGAATCCCGCAATAGGGGGACACGATCTCTTCTTCGACGAGACATGCCAATAAAACCGCGTCTCGAAACATGGAGCGACAGGCTAAAAACGGCTCGAAATAATAACCGGGCAGGGTATCAATAGATTGGACTCGTGAAATATTATACTCTCTGTGGTGGTGTGTGGTACTTGTTTTGCAGATCCGGACACGTTCGTTGTGTTCAAAGACTATGTTGGAATATTCGGAGGAGGAACCCGCCTTGCAATGCCGAAGACAATCTGCACGCCGGACATCTCATCATTGAAGCCTGGTTTAGGGGCTACTGAGGGAGTCCTGGACTAAGGGGTCCTCGGGTGTCCGCCCTGTTGGACGTGGGCCAGACTGATGGGCTATGAAGATACAAGACCGAAGACTCTCGCCCGTGCCCGCATGGGACTATCCTTGGCGTGGATGGCAAGCTTGGCGTTCGGATATGAAGATTCCTTTCTCTGTAACCGACTTTGTATAACCCTAGTCCCCTGCGTTGTCTATATAAACCGGAGGGGTTAGTCCATAGGGACAATTGTTACCATATAGGCTAGACTTCTAGGGTTTAGCCATTACGATCTCGTGGTTGATCAACTCTTGTAATACTCATATTCATCAAGATCAATCAATCAGGAAGTAGGGTATTACCTCCATAGAGAGGGCCCTAACTTGGGTAAACATCGTGTCCCCGTCTCCTGTTACCATCGACCTTAGAAGCACAGTGTGGGACCCCCTACCCTAGATCCGCTGGTTTTGACACCGACACCCCCCCCAACCGAGGTTCACCTAGCAAAGTGCGAAGTAGCTAGCAGCTCCGCCAACCGAGGTTCACCTAGCAAAGTGTGAAGTAGCTAGCAGCCCTCCCCCTCGTGTCGGCACGAAGGGAATCCTAAGCTATGAATGCATTCCCCTCCCCCCAAGCGAGGTTCACCTAGCAAATTGCGAAGTAGCTAGCAGCCCCCCACCCCCACCCCTCGTGTCGCCACGAAGGGAATCCTAAGCTATGAATGCATGCGCCCCAACCGAGGTTCACCTAGCAAAGTGCAAAGTAGCAAACCCCCCGACACACACACACTTTCAGTCGGTGGGCCAGAGAGGCATATCTCACCAAGATGGATTGTAAAATAGACCAAGAATAATCCACCTTGGTCGTACAATCTCTCTCTTGTTGTTGGTCAAAGTGATGGCCGTCCATGCGACCCCGGAGATGGGCTAGCTCGCCAATAATCATGCAAGTAGCTAGTCCCCGAAGACAACCATTGCATGCGTGTGGCCCAAACATATGTATGGAGAGGTGTGTTTTTGAGTAACAATGGAACAACTTTGATGTGGCACCGTGATTTCGAACTAGAAATCCCCACACTGAGTGAGGGTTAGGTTGACGATGCATATGTATATTACACCACACTTCAAGCCAACGATGGGGATTCATACATGCATGTGTGCATGGTATATGCGCTCAAATTTAAGGTCTGAATCTCACCATGACCTATACTACGATAACACAAACCAAATGAAGAAGTCGCCATGGTAACCTATCTTGTTGTTGGTCAAGGTGATCATGGATGTCCACGCGGGCCGACGAATATATAGGCTTGTCGTCGATAACCACGAGAGGGAGTGTACCATTCGAAGGCAACCACTACATGCATATGTATAGAGGTGATGTGTTCATGCATGTTTGAATACACAACATAGATGTGGTGCGTGCATCAAAAATCATACACTAGCTCCCCACACAGAGAGAGATCGGTTCATGATGTGTCATTGTACTAGCCACTTCGACTCGATGGGAGGGATTCATGCGTACACATGCATGTGTGTGTGCTCAAACTGTATCATGCATGTCATCCCAGAGCAAAAAGAATAATCCCCTCCTAAGTCAAATAACCTCTCTTGTTGTCAGGCAAAAAGTAGTGATGGATCAAGCGGGCCCATAGATGGAAAGCATCAATATCGTTGATAACCGCTTAAGTGGGTGCGAGAGGACAACCGCCACCGCTTTGCATGTGGGCCAAACATATATATGTTGAATACCCAAAATGCACAACTTTGATGTGCCACATGCCTCCAAAACCGTACACCATGCACCCACACAGAGCGAGGTTCATCAAGCGTACTACATATGATGGTCCCCTTCCCCCCTCTTCACCGCATGATATATGCTCCTGCCATAATATATGTACAACCCAAAGGAATCCTCATCGATGGTGAACTTAATTAACCTCTCCCGATGTAGGTCAAAGTGACGCATGCACGCATCGACGATGGCCTCGTGCGCCCACAAATGGAAGTGTCACATGTGAGTGTCCTAGCTAGGATATGCATGTGGCCCAAAAAGGTGTTGTGAGATGTTTGAATAGCCAATTTCACAATTTTGATGTGACACATGCCTCAGAAACCAAAAAGTCCTGACACTCAGTGAGGTGTACTTGTTCACGGATGCGTACGTATAGTATATATGCCAGTACCCTCCCACCTATTCGACGCATACTATATACCACCATAACAAAACAAAAAAGATTCTAACTTGCTGGTCAAATTAACCTCACTACCGGCTATTCGTCAAAGTGATGGACGACGACCTCGCGAGGTTTCTGTGACGCAAGCCATGATGACTGGAGCCAGGTGGGCGCCAGCACGCGTAGTGTCCTTGTTTCCTCTTTGGTGCTAAAGAGGCAGGCGTAGGCGAGGAGTGTCGAGGCATCAGGCAAAGGTTTCCATATCGGTGCAACAAGACCAAGACCAGCAGGACGGCAGGACGGAGGTCACCGTGGAGCCCAAGACGGTGTCACCACCAGAGCCTTTGGCAGGCGAATAATACTTTTGTCAGGATAGCTTGTACTAGTTATCTCCCTTCAAATTTGGCCGTTGTGGGATCCCTTCCTGCTCAATATTTGGGAAGAGGACCCGGGCCTCTATATATAGGACTAGCCACCACCATAGGAAGGGATCGGCTCATCTCATCGCAGATCATCCCCAACCACACAAGTTCACCAAGCACAAGAACACCTCTCCTCAGGAGGCTGTTCTTCCCTTGAAACTGTTCATCCTCAGCCCAAGAGGCAATCCACCACAACACACTACAGTAGGGTATTACACCACAATGGTGGCCTGAACCAGTATATATCTTGTCTCTCTCATTCTTTGGGTTCGTCGATCTAGGCTGTGAGATAATACAGAGTGCGAGCTAGAGGGGGAGAGATCTTTGTGTGCACCCCGGTGTTCGAACCTCAAGGGTTTTGCCGGAACCTGAAATCCAACGTTTGGCGCGCCCGGTAGGGGTGCGCCGAAGCCTTGCCCCCCCGACGGCCTCGCCTCTCCAACCGACTCTCATGGACGAGTGCCCTCTGCAGCGCCGGGGGGCTCCTGGCCTTTGCCCCCGCCTAGCGGCAGGTGCAGTGGCCGCACAAGTTCAAGCCGGAGATGCCACCCCATTACGATGGTGCAGCGGATCTGACGGCCTTTCTGCTGGCGTACGAGGAGGCCATCCTAGAGGCCGAGGGCGACGATAAAGTCATGGCCAACTGGCTCCCAATGGCCCTCGCTGGCGTGCCGCGCGTCTGGCTCCTCCATCTACCAAAATCTTCTATGGCCTCCTGGGAGGAGCTGCGCGACCTCTTCATCGCGCGCTTCGGGGGACCAGCACCCCCCGTCGTCGCGGCTCTCCTCAGTGGCTCGCAGGCGCCGCCCTCGGCCCGTCACGCCAAGTCGTTCTCAAGGGATCAGCCAGTCACCACCGTTGGTTCGGGAGTGCTTCCGATGCTTTGCACGCCCACCATCTGCAGCGTAGCCGTCACCAAGACCTTCATTGATGGCGGCGCCGGCCTCAACGTGCTCTCCGTGGAGGCTTTCAGCCTCCTTCACGTACCACTTGAGCGGCTCCGCCCTAGCAAGGCTTTCTCCGGGGTCGGCGGTGGCTCCTCCAACCCCCTAGGGCAGATCCGTCTCCCCATGAATTTCGGCAAACGGGACAACTACCGCACCGAGCTAATCGACTTCGACATCGCCTGCATCGGCTTGCGGTACAACGCCATCCTCGGGTACACGACACTAGCCCAATTCATCGCAGCTACCCATCCTGCCTACAACCTCATGAAGATGCCAGGAAGCAAGGGCGTCCTCACCGTGGCCGGAGACACCAAGGAAGCCATGGCGTCCCTCAAGCTCGCTTTCAGGAACATGGTGACAGCTTGCCCAGCCGACAAGGCAGTGTCCAGCACCAAGGGGCCTGCGCCGACCAAGAAGAAGCAGCTATTCACTCAAGGTCAAGCCAAGTTGAAGGAGATACCGATTGACGTGGACGGGGCCTCTAGCGCTACCTTTGCCATAGGTGCCGACCTCGCCCCAGATCAAGAAATGTAGTTGGTGGACTTCTTGCGAGCGAACAAGGAAGTGTTCTCCTTGGAGCCTAAGCAGCTAGTTGGGGTCCCGAGAGGAGTGATTGAGCATCATCTAAGGGTGTGCCCCAATGTGCGCCCTATGAAGCAGAAGGCGAGGCGACAATCCACGGAGAAGCAGTCTTTCATCGTTCAGGAAACCCGCAAGCTGGAGGTAGCAGGTGTCATTCGCGAGGTCTGGTATCCAGAGTGGCTAGCAAACCAGTCATCGTGCCGAAGAAAGGAGGGAAGGAACGCATGTGTGTCGACTTCACCAACCTCAACAAGGCTTGCCCTCAAGACCCATTCTCGCTGCCGCGCATCGACCAGATTAACGACTCCACCGCGGGCTGTGATCTTCTATGTTTCCTGGATGCGTTCTCAGGCTACCATCAGATCAACATGTTGGTGGAAGATGTGGAGAAAACATCTTTCTTGGCACCATGCGGGGTATAGTGCTACGCTTGCATGCCATTCGGACTGCGCAACACAGAAGCAACCTTCCAGCGACTGATGCACATCGCCTTGGGGCGGCAACTTGAGAGAAACGCTGGGGCCTACGTTGACGACATTGTGGTGAAGTCTCGGGAGGCGAGAACTTTGACTCAGGACCTGGAGGAGACCTTCGTGAGCCTGCGCTAGGTGGACTTGCGGCTCAACCCAGAGAAGTGCGTGTTTGGTGTCCCTTCCGGCAAGCTACTGAGCTTCCTCGTGTCCCACAGAGGGATCGAGGCCAACTCGGAGAAGGTCAAGGCAATCGAAGACATGATCCCACCACAAAACCTCAAGGAGATGTAGAAGCTTGCAGGCTGCATGACTTTGCTGGGGCGCTTCATATCCAAGTTGGGGCAGCGTGCCTTGCCGTTCTTCAAGCTGATGAAGAAGAAGGGTCCGTTCAAGTGGACCCCCGAGGCCAACCTGGCATTTCAAGACCTCAAGAGATACTTGACCAGCCCGCCGGTGATGGTGGCGCCTCGCCCTCTCGAGCCCTTGGTACTCTACCTGTCTACCACACCCCACTCCACCAGCATGGCACTAGTGGCCCTGACTAGTCATCAAGCCCCAGGTGCTAGAGACCCACAGGAAACACCGCAGTCCCCGGGATCCAGAAACTCCGTCAGCTCTCCCACCCTTGTCGAGCACCCAGTGTACTTCGTCAGCACAGTGCTATGAGATGCGAGGGCACGATACCACATGCCTTATAAGCTCTTGCTTGCGCTCCTGGTGGCCACGCGCAAGCTGCGCCACTACTTCAAGGTCACCCCATCAAGGTCGTTTCGGCTTACTCGTTGGAGAGAGTGCTCAGAAGCCCCAATGCTGTGGGAAGGGTCGCCGAATGGAACATCGAGCTGCAAGCATTTGACCTGGACTTCAGCACAACCAGGGTCATCAAGGGGGCTGCGCTCGCCGACTTTGTGGCAGAATGGACCAATACCCCGGAGCTCGAAGCGGGTGAGAGCTGATCCCTCTCGCTAGGGAGTGAAGTGTCGGATGTCTGGGTCATGTACTTCAATGGCGCGTTCGCGCGCCAGGGCGCGGGGGCTGGAGCCATGCTCATCTCGCCCACTCAGGACAAGCTTTACTACGCCGTGCAGCTCTGCTTCCAGCGAGGCGAGAAGGTCTCCAACAACATCGCAGAGTACGAGGGTCTCATCGCTGGCCTCAAGGCTGCGGTGTCCCTGGGGGTGAAATGCCTCACCATCAAGGGAGACTCACAACTCCTTGTCAACTTCTCCAACAAGGTGTATGAGCCAAAGGATGAGCACATCGAGGCATACCTCGCGGAGGTGCGCAAAATGGAGAAGCAGTTCCTGGGCCTGGAGCTACAGCATGTGCCTCATGGCACCAACAAACAGGCCGACGACATCGCCAAAAGAGCATCCAAGAGGCTGCCCCAAGAGCTTGGCATCTTCGAGGAGCGGCTCTTCAAGCCTTTGGCAGCACCTCCGCCTGCGGAGCCGACGCCACCTCAGGAGGAACTCCCCCAGGCACCAGCCTCGGGAGCCCCCGCCTGTGGCATGGCCTCAGGAGCGCGCCTCCTCTTAGCACTCGAGCCTTAGGAGGGGTGCTTGATCGGGGAGTAAAAGGCGTACCTGACGCAAGGCACATTGCCAGAAAAGGAAGAAGACACGGAGCGTGTGGCCCGGCAGGCTACGACGTATTGCATTCAGGATGGTGAAATATACAGGAAGCGGCCAAATGATGTTTCTCTACGATGAATTTCCAGGGAACACGGGAATGAGTTGCTGGCCGACATACATGGCGGAGACTACGGGCACCACTCGTTGACGTGCACCCTAGTGGGCAAGGCTTTCCACAGCGGGTTCTACTCGCCCACAACACTCAACGACACGGCCGAGCTGGTGGAATCCTGCGAGGTCTGCCAATTCCACGCCAAGCAGATCCACCAACCGGCTCAAGACCTCCATAATATCCCGCTCTCATGGTCGTTCGTGGTCTGGGGGCTGGATATCTTGCGCCCATTCCCTTGAGCGCCTGGAGGTTAACACTACCTCTACGTCGCCATCGACAAATTCACTAAGTGGGCGGAAGTGGAAGCCGTCCGCACCATCCCAGCTGGGTCAGCAGTCAAGTTCATCAAAGGCCTCATAAGCCGATTTGGGGTCCCTAATCACATCATCACCGCCAACGGTTCACAGTTCACTAGCAATCTCTTCAAAACATATTGGGCAAACCTTGGAACGCATATCTGCTATGCCTCCGTGGCGCACCCTAGGAGCAACGGCCAGGCCGAACGCGCCAGCGCGGAAGTCCTGAGGGCCCTCAAGACTAGGACCTTCAAGAAGAAGCTCTAGGCCTGTGGCAGGGGCTGGCACGACGAGCTCTGGTCCATGTTGTCGTCCATCCGCACCACCACCACCAGGCCGATAGGCGAGACCCCGTTCTTCCTCGTCTTCGGAGCAGAAGCGGTTCTCCCACATGAGGTCAGGCATCACTCCACGCGGGTCCTCGCGTTTGATGAAGCACAGTAGGACGCCATGCGGGGGATGGACTTTGTGCTGGGGGAGGAACGCCGCCCTGAAGCCTCGCTCCGAGCTGCGAGGTACCAACAAGCGCTTCGGTGGTACCATTACCGCAGCGTCCACTCTAGGATGCTTGAGGTGGGTGATCTTGTCCTGAGGCGAGTGCTCTCTAGGGAAGGGCTGCACAAGCTCTCACCCGTGTGGGAGGGCCCGTTTCGGGTCACCCACGTCTCCAGGCTTGGCACCGCGCGTCTGGAGACACAGGACGGGATCCCCATCCAGAACGCCTGGAACATTCAGCATCTCCGGAAGTTCTACCCATGAAGCAAGGCCCGGCGCCTGTTAAGCAAGGCCCAATGCCTGTGAAGAATCACCGCCTGTGATACTCTCACCTAATAATGAGTGGGGTTGTACACGCCCCGGAGTCTCAGGAGTGCCGCCCTCGGGCATCGGGAGCTCCCTCCCACGTCTTAGTGGCAGCACTTAGCTCCGCACTGGTGAGAAGACAAGAAGACTAGACTAGGTGCCGGACGCGGCTTTTCATTTGCTTTCCGCAGTTGGTTTGCCCCCTTTTTAGTGAGAATTTGCTTTCTGGTGTTCCTTGCTGGCCTGGTTCCATTGTCCTTGTTTCCTCCTTTTCTGCCCTCGGTTCCTCGTTTTTGACCCGTACACTCCCTCGCATGCCTCGCGAGGGGGCTGGACAGGTGCCCTCATGAGTGTTTTTGTTTTAGAATTTTCATTTTCCTGTCTTTCGCAAGGCACCATCGCTCGAGTTCGCAAGCTGGCGCACCCCTCTCAAATTCATGCCCCCTGGGTACCACGATACGAAGCACTGGGTCATGACCGGTAGTGCCTGCGACCAGGATTCAGAAGGATAAGAATTTCCTAGTGACTTTTTGCAGTTCTCAGATGCATTTCGAGCTCATGAGGCCTTGACAGGCATTGGGGAACGCACATCTTGCGAGGCGGAAACTACTTCAGGTGCATCAAGCTAAGTTATTCCTACGGGCATACATAGAATGTGACGCTGCAACATGACATAAGAATGATAAACATAGCACAACCACTTAGAAATCATAGTTGTTGCATGCCCCAGTGGGGCCCCATACTTGTCTCACTTATAATGCAGGAAGGAAAAGAATAACAAAACAAAAGCGGAACGTTCTCCCGCGGCAGGTCACGAGGACGGGCCCGTGGCGCCCTCCTTAGCTTAGCCAGACCCCTCCTCGCGCTTCACTTGAGCGCGGCGATGAGACGACCCACTGCCACCTTCGAAGCGGGTGCGGCGGCGTGGTGGCTGGTCGTAGCCGCCGCTGCTGGAGCTGTCGCCGGAAGAAGAGTCGCCGTAGCTGGACGAGCTATGGCCGGTGCCATGGGCGAGCCTGCCTTCACTCTTGCTGCGACCGTCGCCGAGGCCGAGCACCTGACCACCGTCATTGTCCACGGGGAAACACCCGACGTGGCGGCCATCTTCCCAGAACACCCTCAAATAGAGGGACGCGTTGCCATCGTACTTGAAGTGGAAGGAGCACGGTCAGCCCAGGCCACACACGCGGGCAAACGTCTGCCAACCGTGGGCCAGGACAGTGTTGCCCGCGGTGGATACCTTGACCGCGACCCAAGAAGCCTTGCTGTAGCAGCCGTCCGCGTGCAGCCAGAGGCCGCTTGGACCAGTGGCCGGCAGGTCGCCGGCAAATAAGCGCGGGAGTTGAAGCCAAGTACCGGTCGGGTTCTCCGACCACACGACGAACTCCGGCAGCACTTCCGCCGAGCGGAAGCACGGCCTGGGATTCCGCGCGACCATGGCGCGCCTCCCTTCATTGATGGGGCTACCATGACTCGGGCGACCACCACCACACGAAGAGGCACCACCGCGACCACGAGGGGCCGCAACGGGCGTCATGGCGTGCTTGCGGGGACGGACGCACCCCCTCTTGGGTGGCGGGGAGCCACGCCCCTCCTGACGAGGCTTCCCCTTCTATGTAGCCGAGAGCCTCTTCGCAGGTGCCATGGGTGTCGCCGCAGGCAGTGAAGCAAGGAAGAAAAAGGAGCGGGAGAAGCAAAGGAAGAGATGGGTGACAGGGGCTCCGCACCCCTCTTCCCATTTATGGCCAAGAGCAGGCCAACCGCTGGCCTCCATGATCTAAGGTAATAATGATCTTTTTCTGGATGCAGCAAGGGCTCGTCAAATCGGGCAGTTGCCGAGGAGGCGTGGGGTAGCGGAGACGCCCACGTCCAATCAACCGCCACGCGTCAACCGTGGCCATGCACTGTTAGGGCCCATGGCGCTCCACACATGCCCATTGGCTTCGCCTTGAAGCCAAGACCGAGCGCGCCTTGGGCCCGGGGGCTACTGTCGGCATTCTGGGAACGGGGGTCCCCGGACTTGCCTTCCTGCGGCCCGCGGCGTGGCTCCACCAGTTGCCCTGTACTGCCCATCTTCACCAGCAAACACTCAAGACCCTTGTGAGGGGCCAACCCTCGCGAGGCGGACGATGCAAGACCTCCTCAGGGGCTGCCTCACCAGGCTGGCTCGCGAGGGGCAGAGAGATCAAGCAAGGGACACCTCATGAGGTTTCTGTGACGCAAGCCATGACGACTGGAGCAAGGCGGACGCCAGCGCGCACAGTGTCTTTGTTTCCTCTTTGGTGCTAAAGTGGCAGGCGCATGCAAGGAGTCCTGAGGCATCAGGCAAAGGTTTCCATATCAGCGCAACAACACCAAGACCAGCAGGATGGCAGGACGGAGGTCACCGTGGAGCCCAAGCCGGCGTCACCACCAGAGCCTTTGGCAGACGAAGAATACTTTTGTGAGGATAGCTTGTACTAGCTGTCTCCCTTCGAATTTGGCCGTTGTGGGATCCATTCCCGCTCAATATTTGGGAAGAGGACCCGGGCCTCTATATATAGGACTAGCCACCACCATAGGAAGGGATCGGCTCATCTCATCGCAGATCATCCCCATCCACACAAGTTCACCAAGCACAAGAACACCTCTCCTCACGAGGCTGTTCTTCCCTTGTAACTGTTCATCCTCAGCCCAGGAGGCAATCCACCACACCACATTGGAGTAGGGTATTACACCACAACGGTGGCCCGAACGAGTATAAATCTTGTATCTCTCGTTCTATGGGTTCGTCGAGCTAGGTCGTGAGATCATACGGGGTGCGAGCTAGAGGGGGGAGAGATCTTGGTGCGCACCTCACTGTTCGAACCTCAAGGGTTTAGCCGGAACCCGAAATCTGACATTTGGCATGCCAGGTAGGGGTGCGCAAAAGCCTTGCCCCCCCCGACGGCCTCGCCTCTCCAACCGACTCTCATGGACGCCGCCTCTTCTCCGATTGGATCAATGGGCGCCCTCCGCAACGCCGGGGGGCTCCGGGCCTTCGCCCCCGCTTTGGGGCGGGTGCAGTGGCCGCACAAGTTCAAGCCAGAGATGTCGCCCTGTTACGATGGTGCGGAGGATCCGGCGGCCTTTCTGCTGGCGTACGAGGAGGTCGTCCTGGAGGCTGAGGGCGACGATAAAGTCATGGCCAACTGGCTCCCAATGGCCCTCGCTGGCGTGCCGCGCACCTGGCTCCTCCATCTGCCGGAATCTTTTGTGGCCTCCTGGGAGGAGCTGCGCGACCTCTTCATCGTGCTCTTCAGGGGACCAGCACCCCCCGTCGTCGCGGCTCTCCTCGGTGGCTCGCAGGCGCCGCTCTCGGCCCATCACACCAAGCTGTTCTTTCGCCAGATCGGCGCCGCCCCCACGCACCAGGGGACTCCCCCGAGTTGGGAGGCGCCCAAGGCCGACCTGATCTTCGACTCAAGGGATCACCCAGTCACCACCGTCGGCTCGAGCGTGCTTCCGATGCTTTACACGCCCACCATCTGCAGCGTAGCCGTCACCAAGACCCTCATTGACGGCGACACCAACCTCAACGTGCTCTTCGTGGAGGCTTCCAGCCTCCTTCACGTACCACTTGAGCGGCTCCGCCCCAGCCAGCCTTTCTCCGGGGTCGGTGGCGGCTCCTCCAACCCCCTGGGGCAGATCCATCTCCCCGTGACTTTCGGCACACGCGACAACTACCGTACCGAGCTAATCGGCTTCAACATCGCCCGCATCAACTTGCCGTACAACGCCATCCTCGGGTACCCGGCACCGGTCCAATTCATCGCAGCTACCCATCCTGCGTACAACCTCATGAAGAAGCCAGGATGCAAGGGCGTCCTGACCATGGCCAGAGACACCAATGAAGCCATGGCGGCCCTCAAGCTCGCCTTCAGGGCCACGACGGCAGCTTGCCCGGCCGACAAGGCAGTGTCCAGAACCAAGGGGGCTGCAGCGACCAAGAAGAAGCAGCTATTCACTCAAGGTCAATCCAAGATGAAGCAGATACCGGTGGACGCGGACGGGGCCTCTGGCGCTACCTTTGCCATAGGTGCCGACCTCGCCCCAGATTAAGAAAAGGAGTTGGTGGACTTCTTGCAAGCGAACAAGGAAGTATTCTCCTGGGAGCCTAAGCAGCTAGTTGGGGTCCCGAGAGGAGTGATTGAGCATCATCTAAGGGTGTGCCTCAATGTGTGCCCTGTGAAGAAGAAGGCAAGGTGACAATCCATAGAGAAGCAGTCATTCATCGTTCAGGAAACCCGCAAGCTGGAGGCAGCAGGTCTCTGTCGGATTTCGGGTTCCGGCAAGACCCTTGAGGTTCGAACACTGGGTGCGCACAAAGATCTCCCCCTCTCTAGCTCACACACTCAACGATCTCACGGCCTAGCTTGACGGACCCAAAGAACATGAGACACATGATTTATACTGGTTCGGGCCACCATTGTGGTGTAATACCCTACTCCAGTGTGGTGTGGTGGATTGCCTTTTGGGCTGAGGATGAACATTTACAAGGGAAGAATAGCCTCCTGAGGAGAGGTGTTCTTGTGCTTGGTGAGCTAGTGTGGTTGAGGATGATCTGGATGATCTTCCCATTATGGTGGTGGCTAGTCCTATTTATAGAGGCCCTGGTCCTCTCCCTAAATATTGAGCAGGAAGGGATCCCACAACAGCCAAATTCGAAGGGAGACAACTAGTACAAGTTATCCTGACAAAAGTAGTCTTCGCCTACCAAAGGCTCTGGTGGTGACGCCGTCTTGGGCTCCACGGTGACCTCCGTCCTGCCGTCCTACTGGTCTTGGTCTTGTTGCACCGATATGGAAACATTTTCCTGATGCCTCGGGACTCCTCGCCTATGCCTCCCTCTTTAGCACCAAGGGTGGAAGGCTCGGCCTTATGCCTGGTGTTTTGTTCCACACTTGCCGCCTTAGTTTCCATCATACCGGTATTATGTTCCTTGATTTTGCGTTCCTTATGCGGTTGGGTGTTATGGGAACCCCTTGACAGTTCGCTTTGAATAAAACTCCTCCAGCAAGGCCCAACCTTGGTTTTACATTTTCCTAACAACCTATTACCTTTCCCTTTGGTCGGGCAACCCGAGGGTCATCTTTATTTTAACCCCCCCCCCCCCGGGGCCAGTGCTTCTCTAAGTGTTGGTCCAAACCGGGCAACCTGCGGGGCCACGTCGGGGTAACTTGAGGGATGGTTTTACTCGTAGCTTTACCTATCCGGTGCGACTCCTATCGGGATTGTCGACACATCAGGCGGCTTTGCTGGTCTTGTTTTACCATTGTCGAAATGTCTTGTAACCGGGATTCCGAGACTGATCGGGTCTTCTCGGGAGAAGGAATATCCTTCTTTGACCGTGAGAGCTTGTGATGGGCTAAGTTGGGACACCCCTGTAGGGTTTGAACTTTTGAATGTCGTGCCTGCGGTTATGTAGAGAACTTGATACTTGACTTAATTAAAATACATCAATGGCATGTTTAGCCGTGATGGTCTCTTCTCGGCGGAGTCTGGGAAGTGAACATAGTCTTCTGTTTATGCTTGAACGTAAGTAGTTTTAGGATCACTTCTAGCTTCTCGACCGTTGCGTTGCTTCTCTTCTCGCTCTTATTTGTGTATGTTAGCCACAATATTTTCTTAGTGCTTAATGCACCTCCACCTCATTACCCTATCATACCCATAAGCTTAAATAGTCTTGATCTCGCGGGTGTGAGATTGCCAAGTCCTCGTGACTCACACATACTTCCAAACAGTTGCAGGTTCTGACGATACCAGTGCAGGTGACGCAACCGAGCTCAAGTGGGAGCTCGATGAATATCTTGGTCGTTGTTTTGTGTCTTTTCCGGATGATCAGTAGTGGTGCCCAGTTGGGACGATCAGGGATCTAGCATTTGGGGCTATCTTCTTTTATTTTGGTTCCGAAGTCGGACCTTGATTGTACTCTGGATGATGTATGTTAACTTGTTATTTGTGTGAATTGGCGATTGTAACCCAACTCTTTATCCCTGTCTTATTCAGTACATGGGATTGTGTGAAGATTACCCCTCTTGCGACAAAACCACAATGCGGTTATGACTCTGAGTCGTGCCTCGACACGTGGGAGATATAGCCGTATCGTGGGCGTTAAAAGTTGGTAATCAGAGCCATCCCCGACTTAGGAGCCCCCTGCTTGATCGAATCACTGACGTTTTTGAGTCTAGAACAAAATGTTTTGAGTCTTAGGAGAGTAGGATTCTTTTTACTCCTCAGTCCCTTCGTCGCTCTGGTGAGGCCTCCTGACGTAGAAGTTTTGACTTCCCTCTCCTCAAATTTCACAAAAAAAATTAGGATCACGCGGGTATCTTGGAATCGTTCCAATAGTTTGTGACGAGAACATTGTTCTTGGTGCCTCCTGACATTTAGGGGTTGTGGCAGTGTCCCAAGGAGTTGAGCTCCGAGGTGTTGTCGTCACAATTTTATTGTTGCAGTTCTGGAATACCTGAGTTCGCCGACATCGAAAATCTATTTTATGCAGTTGTTGGTGAGATAACCTCGGCGCCACCCAGTAATGGGGCGGGAGTTTGGGAGTATTGCCATAACTCGTATAACGGATGCTTTTCAAAGGTTGAGGTACACGATTTCCGAAGGTTTCTTGGTTATGTGTTGACGGATGGATACAGCTGGATGTAGGGATTGTTAGTTTGGGTGAGATATTATGCTTCCCCTGTATCCCCAACACCGGATTGCATAACCAGAAAGTTTTGGGAGTATATAAGTGGGAATTCAAGTAGCTCCTAGAATATCTTTCCGACAGATGCATGATATGGGATTGGTTAAATCTCTATCATATGTATTTGTTCCGGCTTATTTTGCAAGCCAATCCTTTGTTTTTGTTTTGATTGTGGTATTCGAGTTGCTTCGAAGTCAAGTGTTGAATCCATGCCTTTTCCTAAATGGTGTTCTCATATTTCTATTGGAGTGCTAATCCTTTTCGCTCATCGAGATGGTCATGCCAATCCTTTTCAACCGATGTGCTTCTCTCGAAAGTTAATCCTATCCTTTCAATATTTGCGAGATCAATACTCAGTTTTCTCAATAGTATCCATTCCATCTTCCCCAAGTTGCCTTTGTTTTTTCCGTCCTCCCACCCCTTGTTTCTTCAAGGACTCGGATTTCTTAATCAAGTATCTATCTTATGGATGTGAAGTTGATACGTCTCCAACGTACCTATAATTTTTGATTGTTCCATGCTATATTATATTCTGCTTTGGACATTATTGGGCTTTATTATACACTTTTATATTATTTTTGGGACTAACCTATTAACCGGAGGCCCAGCCCAGAATTGCTATTTTTTGCCTATTTTAGAGTTTTGCAGAAAAAGAATATCAAACGGAGTCCAAACGGAATGAATCCTTCAGGAACGTGATTTTCGGGATGAACGTGATCCAGAGGACTTGGACCCTACGTCAAGACATCAACCAGGAGGGCGCGCCTACCCCCTGGACGCGCCCTGCACCCTCGTGGGCTCCCTGTTGCTCCACCGACATACTCCTCCTATATATACCTACGTACACCCCAAACTACCATAGACGGAGCCAAAACCCTAATTCCACTGCCGTAACTTTCTGTATCCACGAGATCCCATCTTGGGGCCTTTTCCCGAGCTCCGCCGGGGGGGGCATCGATCACGGAGGGCTTCTACATCAACACCATAGCCTCTCCAATGAAGTGTGAGTAGTTTACTTCAGACCTTAGGGTCCATAGTTATTAGCTAGACGACTTCTTCTCTCTTTTTGGATCTCAATACAAAGTTCTCTCCCTCTCTTGTGGAGATCTATTCGAAGTAATCTTCTTTTGCGGTGTGTTTATTGAGACCGATGAATTGTGGGTTTATGATCAAGTTTATCTATGAACAATATTTGAATCTTCTCTGAATTCTTTAATGTATGATTGGTTATCTTTGCAAGTCTCTTCGAATAATTATCAGTTTGGTTTGGCCGACTAGATTGATCTTCCTTGCAATGGGAGAAGTGCTTAGCTTAGGGTTCAATCTTGCGGTGTCCTTTCCCAGTGATAGTAGGGGCAGCAAGGCATGTATTGTATTGTTGCCATCGAGGATAACAAGATGGGGTTTATTTCATATTGCATGATTTTATCCCTCTACATCATGTCATCTTGCTTAAAGCGTTACTCTGTTCTTATGAACTTGATACTCTGGATGCATGCTGGATAGTGGTCGATGTGTCGAGTAATAGTAGTAGATGCAGGCAGGAGTCGGTATAGTTGTCTCGGACGTGATGCCTATATACATGATCATACCTAGATATTCTCATAACTATGCTCAATTCTATCAATTGCTCAACAGTAATTTGTTTACCCATCGTGAATACTTATGCTCTTGAGAGAAGCCACTAGTAAAACCTATGGCCCTCGGGTCTATTTTCCATCATATTAATCTTCCAACACTTAGTTATTTTTATTTCCTTGTATTTTAATTTGCATCATTATCATAAAAATACCAAAAATATTATCTTATCATATCTATCAGATCTCACTCTTGTAAGTGACCGTGTAGGGATTGACAACCCCTTATTGCATTGGTTGCGAGGATTTATTTGTTTGTGTAGGTGCGAGGGACTCGTGCGTGGCCTCCTGCTAGATTGATACCTTGGTTCTCAAAAACTGAGGGAAATACTTATGCTACTTTGCTGCATCACCATTTCCTCTTCAAGGGAAAACCAACACAAGTGCTCAAGAGGTAGCAAGAAGGATTTCTGGCGCCATTGCCGGGGAGGTCTACGCAAAAGTCTACACACCAAGTACCCATCACAAACCATTATCTCCCGCATTACATTATTTGCGATTTGCCTCTCATTTTCCTCTCCCCCATTTCACCCTTTCCGTTTTATTCGCCCTCTCTCTTCGTCCTCCCTCTCTTTCTCTATTTGCCTCTTTCTGCCCTTGTACTTTTCTGCCATTATGTCTGAAATCGGGGAAATTATTGTCGATATGGACAATAATAATATCATGAAAAATTCTGATGCTCCTGCTGAAGAACCCCCTATCTTACGTACAAAAAAATTCTGTATTGGTAGTGGTAATATTATTGGAAAAGGAGTTATCCAAGATTTCTTTACTTGTGTCGGTGATTTGCCTTCTATGGGTAGTTCTATCCTTCATAGAACTAGTAGTCTTGCGGACGCTATCGCCTTGCTTGTAGTTGAACTTGAGAGACAATTTATGCACATGCATCCTTGCATACAAAGGATTTTCTTAGAATTTTCTAATATTGAGCATTCTTCTGTTAAGCGTGCCGCTACTATCTTTTTGGTTCATGAGTTTATATTCATAATAAAAGAGGCCAAAGAAATCTTTGCACATTATAGGGTGGATGCTTGCCGTCCTCCCATAGAGGCTATCCTTTTTGATCAAGAAGAAATAATGTGTTTTCAATCTCTAAACTATGTTGCTTTCAATGAAAATCTTAGAAAAAGGGTTCCTACCAATGTTCTAGTTGATAGAATTTCTGAACTTAATGATGATTTGGCTATTAGAAATAATGACCTAGGATATTCTCTTGAGTATAGGCTCACAAAGTTATGTCAAAAGAATGCTTACAATGATTAATTGGTTGTGCAATATGAAGGGCCAAAAGAGGAACCTATACCTCCCAAAGTTGATCTTGGGGACTTTTGTCCCATTAAATTTAGACATTTTGATTACTTTTCCTTGCCTCAAAGAAAACTTGCTGCCGAACATAGAGAATATGAAATGAGTTTTAATGATCTATCTTATTATTATGGCAATACCTAGATCTATCCTTTCTTTTATGCCTAGCTAGGGGCGTTAAACGATAGCGCTTGTTGGGAGGCAGCCCAATTTTATCTTTATTCCTTGATTTTTGCTCCTGTTTAGTAATAAATAATTTATCTAGCCTCTGTTTTGGTTGTGTTTTTTGTGTTTAATTAGTGTTTTTAACAAGTAGAACCGTTGGGAAGAGTTGGGGAAAGTCTTTTTAATCTTGCTGTAAAAAACAGAAACTTTAGCGCTCACGAGAATTTCTGCCATTTTTATTTGGAAAGTGATATTTAGTTAATTATTTTTGAAGATGATTAATAGATAAATTTGTCACGTCCATCAATTTATTTTAGAATTTTTGGGGTTCCAGATCTTGCGTTTGCTACAGATTACTACAGACTGTTCTGTTTTTGACAGATTCTGTTTTTCGTGTGTTGTTTGCTTATTTTGATGAATCTATGGCTAGTAAAATATTTTATAAACCATAGATAAGTTGTAATACAGTAGGTTTAACACCAATATAAATAAAGAATGAGTTCATTACAGTACCTTGAAGTGGTGCTTTGTTTTCTTTTGCTAACGGAGCTCACGAGATTTTCTACTTTAAGTTTTGCGTTGTGAAGTTTTCAAGTTTTGGGCGAAAGATTTGATGGATTATGGAACAAGGAGAGGCAAGAGCCTAAGCTTGGGGATGCCCATGGCACCCCAAGATAATCTAAGGACACCTAAAAGCCAAAGCTTGGGGATGCCCCGGAAGGCATCCCCTCTTTCGTCTACTTCCATCAGTAACTTTACTTGGAGCTATATTTTTATTCACCACATGATATGTGTTTTGCTTGGAGCGTCTTGTATGATTTGAGTCTTTGCTTTTTAGTTTACCACAATAATCCTTGCTGTACACACCTTTTCAGAGAGACACACATGATTCGGAAATTATTAAAATACTCTATGTGCTTCACTTATATCTTTTGAGTTATATAGTTTTTGCTCTAGTACTTCACTTATATCTTTTAGAGCACGGTGGTGGTTTTGTTTTATAGAAACTATTATTCTCTCATGCTTCATTTAGATTATTTTGAGAGTCTTAAATTGCATGGTAATTTACTTAACTAATCCAAATATGCTAGGTATTCAAGACTAGTAAAAACTTTCTTATGAGTGTGTTGAATACTAAGAGAAGTTTGATGCTTGATGATTGTTTTGAGACATGGAGGTAGTGATATCAAAGTTGTGCTAGTTGAGTAGTTGTGAATTTGAAAAATACTTGTGTTAAAGTTTGCAAGTCCCATAGCATACACGTATGGTAAACATTATGTAACAAATTTGAAACATGAGGTGTTCTTTGATTGTCTTCCTTATGAGTGGCGGTCGGGGACGAGCGATGGTCTTTTCCTCCCAATCTATCCCCCTAGGAGCATGCGCGTAGTGCTTGGTTTTTGATGACTTGTAGATTTTTGCAATAAGTATGTGATTTCTTTATGACTAATGTTGAGTCCATGGATTATACACACTCTCACCTTTCCATCATTGCTAGCCTCTTCGGTATCGTGCATTGCCCTTTCTCACATTGAGAGTTGGTGCAAACTTCGCCGGTGCATCCAAACCCCGTGATATGATACACTCTTTCACACATAAACCTCCTTATATATTCCTCAAAACAGCCACCATACCTACCTATTATGGCATTTCCATAGCCATTCTGAGATATATTGCCATGCAACCTTCCACCGTTCCGTTTATCATGGCACGTTCATCATTGTCATATTTCTTTGCATGATCATGTAGTTGACATAGTATTTGTGGAAAATCCACCATTCATAATCCTTTCATACATGTCACTCTTGGTTCATTGCATATCCCGGTACACCACCGGAGGTATTCATATAGACTCATACCTTGTTCTAGTATCGAGTTGTAATCATTGAGTTGTAAATAAATAGAAGTGTGATGATCATCATTTTCTAGAGCATTGTCCCAAGTGAGAAAAAAAAGAGAAAGGCCATAAAAAGAGAGAAGGCCCAAAAAAATGAGAGAAAAAGAGAGAAGGGACAATGTTACAATCCTTTTTACCACACTTGTGCTTCAAAGTAGCACCATAATCTTCACGATAGAGAGTCTTTTGTTTTGTCACTTTCATATACTACTGGGAACTTTTCATTATAGAACTTGGCTTGTATATTCCAGCAATGGGCTTCCTCAAATGCCCTAGGTCTTCGTGAGCAAGCAAGTTGGATGCACACCCACTTAGTTTCTTTTGTTGAGCTTCCATACATTTATAGCTCTAGTGCATCCGTTGCATGGCAATCCCTACTCCTTGCATTAACATCAATTGATTGGCATCTCCATAGCTCATTGATTAGCCTCGTTGATGTGAGACTTTCTCCCTATTTTGTCTTCTCCACATAACCCCCATCATTATATTCTATTCCACCCATAGTGCTATATCCATGGCTCACGCTCATGTATTGCGTGAAGGTTGAAAAAGTTTGAGATTACTAAAGTATGAAACAATTGCTTGGCTTGTCATTAGGGTGGTGCATAATGAGAGCATTCTTGTGTGACGAAAACGGAGCATGACTAAACTATATGATTTTGTAGGGATGAACTTTCTTTGGCCATGTTATTTTGAGAGGACATAATTGCTTAGTTAGTATGCTTGAAGTATTATTATTTTTATGTGAATATTGAACTTTTATCTTGAATCTTTCGGATCTGAATATTCATACCACAATTAAGAAGAATTACATTGAAAATATGCCAAGTAGCATTCCACATCAAAAATTCTGTTTTTATCATTTACCTACTCAAGGACGAGCAGGAATTAAGCTTGGGGATGCTTGATACGTCTCCAACGTATCTATAATTTTTTTATTGTTCCATGCTATATTATATTCTATTTTGGACATTATTGGACTAACCTATTAACCGGAGGCCCAGCCCAGAATTGATGTTTTTTGCCTATTTCAGAGTTTCGCAGAAAAAGAATATCAAGTGGAGTCCAAACGGAATGAAACCTTCGGGAACGTGATTTTTGGAACGAACGTGATCCAGAGGACTTGGACCCAACGTTAAGACATCAACCAGGAGGCCACGAGGTAGGGGGTGCGCCCTCCACCCTCGTGGGCCCCCTGTTGCTCCACCGACATACTCCTTCCTCCTATATATACATACGTACCCCCAAACTACCAAAGACAGAGCCAAAACCCTAATTCCACCGCCATAACTTTCTGTATCCACGAGATCCCATCTTGGGCCCTTTTCCCGAGCTCCGCCGGAGGGGGCATCGATCATGGAGGGCTTCTACATCAACACCATAGCCTCTCCGATGAAGTGTGAGTAGTTTACTTCAGACCTTCGGGTCCATAGTTATTAGCTAGATGGCTTCTTCTCTCTTTTTGGATCTTAATACAAAGTTCTCCCCCTCTCTTGTGGAGATCTATTCGATGTAATATTCTTTTACGGTGTGTTTGTTGAGACTGATGAATTGTGGGTTTATGATCAAGTTTATCTATGAACAATATTTGAATCTTCTATGAATTCTTTTATGTATGATTGGTTATCTTTGCAAGTCTCTTCGAATTATCAGTTTGGTTTGGCCTACTAGATTGATCTTTCTTGCAATGGGAGAAGTGCTTAGCTTTGGGTTCAATCTTGCGGTGGTCCTTTCCCAGTGACAGTAGGGGCAGCAAGGCACGTATTGTATTGTTGCCATTGAGGATAACAAGATGGGGTTTATTTCATATTGCATGAGTTTATCCCTCTAGATCATGTCATCTTGCTTAAAGCGTTACTTTGTTCTTATGAACTTAATACTCTAGATGCATGCTGGATCGCGGTCGATGTGTGGAGTAATTGTAGTAGATGCAGGCAGGAGTCGGTCTACTTGTCCCGGACGTGATGCCTATACACATAATCATACCTAGATATTCTCATAACTATGCTCTTTTCTGTCAATTGCTCAACAGTAATTTGTTTACCCACCATGAATACTTATGCTCTTGAGAGACGCCACTAGTGAAACCTATGGCCCCCGGGTCTATTTTCCACCATATTAATCTTCCAACACTTAGTTATTTTTATTGCCTTTTATTTTACTTTGCATCTTTATAATAAAAATACCAAAAATATTATCTTATCATATCTATCAGATCTCACTCTCGTAAGTGATCGTGTAGGGATTGACAACCCCTTATCGCGTTGGTTGCGAGGATTTATTTGTTTGTGTAGGTGCGAGGGACTCATGCGTGGCCTCCTACTGGATTGATACCTTGGTTCTCAAAAACTGAGGGAAATAGTTACGCTACTTTGCTGCATCACCCTTTCCTCTTCAAGGGAAAACCAACGCAAGTGCTCAAGAGGTAGGAGAAGTCTCTTCATTCCTTCCTTTCAGTGTTCTTATCCGGTGATTCTCAAGAAGATACTAAGGAAGTTTCAAGTTTATCATTCCTCATTCTCTTTTCTTCTCTGGTGGATTCAATTCAAGCTTTGTTGATCATATTCCTTTCCTCATTTTTAATGTTTTCTCATGCCGGTGCACTTCTTAATCATCCACCTCTTGCTATTCATGTTTATCTGGAGTGCTGGAGATATCCCACAATATTCAAGTTTCTATTCGTAATCCTTCCAAGCTATTTTGAGATCTTACCTTATTCAATCCATTTAACTCAACTGGTGCAATCTCTCTTTTAAAATCGTTCAACGGTGTTTCTTTTGAGTGGGCCCTAACCCACATGTCTTTTCCCAGGATCTTATCTGACTCTTCTAATTTTCCCGGAGCTATCCTCAAATTCTTTCAAAGTTGACATAAGAATGAATTATCATCAGTCATATGTCTTTCTCCAAGATCTTTCATATTCTTTTCATCGTTGGTTCAACCTTTATAATTTTCATCCCGGAGTATATAAACAATTTATGGTGGTGTTTCTCATCGTCATTCTCAACATTTGAAGACTGAGGAAGAGTTTTCCTCCGAATCCTTACCCGTTCTTCCAAAGATTCATGGTTCAAGCTCGATGCCATCCTCTCATAATTATTTCCAATTGTGATAATTCTACTCCCCCATCCGGAGCAATTCAAGAGTCTTTTCAGTTTGATTCTCCGGAGCCCATCATCTCAGAATTATTGATTCCAGCTTTCAGCTCTCGTCCTCAAATTCTTCCGGGGTGTCGTTCAAGTATTCTCTACTCAGCTCGGGATCTCTTCGTTCTCTTGTATCAAATTTCCCTCAAGTATCTTCGTTCATTTTCCAATTCTTCCTGATGAATTGTGCCTTTGCTACTTTCATTTTTAATTCTAAGGGTGGTTTGTTCAAGATTCCCCCTTCTAAGTTCTCACACTAATTCATTTGTTCTTCCCAAATCCTATCGGTGGTTCATTGAAAACCTTCCCAAGTTGGCGCTATATCTATCTTAATCCTTTCTACGAGAATAAGTAGTATGCCAAATCCGTTGCTTGTCATCAATCTAAATTGGTGAAGGATACGCATAATGTAATTCTTATTATTGTTTCGTCCAAGTGAGCTAATCTCTTCTTTCTAGAGCTGTTCACCATGTCACATTCTCGGTTCGAGATGCTTCATCTTTTCTTTTTTGGAGTTTCAAGTTTTCCGCATTATCATTGCAAAGCTCCATCCAATCATTGCAAGGCTTCAATCTTATTCTTTTCATCCTTCACTTATTTTTGATCATTCTTTTATTACCGGAGTTCTTTATGGAGGCTACATGGTGGTTCGTCAAGGATTCTTTTCATTCTTCATTCGTTGTTCAAGATTTCTCTTGAAGTTATGGACCGCCAAGCTATACTCGAAAATAAACATGGCGCTCAACACATGCTTTGTTTTGACGAGCTCAAGCATTCTTCATCTTTCATTCCGAAGTGAAATTCTTCCTATCTCATCTTTTGAGGTGGTGTGATGTCATTGTCGATAATCTCCCTTCGTGTTTCATGATTCTCAAGTTTTCAAGACTGGCATATCTAAATCCATCATTTTCTCTTTGCTCAAGACATCTTTTCAACCAATCAATCTCTTCATTGGAGTTAGATTGGGTTATATTTCACCTAAAGCTTTCCCTAGGGATTATTGCTATTTATGGTGCTTGTAAATGACCCAAGTTCTTCATTTATCCTCTCGGTGAAATAAGTTTCTCGTCTCCTTGTTCATATCAATCCAATCTATTGTTTTTCGTTAGTGGCAGAATTTCACCACATAGTTTTGAGATGTTTTCCATAAGCCCACAACAAGCTTACTCTTTTTGTTGTTGGTTTACAACAACTCCTTTCAACCTTTTCTTCGTAAGCATGCTCTTTCAATTTTAGTTGCGAGAGTTGTCAGTCGTCTTCTCCGTTCTTTTTCTTTCCAACCATCTAGTTTTCCATTCATTTGTTCCAGAGGCATTGTGATGTTGCTCTCTTCACTCATCATCTCGGATTGCCAGGACCATGTTCTTCTCGTGCTTATCCATTCAACCAGAGTGTCGTGTCCTCTTTTCAAGTATCCTCTCGTCATTTAAAGTTCATGATTGTAATTCCTTGCATTTACAGTCGGAGTGCTGTCCAAATTATATCATTCTTATTCCTTCTCTGTCTTGTTTTAACTAGAGTGTTGTGTCTATCATTCCTCTTCTAACCGAAGTCTCATCCAAGTGCTTTCATTTTGCCAAGTTCATATTCTATGCCTTCCATTTCCAATCGGAGTGTTGTCGTAATTGATCCTTATCATTGCTTGTACATCTCGTTTCAACCGGAGTGCTTGCATGTACTTCTTATCCATTGTAACCCTTTTCTTATGTCTTTCAACCTACAAGGTTCCCATAATGTTCCTTGTTCCTCTTTTCTAACGGAGTGTTTTCAACTTAGTTCATCGTCGTTGTATTCTTTCTTTCGATTTGTTCAACCTCACAAGGTTCTTTGGTTTCACTTATTGGTCAAAGAAGCAACTTAGTTTTACCTCTTCTCTTCCTCTTTCGTTTCCCTCCGGTGCCATCCTAGATCTCGGGACGAGATCCTCTTGTAGTGGTGGAGTGTTGTAACGCCCCGAGACCGATGCGCTAGGTGTCTTCCAGTTATTCGCTGTTGTTGCCTTCTCATTTGCTTGCGTGTTGCTTTTTGCCATGTCATCATGCGCATTGCATCATCATGTTTTCAAAACTTGCATCCGTCCCGGTCTTCCCGTACCTTCCATTGCCCGTTCTGAGCCAAGACACACTCGCACGCGCCTGTGGCGCTTCCGAAATATTATTTTATAAGTGGCCGGAAAATGTTCTCGGAATGGGTTGAAAGTTGGCATGCGGTGTTGTTTTGTTGGTAGTAGGTCGCCTGCCAAGTTTCATCGCATTCGGCGTCCGTTTGACGCCCCAACGGATAACTATAGTGGCATTATAGTCGGTCGAACGTCGGACGTTTTCGGTCTCCGAAAACTATTGTCGGGCTTTCCCTCTCTTTCCTCCCTAGACCATCTACACAGTCCACTACCAACCGCCAGGCCCAATCTTACCCTCCTCACGTCCATAGTCGTCTGATTGTGATCGATGGGCCCCGAAACCCCTCCTAACCACCCGACCCCTCCTTGCATAGTGCATCGACCCCCTCGTGCGCGTCCGAAAACTGCCCCGAACCCGAACCGCTCACTCATCACCGTTGCATTCAGATCATCCCCTAACATCTATAAAACATCTTCGTTTTATTTATAGGACTCCCTAGCCTATTTTTCTTGACCGCCCGATTACGATCGGACGGACTGAATACCCCTACCCAAAAACCCACTTAATATATATATAGGTCCATCCCTAGGATGTAGGCGGTTTTTCCCATCCTTCCCACTCCGCCGCCACCATCTCCCTCGGGATCTCACCCGAGCCAACCAGCGCCCTCCATCGATCTTCCAACCAGCCAAACTCCCCCTCTCGATCCATCATCGCGGACACCTTCAAATCGAGTAGGAGCACTCGGCCTCGTCTCCCTCGCGCCATGGACGCCGACCACCCAAGCAGTAGCAGCAGTCTCGAGCATCTCCATCCCCGCCAGCCCTTGCCGGAGACCCACCAGAGCCCGCTGCTCGTGCGAAAAATCCTCTGATGCCGTTCATTCCCCTGGTTCACCTTTCTTCTCTTCCCTAACCTCCTTTTTTTCTCTGCTCATGACCGGAGCAAGGAACACCAACACCGCTCAGGAACATGGAAGCTCGCCGCCGTTATGCCACCTCCTCCGCTCGTGTCCAGCACGCACCGGCGTCCTGCCGTTCTCCTTCGACACCGGAGCTCCCTGTAGCCTCCTGCGCCCGATTCCGCGAGCTCCTCTGCTCGCGCGCAAGCTCCGCGGCCTGACGGCCACTTCGTCAGCCTCGTCGCCGACCGACCGAACCAGCAGGGAGCCGTCGCCGCCATGGTCTTCCCCGACAGCGTCGCCCATCTCCGGTCAGATCCATCACCCTGGCCTCGGATCCGGTCGGTTCCCGTGCGCCCTCGCCCGCGCCAAGTCCCTCGTCGCGCCGCCCGTCGCCAAGTCCGCTATCGTTGCGTCCTCTGCCTCCTGCTCGTTCGCGTCACCCCAAAGTCTGCCGGCAGCAGCGCCGCCCTACTCCCTCGCTCGCATCTCGCCGCTGCTCCACACCGGGCTCGGCTTCCTCTTCGTCTTCAGCGATGACTAGAACACCAAGTCCCTGTCGTTGCTCTGCTTCCTGACGAGAACTGGACGAAGTGCCCGCTTGCCCGCTCGCCCGTTCCTTCCCCGTCAGCGCTCGCGTTGACTTGTCGTCGCTGGGCTGCAGCGCCTCAAGTCCCAGTCGAAGCCAGCCAGCCTCGACCTCCCTCGTCCTAAACTTGGGCTTGGCCCAGGGGTGAGCAACCCCCCTTTGTGCCTATTTGATATTGTGAGCGCAACTTAGTATCTGGCACCCAGGAGATTCAGCCCAGTATAGTTTTTTTTCCTGTTATGCGAATTTGTCTATTTATCCAGTGAGCTGCAGTTTTACAGAAAAGTCCCCCTAGTTCATGCATTTAATAACTCACAAATGGTGCATCGGTTTAAAATGATTTGTATATGAAAAATGACTAGAATTTCATCTAGTTTCATAATATCCAACTTTCATGCATGTTTAAAATGTTTAAAATTGTTGTTTGCATTAATTTGCTTAATGCCATGTTAAAATGTTTTATTTCATAAATAAATAACTATAGCTCCAAACTTAACAAACTTTATATGTAAATGGGGTAGAAAAATGCATAGTTTAACATGGTGGCATTACTTTGCATGTTTGATAACTCTAAAATTATGTATAGGGCAGAACAGTAGCTAATTCGGAAATATGCCCATGAGAATTTTTCCGGACTTGTTGCTTGTTGTTCCGGCCTCATTTAAACTTGCCTAGATAGGTGGTTTTATTATGCTTCACCTCTTATCATGTTTAATAACATTTAATATTGTTGGGTACATAAACGAGAGTGAACTAAATGTTTGAATGTGGTGTTTCGTCAATATGCAACTTGTTTCATATTGAGCTTCACTTAACTTGTAGTTTTGTTTGTTGCACTTTGCCTAGCCATGCCATGCCTCTTTAACCAGACATACATCATACTTGCTTGTGCATCATGCCATGTTTATGCTTGTTGGTTTACTATGTTGCTTGCTTCTTTCTGGGTTGCTTCTCTCGTTAGCTTCGGTTTCGTTCCAGAGTTGTGAGGATTCGTTCGACTATGTTGGTTCATCTTCTTCATGGACTCGTTCTTCTTCCTTGCGGGATCTCAGGCAAGATGATCATACCCTCGAAGTCACTTCTATCTTTGCTTGCTAGTTGTTCGTTCTGTCACTATGTCGCGCTACCTACCACTTGTTATATCATGCCTCCCATATCGCCATGCAAGCCTCTAACCCTCCTTCCTAGCAAACCATTGTTTGGCTAAGTTACCGCTTTGCTCAGCCCCTCTTATAGTGTTGTTAGTTGCATGTGAAGCTAAAGTTTGTTCCTTGTTGGAACATGGATATGTTGGGATATCACAATATCTCTTATTTAATTAATTCATCTATATACTTGGTAAAGGGTGGAAGGCTCGGCCTTATACCTGGTGTTTTGTTCCACTCTTGCCGCCTTAGTTTCCATCATACCGGTGTTATGTTCCTTGATTTTGAATTCCTTGCGCGGTTGGGTGTTATGGGAACCCCTTGACAGTTCACTTTGAATAAAACTCCTCCAGGAAGGCCCAACCTTGGTTTTACATTTGCCTAACAACCTATTACCTTTCCCTTGGGTCCGCCAACCCGAGGGTCATCTATATTTTAAACCGCCCCCCTCCCCCCCCCCCCCCCGGCCAGTGCTTCTCTAAGTGTTGGTCCGAACCGGGCAACCTACGGGGCCACCTCGGGGCAACTTGAGGGATGGTTTTACTCGTAGCTTGACCTATCTGATGTGTCCTGAGAACAAGATACGTGCAACTCCTATCGGGATTGTCGACACACCGGGCAGCTTTGATGGTCTTGTTTTACCATTGTCGAAATGTCTTGTAACCGGGATTCCGAGATTGATCGGGTCTTCTCGGGAGAAGAAATATCCTTCGTTGACCGTGAGAGCTTGTGATGGGCTAAGTTGGGACACCCATGCAGGGTTTGAACTTTTGAATGTTTTGCCCGCGGTTATGTGGTAGATGGGAATTTGTTAATGTCCGGTTGTAGAGAACTTGACACTTGACTTAATTAAAATACATCAACCGCATGTGTAGCCGTGATGATCTCTTCTCGGCGGAGTCTGGGAAGTGAACACGGTCTTGTGTTTATGCTTGAACGTAAGTAGTTTTAGGATCACTTCTTGATCACTTCTAGCTTCTCGACCATTGCGTTGCTTCTCTTCTCGCTCTTATTTGTGTATCTTAGCCACCATATTTGCTTAGTGCTTGATGCAGCTCCACCTCATTACCCTATCATACCCATAAGCTTAAATAGTCCTGATCTCGTGGGTGTCAGATTGCTGAGTCCTCGTGACTCACAGATACTTCCAAACAGTTGCAGGTGCCGATGGTACCAGTGCAGGTGACACAACCGAGCTCAAGTGGGAGCTCGATGAATATCTTGGTCATTGTTTTGTGTCTTTTCCGGATGATCAGTAGTGGTGCCCAGTTGGGACGATCGGGGATCTGGCATTTGGGGTTGTCTTCTTTTATTTTGGTTCCGTAGTCGGACCTTGATTGTACTCTGGATGATGTATGTTAACTTGTTATTTGTCTGAAGTGGCGATTGTAAGCCAACTCTTTGTCCCTTTCTTATTCAGTACATGGGATTGTGTGAAGATTACCCCTCTTGCGACAAAACCACAATGCGGTTATGCCTCTAAGTCATGCCTCGACACGTGGGAGATATAGCCGCATCGTGGGCGTTACATGTTGGTAATCAGAGCCATCCCCGACTTAGGAGCCCCCTGCTTGATCGAATCGCTGACGTTGTTGAGTCTAGAACAAAATGTTTTGAGTCTTAGGAATATATATATTGGAGAGTAGATTCTTTTTACTCCTCAGTCCCTTCGTCGCTCTGGTGAGGCCTCCTGACATACAAGTTTTGACTTCCCTCTCCTCAAATTTCACAAAAAAATTTAGGATCACGCGGGAATCTTGGAATTGTTCTGATAGTTTTGTGACGAGAACATTGTTCTTGGTGCCTCCTGACATTTAGGGGTTGTGGCAGTATCACACCCCTAGTTCTAGTATGATCTAGGCTTGCTTTGTGCATCATGTTTAAGTTTCAAATGAAATTGAAATGGGGAATGTTTCAAACCCTAGCACCAAAGCAAATTCAAATAGATTCCAATTAAAAATGGAATTTCAATGAACCCAAAATGCTCTTCAAAAATGTTCATGGTCTTTGGAAAATGTTGGAAACAACAACCAGAGGTGATGCACATTTTTGCTAAACATTTTGGATTTTTGAATGAACCCATATGTATTTGAATTGGAGCTGTTTAAATAATAAAATTATTTCAAAAGGCTCCAAAAATGTTGGAAATTGGTGAGGGCCTCTCGTATATTATAAATAGTGGTCAAAAGGAATCCCAACATATTTATAATTGTGCTAGTATTTATTTTAAGTCAAAAACAAATGTCAGAAATAGAAAAGAAAACAAAAATGGGAAAACTTACCTGGGCCACTTACCTGTGCAGCCGGGCACTGTGCAGCCCAGCGGTCCAACAGGCCGGCCCAGCCGACTGGCACTGCCAGTCGTCGTCTCCACCGGGCCAGGAGGACATCGAGCACGCGCTCGCCGCACGCGGCCACGCGCCCGGCCACCTCCTGCCTCCTTGCTTGCTCCGCAACCCCCTGCAGCGTCGCCATGCACCCCCCAGGCCTCTCTCACTCTATCTCGTTCTCCCTCCTACCCTGGATCCCTCTCTCTTGACCTGCCCGAGCGGAGCTCGTCGCCACTGCTCACTGCCCGCGTAGCCACCGTCTTCCCCTCACCCTCTCTTCGTGTCCGGGTGCTCCGCCTCGTCGCCTGCATCGTCCTCGACGAGCCAAGCGACCAGGGACGCGCTGCATCGCTGCCACCATCGTCGTCTTCACCTCCGGCTGCCCGAGATCGCCTTCGCCGCACTGCCCGCTCCGGACCGTCCCTGAGCTCGCTGTCCACTCCATGGAAATCGCCGTGAGCTGCTGACCCTCTCCCCATTCTCCGTTTTCCTTCCCGTGCACCGTGGCGACCGAACCTTGCTTGCCCGCACCTGCCGCCGCTTGAGCTCATCGCTGACGTAGCTCCGGTGACCATTTGGCCACGCGCTGGTGCCTAACACACTCATCGCACCCCATAGCGCCTCGCTAGTGCATCCGCTCGCCTGCTAGCACGCCGCAGCAACAAAACCACCGATGCCCGAGCTCCGGCCGCCGCCCATCTCGTCGCCAGCGCCACTCCGGCGACTCCCCGGCCGCGCCACCACCACGGTTGGATGCGGACGAGCGTCCGCATCCCGTAGCTATGCTTCGCGCGCCAAACGGCGCTCTGTAGGTGAATCCCGCAGCGCACCGCCGCGTCTGGACTCGCCGGTGGCTAAACGCCGGCGACTGCTGACCCGTTGACCGGCGTGGGTTGACCCCACTGCCTGGTTTGACCTACCTCTCTCCCTCACTGACTTGCAGGCCCCGCCCGACTAATTACTCTAGTTAGCACTAATTAACTAGTTAGTTAGTTACTTCAGTCACTGGCTAGTGGGCCCTGCCCAGCTAGTTAGGGCTAACTAACTTAGTTAGTTGACTGGGTCACTGACCAGTGGGACCCATTGGTCAGGTTTGACCTGGTCAGCCCCGTTTGACTCGCTGACATCATACCACTGTCATGCTGACACAATTAATCATTTTCTGGTTTAAAAATAAATCAGGAAAATCCAGAAAATGATATAAACTTCTAAAATTCATAGAAATTCAACCGTAGCTAAGAATGAAATAATTTATATATGAAAAATGATCAGAAAAATGCAAGGAATCCATTTATTCCAGTTCCATGCATGAAAAACCAACTTATACATGTTGTATAAGTGAAAACATAATATGGGCATTTTAAATGCGTCATTTTGAATTGCATTTTAAATGCTTCAACCAACATGGTAGCATCTTGCATTAGCCCAAACACTAGCATTTGCACATGTAATGTTCATGCATCATATTGTTGCATTTGTTTGTGTATTGATTGCCGGCACCGTTTCTTCTCGATAGGTTCCACTCCGGAAGGTGTTCCCGAGTACCTGTCAGAGGAGCAGTGCCCCTTCGTTGATCTATCAGGTAAGCAATCCCCCTTGAGCATTTCGATAAAATCCCACTCTCTCGCTCTTGCTCCTTATACTGCCCTAGGACAACAACGATTCAACTGCTACTTTCTGTTGCGGTAGTTGAACCCATTCCTCTGCATGACCTGTCATTGCCACAATAAATACTTGAAACCCACTAGCATGAGTAGGAGTTGCTTGAGCCTTGATGTGCCTACTCATCCGTGCTTGTTTTCTTTGTGCCAGCTATGCTTAGAGTTGTGTCAGGTCTGATTCATTAGGAATGAATCGGAGTGGTGAACATGTCCTACTGATAAAGGCTAAGTGTGTGAACACGTTTTGGTAAAGGTAGCGATGAGAGGCCATGTAGGAGTACATGGTGGGTTGTCTCATTGGAACTGTCCCTAAGCACTGAGTTCTGTGTATGTTATCCAAGTCCAGTTACTACCACACATTGGGTTCCAGTTATCCGGCCCCTCTCGGCTTATTAATCTACTTGATCTCTGTCCAGGAGTTGCAACTAGTTTCTGGTGTTTGTAGGTAGTGCTAGTTGTCTACCAGGTGGTGTCCGATGGGATGGGCTTGGGACAGACTAGGAACCATGGCACGGTGTACAAGTGGCACCCAGATGGTGGGCTTGAGAACCCTGCACACATCGTTTGGGGCCGTACTGGAGACTTCGGCCGGAACTCCTTGCGGATGGAACTCGAATAGGCGATAAACTTGGATGAGAGACTTGTGTGGTTAGTCAGGTCGTGGCCGACACCCTCGCCCGGCTTCCGCTTGAAGGTTGCCGAGGTACATGACGTGTACAGGGCGATAAGTGGTGAGAGCACGTGTGAAGAAGTACACCCCTGCAGGGTTAAGGTTATCTATTCGAATAGCCATTTTTCTCAGATATGGAAACTTGGAGGACTTATGTAGTACATAGACAACTTGAAGTGGATACTCTAAAATACGCAAGATAAGCGTGAGTGCTATGGATGGCCTTCTCATAGGGAGAAGGGAACGGATCCATAGTGGAGTTTTGATATGGTGAATATGTGGACTCGTGTGCGTCTTCTCACCTCAAAGAAGTTTCTGATACTCGTAGTATAGGTTAGCCACTGAGTCAAAGCTGGCTTGCTGCTGTTAAAACTCCACCACCCCCTTTGTTGATAATGTTGCATATGTAGATAGTTCTGATGTAAGACTTGTTGAGTACCTTCGTACTCACGTTTACTTATTTATGTTTTGTAGTTGGTTACACTAGTGACTTCAATGAGTAGCTTGTATCCCAGCTACGATCTTGTACCCTTGGGAGGGTCATGTAGATAGTCAGGCTTCTCACCTTTTTCTCTTGTAGTTGTCTGTACTCAGACATGTAATGCTTCCGTTGCTTGTATGCTCTGAATGATGGGTCATGAGACCCCTGTTTGAATTGAATGCTATGTGGCTCTTCTGGGCCTTTATCCATATGAGTTTGAGTTATGTTGTGATGACATGTTGTACAACACATACTTGCATGTTATGCGTACGTGTGACGTGTATTGCTATGTGTGGGATCCGACAATCTAGTTGTTTATCCTTGGTAGCCTATCTTATGGGGAAATGTAGTCTAGTGCTTCCACTGAGCCTTGGAAGTCCGCTACAGCCCGGTTTACCGGAGTCCTGCTAGCCCAGCACTACTGCTCTGGAACACTTAGACTGGCCGGCATGTGATTCACTTTGTTCCTGTGTCTGTCCCTTCGGGGAAATGTCACCAGAGACATCCGGAGTCCTGTTAGCCTGCTACAGCCCGGGTTCCCGGAGTCCTGTTAGCCCAGTTGCTACAGCTCGGATACATACGCTGTTGACCGACATGCTCGAGGTTGATTCATGTATGCATGTTCTTGTAAGTTAGTGCCACTTTGGGTTCACGACTAGTCATGTCGGCCCGGGTTCTCTGTCATATGGATGCTAGTGACACTATCATATACATGAGCCAAAAGGCGCAAACGGTCCCGAGCCAGGTAAGGTGGCACCCGTGGGAATATCGTGCGTGAGGCCACAAAGTGATATGATGTGTTACATGCTAGATTGGTGTGACTTAGGATCGGGATCCCGGCAGGGTTGGTATCAAAGCTTGACTGACTGTAGGATTACCAAGCCAAACTGGTCGAAGTTGAGTCTAGAAATGCTTTAGTTATATAAGGGAATTGATTGTGGAAGGGAACGTAAGGCTCTTTTTACTCCTTTACCTCATGTCATTCTTTCTGAGTCAGCCTCTTCTTTTCTACGAGGGTTAAGGACTAGGCTTCTCCTCTATCTCTCAGGATGACGTGTTACTAAATCATAAAGTCTTAGGATTGTTGGGTTTGTTTCTCCGTACAGTTCTACTACTTCCGTGTGTCATCAGTTTGACCCAGAACCTTGATATTTATGATGCTGAGTGATTATACTATTCCTTTGATGAATGTCTCAAAGTCCTTTTGAGCATTTACATCCATTATGCTGCTGAAATTGTCCTAGGATTTCAAGAGTTTCCAATGCTTTTGCATTACATTCCGCATCCTTATGTCGATGCTAATTCCATCCTTGTTTCCTTGGTTTCTGTGCCAGGATGTCGTCTGCTAACCGAGGTTCAGTTGCTCATAGCAAGAACCACGAAGATGGTAGGGATGAGGATCCTCCTGACCAGCCTTTAATGGTAGAGTTCTTGTTAGCATCCGAGAGGAACAAGCGTGAGACTAACCACTTGCTGGCACAGATTGAGCAGAACACAGCACATCAGCGTAAGAAGTTGGTTTCCATCACCAACTTCATTGGTCTGAAACCACCCACCTTCCATCATTCCATTGAGCCACTCGATGCAAATGACTGGCTCCGTAGCATCACTCTTAAGCTGTGTTCTGCGAATGTGGCTGAAGGTGACAAGGTCACCTATGCTACCTATCACCTGGAAGGTCCTGCTAGTATTTGGTGGCAGAGCTATGATGCTATGCTTCCAGCTGGCCAGATTCCTACCTGGAAGGATTTCATCGAGGCTTTTCGTGAGAACCACATTCCTCAGGCTCTCATTGACCGCAAGAGGGAAGATTTCTGTAGTTTTACCCAGGGTAAGATGCCTGTTGATGCTTACAGTAGAGAGTTTGGAAGCCTCGCCCACTATGATACAGAAGAAGTGTCCACGGACGCCAAGAAGCAGGATAGATTCCGGAAGGGTCTCAACCCCAAGTTGCGTCGTGATCTCCACCTGCACCATTGTGATACATTCCAGGCTCTTGCGAACAAGGCAATTAATGCAGAGACAACTCAGCTCACTTATGAGGAGTCTCGTAAGCACAACCGTGATCTGGGTTCTTCCTCCCGCTCTGGCTGTCAAAAGCGACGGATGTGGATTACGAACTCAGCTCTTTCACTTGGATATGCACCGAGGCCATCCGATGTGGCGCCTCACCCAGCTCAGCAACGTGCTCCACCCAGGCCTATTAGTGGACCACTTGCCAAAGTAGGTCCACGTCCTACCTCAGGAACTTGCTTCACCTGCGGAGAACTAGGACACTATGCACATGACTGCCCTCAGTCCAGTTATACTCCACCCCAGTCTGAGAGGTCTGTTGGCCATGAAAAGCCATCAGGCAAGATGATAAGTACCAAGCCAGCCACCACTGAACGAGCATGTGTGCACCACATCTCAGCTACAAAAGCTCAAGATGATCCCGACGTCGTACTGGGTACGCTTCTTGTCAATTGTCACCCAGCTTCAGTTCTGTTCGATACTGGAGCATCTCACTCCTTCATATCCGAAGGTTATGCTCGGTTGCACGACATGTCATTTTGTGATATGCCAACTCCACTAATAATCCAGACTCCTGGTTCAAAATGGCAAACCTCCAAGGTAAGCCATGGTAATGAAATCCTTGTTGACAGATTGGTATTTCTTGCTTCTTTGATATCCCTCAAGTCTTCAGATATTAACATTGTCTTGGGCATGGACTGGATGACAGCTCATCATGCCAAGATCGATTGTTACACTAGATCTGTTCAACTTACACATCCATCTGGCAAAATAGTCACTGTCTCCACTAGAGTGGCAAGGCGTCAACCCTATTCTCTTAATGCCAGCCCTCTTCCAGACCTTGAAGATATTCCGGTAGTCCGTGACTTCTGGATGTCTTTCCAGAAGAACTGCCAGGTGTTCCACCTGACACAGATGTAGAGTTTGTCATAGAACTTATCCCAGGAACTGTTCCAATTTCTAGGAGACCATACAGGATGGCACCTTTGGAGTAAGCCGAGCTTAAGAAACAGCTTGATGAGTCCTTGCAAAAGGGTTTCATCCGTCCCAGTTCTTCTCCTTGGGCTTGTCCTATCCTCTTCGTCAAGAAGAAGGATGGTACGGATCGGATGGTTGTAGATTATCGTCCCGTTAATTTGGTCACGATAAAGAACAAGTATCCTCTCCTGAGTCTTCTCCAAGATGGATTTGAGGTTAGGCTACCACCAAATCAAAATTAGAAATGGGGACATCCCCAAAAAGGACTTTGTCACTAGTTATGGTCAATACGAGTACACCGTGATGTCTTTTGGCCTAACCAATGCTCCAGCTACTTTCTCCCGCTTGATGAACTCGATCTTTATGGAGTGCTTAGATAAGTTTGTCGTGGTTTACCTCGATGATATTCTTATTTACTCGAAGAACGAGGAAGAGCATGCCGAACATCTTAGACTTGTGTTAGAAAAACTCAGAGACACCGCCTTTATGCTAAGTTCTCCAAGTGTGAAATTTGGTTGCCAGAAGTGACCTATCTAGGCCACATGATCTCTGGCAAGGGCATTGTTGTCAATCCCGAGAGAGTTAAAGCCGTTCTCGATTGGACTCCACCCGAAACGGTCAAACAAGTTAGGAGTTTCCTTGGTCTAGCCAGTTATTGTCGCTGCTTCATTGAAAACTTCTCCAAAGTGGCCAAACCCCTCACGGAACTTCTCAAGAAAGATAAAAGGTTTGAGTGGACCCCACAGTGTGAGCACAGTTTTCAGGAACTGAAAAGACACCTGACTTCTGCGCCCATACTCGTGCCACCGGATTTCACTAAAGACTTTGTTATCTATTGCGACGCTTCGTGTCAAGGACTAGCTTGCATTCTTATGCAGGATCGTCATGTGATTGCCTATGCATCTCGACAGTTGCATCCACATGAGGAAAATTATCCTACACATGATCTAGAGCTTGCAGCCATAGTCTATGCACTTAGGACTTGGTGACATTACCTTCTTGGTAACTATTGCGAAATCTACACTGACCATCAGAGTCTCAAGTATATCTTCACCCAACCAGATTTGAATCTCAGACAGAGACGTTGGTTGGAGTTGATCTCGGATTACGACTTAGGAATCACCTACACCCTAGGCAAAGCCAATGTCATGGCTGATGCTTTAAGTCGTAAATCCTATTGCAACAATCTCATGTTACAACAATGTCAACCACCCCTCCATGAGGAATTTTGTAAGCTTAACCTTCACATAGCTCCTCATGGTTCCATTTCTACCTTGGTGGCGAAACCTACCCTTACGGACTAGATCATAGAAGCTCAGAATCATGATACGGGAATCTCCCGGATCAATAAAAATATTTCCAAGGGAGTTGCTGGATGTTTCTATATGGATGAACAAGGTGTTGTTTACTTTGGAAACAGTTTGGTGGTTCCCAAATGTCAACAGATGCAGCAACTGATCCTTAAGGAGGCCTATGAATCTCCTCTCATGATTCATCCCGATAGTACCAAGATGTATCAAGACCTACGCCAGAGGTTCTGGTGGACTAGGATGAAGAGAGAAATCGCTCAGTATATTGCCAATTGTGACGTTTGTCATCGCGTTAAGGAAGAGCATCAAAGACCTACTGGCACCCTTCAACCTTTAGCTATTCCCGAATGGAAATGGAACAAAGTTGGTATGGACTTCATCATCGGCTTTCCCAGGACCAAGAAAGGAAATAATGCTATCTTCATAGTCATTGATCGTCTTTCCAAAGTGGCTCACTTCCTACCTGTTCGAGAGAGTATCACTCCTAGTCAGCTTGCTGACTTATATATCTCCCGAATAGTGTCACTCCATCGTGTTCCACTAGAGATCAATTCAGACCGTGGAAGTCTTTTCACCTCTCATTTCTGGGAAAGTTTCCAGAATGCCATGGGAACCCATCTTTCTTTCAGTACCGCTTTCCACCCTCAGTCAAGTGGTCAGGTGGAAAGGGTCAGCCAAATTCTCGAAGACATGCTTAGAGCTTGTGTTATCTCATTCGGTATGGATTGGTATAAGTGTCTTCCTTTCACCGAGTTTGCTTATAACAATAGCTATCAATCCAGTCTTAAGAAAGCTCCTTTTGAGATTCTCTATGGATGAAGATGTCGAACACCTTTGAACTGGTAAGAAACCGGTGAAAGACAATTCTTTGGACCGGATATGATCGAGGAGGCAGAAGAGCAAGTTTGCATCATTCGTGAGAATTTGAAAACAGCCCAATCTCGTCAAAAGAGCCAGTATGACTGTCATCATAAGCAAGTGGCTTATGAAGTTGGCGACAAGGCTTACCTTCAGGTTACTCCTTTGAAGGGTACCCATCGTTTCGGTATCAAGGGTAAGTTGGCTCCTCGTTACATTGGTCCTTTTTGCATTCTCGCTAAACGAGGAGAGGTTGCCTACCAGTTGTAACTACTCCCACACCTTTCTCGAGTTCATGATGTCTTGCGCGTCTCTCAACTCAGGCATTGCTTCTCGGATCCCATCCGCGGAGTGGACAATGAAACACTTGATCTCCAAGATAACCTCACTTATCGAGAGTACCCCGTTCGCATTCTGGATCAAGCAGAGCGTGTCACTCGACGTCATAACATCAAGTTTCTCAAGGTTCAGTGGTCTCATCACTCTGAGAGAGAAGCTACTTGGGAGCGAGAAGATCATCTTTGACTTGAGTACCCCACTTTGTTTCTGCCAACTCCTGCATCTCGGGACAAGATTCTTTCGAGTGGGGCGAGTTGTCACATCCCTAGTTCTGGTATGATCTAGACTTGCTTGGTGCATCATGTTTAAGTTTCAAATGAAATTGAAATGGGGAATGTTTCAAACCCTAGCACCAAAGCAAATTCAAATAAATTCCAATTAAAATGGAATTTCAATGAACCCAAAATGCTCTTCAAAAATGTTCATGGTCTTTGGAAAATGTTGGAAACAACAACCAGAGGTGATGCACATTTTTGCTAAATATTTTGGATTTTTGAATGAACCCATATGTATTTGAATTGGAGCTGTTTAAATAATATAAATATTTTAAAAGGCTCCAAAAATGTTGGAAATTGGTGAGGGCCTATGGTATATTATAACTGGTGGTCACAAGGAATCCCAACATTTTTAGAATTGTGCTATTATTCATTTTAAGTCAAAAACAAATGTCAGAAATAGAAAAGAAAACAAAAAAATGGGAAAAATTACCTCGGCCACTTACCTGTGCAGCCGAGCACTCTGCAGCCCAGCAGTCCAACAGGCCGGCCCAGGCGACTAGCACTACCAGTTTTCGTCCCCACCGTGCCAGGAGGACGCCGAGCAAGCACTCGCCGCACGTGGCCATGCGCCCGGCCACCTCCTGTGCCTTCCCGTGCACCATGGCGACCGCACCTTGCTTGCCCGCACTTGCTGCCCCTTGAGCTCATCGCCGACGTAGCTCCGGTGACCATTTGGTCACGTGTTGGTGCCTAACGCACTCACTGCACCCCATAGCGCCTCGCTAGTGCATCCGCTCGCCCGCTAGCACGCCGCAGCAACAAAACAACTGACGCCCGAGCATCGGCCGCCTCCCGTCTCGTTGCCGGCGCCACTCCGGCCACTCCCCGTCCGTAGCAACAAAACAACATACCAAGTACCCATCACATACCCTTATCTCCCATATTACATTATTTGCCATTTGCTTCTCGTTTTCCTCTCCCCCACTTCACCCTTGCCATTTTATTCTCCCTCTCTCTCTATCCTCCCTCTCTTTCTCTATTTGCCTCTTTTTGCCCGCTTGCTTTTTGTTTGCTTGTGTGTTGGATTGCTTCCTTGTCACGATGGCTCAAGATAACACTAAATTGTGTGACTTTACCAATACCAACAACAATGATTTTATTAGCACTCCGATTGCTCCTCTTACCGATGCTGAATCTTGTGAAATTAATGGCGCTTTGCTGAATCTTGTCATGAAAGATCCGTTTTCCGGCCTTCCTAGTGAAGATGCCGCTACCCATATAAATAGCTTCGTTGATTTGTGTGATATGCAAAAGAAGAAATATGTGGACACCGATATTGTTAAGTTGAAGCTATTTCCTTTTTCGTTTAGAGATCGTGATAAAGCTTGGTTTTCGTCTTTGCCTAGAAATAGTATTGATTCTTGGAACAAGTGCAAAGATGCTTTCATCTCTAAGTATTTTCCTCCCGCTAAGATCATCTCCCTTAGAAACAATATTATGAATTTTAAGCAACTTGATCATGAACATGTTGCACAAGCTTGGGAGAGGATGAAATTAATGATATGTAATTTCCCTACTCATGGTTTGAATTTGTGGATGATTATACAAAAATTTTATGCTGGATTGAATTTTGCTTCTAGAAATCTTTTAGATTCGGCCGCGGGAGGCACTTTTATGGAAATCACTTTAGGAGAAGCTACTAAACTCCTAGATAATATTATGGTTAATTATTCTCAATGGCATGCTGAAAGATCTACTAATAAAAAGGTGCATGCGATAGAAGAAATTAATGTTTTGAGTGGAAAGTTGGATGAACTTATGAAATTATTTTCCAGTAAGAGTGTTTCTTCTGATCCTAATGATATGCACTTGTCTACTTTGATTGAGAACAATAATGAATCTATGGATGTGAATTTTGTTGGTAGGAATAATTTTGGTAACAACGCGTATAGAGGAAATTTTAATCCTAGGCCTTATCCTAGTAATCCCTCTAATAATTATGGTAATTCCTACAACAATTCTTATGGAAATTATAATAAGATGCCCTCTGATTTTGAATCTAATATTAAAGAATTTATTGCTTCTCAAAAGAATTTCAATGCTTTGATTGAAGAAAAATTGCTTAAGATTGATGAGTTGAGTAGGAACGTTGATAGAATTTCTCTTGATGTTGATTCTTTGAAACATAGATCTATTCCACCTAAGCATGATATCAATGAGTCTCTCAAAGCCATGAGAATTTCCATTGATGAGTGCAAAGAAAGAACTGCTAGGATGCGTGCTAAGAAAGATGCCTTTATAAGAGCGTGTTCTTCTAGTTCCTATGAAAATAAAGATGAAGATCTAAAAGTTATTGATGTGTCCCCTATTAAATCTTTGTGTTGCAATACGAATCTTAATAATGATGGGACTGAATACGATCCACCTTTACCTAGAAGGTGTTCCAAAAATTCTGAGTTTTTAGATCTTGATGCTAAAATTGATGAAAGTGGGATTGAAGAAATTAAAACCCTAGATGTTGCTAAACCCACTATTTTGGATTTCAAGGAATTTAGTTATGAAAATTTCTCTTTGATTGATTGTATTTCCTTGTTGCAATCCGTGCTAAATTCTCCTCATGCTTATAGTCAAAATAAAGCGTTTACTAAACATATCATTGATGCCTTGATGCAATCTTATGAAGAAAAACTTGAGTTGGAAGTTTATATCCCTAGAAAAATTTATGATGAGTGGGAACCAACTATTAAAATTAAAATTAAAGATCATGAATGCTATGCTTTTTTTGATTTGGGTGCTAGTGTTTCCACGATACCAAAGACTTTATGTGATTTGTTAGGTTTCCATGATTTTGATGATTGCTCTCTAAACTTGCACCTTGCGAATTCCACTATTAACAAACCTATGGGAAGAATTAATGATGTTCTTATTGTTGAAAATAGGAATTTTGTGCCCATAGATATTATTGTTCTTGATATAGATTGCAATCCTTCATGTCCTATTATTCTTGGTAGACCTTTCCTTAGAACGATTGGTGCAATTATTGATATGAAGAAAGGAAATATTAGATTCCAATTTCCGTTAAGGAAAGGCATGGAACACTTTCCTACAAAGAAAATTAAATTACCTTATGAATCTATTATGAGAGCCACTTATGGATTGCCTACCAAAGATGGCAATACCTAGATCTATCCTTGCTTTTTATGCCTAGCTAGGGGCGTTAAACGATAGCGCTTGTTGGGAGGCAACCCAATTTTATTTTTATTCCTTGCTTTTTGCTCCTGTTTAGTAATAAATAATTTACCTAGCCTCTGTTTTGGTTGTGTTTTTTGTGTTTAATTAGTGTTTGTGCCAAGTAGAACCATTGGGAGGACTTGGGGAAAGTCTTGATATCTTGCTGTAAAAAACAGAAACTTTAGCGCTCACGAGAACTGCTGCCATTTTTTTGTGGGAAGTGATATTTAGTTAATTCTTTTTGAAGATGATTAATAGATAAATATCTCACGTCTAGCAATTGATTTTAGAATTTTTCGGGTTCCAGATCTTGCGCTAGATACAGATTACTACAGACTGTTCTGTTTTTGACAGATTCTGTTTTTCGTGTGTTGTTTGCTTATTTTGATGAATCTATGGCTAGTAAAATAGCTTATAAACCATAGAGAAGTTTAAATACAGTAGGTTTAACACCAATATAAATAAATAATGAGTTCATTACAGTACCTTGAAGTGGTCTTATGTGTTCTTTCGCTAACGGAGCTCACGAGATTTTCTACTTTGAGTTTTGTGTTGTGAAGTTTTCATGTTTTAGGTAAAGATTTGATGGATTATGGAACAGGGATTTGCAAGAGCCTAAGCTTGGGGATGCCCATGGCACCCCCAAGATAATCTAAGGACACCTAAAAGCCAAAGCTTGGGGATGCCCTAGAAGGCATCCCCTCTTTCTTCTACTTCTATCGGTAACTTTACTTGGAGCTATATTTTTATTCACGACATGATATGTGTTTTGCTTGGAGCGTCTTGTATTATTTGAGTCTTTATTTGTTACTTTATCACAATCATTCTTGCTGTACATACCTTTTGAGACAGCCATACATGATTTGGAATTTGTTAGAATACTCTATGTGCTTCGTTTATATCTTTTGCGTTATATAGTTTTGCTCTAGTACTTCACTTATATCTTTTAGAGCACGGTGGTGGATTTGTTTTATAGAAACTATTGATGTCTCATGCTTCACTTAGATTATTTTGAGAGTCTTAAATAGCATGGTAATTTTCTTAAATAATCCAAATATGCTTGGTATTCAAGAATAGTAAAAACTTTCTTATGAGTGTGTTGAAAACTATGAGAAGTTTGATGCTTGATAATTGTTTTGAGATATGAAGATGGTGATGTTAAAGTTGTGCTAGTTGAGTAGTTGTGAATTTGATAAATACTTGTGTTAAAGTTTGTGATTCCCGTAGCATACACGTATGTTGAACCGTTGTGTGATGAAGTCGGAGCATGATTTATTTTTTGATTGTCTTCCTTATGAGTGGCGGTCGGGGACGAGCGATGGTCTTTTCCTACCAATCTATCCCCCTAGGAGCATGCGCGTAATACTTTGCTTTGATAACTTGTAGATTTTTGCAATAAGTCTGTGAGTTCTTTATGACTAATGTTGAGTCCATGGATTATACGCACTTTTCTCACCCTTCCACCATTGCTAGCCTCTCTAATACCGCGCACCTTTCGCCGGTATCATACCCCCACCATATACCTTCCTCAAAACAGCCACCATACCTACTATTATGGCATTTCCATAGCCATTCCGAGATATATTGCCATGCAACTTTCCACTGTTCCGTCTATTATGACACACTCCATCATTGTCATATTGCTTAGCATGATCATGTGGTTGACATCGTATTTGTGGCAAAGCCACCATTCATAATTCTTTCATACATGTCACCCATGAGTCATTGCATATCCTGGTACACCGTCGGAGGCATTCATATAGAGTCATATTTTGTTCTAAGTATCGAGTTGTAATTGTTGAGTTGTAAGAAAATAAAAGTGTGATGATCATCATTATTAGAGCATTGTCCCAGTGAGGAAAGGATGATGGAGACTATGATTCCCCCACAAGTCGGGATGAGACTCCGCACAAAAAAAAGAAAAGAAAAGAGGCCATAAAAAAAGAAAAAAGGCCCAAATAAAAAAATGAGAGAATAAGAGAGAAGGGGCAATGCTACTATCCTTTTACCACACTTGTGCTTCAAAGTAGCACCATGATATTCATGATAGAGAGTCTGTCATTTCGTCACTTTCATATACTAGTGGGAATTTTTCATTATAGAACTTGGCTTGTATATTCCAATGATGGGCTTCCTCAAAATGCCCTAGGTCTTCATGAGCAAGCAAGTTGGATGCACACCCACTTAGTTTCTTTTGTTGAGCTTTCATATACTTATAGCTCTAGTGCATCCGTTGCATGGCAATCCCTACTAACTCACATTGATATCTATTGATGGGCATCTCCATAGCCCGTTGATACGCCTAGTTGATGTGAGACTATCTTCTCCCTTTTTGTCTTCTCCACAACCACCATTCTATTCCACCTATAGTGTTATATCCATGGCTCACGCTCATGTATTGTGTGAAGATTGAAAAAGTTTGAGAATGTCAAAAGTATGAAACAATTGCTTGGCTTGTCATCGGGGTTGTGCATGATTTAAATACTTTGTGTAGCGAAGATAGAGCATAGCCAGACTATATGATTTTGCAGGGATAACTTTCTTTGTCCATGTTATTTTGAGAAGACATGATTGCTTTGTTAGTATGCTTGAAATATTATTATTTTTATGTCAATATTAAACTTTTATCTTGAATCTTTCGAATCTGAATATTCATAGAACAATTAAGAAGAATTACATTAAAATTATGCCAAGTAGCACTTCGCATCAAAAATTCTGTTTTTATCATTTACCTACTCGAGGACGAGCAGGAATTAAGCTTGGGGATGCTTGATACGTCTCCAACGTATCTATAATTTTTGATTGCTCCGTGCTATATTATCTACTGTTCTGGACATTATTGGGCTTTATTATCCACTTTTATATTATTTTTGGGACTAACCTATTAACCGGAGGCCCAACCCAGAATTGTTGTTTTTGCCTATTTTAGGGTTTTTCGAAGAAAAGGAATATCAAACGGAGTCCAAACGGAATGAAACCTTCGGGAACGTGATTTTCTCACCGAACATGATCCAGGAGACTTGGACCCTACGTCAAGAAACAAAGGAGGAGGCCACAAGGTAGGGGGCGTGCCTACCCCCCCTCCCCCAGGTGCGCCCTCCACCCTCGTGGGCCCCCTGTTGCTCCACTGACGTACTCCTTCCTCCTATATATACCTACGTACCCCGAACGATCAGATACGGAGCCAAAACCCTAATCCCACTGCCGTAACTTCCTGTATCCACGAGATCCCATCTTGGGGCCTGTTCCGGAGCTCCGCCTGAGGGGGCATCCATCATGAAGGGCTTCTAGATCAATGCCATAGCCTCTCCGATGAAGTGTGAGTAGTTTACCTCAGACCTTCAGGTCCATAGTTATTAGCTAGATGGCTTCTTCTCTCTTTTTGGATCTCAATACAATGTTCTCCCCCTCTCTTGTGGAGATCTATTCGATGTAATCTTCTTTTTGCGGTGTGTTTGTTGAGACCGATGAATTGTGGGTTTATGATCAAGATTATCTATGAACAATATTTGAATCTTCTCTGAATTCTTTTATGTATGATTGGATATCTTTGCAAGTCTCTTCGAATTATTAGTTTGGTTTGGCCTACTAGATTGATCTTTCTAGCAATGGGAGAAGTGCTTAGCTTTGGGTTCAATCTTGCGGTGTCCTTTCCCACTGACAGTTGGGGTAGCAAGGCATGTATTTTATTGTTTCCATCAAAGATAACAAGATGGTGTTTTTATCATATTGCATGAATTTATCTCTCTACATCATGTCACCTTGCTTAAGGCGTTACTCTGTTTTCATGAACTTAATACTCTAGATGCATGCTGGATAGCGGTCGATGAGTGGAGTAATAGTAGTAGATGCAGGGAGGAGTCAGTCTACTTGTCTTGGACGTGATGCCTATATACATGATCGTACCTAGATATTCTCATAACTATGCTCAATTCTGTCAATTGCTCAACAGTAATTCGTTCACCCACCGTAAAATACTTATGCTCTTGAGAGAAGCCACTAGTGAAACCTATGGCCCCGGGTCTACCTTCATCATATTAATTTTCCAATACTTAGTTATTTCTTTTTCTTTTTACTTTGCTTTTATTTTACTTTGCATCTTTATCATAAAAATACCAAAAATATTATCTAATCATATCTATCAGATCTCACTCTCGTAAGTGACCGTGAAGGGATTGACAACCCCTTATCGCGTTGGTTGCGAGGAGTTATTTGTTTTGTGCAGGTACTAGGGGACGCACGCACAAACTCCTACTGGATTGATACCTTGGTTCTCAAAAACTGAGGGAAATACTTACACTACTTTGCTGCATCATCCTTTCCTCTTCGGGGAAATCCAACGCAGTGCTCAAGAGGTAGCAATCATAAACCCACAATTCATCGGTCTCAACAAACACACCGCAAAAAGAAGATTACATCGAATAGATCTCCACAAGAGAGGGGGAGAACATTGTATTGAGATCCAAAAATACAGAAGAAGCCATCTAGCTAATAACTATGGACTCGAAGGTCTGAGGTAAACTACTCACACTTCATCAGAGAGGCTATGGTATTGATGTAGAAGCCCTCCGTGATGGATGCCCCCCTCCGATGGAGCTCCGGAACAGGCCCCAAGATGGGATCTCGTGGATACAGAAGGTTGCGGCGGTGGAATTAGGTTTTTGGCTCCGTATCTAATCGTTTGGGGGTACGTAGGTATATATAGGAGGAAGGAGTACGTCGGTGGAGCAATAGGGGGCCCACGAGGGTGGAGGGCGCGGCTGGGGGGGGGGGGGTAGGCGCGCCCCCCTACCTCCTGGCTTCCCTGTTGGTTGCTTGACGTAGGGTCCAAGTCTCCTGGATCTTGTTTGTTTCAAAAATCACGTTCCCAAAGGTTTCATTCCGTTTGGACTCCGTTTGATATTCCTTTTCTGTGAAACTCTGAAATAGGCAAAAAAACAGCAATTCTGGGCTGGGCCTCCGGTTAATAGGTTAGTCCCAAAAATAATATAAAAGTGGATAATAAAGCTCAATAATGTCCAAAACAGTAGATAATATAGCATGGAGAAATCAAAAATTATAGATACGTTGGAGACGTATCAAGCATCCCCAAGCTTAATTCCTGCTCGTCCTCAAGTAGGTAAATGATAAAAAAGATAATTTTGATGCGGAGTGCTACTTGGCATAATTTTAATGTAATTCTTCTTAATTGTGGTATGAATATTCAGATCCGAAAGATTCAAGATAAAAGTTCATATTGACATAAAAATAATTATACTTCAAGCATACTAACTAGGCAATTATGTCTTCTCAAAATAACATGGCCAAAGAAAGTTCATCCCTACAAAATAATATAGTTTAAGTCATGCTCCATATTCATCACAGAAGAATGCTCTCATCATGCACAACCCTGATGACAAGCCAAGCAATTGTTTCATACTTTAGTAATCTCAAACCTATAAACTTTCACGCAATATATAAGCGCGAGCCATGGACATAGCACTATGGGTGGAATAGAATATGATGATGGGGGTTATGTGGAGAAGACAAAAAAGGAGAAAGTCTCACATCAACGAGGCTAATCAATGGGCTAAGTAGGGATTGCCATGCAACGGATGCACTAGAGCTATAAATGTATGAAAGCTCAACAAAAGAAACTAAGTGGGTGTGCATCCAACTTGCTTGCTCACGAAGACCTAGGGCACTTGAGGAGGCCCATTGTTGGAATATACAAGCCAAGTTATATAATGAAAAATTCCCACTAGTATATGAAAGTGACAAAACAAAAGACTCTCTCTCATGAAGATTATGGTGCTACTTTGAAGCACAAGTGTGGCAAATGATAGTAGCATTGTCCCTTCTCTCTTTCTCTCTCTTTTTTTGGGCCTTCTCTTCTTCTTTTTATGGCCTTTCTCTCCACTATTTTTTAATTCCTCACTTGGGACAATGCTCTAGAAAATGATGATCATCACACTTCTATTTATTTACAACTCAATGATTACACCTCGATGCTAGAACAAAAGATGACTCTATATGAATGCCTCCAATGGTGTACCGGGATATGCAATGAACCAAGAGTGACATGTATGAAAGAATTATGAACGGTGGCTTTGCCACAAATACTATGTCAACTACATGATCATGCTAAGCAATATGACAATGATGAATGTCTCATGATAAACGGAATGGTGGAAAGTGGCATGGCAATATATCTCGGAATGGCTATGGAAATGCCATAATAGGTAGGTATGGTGGCTGTTTTGAGGAAGATATAATGAGGTTTATGTGTGAAATAGTGTATCATATCACAGGGTTTGGATGCACCGACAAAGTTTGCACCAACTCTTAATGTGAGAAAGGGCAATGCACAGTACTGAAGAGGCTAGCAATGATGGAAGGGTGAGAGTGCGTATAATCCATGGACTCAACATTAGTCATAAAGAACTCACATACTTATTGCAAAAATCTACAAGTCATCAAAAACCAAGCACTACGCGCATGCTCCTAGGGGGATAGATTGGTAGGAAAAGACCATCGCTCGTCCCCGACCGCCACTCATAAGGAGGACAATCAAAGAACACCTCATGTTTGAAATTTGTTACATAACGTTTACCATACGTGCATGCTACAGGACTTGCAAACTTCAACACGAGCATTTCTCAAATTCACAACTACTCAACTTGCACGACTTTGATATTATTACCTCCATATCTCAAAACAATCATCAAGCATCAAACTTCTCTTAGTATTCAAAACACTTATAAGAAATGTTTTACTAATCTTGAATACCTAGCATATTAGGATTATTTAAGAAAATTACCATGCTATTTAAGACTCTCAAAATAATCTAAGTGAAGCATGAGAGATCAACAAATCCACCACCGTGCTCTAAAAGATATAAGTTTAGTACTAGAGCAAAACTATATAACTCAAAAGATATAAGTGAAGCACATAGAGTATTCTAACAAATTCCAAATCATGTATGGCTCTCTCAAAAGATGTGTACAGCAAGGATGATTGTGGTAAACTAAAAAGCAAAGACTCAGAACATACAAGATGCTCCAAGCAAAACACATATCATGTGGTGAATAAAAATATAGCTCCAAGTAAAGTTACCGATGGAAGTAGACGAAAGAGGGGACGCCTTCCGGGGCATCCCCAAGCTTTGGCTTTTAGGTGTCCTTATATTATCTTGAGGGTGCCATGGGCATCCCCAAGCTTAGGATCTTGCCACTCCTTGTTCCATAATCCATCAAATCTTTACCCAAAACTAGGAAACTTCACAACACAAAACTTAAAGTAGAAAAATCTCATGAGCTCCGTTAGCGAAAGAAAACAAAAGACCACTTCAAGGTACTGTAATGAACTCATTATTTATTTATATTGGTGTTAAATCTACTCTATTCCAGCTTATTTATGGTTTATAAACTATTTTATTAGCCATAGATTCATCAAAATAAGCAAACAAAACGCGAAAAACAGAATCTATCAAAAACAGAACAGTCTGTAGTAATCTGTAACTAGCGCAAGATCTGGAACCTAAACAATTATAAAATAAATTTCTGGAAGTGAGGAATTTATCTATTAATCATATGCAAAAAGAATTAACTAAACAGCGCTTTCCAAATAAAAATGGCAGCAGTTCTCGTGAGCGCTAAAGTTTCTGTTTTTTACAGCAAGATAATAAGACTTTCCCCAAGTCTTCCCAACGGTTCTACTTGGCACAAACACTAATTAAACACAAAAAACACAACCAAAACAGAGGCTAGGTAAATTATTTATTACTAAACAGGCGCAAAATGCAAGGAATAAAAATAAAATTGGGTTGCCTCCCAACAAGCGCTATCGTTTATCGCCCCTAGCTAGGCTTAAAAAGCAAGGATAGATCTAGGTATTGCCATCTTTGGTAGGAAATCCATAAGTGAATCTCCTAATAGAGTCATAAGGTAATTTAATTTTGTTTCTAGGAAAGTGTTCCATGCCTTTCCTTAACAAAATTGGAATCTAATATTTCCTTCCTTCATATCAATAATTGCACCAATTGCCGGGGTACTGATCCACGGGCACCTATGGGACCGGCGGACCGAGTCCCTTTCGGTTCGGCGGGGGCGGAGGTCGTGCAAAGAGCAAGTCGAGGCGATACACGCGAGCGATTTACCCAGGTTCGGGCCGCACGGATGCATAAAACCCTACTCCTACTTTGTGGTTTGTATTGATTTCTTGCTCGGGAGCGCGGAGTGCTACAGTACACATCAGCAGCTAACGAGACCGAGCGTGAGTGTATCTGAGCTAGCTAACCCCCCTCTACGTTGCACACGGGCCTCCTTTTATATGCTCAAGGGGTCACCGACAGGTGGCAACGGAGGCAAAGGGTAAAAATGGAAAGGTGCTGCAGTAGGCACAGCTACCTGCTATAGTGTATCATACCTAACCCTGACGGCAGGGGACAAGGGCCTTAAATGCCCGTCTGCATCGCCTAAACAGTGTAAAAGGGAACGTCAAGGACGCCACCACTCGCCACGACGGCAAACTTGTCAGCGCAGCTTGCCACCGCATGCCGCTGGCTGCACAGCCTCCCGCCACGTACGCCTGGAAGGGCCCCAGAGCGACACGTTGGTGGATGTGCTGGAGCGCGGGCACAGTGGTGTCTTGCCGCGGCAAGCGCCTTGCCGCGGTTGTTGTCTTGTCGCGCCCGGGAGCTTGTCGCTCACCGGGCCTTGCCGGGATGCGCGGCGCGTCGCGGCAAGTTCCTTGAGATGCCTTGGGTGGCCCTCCCGGCAAGCTCCTCTTGCCGGGGTCTTGAGATGCCTTGGATGGCCTTCCCGCAAGCTCCTCTTGCTGAGGTCTTGTCTCCTTGGCTTGGATACTTTGTTCTTGAATGGCTCCAAAGGAACCACGGAGGACCTTGGCGGTCACCCGGCAAGCCTTGCCGCGGGATGCTGCGACTGCCCGTGCACAAGTTCAGGATACTAGGGTACCCCTACTCTAGTACACCGACAGGAGCCCCCGGGCCTGGGCCATACACGGTGCCGAGCGCTGTTGGGCCAGGCCCAAAACAGGGCACGGGCACGCGCGGCCTAGGTTACGCCGTATCTCACTCCGTATCCACCGCGCCCTCCCCGAACGGCACGCGTTGAATGCGGCGTCGTGGGAGAGATCGTGGGTGGTTTCTTTATTCGGAAATGCGGAACGTCCGCCCCCGCCCTCTTTATAGGCAGGGGAAACAGGGGCAGTTCGCCCACTCGCCTGTTGCTGTTCCAATCTCAGAAATCTCCGCCGCTCCCTCGCCTTCCCAAAGCTGAGAGAGAGAGAGCAGCGCTCCGCCCCCCATCGCCACCAGCACCACCAACACCGTCAACCTCCTCCACTGCTTCCGCCATGGCTCCAAAAGCCGACAAGGGGAAGGTCATGAAGTCGACCGAGGCGCAGCGGCTTGCGGCGCTGCAGAAGGAGCGGGCCGTCTTCCCCCCCAAGCTTGCCGCGAAGGAGCTGAGGGAGAACTACTACCTCTTCTGGTCGACGGAGACGCGCGCGCATCCGCGCACGAAGGTACTCCCTGCCGCCGCTTGGAAGAAGGCCCCAAATGGATACCCTTTCTTCGCATTGTTCTTCTACTGCGGGCTCTGCCCGCCTTTCTCTGAATTCTTCTGCGACATCATGAATACCTACGGATTCCACCTCCTCGACTTCACCCCCAATGCCGTTCTGACCATGGCAGTTTTCGCACATCTCTGCGAAAACTTTGTCGGGGTCCATCCCAACGTAGCCCTCTTTCGCCACTTCTTCATCCCCCGAGTAGAGAGAGGAGAGCCTCTATCCGGCAGAATCACCTGGATCTCGAGGGCCGGCAAGAAGGAAACCTATCTGGAGGGAGAATTCCGCGGCAAGTGGGAGGAGTGGAGAGCAGACTGGTGCTGGATTGACGAGGAGAACCCGCAGCCATTCACCACCCGGCGCCGAACCCCAGTAGCACGCGGCAGCGATTGGAGTGACGTGGCCCCGGAAGATGACAGGCTGAAGATTGCCGTCACCAGGATCCTATGCCTCAGGCTTGCCGGGCTCACTGTAGGTGCTGTTGGCGCAGATTTCCTTTGCCGCCGCATCGCCCCCCTGCAGGAACGGGGGAGGCCAACTTGGGAGTTCAAGAACGCGGCAGACATCATGAGGCTACGTCCGGGCCTCAACTTCAACTTCACAGTCCTGGAGCTCAACGCGATGCTGCAGGAGCTCTTCAAGTATGACCCCCAACATCCCGAGGTTTTCAGGTTGCCGGGGGGCGTCGTTCCGCTGTGCAACAATTCCTCGCTCGACCGCATCCGTGCAATGATGCCGGAGTGCGACTCGCATGGAATTGTGCCAACTTGGCAGGAGCCTGCAGACGACGTCGTGCAGCAGTTTTTCGATGACTTGGTGGAAGTGCTGATCCGCTCCGACGAGAAGGACAGCCTCACCCGCGACACCACCGATGCGGAGATGGCACTCATCGCCACTAGGATGGAAGAGGCGGCGGCAGCCGCGGGCGAGTTTGGATTCACCGTGGAGGAGGCAGATGCAGCAGAAGCGGCAAGCCGTGCCGAGCGAGGGGAGCCCGCCGGCAAGAAGGAGCTTGCCGGGCGTGATGCCGAGCCGAGCGAGCCTGCCAAGGACACGAGCGGCTCGTTGGAAATCAACTCCTCTTCCTCCTCATCTTCGGGCAGCTCGCCGCAAGAAGAGCCTCCATCCCCACCAAGAAGGTGTCTCCGCAAAGCCGGTGACGTGGTGGAGCGGCAAGCGGGTCAACAGTCGCGACGCCGCGTGACACGCTCCACCGAGGCAAACACCGTTGCCGCGGGAGCGCCTCATGCTGCGACGGCAACTGGAGCGGAGTCTAGCCGGACCACCGCTTCAGTTCCTGTCGCTGCTCACGCCGCGCCGGCAGCCGGGACGGGGTCGTATCATACCACCGCCACTGCTCCCGCCAAGCGGCCAAGGGAAGCTTCTCCTCCGCCTCCTCGTGCCGGGCGCACGCCGGACTTCGACTTCTCCGCGTTCAGCTCCGACGAGGAAGAAGAAGAAGGGTAAGCTTCTCTTGCTGTACTTGCATTTCTTCAATCCTTGCTGTTTTTCTTGTTTCTCACTTGCTTTTCTCTGAACTTGTTCCTCTTTAGGACTCTGGCCCAGAGAGCAGCAAAGAGGGCCAGGGTTCCGGTGATCGTCATCGAGGACGAACCCACCACGACGGTGGGGGGCGCGCCCGAGACAACCTTGCCAGACCCGGCAACCCTTCTCCATAGCAGCCCCCAGCGTAAGTATATGATTTACTTTCCGCTGCGAGACGCGCATGGGTACTTGTCTTTGTTGATATCTGCTTGTTGATTTCTGTAGGAGCCGAGCAGCCCCACCGGGAGCCAAGGGAGAATCCCCCGACAAGGGAGAATTCTCTGACAAGGGAGGGCTTTCCGGTAAGGGAGAAGTCTCCGGCAAGGGAGGGTTCTCCGGCAAGGGACAGCGCCATCGGCCCTCCGACGGCGGAGAACCTGACTGCAGAAACTGGCACAGGTAATCCTTTTGCTGCAAAACTTCCCTTGGGTCCTTCTTCTCCTGATCTTCTTTTTGTTGGATATTTGCTTGACTCTTCCCCCTTTTCCGGCCGTCAGACCCATCCGCTGCAGAGCAGATGGAGACCGAGGTCGCCGCCGACGAAGCAGCCGGTGGTGGCGATGCCGCCGGCGCACAGGCCGCCAAGGCTGCCGCCGCGGCAACTGGCGAGGGGTCTGGCGATCGTACTGACGGCCCAGAGGCCGCAGGAGCGCCAGGCGCTACGCCGACCGCCCACCCGTCCGCCGAAGCCGCAGCACCAAGCTCCGAGGAGCCCCAGCCGGGCGTCTACTTGAAGGCCGGTGAAGGCGTCTTCATCAACCTCCCCTGGGCGTCGAGCTCCAGGGCGCTGGTCGAGGGAGAGATCTTCGACGGGGAAGTGCTCGCCTCCGCTGGGCTGACGCTGGTCGATGCGCCAAGCAGCAGCAGCAACGAGTCTGAGGAGGAGCGGCTGCTGCGGAAGTTGCTGTCGCTCTACCGCGCGCGGCAAGCCAAGCTGGAATCCCGCGAGGCGCTTGTCGCGAAGGCGGGAGCAGACATCGAAAAGCGCGTGGAAGAGCTCAGGGGTTTCCACCGGGAAGCCCTCCGGTCCCTGGCGGAGGAGCGGGAGCAGCTCGCTGAAGCGCAGAAGGCCTTCCTCCTCGAGAAGGCTGAAGTCGAAGAGCGGCAGCGACATGCCGCTGTGAAGCTAGCCGCGGAGGAGGGCGAGCTGGCGCAGCGGAAGGTCAATCTTGACGCCCACGAGGAGGAGCTTGCCGCGCGCGAGGAAAAACTTGGCGGAGCCCTCAAGCAAGCAGAGGACGCTGCCGCCGCCGCCGAGGCCGCCAAGAAGGAGTTGCAGACGAAGGTGGCGCAGCTAGAAGCCGATCTTGCCGAGAAGGGCAAAGAGCTCAGCGCCGCCAAGGACTCCAACGCGGATCTTGAGTCGAAGCTGACCACTTTGACCAGGACGCTGGACGGCGCCAAGAAGCAGGAGGCGGCCTTGAAGGAGGAGATCAAGGCCGACAAGGCACTGCTAGAGAGTGTTGCCGCCACCCAAAACGCCTTCAGGGAGACTGTGGAGCATTGGACGGAATGTCTTGTGGTTGCCGCCATAGATATTGACAGGGAGCTGGCGCAGCTGGGGATGGGAGATCTCGGGTATCCCTCCGATGAGAACCTCCAACCCAGCGCCAAGCTCGTCTTGTTCTTCAAGGGCGTGGCGACAGCCCTCCAGCGACTCCGGGAGAGGATCCCCAAGCAGCTGGCCGACGAGTCGCGCAAGATCTGCGCGGGAGCTCTTCAAAAAGTGTTGATGAAGGTGGCCTTGATCTTGTCGGGATTGGCTTCAATTCCCCGCTGAGATACGAAGAACCCGGGAAGCTTGCCGGAGGGAACTCCAAACACACACTTCTCTGGGTTGAGCTTGAGGCTGATCTTGCGCAGATTTGCAAAGGTCTCGTCTAAATCTTGAATCAGAGTTGCTCTGTCCTTGCTCTTGACCACTATGTCATCCATGTAGGCTTCCACATTTCTGTGTATTTGTGGCTCAAGAGCGACATGGACTACTCTTGCAAATGTTGAGCCAGCATTTTTTAATCCGAAAGGCATCCGTATGAAACAGTACGTGCCACATGGAGTAATAAATGCGGTCTTCTCCTCATCTTCTTCTGCCATGAAGATCTGATGATATCCTGAGTATGCGTCAAGAAATGAAAGCAAATCACATCCGGCTGTGGAGTCAACAATCTGGTCAATGCGCAGCAAAGGAAATGGGTCTTTGGGACAAGCTTTGTTAACATCGGTAAAATCGATACAAAGTCTCCATTTCCCGTTTGCCTTGCGCACGACTACAGGATTGGCCAACCACGTAGGATGGAGCACTCCTCTGACAAGGCCTGCTGCTTCCAGCTTCTTGATCTCTTCTGCAATGAATTCTTGGCGCTCCACTGCTTGTTTCCTAACCTTCTGCTTGACGGGCCGCGCATGAGGACAAACGGCAAGGTGGTGCTCAATCACTTTCCTGGGAACACCGGGGATGTCAGACGGTTGCCACGCAAACACGTCGACATTCGCCCGCAGGAAAGCAACGAGCGCGCTTTCCTATTTAGGGTCGAGAGTGGCACTGATGGTGAAGGTACCACCAGTGCCGTCCTCCTTGGCGGACACCTTTTTCGTCTCTGGTGGAGCTGACATCGTCTTCTTACACTTGCCGGTGGAGCTCGATGGTGCGTCCTCGACGGCAGCGCAGCACTCCGAAGAGGTGCGCTTGCCGGAGTGGGCATCAGAACTCTTGCCGGACTTGGTCTTCTTCTTCCCCCTGGGAGCTTCAGCGGCAAGTGACTTGTGATCTGCTGCGGCTGCTGCTTCCCGGTAGATCTTGTCGGTGCAGATAAGAGCATCCTTCTTGTCGCCGGGGACAGAGATGACGCTTATTGGGCCTGGCATCTTCAGCATGTTGTATGCGTTGTGAGAGGCTGCCATGAACTTGGCGAGTGCTGGACGGCCAAGTATCCCATTGTAAGGCAATGGAATATCGGCAACGTCAAAAGTGACCCTCTCAGTCCTGAAGTTCAGCTCGCTGCCAAATGTTACTGGCAACGTGACCTTCCCCTTCGGCTTGCTCCTTCCCGGGTTGATTCCTTGGAATGTGCCGGTCTCTTCGAGCTCGCTGTCACGGATCTGGAGTTTCTAGAGTACAGCAGAGGAGATCAGGTTCAAGCCGGCCCCGCCGTCAACTAGCATCTTAGTGACCTTGAGGTTGCGGATAGTTGGTGAAACCAGCATCGGCAAGCACCCGACCGCAGTTGTGCGATCAGGGTGGTCCTCAATGTCAAAGATGATAGGCGTGCTAGACCATTTCAGAAGCTTGCACGATTCGATAGGTGGTTCTGGTGCATTGACTTCCCGCACCCACTGTTTGAGTTGGTGGTGCGAAGAATGCAGAGAAGCACCACCGTCAACGCACAAGACCTCTGTGGCTTTCTGGAACTCCTGCTCACTGGTCTCGACATCATCCATGTCTTCGTCGTCGTCGTCGTCTTCATCGTTGTCGCGGCCGCGGGGAGGTCTATCTCCTTGCCGCTGCTTGGCCTTGCCGCGGCGTCCTCCCCGGCCAGCGCGCTTCTTGCCGGATTCTCCAGCACCTCCTTGGGCCCTCTCCTTGTCGCGTCGCTCGTACTCAGCCTTTTGCTGCTGGACAAGCTGCTCGACCTTTTTGCAGCTCTGGAGGTCATGGCCCTTGGTGCGGTGAATCTTGCAGTACTGCTTGTCGGTGCCGTCCTGCTTGTCGGCGACTGCCATAGCCTGGCAGTTGGTGCATGCGGCAATCTCCTTGCCGGAGCTACCAACTTTGGCCTTATTGGCGCCACCTTCGTTGCCGGACTGCTCAATGACTAGCACCTCTTTGCCTTTCTTCTTCCTGTTCCGCCGCCGGTTTCTCTTTGTCGGGGCAGCATCCTCGCTGTCAGATCCTTCTACTCCGGTCTTCTCTCCGGGGAGTTTCCTTCCTTCCTCAGCGTGTGCACACTTGTCGGCCAGGGCATACAGCTCACTGACGGATCTGATCCTGCACATCGCCATCTCCTCCCGCATCCTGCGGTTACGCACGTTCTGATGGAACGCGCTGATGACCGCGGCGGGGTGGACGTCTGGGATGTTATACTGTACACGGCTGAACCTCTGAATGTACTTGCGCAGGGGCTCTCCTTCCTTCTAGGCGAGCAGATGAAGGTCGCTCTCTTGGCCATGAGGTTTGTGGCCGCCTGTAAAGGCGCCGACAAACTGATGGCATAGGTCTGCCCAGGAGGATATGGAGTTGTCCGGCAAGTGCATGAGCCAGGACCTGACGTTGGGCTTGAGCACTAGCGGGAAGTAGTTGGCAAGGATCTTGTCGTCCCGCCCCCCGGTAGCCTGCACCGCGATGGTGTAGATGCTGAGGAACTCCGACGGATGCGTCTTGCCGTCGTACTTCTCTGGTACATCTAGTTTGAAATTCTTCGTGCTGGGCCACTGGACTTGCCGCAGCTCATGAGTGAACGCAGGGCAACCTACCGCGTACGGCAAGTCGCCTGGTTCTCCCGGCGCATGCATGTCGACAGAGGGCCCAGTGCGCTGGTCTGATTGACGTCGCGCTTCTCTTCGGCGCTCGATGCGAGTACGAGCGTCTTCTTGTTGTCGTTCTTGAAGAACTTGGCGCTGATCGCGACGAGCTCGCGGATCTGATGACACGGTGGAGTCGCTGTCGAGGTGGATCCGGCGAGACGGCAATCTTGGCCTTCGGGGTGGAGAGTGCACAGTGGTTGCACCCCCATCGGTCTTGTCGCCACCGGCTCGCGCCTGGCTGACCGGCTGCGGCTGCGACGTGCTCGGCTGCCGTTTAGTGTCGCCGTTGGCGAAGCCGATGAGACTCTGAATGGTAGCCCTCCAGTCGTCGATCTTGTCTGCCGTTGGAGGGTAGTCCAGGAGCAGTTGAGCTCGCGCCAAAGCTTCTGCTGGAGTGGCAGGTGGTGGTGGCGAACGGTGCGAGGAGCGGGATATGCTCGGACTTCTAACTATGTTAGAAGGAGCAGTATCCCGTCCAGGCGACCGCGCCTCGCTCGTGCCAGCATGTTGGTGTGCATGGTGGTCATGAGCGCTCCAAGATCCACCAGCTCGATCTTGGTCTAGCAAACGCATGGTACCGTGAGTACCATGACGTTGCCGGTCCCGCGCCTCCTGAGATGGGCGCGGTGCATGTACGGACGCCGAGGTCTTGGAGTGCGCCCGGTCGTTGTGGGAGCCGGCTACGCCGCCGATGGGCAGCGCAGCCTTGTCCTTGGACCTGGCAGCATCGTGAGCTCCCTCGTCGACGCGCGTTCTTCCGCCGGCGCCTGCCCCATCAGCCGTTTGCTCCGGCAATGGTGGGTTCGGCGCGGACGGAGCAGCCGCCTCCGAAACCTTCTTCTTCGGCGGCATGTTGATGAAGACGATGAAGATCTAGCTCGCGTAAATGCCGGATCTGGTTCACACAACTTCGACGCCCCCTACCTGGCGCGCCAAAGATGCCGGGGTACTGATCCACGGGCACCTATGGGACCGGCGGACCGAGTCCCTTTCGGTTCGGCGGGGGCGGAGGTCGTGCAAAGAGCAAATCGAGGCGATACACACGAGCGATTTACCCAGGTTCGGGCCGCACGGAGCGTAAAACCCTACTCTTGCTTTGTGGTTTGTATTGATTTCTTGCTCGGGAGCGCGGAGTGCTAAAGTACACATCATTAGCTAACGAGACGGAGCGTGAGTGTATCTGAGCTAGCTAACCCCCCTCTACGTTGCACACGGGCCTCCTTTTATATGCTCAAGGGGTCACCGACAGGTGGCAATGGAGGCAAAGGGTAAAAATGGAAAGGTGCTGCGGTAGGCACAGCTACCTGCTACAGTGTATCATACCTAACCCTGACGGCAGGGGACAAGGGCCTTAAATGCCCGTCTGCATCGCCTAAACAGTGTAAAAGGGACCGTCAGGGATGCAAACCGCTCGCCACGACGGCAAACTTGTCAGCGTCGCTTGCCACCGCATGCCGCTGGCTGCACAGCCTCCCGCCACGTACGCCTGGAAGGGCCCCAGAGCGACACGTTGGTGGATGTGCTAGAGCGCGGGCACAGTGGTGTCTTGCCGCGGCAAGCGCCTTGCCCCGGTTGTTGTCTTGTCGCGCCCGGGAGCTTGTCGCTCACCGGGCCTTGCCGGGACGCGTGGCGTGTCGCGGCAAGTTCCTTGAGATGCCTTGGGTGGCCCTCCCGGCAAGCTCCTCTTGCCGGGGTCTTGAGATGCCTTGGATGGTCTTCCCGGCAAGCTCCTCTTGCCGGGGTCTTGTCTCCTTGGCTTGGATACTTTGTTCTTGAATGGCTCCAAAGGAACCACGGAGGACCTTGGCGGTCACCCGGCAAGCCTTGCCGCGGGATGCTGCGACTGCCCGTGCACAAGTTCGGGATACTAGGGTACCCCTACTCTAGTACACCGACACCAATCGTTCTAAGGAAAGGTCTACCAAGGATAATAGGACATGAAGGATTGCAATCTATGTCAAGAACAATAAAATCTACAGGCACATAATTCCTATTTGCGACAATAAGAACATCATTGATTCTTCCCATTGGTTTCTTAATAGTGGAATCTGCAAGGTGCAAGTTTAAAGAGCAATCATCAAAATCACGGAAACCTAACACATCACACAAAGTCTTTGGAACCGTGGAAACACTAGCACCCAAATCACATAAAGCATAGCATTCATGATCTTTAATTTTAATTTTAATAGTTGGTTCCCACTCATCATAAAGTTTTCTAGGGAGAAACTTCCAACTCAAGTTTTTCTTCATAAGATTGCATCAAGGCATCAATGATATGTTTAGTAAACACTTTATTTTGACTATAAGCATGAGGAGAATTTAGCACGGATTGCAACAAGGAAATACAATCAATCGAAGAGAAATTTTCATAATTAAATTCCTTGAAATCCAAAATAGTGGGTTTAGCAACATCTAGGGTTTTAATTTCTTCAATCCCACTTTCATCAATTTTAGCACCAAGATCTAAAAACTCCGAATTTTTTGAACGCCTTCTAGGTAAAGGTGGATCATATTCAGTCCCATCATTATTAAGATGCATATTGCAAAACAAAGATTTAATAGGGGACACATCAATAACTTTTAGATCTTCATCTTTATTTTCATAGGAACTAGAAGAACACGCTCTTATAAAGGCATCTTTCTTAGCACGCATCCTAGCGGTTCTTTCTTTGCATTCATCAATGGAAATTCTCATGTCTTTGAGAGACTCATTGATATCATGCTTAGGAGGAATAGATCTAAGCTTTAAAGAATCAACACCAAGAGAAATTCTATCAACGTTCCTAGCCAAATCATCAACTTTAAGAAATTTCTCTTCAAGCAAAGCATTGAAATTCTTTCGCAAATTCATAAATTCCTTAACACTATTCTCAAATTCAGAGGGCATATTATTGAAATTTCCATAAGAGTTGTTGTAGGAATTTCCATAATTATTAGAGGGTTACTAGTATAAGGCCTATGATTAAAGTTTCCTCTATACGTGTTGTTACCAAAATTATTCCTACCAACAAAATTCACATCCATAGATTCATTATTGTTCTCAATCAAAGTAGACAAGGGCATATCATTAGGATCAGAAGAAACACTCTTACTAGCAAATAATTTCATAAGTTCATCCATCATTCCACTCAAAACATTAATTTCTTCTATCGCATGCACCTTTTTATTAGTAGATCTTTCAGGATGCCATTGAGAATAATTAACCATAATATTATCTAGGAGTTTAGTAGCTTCTGCTAAAGTTATTTCCCTAAAAGTTCCTCCCACGGCCGAATCTAAAAGATTTCTCGAAGCAAAATTCAATCCTGCATAAAAATTTTGTATAATCATCCACAAATTCAAACCATGAGTAGGGCAATTACATATCATTAATTTCATCCTCTCCCAAGCTTGTGCAACATGTTCATGATCAAGTTGCTTAAAATTCATAATATTGTTTCTTAGGGAGATGATCTTAGCGGGAGGAAAATACTTAGAGATGAAAGCATCTTTGCACTTGTTCCAAGAATCAATACTATTTCTAGGAAAAGACGAAAACCAAGCTTTATCACGATCTCTAAACGAAAAAGGAAATAGCTTCAACTTAACAATATCAGTGTCCACATATTTCTTCTTTTGCATATCACACAAATAAACGAAGCTATTTATATGGGTAGCGGCATCTTCACTAGGAAGGCCGGAAAACGGATCTTTCATGACAAGATTCAGCAAAGCACCATTAATTTCACAAGATTCAGCATCGATAAGAGGAGCAATCGGAGTGCTAATAAAATCATTGTTGTTGGTATTGGTAAAGTCACACAATTTAGTGTTATCTTGAGCCATCGTGACACACAAGCAAACAAAAAGCAAGCAGGCAAAAAGAGGCAAATAGAGAAAGAGAGGGAGGATATAGATAGAGAGGGCGAATAAAACAACAAGGGTGAAGTGGGGGAGAGGAAAACGAGAGGCAAATGGCAAATAATGTAATGCGGGAGATAAGGGTTGTGATGGGTACTTGGTATGTTGACTTTTGCATAGACTCCCCGGCAACGGCGCCAGAAATCTTCTTGCTACCTTGTGAGCACTGCGTTGGATTTCCTTGAAGAGGAAAGGATGATGCAGCAAAGTAGCGTAAGTATTTCCCTCAGTTTTTGAGAACCAAGGTATCAATCCAGTAGGAGGCTACGCACGAGTCCCTCGTACCTGCACAAAACAAATAACTCCTCGCAACCAACGCGATAAGGGGTTGTCAATCCCTTCACGGTCACTTACGAGAGTGAGATCTGATAGATATGATAGGATAATATTTTTGGTATTTTTGTCATAAAGATGCAAAGTAAAATAAAAGCAAAGGAAATAACTAAGTATTATAAGATTAATATGATGAAGATAGACCCCGGGGACATAGGTTTCACTGGTGGCTTCTCTCAAGAGCATAAGTATTTTACGGTGGGTGAACGAATTACTATTGAGCAATTGATAGAATTGAGCATAGTTATGAGAATATCTAGGTATGATCATGTATATAGGCATCACGTCCGAGACAAGTAGACCAACTCCTGCCTGCATCTACTACTATTACTCCACTCATCGACCGCTATCCAGCATGCATCTAGAGTATTAAGTTCATGAAAACAGAGTAACGCCTTAAGCAAGATGACATGATGTAGAGGGATAAATTCATGCAATATGATCAAAACCCCATCTTATTATCCTCGATGGCAACAATACAATACGTGCCTTGCTGCCCCTACTGTCACTGGGAAAGGACACTGCAAGATTGAACCCAAAGCTAAGCACTTCTCCCATTGCAAGAAAGATCAATCTAGTGGGCCAAACCAAACTGATAATTCGAAGAGACTTGCAAAGATAACCAATCATACATAAAAGAATTCAGAGAAGATTAAAATATTGTTCATAGATAATCTTGATCATTGATACGTCTCCAACGTATCTATAATTTTTGATTGCTCCATGCTATATTATCTACTGTTTTGGACATTATTGGGCTTTATTATCCACTTTTATATTATTTTTGGGACTAACCTATTAACCGGAGGCCCAGCCCAGAATTGCTGTTTTATTGCCTATTTTAGGGTGTCGAAGAAAAGGAATATCAAACGGAGTCCAAACGGAATGAAACCTTCGGGAACGTGATTTTCTCACCGAACATGATCCAGGAGACTTGGACCCTACGTCAAGAAACAAAGGAGGAGGCCACGAGGTAGGGGGCGCGCCTACCCCCCAAGGCGCGCTCTCCACCCTCGTGGGCCCCCTGTTGCTCCACCCATGTACTCCTTCCTCCTATATATACCTACGTACCCCCAAATGATCAGATACGGAGCCAAAACCCTAATTCCACTGCCGTAACTTCCTGTATCCACGAGATGCCATCTTGGGGCCTGTTCCAGAGCTCCGCCGGAGGGGGCATCCATCACGAAGGGCTTCTACATCAACACCATAGCCTCTCCGATGAAGTGTGAGTAGTTTACCTCAAACCTTCGGGTCCATAGTTATTAGCTAGATGGCTTCTTCTCTCTTTTTGAATCTCAATACAATGTTCTCCCCCTCTCTTGTGAAGATCTGTTCGACGTAATCTTCTTTTTGCGGTGTGTGTGTTGAGACTGATGAATTGTGGGTTTATGATCAAGATTGTATATGAACAATATTTGAATCTTCTCTCAATTCTTTTATGTATGATTGGTTATCTTTGCAAGTCCCTTTGAATTATCAGTTTGGTTTGGCCTACTAGATTGATCTTTCTTGCAATGGGAGAAGTGCTTAGCTTTGGGTTCAATCTTGCGGTGTCCTTTCCCAGTCACAGTAGGGGCAGCAAGTCACGTGTGGTATTGTTGCCATTGAGGATAACAAGATGGATTTTTTATCATATTGCATGAATTTATCCCTCTACATCAGGTCATCTTGCTTAAGGCATTACTCTATTTTCATGAATTTAATACTCTAGATGCATGCTGGATAGCGGTCGATGAGTGGAGTAATAGTACTAGATGCAGGAAGGAGTCGGTCTACTTGTCTCCGACGTGATGCCTATATACATGATCATACCTAGATATTCTCATAACTATGCTCAATTCTATCAATTGCTCAACAGTAATTCATTCACCTACCGTAAAATACTTATGCTCTTGAGAGAAGCCACTAGTGAAACCTATGGCCCCCGGGTCTATCTTCGTCATATTAATCTTCCAATACTTAGTTATTTCCTTTGCTTTTTTACTTTGCTTTTATTTTACTTTGCATCTTTATCATAAAAATACCAAAAATATTATCTTATCATATCTATCAGATCTCACTCTCGTAATTGACTGTGAAGGGATTGACAACCCCTTATCGCGTTGGTTGCGAGGAGTTATTTGTTTTGTGCAGGTACTAGGGGACGCGCGCGCAACCTCCTACTGGACTGATACCTTGGTTGTCAAAAACTGAGGGAAATACTTACGCTACTTTGCTGCATCATCCTTTCCTCTTCGGGGAAATCCAACGCAGTGCTCAAGAGGTAGCAAGAAGAATTTCTCGCGCCATTCCGTTGAGGTTCGCGCAAGTCAAGGTTTGACTCCCGACAACGAGCAATTTCTGGCGCCATTGATTCAACATCCCAAGTACCCATCACATACCCTTATCTCCCGCATTACATTATTTGCTATTTGCCTCTCGTTTTCCTCTCCCCCACTTAATCCTTGCCGTTTTATTCTCCCTCTCTCTCTCTATCCTCCCTCTCTTTCTCTATTTGCCTCTTTTTGCCCGCTTGCTTTCTGTTTGCTTGTGTGTTGGATTGCTTGCTTGTCACGATGGCTCAAGATAACACTAAATTGTGTGACTTTACCAATACCAACAACAATGATATTATTAGCACTCCGATTGCTCTTCTTACCGATGCTGAATCTTGTGAAATTAATGCCGCTTTGCTGAATCTTGTCATGAAAGATCCATTCTCCAGCCTTCCTAGTGAAGATGCCGCTACCCATCTAAATAGCTTCATTGATTTGTGTGATATGCAAAATAAGAAAGATGTGGATAATGATACTGTTAAATTGAAGCTATTTCCTTTTTGCTTAGAGATCATGCTAAAGCTTGGTTTTCGTCTTTGCCTAAAAACAGTATTTATTCTTGGAACAAGTGCAAAGATGCTTTTATCTCTAAGTATTTTCCTCCCGCTAAGATCATCTCCCTTAGAAATGATATTAGGAATTTTAAGCAACTTGATCATGAACATGTTGCACAAGCTTGGGAAAGGATGAAATTAATGACACGTAATTGCCCTACTCATGGTTTGAATTTGTGGATGATTATACAAAAAATTTACGCCGGATTGAATTTTGCTTCTAGAAATCTTTTAGATTCGGCTGTGGGAGGAACTTTTATAGAAATCACATTAGGAGAAGCTACTAAACTCCTAGATAATATTATGGTTAATTATTCTCAATGGCATACTGAAAGATCTACTAATAAAAAGGTGCATGCGATAGAAGAAATTAATGTTTTGAGTGGAAAGTTGGATGAACTTATGAAATTATTTGCTAGTAAGAGTATTTCTTCTGATCCTAATGATATGCGCTTGTCTACTTTGATTGAGAACAATAATGAATCTATGGATGTGAATTTTGTTGGTAGGAATAATTTTGGTAACAACGCGTATAGATGAAATTTTAATCCTAGGCCTTATCCTAGTAATCCCTCTAATAATTATGGTAATTCCTACAACAATTCATATGGAAATTATAATAAGATGCCCTCTGATTTTCAATCTAATATTAAAGAATTTATTGCTTCGCAAAAGACTTCCAATGCTTTGATTGAAGAAAAATTGCTTAAGATTGATGAGTTGAGTAGGAACATTGATAGAATTTCTCTTGATGTTGATTCTTTGAAACTTAGATCTATTCCACCTAAGCATGATATCAATGAGTCTCTCAAAGCCATGAGAATTTCCGGTGATGAGTGCAAAGAAAGAACCGCTAGGATGCGTGCTAAGAAAGATGCCTTTATAAGAGCGTGTTCTTCTAGTTCCTATGAAAATAAAGATGAAGATCTAAAAGTTATTGATGTGTCCCCCAATTAAATCTTTGTTTTGCAATATGAATCTTAATAATGATGGGACTGAATATGATCCACCTTTACCTAGAAGGCGTTCCAAAAATTCGAAGTTTTTAGATCTTGATCCTAAAATTGATGAAAGTGGGATTGAAGAAATTAAAACCCTAGATGTTGCTAAACCCACTATTTTGGATTTCAAGGAATTTAGTTATGAAAATTGCTCTTTGATTGATTGTATTTCCTTGTTGCAATCCGTGCTAAATTCTCCTCATGCTTATAGTCAAAAGAAAGCATTTACTAAACATATAGTTGATGCCTTGATGCAATCTTATGAAGAAAAACCTGAGTTGGAAGTTTCTATCCCTAGAAAACTTTATGATGAGTGGGAACCAACTATTAAAATTAAAATTAAAGATCATGAATGCTATGCTTTTTGTGATTTGGGTGCTATTGTTTCCACGATTCCAAATACTTTATGTGATTTGTTAGGTTTCTGTGATTTTGATGATTGCTCTCCAAACTTGCACCTTGCGGATTCCACTATTAAGAAACATATGGGAAGAATTAATGATGTTCTTATTGTTGCAAATAGGAATTTTGTGCCCATAGATATTATTTTTCTTGATATAGATTGCAATCCTTCATGTCCTATTATTCTTGGTAGACCTTTCCTTAGAACGATTGGTGCAATTATTGATATGAAGAAAGGAAATATTAGATTCCAATTTCCGTTAAGGAAAGGCATGGAACAATTTCCTAGAAAGAAAATTAAATTACCTTATGAATCTATTATGAGAGCCACTTATGGATTGCCTACCAAAGATGGCAATACCTAGATCTATCCTTGCTTTTTATGCCTAGCTAGGGGCGTTAAACGATAGCGCTTGTTGGGACGCAACCCAATTTTATTTTTATTCCTTGCTTTTTGCTCCTGTTTATTTATAAATAATTTACCTAGCCTCTGTTTTGGTTGTGTTTTTTGTGTTTAATTAGTGTTTGTGCCAAGTAGAACCGTTGGGAAGACTTGGGGAAAGTCTTGATATCTTGCTATAAAAAACAGAAACTTTAGCACTCACGAGAACTGCTGCCATTTTTATTTGGGAAGTGCTATTTAGTTAATTCTTTTTTCAGATGATTAATAGATAAATCCCTCTCGTCCAGCAATTGATTTTAGGATTTTTGGGGTGGTATAGCCACCAGTCACTCCTGAGAAAGGCTTGGTAGGCTAGAGCTGATCGTATGGCACTTGAAGGTTGTCGAAAGTCTCGACGGACATGACATTGAGCCCTGCGCCATCGTCGATGAGGGTCTTGGTGACTTGGACATTGCTGATGACGGGTGAACAGAGCATTGGGAGAATGCCGGCTGTTGCCGCGCACTTGAGCTGATCTGCCGAGCTAAAGGTGATGACGTACTTGGACCATCTGAGCGGGCGTGTGGCCTCGAGCCTGGGGAGGACTGCGTTCACCTCACGAGAAAACTGCTTGAAGGCTCATTGAGAGGCTGGGGCTTGAGCTCCGCCCAAGATGGAGGCGATAGCTCGCGGCTCTTGGAATCCTCCAGCCCCCTCGTCTTGTTGATGGTCATCGTTCCTTCTTGGCGGCGGCGGTGGAGGGAAACTAGGGTTGCCCTGAGGACGGTCCTCACGAGGCTGGTCCCTCCAGGCGCCCTCACGATGTTGGCCCTGCCAACGCTCCTCGCGAGGTTGGTCGCGCCACTCTTGGCGGGGCCCACAGTCGTCCCAACGTCCTGCACCACGTCCACCTCCTCGGCCGTAGCCCCGGTCGTTGCGCTCGGGGCGTCAACCAAAGCGTCCATCTCGAATGGCCCTGAGCTCCTGAAAGTCATTAGTGTTGTGCGTGCGCATGTTGTGGAAGGCACGGAAAGTGCGGCTGCCCTTGGATGACTCAGGAAGATCTCGTCCGCGCTTGGTGTCTGGTTCCGCCGTGAGTACGATGAATCCTTTGCGCTTCACGTCCTTGGCCTTGGCCTTCTTCTCCTCTGGATTCGCAGCAGGGAGCTCGAGGAGGGAAAGGCGCCCCTCCTCAGCTCTTGCACACTTGGTTGTGATGTTGAACAGATCCAAGGTCGTGCACAACTCTTCATGGATGGCGAGCTCCTCCTTCATCTTGACGTTGCGTACGCCGTCGGAGAACGCTAAGATGATGGCCTCGTCCGTTACCTTGGGGATCTTGATTCGTGAACTGTTGAAGCGTTGGATGTATTTATGCAGGATTTCTCCTGGTTGTTGCTTGATGCGGCGCAGGTCACCCACGACCGGGGGGTGGTCGCGAGTGACCTGGAAGTTGGCGATGAAGCGGTCGCGCATCTCGTCCCAGGAGGAAATCGAGCCTGGGGGCAGGTTCAGGAGCCATGAGCGGGCGCCCTCCTTGAGAGCGATGGGAAACCAGTTCGCCATGACGTTTTCGTCGCCGTTGGCTACTTTGATGCTCAACTTGTAGAGCTGCAGAAACTCCGCAGGGTCGGGGGTGCCGTCGTAGCGAGGAGGCAGATCTGGCTTGAACTTGCCCGGCCAGACGATGCTACACAACTCAGGAGTGAAGGCGTGGTAGCCCACCGTGGCCACCGCGGCCCGTCGTGGAGGCAGAGCTTGGTCGCGGTGCCCCTGCACCGCCACGGCTCGCGGCGCATGGCCCTGTTGCAGCAAGCAATCCTGGCGCAGCGGAGCTGGGAGTGGTGGAGCATTTCCTTGTGGACGGGGAATGTGACGCCCGGGTAATCAAGCTACAGTAACCCTCCGGTAATGGTGCCACGTCACCTCGATTATTGTTGATAATCTCGTGTTAGCTCGAAACCAAACCAAATTCAAATTTGAATTAAAGTCAAAACAATAAAAGTTTTCAAAATTGAAACAAAAATGTTCGGTGGACGCCAAATATTACAAAGGTAATTATGGGGCAACAAACACCTTTTTATAAAATGGCTAAATGATTTAAAATGATTTAAACAGAAAGAAATAAATAATAAAAGAAAACAAAAAACAAAAAAAAGGAAAAGGAAAAGACCCCCCCCCCCGGGCCAGCCGACCCAACTGGCCGGCCCATTCGACCACCGGCCCAACTGGACAAAGGCCCAGCCGGCCACCCCAATCCCCCCCATAACCCCCCACCCCTGGTCAAACCCTATCCCAACCACCCGCACTCCCCCCCCACGCCGTTCCCCCCTCCCGATCCAATCTGGATCGGGGACGAGACCCCCACTCGCCCCACCCCGCTCACCCCCCTCGCTCCCTCCCGATCTGGATCGGGGGAACAGGCGCCCCGACGCTGCTCGACACCCCCGCTGCCGTCGCGCACCATGGCGCCTCCGCCCTCGTCGCCGAACCCCGACGCCGCCCGGTTCTTCCCCGCCGTCGCCGAGAGCCGCCCCATCCCCGTTGCCATGCCGGACGCCCTGACCTCGCCGACGGACGCCGCTCGCCAGAGCCGCTCCATGTTGCGTCCTCGCCTTCCTCCACGAGCACGCTGCCCCCGTACCCCTACAACCCCACCGTGAGCGCTGCTCCTCCTCCTCTGCCCCGCTCCGCCGCACACGCGCTCGGCCGCCCGCACCTACTGCCCCCTTCCCTGCGCCGGTCATGCTCCGGCTGCCACCCGCGCACACACGTGCCGCGCCCGCCGCGGCCTCCTGCGGGCCGCGCTCGACCATCGCTGATGGCGCATCGCCTCCCCCGTGCGCGTATGCTGCTGCGCTGCTGCCGCGCCCGCTCGCCTTGCCGCACGCTCCGGCCACCGCCGCCTCCCTACGCGCCCCAGTGCCCGCCCCTCCGCCGTCGCCCCCCCCCCCCCCCCGAGTCGCCCTTGCTCCACCTCCGGCGCCCGCGCCGGCGCCAGGCCGCGCCCACCCCCGCGGCCGCTCTCCCCGCCGTTCGCCGCGCACATGCGCCGTCCTCCCATGTCCGGCCACCGCCTCGGCTCGCCGCTGCAGGGCGCAGCACCGGCCGGCCACTCCGCGGCCGCGCCCGTGGTTGGACTCGGGCACGGGCACCACACTTGTGCGCCCGCACGCCCGTTTGCCCGATTGGCCCCTGGGGCCTATGACAGATGGGCCCCGTGCCCAGAACGTTTTAACAAAAATTAATTAATTAAAAAATATATAAATAAAATTAATAATTAATTAATTGACTTAATTAAACTTAATTAATTAATTAAAGAATTAATTAAACTATTTAATCATGATTAGATTAACCTAACCACTAATTAAGCTAATTGACCCTATTTAATTAACCTGTTAATTAATTGTGTCAATGACGAACGGGACCCACCTGTCAGGTTGACTAGGTCAACTGCTGACCTCATGCTGTCGTCATGCTGACGTCAGCAAACACTGTTCTGGATAATGTTGATTTAAATAATTAAATAAATCCTAAAATTGATTTAAATCTTCTAAAATTAATATAAAATAAACCGTAACTCGGATGGAAAAACTTTGCACATGAAAGTTGCTCAGAACGATGAGACGAATTCGGATACGCAGCCCGTTCGCCCGCCACGCGTCCCTAGCATAGTGAACCTGCAACATTTCACCTCCGGCTCCTCTGCCCAAAAACGCAAAACACCGGGGATACTTTCCCGAATGTCATCCCCCTTCACCGGTATCACCTACTACCGCGTTAGGGCACCTCTAACGTTGTTACTTGTCATGTCATGCATCACTATGCATATGCTTGCTTATATATTTATTGTTTCTCCCCCCCTCTTCTCTCGATAGACACCGAGGCCGACGCCGCTGCTACCTAGTACGACTACGGAGTTGACGACCCCTCTCTCTTGCCAGAGCAACCAGGCAAGCCCCCCCTTTTGATCACCAGATATCGCCTACTCTTCTCTATACTGCTTGCTTTAGAGTAGCGTAGCATGTTACTGCTTCCCGTTAATCCTATACTGATGCATAGCCTGTCCTTGCTACTACTGTTGTTACCTTTACCTGCAATCCTATTGCTTAGTATAGGATGCTAGTTTATCATCAGTGGCCCTACATCCTTGTCCGTCTGCCATGCTATACTATCGGGCCGTGATCACTCAGGAGTTGATCACGGGTATATACTATATACTTTATACATGATACATGTAGTGACTAAAGACGGGTCGGCTTGAGGAGCACCCGCGAGTGGAGTTTTGAGGCGGAGCGGCAGGGTAGGTTCCGACCACCTAGGAGAGAGGTGGGCCTGGCCCTGGTCGGCGTTCGTGGATACTTAACACGCTTAACGAGATCTGGGTATTTGATCTGAGTCTGGCCATTTGGTCTATACGCACTAACCATCTACGCGGGAGTAGTTATGGGTATCCCGGCGTCGTGGTATCAGCCGAAACCTTCGTGACGTCAGCGACTGAGTGGCGCGCGCCGGATTGGACTGGAAGGCCACTAGGCTAGGTCTGCTTTCGGCCGCGTTCGCAACGTGCAGGTGTGCTAAGGGCGATGGGCCCAGACCCCTGGGCGCTTAGGTTTAGACCGGCGTGCTGACCTCTCTGTTGTGCCTAGGTGGGGCTGCGACGTGTTGATCTTCCGAGGCCGGGCATGACCCAGGAAAGTGTGTCCGGCCAAATGGGATCGAGCGTGTTGGGTTATGTGGTGCACCCCTGCAGGGAAGTTTATCTATTCGAATAGCCGTGATCTTCGGTAACAGGACGATTTGGAGTTGTACCTTGACCTTATGACAACTAGAACCGGATACTTAATAAAACACACCCTTCCAAGTGCCAGATACAACCGGTGATCGCTCTCTCACAGGGCGACGAGGGGAGGATCAGCGGTTAGGGTTATGCTATGCGATGTTACTTGGAGGACTTCAGTCTACTCTCTTCTACATGCTGCAAGACGGAGGCTGCCAGAAGCGTAGTCTTCGAAAGGACTAGCTATCCCCCTCTTATTCCGGCTTTCTGCAGTTCAGTCCACATATGATACCCTTATTCCATTTGATACCATTGCATACATATGTAGTATAGCTCCTTGCTTGCGAGTACTTTGGATGAGTACTCACGGTTGCTTTCTCCCTCTTTTCCCCTATCCCTTTTACCTGGTTGTCGCAACCAGATGTTGGAGCCCAGGAGCCAGACGCCACCGTCGATGACGACTCCTACTACACCGGAGGTGCCTACTACTACGTGATGCCCGCTGACGACGACCAGGAGTAGCTAGGAGGATCCCAGGCAGGAGGCATGCGCCTCTTTCGATCTGTATCCCAGTTTGTGCTAGCCTTCTTAAGGCAAACTTGCTTAACTTATGTCTGTACTCAGATATTGTTGCTTCCGCTGACTCGTCTATGATCGAGCTCTTGTATTCGAGCCCTCGAGGCCCCTGGCTTGTAATATGATGCTTGTATGACTTTTTTTTATTTGTAGAGTTGTGTTGTGATATCTTCCTGTGAGTCCCTGATCTTGATCGTACACGATTGCGTGTATGATTAGTGTATGATTAAATCGGGGGCGTCACAGGGAATCTCTTGGCAGCATCTTTCTTCGCGTGCGGGCACGTGGCGCCGTGGGTCGCGTCGCTAGGCCACGCATCTTGGAGCGAGGACGTCGTCTTGATGCGGGGGAGGCTGAGGTGCTCCCTGAGCCGCACGCCTCGACACAAGTGAGGGAGTCCTGGATTAGGGGGTCTCCGGACAGGCGGACTATATCCTTTGGCCAGACTGTTGGACTATGAAGACACAAGATTGAAGACTTCGTCTCGTGTCCGGATGGGACTCTACTTGGCATGGAATGCAAGCTAGGCAATACGGATATGTATATCTCCTCCTTTGTAACCGACCTTGTGTAACCCTAGCCCCCTCCGGTGTCTATATAAACCGGAGGGTTTTAGTCCGTAGGACAACATACGATCATACCATAGGCTAGCTTCTAGGGTTTAGCCTCTCCGATCTCGTGGTAGATCAACTCTTGTACTACTCATATTATCAAGAATAATCAAGCAGGACGTAGGGTTTTACCTCCATCAAGAGGGCCCGAACCTGGGTAAAACATCGTGTCCCCTGCCTCCTGTTACCATCCACCTTAGACGCACAGTTCGGGACCCCCTACCCGAGATCCGCCGGTTTTGACACCGGCATTGGTGCTTTCATTGAGAGTTCCTCTGTGTCGTCATCATTAGGCTTGATGGCTCCTTCAATCATTCATACCGATGCAGTTCAGTGTGAGACTTTTCTCCCTGGATAGATCTTTGTGTTCGGCGGCTTCGCACTGCTGGCCAACTCGCTTGGCCATCTAGAGAAGATCGAGAGTTACGCCCTTGGGCAACAGGTCAGGTTTGGAAGCTTAAACTACACGGCCGATATCCGCGGAGACTTGATCTTCGATGGATTCGAGCCCCTGCCTAGTGCGCCACATGATCACGATGAGCATGATTTAGCTCTGCCATCGGACAGTGTTCAGGAGATCGCGTCGGCAACCACTCTGACCCTCAATTCGGAGCCAGTTGCGCCACCCATGGACGGCTGGATAGACCCCACCACGGAGGCCGCATTCTCATCGGCGATCGAGCCGAGTATCGACCTTACCCTTCACGGGAGCCGTGACGCCGAACTACCGGATTCTTCCCCGGCCACGGACTCCGAACCGCCTGCGCCCATGCCTATCAAATCCGACTGGGCGCCGATCATGGAGTTTACCTCCGCGGATATTTTTCAGCACTCCCCCTTTGGCGACATACTGAACTCATTAAGGTCTCTCTCCTTGTCAGGATAGTCCTGGCCGAACTATGTCCAGCAGGATTGGGATGCGGATGATGAAGAAATTCGCCGCCCACCCACCACCCACTTAGTAGCCACTATCGACGATTTGACCGACATGCTCGACTTTGACTCCGAAGACATCGACGGCATGGGCGACGATACAGGAGGCGAACAAGAACAACTGCCCACAGGGCACTGGACAGCCACCTCGTCATATGACATATATATGGTGGACACACCCAAAGAAGGCAATGGCGATGGGACAGCGGAGGATGACCCCTCCAAGAAGCAACCCAAGCGCCGATGTCAGCGGCGCCGGTCTAAGTCTCGCCAAAGCAAAAGCGGTGACACCGGCACAGGAGATAATAGCACTCCGGACAATGCCGAAGACGACAACAATCCCCTCCAGCAAGATTTAGGGAAGGAGGATGGAGAAGCCAGCCCTCCCGAGAGAGTAGCAGATGGAGAGGTGGAGGATGATAATTACATGCCTCCCTTTGAAGACGAGGCAAGCCTCGGCGATGAAGAATTCGTCGTGCCTGAGGATCCCGTCGAACAAGAGCGCTTCAAGCGCCGGCTTATAGCCACGGCAAACAGCCTTAAGAAAAAGCAACAGCAGCTTCAAGCTGATCAAGATTTGCTAGCTGATAGATGGACTGAAGTCCTTGCGGACGTGGAATATAAACTCGAACGCCCCTCCAAGAGTTACCCAAAGCGCGGGCTGCTACCCCGACTGGAGGAGGAAGCACAAAAACCTACATCTCCAGCGTATGACGCAGCTGATCGGCCACCTCGTGGCCGTGACAAAGAGGCATTCCAGCCAAAAGTTCAGCCCGCACCCCGACGCCACTCAAATAAAAATGTCAAGACATGGGGAAATACGCCAGACCTGCGAGACGTATTAGAGGAAAAAGCAAAACACGCAAGATCGATCTACGGATCACGAGGGCGCGCCACTATGCGAGACAATAACCGTCACGCCGGATATAGTAAAAGTAAGTCCGGCCGGGCCGAACACAGCGGACATGACTTGCTTGAGCTGCGTCGCAATATAGCCCGGTACAGAGGCGCCGCACACCCCCTATGCTTCACAGACGAAGTAATGGATCATCAAATCCCAGAGGGTTTCAAACCCGTAAATATAGAATCATATGACGGCACAACAGATCCTGCGGTATGGATCGAGGACTTCCTCCTGCACATCCACATGGCCCGCGGTGATGATCTACATGCCATCAAATACCTCCCACTCAAGCTCAAAGGACCAGCTCGGCATTGGCTCAACAGCCTGCCAGCAGAATCCATTGGTTGTTGGGAAGATCTGGAAGCCGCATTCCTTGACAACTTCCAGGACCACCAGATGCGACCACCAGATGCCGATGACTTGAGCCACATAATTCAGCAGGCAGAGGAATCGGCCAGGCAATTCTGGATATGGTTCCTACCAAAGAAAAATCAAATCATTGACCGTCCGGATGCAGAGGCCCTAGCAGCCTTTAAGCACAACATCCGCGACGAGTGGCTCGCCCGGCACCTTGGCCAGGAAAAGTCGAAATCTATGGCAGCCCTCACAACACTCATGACCCGCTTTTGCGCAGGAGAAGACAGCTTGCTGGCTCGCAGCAATAACATATCAAAGAACCATGTTACTTCGGATACCAAGGATGGCAATGGCAAGTCACGTCGCAACAAACATAAGCACCACATTAACAGCGACAATACCAAGGATACGGCAGTCAATGCCGGATTCAAAGGCTCTAAACCCGGTCAGCCGAAAAAGCCATTCAAAAGAAGCACTCAGGGCCCGTCCAGTTTGGACCGTATACTCGATCGCTCGTGTCAAATACACGGCACCCCCGAGAAGCCAGCCAACCACACCAACAGGGATTGTTGGGTGTTCAAGCAGGCCGGCAAGTTAAACGCCGAAAACAAAGATAAGGGGTTGCATAGTGATGACGAGGAGGAGCCCCGGCAGCCGAACACCGTAGGACAGAAGAGGTTCCCCCCACAAGTGCGGACGGTGAACATGATATACGCAACCCACATCCCCAAGAGGGAGCCGAAGCGTGCGCTAAGGGATGTATATGCGTTGGAGCCAGTCGCCCCAAAGTTCAACCCATGGTCCTCTTGTCCGATCACCTTCGATCGCAGGGACCACCCCACTAGTATCCGTCATGGCGGACTCGCCGCACTGGTCCTAGACCCAATCATTGATGGATTTCACCTCACTCGAGTCCTTATGGATGGCGGCAGCAGCCTAAACCTGCTTTATCAGGACACAGTGCGCAAAATGAGTATAGACCCTTCAAGGATCAAACCCACAAAAACGACCTTCAAAGGCGTCATACCAGGTGTAGAAGCCCATTGCATAGGCTCAGTCACACTGGAAGTGGTCTTCGGATCCCCGGATAACTTCAAAAGCGAGGAGTTAATCTTCGATATAGTCCCGTTCCGTAGTGGCTATCATGCACTGCTCGGGCGAACCGCATTTGCGAGATTCAATGCGGTACCGCATTATGCATATCTCAAGCTCAAGATGCCAGGACTTCGGGGGGTCATCACAGTTAATGGAAACACAAAGCGCTCTCTCCGTACGGAGGAGCACATTGCGGCCCTCGCAGCAGAAGCGCAAAGCAGCCTCTTTAGGCAATCCACCAGTTCGACGATTAAAGACCCGGACACCTTCAAGCACACCCGGAGTAATCGGCAGCAAGACCGCCTGGCACGTTCCGAGCTCGCATAGCAATGCGGCCCCCGCCCCAGTCCCAGCCAAACAGCGAAATCCGTGCCACGCGTACACAACTACGCATTGAAAATACCATGGGCACAGGTGGGGAGGGGGGCACGACTACGGCACGCCCCAAGACGTGGCTCAACCGCACTAGGGGCTTCCTGCTTTGTTATTTTTCTCGAGCTCTTGTATAATTCTGGATTAGGGGGTCTCCGGACAGCCGGACTATATCCTTTGGCCGGACTGTTGGACTATGAAGACACAATATTGAAGACTTCGTCCCGTGTCCGGATGGGACTCTACTTGGCGTGAAAGGCAAGCTAGGCAATACGGATATGTATATCTCCTCCTATGTAACCGACCTTGTGTAACCCTAGCCCCCTCCGGTGTCTATATAAACCAGAGGGTTTTAGTCCATAGGACAACATACAATCATACCATAGGCTAGATTCTAGGGTTAAGCCTCTCCGATCTCGTGGTAGATCAACTCTTGTACTACTCATATTATCAAGAATAATCAAGCAGGACGTAGGGTTTTACCTCAATCAAGAGGGCCCGAACCTGGGTAAAACATCGTGTCCCCTACCTCCTGTTACCATCCGCCTTAGACGCACAGTTAGGGACCCCCTACCCGAGATCCGCCGGTTTTGAAACCGACAGCAAGGGTGCCATCTTGCTGCGGAGGAGGCGGAGGCATTCTGTGAGCCACATCACCCGCAGCTGGGGGCGGGCAAGGCAGCGAGAGGGACGGTGCAGGAGAGCCTCCCTCGACGCTGACAGCTCAGCAATACGGTCCAGCCAGTCCTCATAGAGGTCGTCGACTGGACGGTAGCGCAGGAGCTCGCGCGCCATGAGCAGCTTGGCCTGCGCAGCCGTGGGTGCACGGCGAGCGTGAGATGACGAGCTGGCCGGAGTCAGCGACGGGGTGGCGGTGTGGCCGTCACGGCGCATGGAGGGATGCAGCCATGAGGCTTGCTGCTCGTTTGCCGCTGGACCGGTGACGGTGTTGGCGGCGGGTGACGGAGAACGACAGGGAGGCCCGCCTACTAGGACCGTCTGAGCGACACGAGCGGCGAGAGCGGCCCGGCGCTCCACGCGAGCCCGGTGAGCGTCGGCCATGAGCTTGGTGGACTGACGAAGCGTGGGTCGACGAAGAAGAAGGCTTCGGCGCACCCCTACCTGGCGCGCCAAATGTCGGATTTTAGGTTTCGGCAAAACCCTTGAGGTTCGAACACTAGGGTGCGCACGAAGATCTCCCCCTCTCTAGCTAGCACACTCAATGATCTCACGGCCTAGCTTGACAGACCCAAAGAGCATGAGACACAAGATTTATACTGGTTCGGGCCACTGTTGTGGTGTAATACCCTATTCCAGTGTGGTGTGGTGGATTTCCTCTTGGGCTAAGGATGAACAGTTACAAGGGAAGAACAGCCTCCTGAGGAGAGGTGTTCTTGTGCTTGCTGAGCTTGTGTGGTTGAGGATGATCTGGATAATCCGCCCGTTATGGTGATGGCTAGTCCTATTTCAAGAGGCCCTGGTCCTCTCCCCAAATGTTGAGTGGGAAGGGATCCCACAACGGCCAAATTCGAAGGGAGACAACTAGTACAAGTTATCCTGACAAAAGTAGTCTTCGCCTGCCAGAGGCTCTCGTGGCGACACTGTCTTGGGCTCCACGGTGACCTCCGTCCTACCGTCCTGCTAGTCTTGGTCTTGTTGCACCGATATGGAAACCTTTGCCTGATGCCTCAGAACTCCTTGCCTGCGCCTGCCTCCTTAACACCAAAGAAACGATGACACTGTGTGTGCTGACGCCTGCCTGGCGCCCGCCTGGCCTTGATCGTCATGGCTTGCGTCATTGGAACCTCGTGAGGTTCGCCTTGCCTTTATCTCTCCACCCCTCACGAGCCACCTTGGTGAGGCCGCCCCTGAGGAGGTCTTCCATCGTCCTCCTCGTGAGGCTTGGCCCCTCACGAGGGTCTTGAATGTTTGTTGGTGAAGATGGGACGTACAAGGCCGCTGGAGGAGCCATGCTGCGGGCCGCAGGCAGGCATGTCTGGGGACCCCCGTTCCCAGAACGCCGACAGTGTCATTCGCGAGGTCTGGTACCCAGAGTAGCTGGCAAACCCAGTCGTCATGCCGAAGAAAGGATGGAAGGAATTCTTGTGTGTCGACTTCACCAACCTCAACAAAGCTTGCCCTTAAGACCCATTCCCGCTGCCGCGCATCGACCAGATTGTCGACTCCACTGCGGAGTGTGATCTGCTATGTTTCCTGGATGCATTCTCAGGCTACCACCAGATCAAGATGGTGGGGGAAGATGTGGATAAAACAACTTTCTTGACCCTATGCGGGGTATAGTGCTACCCTTGCATGCAATTTGGACTGCGCAACGTAGGAGCAACCTTCCAGCGACTGATGCACATCACCTTGGGGCGACAGCTCGGGAGAAACGTTGAGGCCTACGTCGATGACATTGTGGTGAAGTCTCGGGAGGCGAGAACTTTGATTCAGGACCTGGAGGAGACCTTCGCGAGCCTACGCCAGGTGGACTTGCGGCTCAACCCGGAGAAGTGCGTGTTTGGCTTCCTCATGTCCCACAGAGGGATAGAGGCCAACCCGGAGAAGGTCAAGGCAATCGAAGACGTGAGCCCACCACAAAACCTCAAGGAGATGCAAAAGCTTGCAGGCTGCATGACTTCGCTGGGGCGCTTCATCTCCAAGTTGGGGCAGCGCGCCTTTCGGTTCTTCAAGCTGATGAAGAAGAAGGGTTTGTTCGAGTGGACCCCCGAGACCAACCTGGCATTTCAAGATCTCAAGAGATACTTGACCAGCCCACCGGTGATGGTGGTGCCTCGCCCTCGCGAGCCCTTGGTACTCTACCTGTCTGCCACACCCCACTCCGCCAGCGCGGCGCTGGTGGCCAACAAAGAGGAGCCCCGGGTCAAGGGCCCGCCAAGTGAAGCCGCCAAGCCAGATGAGGCAGCGCAACGTCCAGGCGATGCTCCTGAGATAGCGGCTGCCAGGACTAGTCATCAAGCCCCAGGAGCTGGAGACCCACAGGAAACACCTTAGCCCCCGGGAGCCAGAAACTCCGTTAGCTCTCCCACCCTTGTCGAGCACCCAGTGTACTTCGTCAGCACAGTGCTGCGAGATGTGAGGGCATGATACCTCATGCCTCAGAAGCTCTTGCTCGCGCTCCTGGTGGCCTCGCGCAAGTTGTGCCACTACTTCCAAGGTCACCCCATCAAGGTCGTTTTGGCTTACCCGTTGGAGAGAGTGCTCAGAAGCCCCAATGCTGCGGGAAGGGTCGCTGAATGGAACATCGAGCTAGAAGCGTTAAACCTGGAGTTCAGCGCAACCAAGGTCATCAAGAGGGCTGCGCTCGCCGACTTTGTGGCAGAATGGACCGATACCCCGGAGCTTGAAGCGGGCGAGAGCCGATCCCTCTCGCCAGGGAGTGAAGCGCCGGATGGCTAGGTCATGTACTTCGATGGTGCGCTTGGGCTCGAGGGCGCGGGGGCTGGAGCCGTGCTCATCTCGCCCACTCAAGACAAGCTTTACTACGCCGTGCAGCTCTGCTTCTAGTGGGTCAAGAAGGTCTCCAACAACATCGCAGAGTACGAGGGTCTCATCGCCGGCCTCAAGGCTGCAGTGGCCCTGGGGGTGAAACACCTCACCATCAAGGGAGATTCACAGCTCCTCGTCAACTTCTCCAACAAGGTGTATGAGCCAAAGGATGAGCACATGCAGGCATACCTCGCGGAGGTGCGCAAAATGGAGAAGCAGTTCCTGGGCCTGGAGCTACAGCATGTTCCTCGTGGCACCAACAAAGAGGCCGACGACATCACCAAAAGAGCATCCAAGCGGCTGCCCCAAGAGCCTGGCGTCTTCGAGGAGCGACTCTTCAAGCCTTCGGCAGCACCTCCGCCTGTGGAGCCGACGCCACCTCAGGAGGAACTCCCCCAGCCACCAGCCTCGGGAGCCCCCACCTGCGGCCCGGCCTCAGGAGCGCGCCTTTTCCTAGCGCTCGAGCCTCAGGAGGGGTGCTGGATCGAGGATTTCAAGGCGTACCTGGCGCAAGGCACGTTGCCAGAGAAGGAAGAAGACGCGGAGCCTATGGCCCGGCAGGCTATGGCGTACTGCATTCAGGATGGTGAGCTATAAAGGAAGGGACCAAATGATATTTCTCTATGATGCATTTCCGGGGAATAGGGGAATGAGTTGCTGTAACATCCCAAAATTCTAAATTTTGGAATGTTATATTAAATAAATAGTTTTGATTGTTTGTTTGATTGTTGTGTGAATGATTAGGTGAAATTGAGTGCAAGTTGAAACTTTTTGAAAGTTGAATGAGAGGGAATAAAAGGACTTTCCCAAAAGTGTTTCCAACTGAAATGATTTGAAACATCATTTGAAAGTAATGCAAACTTCATGCCACTCAAGGACTTTCAAGAGAGGAGATGAAATGACTTCTCCAAAGTTTAAATCAAAGAGAGTGGGGAGTTAAACCACTTTTGAAATTCCATTTGGAATACTTCCCATTTGAATAGTTTCAAATTCCTCTAACCCATTGCAAAATAAAGAGAGGAGTAATATGACACTCCAAACCAGGGGAAAATTTGAAATACATTTGAATGAGGAAAAAACAGAAAAGATTTGGAAGTGGTTTGAATTTCAATTTCAAAACCATTTAGGAGTTATTTGACTTTTAATCAAATTATTTTTTTCCTAAAATTAAATAAATTGGAAATAAGGGTAAAATGATTCCCTTCAATGGAAAATTAGGAGAAAATGCATTTGAAATAATTTTGGTAATTTAAAAATGATTTTCGTTTGGTTTTAATGCAACAGTAGCATTGTTTGTTTTATTTTTATTGCTGAGAATTTTATTTGAACTTCAAAAATAGTTCATGTTTTAGGAAGTGTTCTTATGAACATTTTGATATATAATATTCCTATATATCATTTGCATTTAATTAGTTTTTCTTCTATTTTCCTGTTTGTCTTTACTTTTATTTAAAAAACGGCCGAAGCCCAACAGGCCCCCTCTCTCTCCCCTCACATACGGCCAACTCGCCCAGATTGGCGCACCCGCACCCATCTGTCTCCTCCGCACGCAACCGCCGCAGCAGGATCGCGCCGCTTCCGCCATCGTATCCCAGAGATCGCGGGATCCTATCCCCGATTCGCCCCCTCTCCCAAGTCGGCCTCCCCCTATAAATACCCCTCTCGCTCGACCAGTTCCCCTCCTTTCCCCGCACCAAGAACCTCCGCTGCCTCCCTGATTTCTCGCCGGATCCGAGCGCCGCTGCCGCACCATTGTTGCCTTACCTCACCACCCCGACCACCTAGCCGCCACTTGAGATCACCACTGTAACCCCCTCGCTCGTCCGCACCTCCCCATGCGCTCGCGCGAGCCCGAAAGCCACCGGAGCGCCGCCACCGCCGACGCCCGAACGCCACCACCTCCTCGACCTCGCCACCGACCTCCTCCATCCACCTACGACGCCTCCTCGACCACCGCTGGACTCCCCATCGAACGCCTCGTCCGCCCGTGCCCTCGATGAAGCTCTCCGACGACCGGACCGCCGCCGCCGACGACGTCCGTGCCGCATCGCCGGTGACCACCACCGTTGTAAGCTCCGACGACCTCCCTCTTCGTTGGATCTTCAACGCGCGGCCTAGATTAGATCTAAACGAATCGGTTAGGTTTTTTTCTTTATTTAAGTATATCGGTTTTTATATGGTTTAGTGTGGTTTAGGTCGAACCGGGTGCCGGTTTTGTTTTTAAACGCAAGTGCACGTTTCTGTTAAGTCGCGGCCGAGCGCCGTCTAGCTTCGCATCGCCCACGTCCCTGGCCCGATAGCAGTAGGCCATGTAGCTAGCGCCGTTTTTTCTGTTATTTTTAAGTTTCCGTTTTAAAAATAGAAATAGTTTCAATCTTAGATTGCCTGTATTTTTTAATCTATTTAATGTTTTTGAGCGATTCCAACTAAACTGTGTCACAAATTTTGTGAAGTTTCTGTTAGTGAGTTGAAATTTTGAATTTTAGTAGTTTAAATCTAGTTTATTTCAAATATGCTTCAAACACTATTTTGACTCTAGTTTGAGTTCTAGAATATATTTTGACTGATTCTTTCTGTTCTATTTTATTATGGTTTTGTCTATCCAGTAGCATATAGTTATTTATTTTTAGTCTATTTTAAATTAGGTTTTTTAGTAAAACAGTACTATTTTAGTTATAGTTTTGTTTTATTCTTTTCTTTATTGTTTTTATTAGTTTTAAATTATTTCTTTTCGTCACTTTTGACAAATTTAGTTTGTTTTTGTTACTCAACCAAAGAAAATCTTATTTTTATTTTAAAAATTTATTTTGTTTAGGTTTGTATGAAAACTAGTTTAGGTCATAGTTAGTGTTTCATAAAAGCTTTTTATTTGTTTCTTTTTGCAAATAAAATTTTATGAAAAATACCTTCTGTTAACTTAGTTGTTTTAATTTGTTTTTTCTGTTAATTTATTAGTTTAGTGTTTTAATTGTTGTTAAGTTTTTACTTCGGACAAAACTGTTTTGTGATATGTCTTAGAGTTTCGTTAGTAGTTTTGTTGTGTAGTTTCCTTTGTTCTTTTGGTGTCCCTTGTTGTTTTTCACTTTATTTGTTGGTTTATTGTGAGTGTTAGAATTGCTTGCTAGTATGTTTGCCTATATGAATGCTATGTTTGACTATATAGATTTTCAACGGAGTGATGAATAGTTCTCCTAAGTCATTATTCTGAGAGCGTTGTTATCTTCATCAAGTAATACTAGGCAAGTTCACTTTGACCATGTTTTTCATACCTATGCTTTATTTGCATGTAGTAACACCCTTTGAATAATCCCTCCAGTAGTGTTATTGAATCTTGTAGTTGAGTAGAATGCATGAGGTAGAAACCCATCTCCCTGTTACCAAAACCTGAGACGTTATATAGTTTTAATGCTACGCTATAGTAGACGGGGTTTGGTATGAGTGCACGAGAGTGGTGTAAGAATGGAGGACTCTACGCCAATCATGGCAACTCGATGATGGCATCTGCAAGGGCTGCATTTGCAAGGCCTCAAGACTTCAAGACCTCGAGATTTTGAGACTCGAGAAAGGAATTCAATACACACTACTGGGTGAAGGACGGTTGACGGGCATCCTGGAGAAACCAGTGGTTGGCCGGGATGCATGGAGAAGCGCCATGACATGTTGCGGAAAGCTTCACCTAGACTCAAAGAGACGGAAGAATACTTCATGCCCGGAAGCTTACCTGTGCAACCGCAAGTCACTATGGGCTCTGGCTTGGTTGACCTTAGTGGTGACTCTGGCTGGGACGGTGCTAGCAGATGTAGAACTACGGTAGGATTGGATGAGCACCGGACAGTGGTCAGAGGAACTCTTCGGAAGACCATGTTTCGGTCGTCTTGTTCTCAAACACTGTGAAGTGCGAGAACAAAAAAAGAGGGATCGAATCTTGTGGGTAAAGTGTACAAACCTCTGCAGAGGGTTAAAACCTAATCGATTAGTCGTGTCCCCGGTTACGGACAATTTGAACCTCTGGACTTGGATCTATCTCGGAACTCTCAACACCGGACTGCTAAATTAATTGTGGGCAACTTATGATGATTTGGGCTATGAGACATCGGTTGGCGGAACCATGTCATGATAGAAAACTCCGTAGTACAGACTCCGGATAATTCCTTTGATGTAGGGAAAATAAAACCAGCTTTTATGCAAACAAATCTCAGATACAGAGCCACAAAGCAATATTGCATATAGTATAGTTTATCATCTGTTTTCTCTTATGGTGATCTTGCCGGTACATTCAATGTACTGACCTACACAGCTGCAATGTATCATGTTGCAGGATTTTATATACAACGAGTGAGTTTCGTTGATTGGGTTACGGTCTACACTCAACCTGCCGATGGCGTTGATGGGACTCCACACCCGTTGATTGTTTCTGCTGAGACTTATAAGGTATATATCAGTTTTACGTTATTTACACATGTGATTGCACTTTGATATATACATTGATGTATTGTGTGTGCCAGCATATTGATCCAGGGATGGCATAGATACACAGAGGCTTGACCGTCTGAGGTCGGGTCGCTACAGATATGGTATCAAAGCACATGTTGACTATAGGACGTGACCCTAGAAATCGGAAAGCTCCTAGGACAGGAAATCTCTAAAACTTTATTTTCAAAATAATCCATTACTTCTCATCTTTTCTGATTTTATCAAATATTCTCTCTTACCTCAATTAGTTAGAATATACCCCTTTCCCTTTTGACCACACGGAGGATCAACTGAAGCCGCTCCAAGAAGGACCAGATGTCGAACAATCGATGACCATTTCAGAGTAAATAAGATTTGACCATGCATTAGAAGAGTTGAAGCTACACCAGTCAAAGACTCCGAAGACTTGAAGAATCAGAAGAATTATTTGACCATTAGAGGACCAAACCCCTGTTATACACTTACGTTAGATGCGACGATTTGTGAGCTATCATTTATTTGATGTTTTTCCGAGAGCCACAAAATAAAACTCGTTTCTTTAAAACTATTGTTTGTATTATGTGTATCCCTCCCCACCTCTCTCTTATCTCACTCTAAAACCCTTGGACCCAGTAGATAATGAATGAATTTGGACTGGTATTCTCTGGACCGGAAACCCAGCTGGAGGAAGAGCTATGGATTCAGAACATGGAGAATAACTTCGGGAGCAATTTGATTTCAAGGAAGAATGAAGTATCATACGCTCTTCAGTACTTTGAAGGAAGTGCTACAACATGGTGGTAGATGCATCAAGTTATACAAGGATGGAATGGATCAAGGACTTGGGAAGAATTCAAGAGGACTCTGACAAGATCCTGTCTTATCCGGAAGCACCATGATACCCCAAGAAATAAACCTTGTGCCTGCAAGATTTGTAGAGAAATAGGACACACCCAGGAGAAACACAAGGATGGATGCCCTCATTGTGAGGAGAAACACCCAACTGAGGAATGCCTTGTTTCTTGTGTGAAGGAACCACCCACTACCCAGCTCAGTGTCACATTTACCCCACCGTGCAACAAACTATTCAGAAGCAGGAAGAAGGAATGAAAGAAGCCCTCCTAGAAGTTATGAAAGAACCTGTGATTAAGGGAAGTGTTGAAGACCCTGATGGAGAAAGCCTCAACAGATTTTACTCCAATGCATGTTATTCATGTGGAGAAGAAGGACATTTTTCATAGTATTGCACCAAGGAAAGAAAAGAGTATTTGGGATACTTCCCGACAGAAGCAGTGGAGTTTGATCCACAGGGAATAGAACGTTTGATCAGAACAAAGAAAACCAGGAAGAGAAAATAAAGACACCCTCAGAACACCCCAATTTCTGCAAAGAGGGACAAGAGTCATGTTACCTGTTTTCAATGTAAGGACGTCAGGCATTATGCCAATGATTGTCTCGAAAGGAAGCAAGGAACTCAAGGAGCAGGCACCATCACCAAGAAGCCTCGAGACATGCCGGAAGTTATTTGTTTTCGTTGCAAGGAAGCATGACATTTTGCTAGGGATTGTACAAATCATGAGAATGCTGGAGCAGAGTAGTGGAGGTGTTGATATCAGTAATAAGGGTAGTATGGAAAACACTTTTTCATGAGAATGCGAGGTTGAGTTATGTAATAGATTACTCAGAGATTGTAATAATTCATGACTCAATAAAGTTGATATGTCATATGCTGAAAGGCTTTAAGGAGTTGTTATGTTTTATCTTGGAAATTAATATTCTGGGTGAACATGGAAGAAAATGAGTTGTGATGCATAAACTAGATGTTCGAAATTGAGTTTGAAGTTTAGTTTGGGTGATATGAATGTGTTCCCAAGGAGATATGTACCTTGTTATGAGCACCATTTTTGTTTTATAACTGCAGATGACGACCCTTTATGAGTCTTTCCTTAAGGGCCCGGAAACAATCATGACCCTGACAAGTGATCATGATTACCCCAGGATCCTGAAGGACATGATGAAGCATATTCACCTTGAAGGAGATGCAGTCTACAAGGGCTACCCCTTCATGCAGAAGGGAGTGGAACTTTGGTATGTGGAGGTACACCTCCACCGTATGAAAGGAGTTTGCCCAAAGACGATAGGGCGGTACTTTTTCATCTCACGTGTACCACAAGCAACTTTCTTCGATGTTGTTCGTGAAGCAGCCATGGAAGCCATACGCCAGATCGGAGAAATACTTGAAGCAAGACTTCGTTATACTCAGGAATACCTAAGAGAAGTGCATGCAGAGATGATGGAAATGAAGCTCAAGGCCACCACGATGAAACAGAAGATTGAAGATTTCAAGGCGCATGTCGCACAATTCCAGTGGGACTAAAGAATCCTCAAGGAGGAAAAATGAATAAAGTTGGAAGTAATGCCTGACCATACCAAACCATGTGGGTGGCAGAATTTGTAATAAAGTACTTTTTGGAATTTGGATTTACGAAAAATGGTTAAGGATGTATTAAAAGATTTGATATGAAAATAATATGATTTATGGATAAACTAGTGCATTTTTTCTGGTGTGGTAGTACTCCGTAAAGCCACGGGATCAATGAAGAAAGAAATGTGTTATTCATGACGGTCCATAAAAGGGAGCTAGAAAAAATAAATTGGAGTTTTGTATGATCATCACCACAAGGGTATGAAGGAAGAAGTACTATTGGATTTAAAGGAGATGTAATGTTGGAATATGGAATGATAATCCTCAAAAGGATGAGTTAAAATTGTACAAGATTTGAAGTGGGACATAACCCATAGGCCCAGGAGTTAATAAGAAGCAAGCACACTCTTGCTGAAGGAAGATATTTTGGAAGAAAACTCTGAGTTAATCAGCCGTCATTTTTAGGAGGATGCGAAAACCTGAGAGTTGTGAAGAAACGTTAGATGTCTTGTTTCGCTTGTAGAAACAATGGATTTATTCGAACTCAGTTTGTCGACGAGAGAAATTCTGCAATGCTTGTGAGTATGCCCAAGTGTTAGAATACGTGATTCGATGTCTACATAGGTAGTAATGGTTCAAGTACGGGATGGATTGGCCCCCATACCGGAGACTTCTATCATGAACTATCATGTGTTGATGGAAAATCAGAGAGCCTTGAAAACCTTAGAAGAGTGTCGACACGATAAGCCAAAACCATAAAATGGTAGAATGATTGATCCATGTACGAGGCACCCATTGCCAATCGTAGGATATACGGTGAGATTCAACCAAACCCATTTTCCTGCAAGAGAAACCATACATGGTTGACCACCATGAGAATTTCGACAGTTATTTAGTATTGGCGACAGACCAGTCAGCTAAGAAGACCCAGTCTCGGAAGAACGTCACCAGGATGAAAGGACACGTGTTTGAGGAAAAGGTTATGCCCCGACTAGAAGAGCACCCATGAAAGAGCTATTCCGGAGTATATGAGAACACCGACACCAGCAACCCAAAAGGATGGAGTACATGAGTTTTGTCGGAACCATACCCATGCTTTTAAGTGTGGTAGCACACTAGAGCATTCCAATCAATGGAATTGCTGGAAGACCCCAAAACCTAACCTTTTCTTGCTAGCCTCTTCGAATCTCGAGGACGAGATTCATTTTAAGTGTGGTAGGTTTGTAACATCCCAGAATTCTAAATTTTGGAATGTTATATTAACTAAATAGTTTTGATTGTTTGTTTGATTGTTGTGTGAATGATTGGGTGAAATTGAGTGCAATTTGAAACTTTTTGAAAGTTGAATGAGAGGGAATAAAAGGACTTTCCCAAAAGTGTTTCCATCTTAAATGATTTGAAACCTCATTTGAAAGTAATGCAAACTTCATGCCACTCAAGGACTTTCAAGAGAGGAGATGAAATGACTTCTCCAAAGTTTAAATCAAAGAGAGTGGGGAGTTAAACCACTTTTGAAATTCCATTTCGAATCCTTCCCATTTGAATAGTTTCAAATTCCTCTGACCCATTGCAAAATAAAGAGAGGAGTAATATGACACTCCAAACCAGGGGAAAATTTGAAATATATTTGAATGAGGAAAAACAGAAAAGATTTGGAAGTGGTTTGAATTTCAATTTCAAAACCATTCAGGAGTTATTTGACTTTTAATAAAATTATTTTTTTCCTAAAATTAAATAAATGGAAATAAGGGTAAAATGATTCCCTTCAATGCAAAATTAGGAGAAAATGCATTTGAAATAATTTTGGTATTTTAAAAATGATTTTTGTTCGGTTTTAATGCAACAGTAGCATTGTTTGTTTTATTTTTATTGTTGAGAATTTTATTTGAACTTTGAAAATAGTTCATGTTTTAGGAAGTGTTCTTATGAACATTTTGATATATAATATTCCTATATATCATTTGCATTTAATTAGTTTTTCTTCTGTTTTCCTGTCTGTCTTTACTTTTATTTTAAGAAAAAAACGGCCGAAGCCCAGCAGGCCCCCTCTCTCTCCCCTCACATACGGCCCACTAGCCCAGCTCGGCGCACCCGCACCCATCTTCCTCCTCCGCACGCAACCGCCGTAGCAGGATCGCGCCGCCGCCGCCATCGTATCCCGGAGATCGTGGGATCCTATCCCCGATTCGCCCCCTCTCCCAAGTCGGCCTCCCCCTATAAATACCCCTCTCGCTCGACCAGTTCCCCTCCTTTCCCCGCACCAAGAACCTCCGATGCCTCCCTGATTTCTCGCCGGATCCGAGCGCCGCCACCGCACCATTGTTTCTTTACCTCACCACCCCGACCACCTAGCCGCCACTTGAGATCACCACCGTAACCCCCTCGCTCATCTACACCTCCCCGTGCGCTCGCGCGAGCCCGAAACCCACCGGAGCACTGCCACCGCCGACGCCCGAAAGCCACCGCCGCCTCGACCTCGCCGCCGACCTCCTCCATCCACCTACGACGCCTCCTCGACCACCGCTGGACTCGCCGTCGAATGCCTCAACCGCCCGTGCCCTCGCCGGAGCTCTCTGATGACCGGACCACCGCCGACGACGACGTCCGAGCCGCATCGCCGGCGACCACCACCGCTGTAAGCTCCGACAACCTCCCTCTCCATTGGGTCTTCAACGCACGTCCTAGATTAGATCTAAACGAATCGGTTAGGTTTTTTTTCTTTATTTAAGTAGATCGGTTTTTTATACGGTTTAGTGTGGTTTAGGTCGAACCGGGTGCCAGTTTTTAAATGCAAGTGCATGTTTCTGTTAAGTCGCGGTCGAGCGGCATTTAGCTTCGCATCGCCCACATCCCTGGCCCGATAGCAGTAGGCCACGTAGCTAGCGCCGTTTTTTCTGTTATTTTTAAGTTTCTGTTTTAAAAACAGAAATAGTTTCAATCTTAGATTGCTTGTATTTTTTAATCTATTTAATGTTTTTGAGCGATTCCAACTGCACTGTGTCACAAATTTTGTGAAGTTTCTGTTAGTGAGTTGAAATGTCGAATTTGAGTAGTTTAAATCTGGTTTATTTCAAATATGCTTCGAACACTATTTTGACTCTAGTTTGAGTTCTAGAATATTTTTTGACTGGTTCTTTTTGCTACTGTTTTATTATGGTTTTGTCTATCCAGTAGCATATAGTTATTTATTTTTAGTCTATTTTAAATTAGGTTTTTTAGCAAAATAGTACTGTTTTAGTTATTGTTTTGTTTTGTTCTTTTCTTTATTGTTTTTATTAGTTTTAAATTATTTATTTTTGTCACTTTTGACAAATTTAGTTTGTTTTTGTTAGTCAACCAAAGAAAATCTTATTTTTATTTTAAAAAATTATTTTTTTTAGTTTTGTATAAAAATTAGTTTAGGTCATAGTTAGTGTTTCATAAAAGATTTTTATTTGTGTCTTTTTGCAAATAAAATTTTATGAAAAATACCTTCTGTTAACTTAGTTGTTTTACTTTGTTTTTTCTTTTAATTTATTTGTTTAGTGGTTTTAATTGTTGTTAAGTTTTTACTTAGGACAAAACTGTTTTGTGATATGTCTTAGAGTTTTATTACTAGTTTTTTGTGTACTTTCCTTTGTTCTTTTGGTGTCCCTTGTTGTTTTGCACTTTATTTGTTGGCTTATTATGAGTGTTAGAATTGCTTGCTAGTATGTTTGCTTATATGAATGCTATGTTTGATTATATAGATTTTCAACGGAATGACGAATAGTTCTACTAAGTCATTATTCTGAGAGCGTTGTTATATTCATCAAGTAATACCAGGAAAGTTCACTTTGACCATGTTTTTCATACCTATGCTTTATTTGCATGTAGTAACATCCTTTCAATAATCCCTTCAGTAGTGTTAATGAATCTTGTAGTTGAGTAGAATGCCTGAGGTAGAAACCCATCTCCCTGTTACCAAAACCCGGGACGTTATATATTCTTAATGCTACGCTATAGTAGACGGGGTTTGGTATGAGTGCACGAGAGTGGTGTGAGAATGGAGGACTCTACGCCAATGACGGCAACTCCATGATGGCATCTGCAAGGACTGCATTTGCAAGGCCTCAAGACTTCAAGACCTCGAGATTTCGAGACTCGAGACAAGAATTCAATATGCACTACTGGGTGAAGGACGGTTGACGGGCACCCCGGAGAAACAAGTGGTTCACCGGGATGCATGGAGAAGCACCATGACATCTTGCGGAAAGCTTCACCCAGACTCAAAGAGACGGAAGAATACTTCATGCCCGGAAGCTTACCTGTGCAACCGCAGGTCACTATGGGCTCTGGCTTGGTTGACCTTAGTGGTGACCCTGGCTGGGACGGTGCTAGCAAATGTAGAACCACGGTAGGATTGGATGAGCACCGGACAGTGATCAGAGGAACTCTTCGGAAGACCATGTTTCGGTCGTCTTGTTCTCAACACCGTGAAGTGCGAGAACTAAAAAAGAGGGACCGAATCTTGCGGGTAAAGTGTACAAACCTTTGTAGAGGGTTAAAACCTAATCGATTAGCCGTGTCCCTGGTTACGGACAACTTGAGCCTCTGGACTTGGATCTATCTCGGAACTCTCAACACCGGACTGCTAAATTAATTGTGGGCAACTTATGATGATTTGGGCTATGAGACATCGGTTGGTGGAACCATGTCATGATAGAAAACTCCATAGTACAGACTCCAGATAATTCCTTTGATGTAGGGAAAATAAAACCAGCTTTTATGCAAACAAAACTCACGTACATAGCCACAAAGCCATACTGCATATAGTATAGTTTATCATCTGTTTTCTCTTATGGTGATCTTGCCAGTGCATTCAATGTACTGACCTACACAGCTGCAACGTATCATGTTGCAGGATTTTATATACAACGAGTGAGTTTCGTTGATTGGGTTACGGTCTACACTCAACCTGCCGATGGCGTTGATGGGACTCCACACCCGTTGATTGTTTCTGCTGAGACTTATAAGGTATATATCAGTTTTACGTTATTTACACATGTGATTGCACTTTGATATATACATTGATGTATTGTGTGTGCCAGCATACTGATCCCGGGATGGCACAGATACACAGAGGCTTGACCGTCTGAGGTCGGGTCGCTACAGTTGCTGGCCGACATACATGGAGGGGACTGCGGGCACCACTCGTCGTCACACACCCTAGTCGGCAAGGCTTTCCGCAGCGAGTTCTACTGGCCCACGGCACTCAACGACGCGGCCGAGCTGGTGAAATCATGTGTGGCCTGCCAATTCCATGCCAAGCAAATCCACCAGCCAGCTCAAGACCTCCAGACTATCCCACTCCCATGGCCGTTTGCGGTCTGGTGGCTGGATATCCTGGGCCCATTCCCTCGAGCGCCTGGAGGTTACCGCTACCTCTACGTCGCCATCGACAAATTCACCAAGTGGGCGGAAGTGGAAGTCGTCCGCACCATCCAAGCTGGGTCAGCAGTCAAGTTCATCAAGGGCCTCATAAGCCGATTTGCGGTCCCTAATCGCATCATCACCGACAATGGTTCATAGTTCACTAGCAATCTCTTCAAAACATATTGTGCTAACCTTGGAATGCAGATCTTCTACGCCTCCGTGGCGTACCCCAGGAGCAACGGCCAGGTCGAACGCGCCAACGTGGAAGTCCTGAGGGGCCTCAAGACTAGGACCTTCAAGAAGAAGCTCGAGGCCTGCGACAGGGGCTGGCACGATGAGCTCCAGTCCGTGCTATGGTCCATCCGCACCACCGCCACCAAGCCGACAGGCGAGACCCCATTCTTCCTTGTCTACAGCGTAGAAGCGGTTCTCCACATGAGGTCAGGCATCGCTCCGCACGGGTCCTGGCGTTTGATGAAACGCAGCAGGATGCCATGCGGGGGTGGACCTCGTGCTGGGGGAGGAACGCCGCCATGAAGCCTCGCTCCGGCCTGCGAGGTACCAGTAGGCGTTGCGGCGGTACCACTGCCGTAGCGTCCGCTCCAGGGCATGCTCGAGGTGGGTGATCTTGTCCTGAGGCGGGTGCTCTCCAGGGAAGGGTTGCACAAGCTCTCACCCATGTGGGAGGGCCCGTTTCGTGTCGCCCACGTCTCCAGGCCTGGCACCGCATGCTTGGAGACGCGGGACAGGATCCCCATCCAGAACGCCTGGAACATTCAGCACCTCCAGAAGTTCTACCCATGAAGCAAGGTCCGGCGCCTGTGAAGCAAGGCCCAGTGCCTGTGAAGAATCTCCGCCAGTGACACTCTCACGTAATAATGAGTGGGGCTGTACAGGCCCCGGAGTCTCAGGAGTGCCGTCCACGGGCCTCGGGGCCCCCTCCCACATCTTAGTGGCAGCACTTAGCTCTGCGCTGGTGAGAAGACAAGAATACTAGACTAGGTGGCGGACGCAGCTTTTCATTTGCTTTCCGCAGTTGGTTTGCCCCATTTTTAGTGAGAATTTGCTTTCTGGTGTTCCTTGCTAGCCTGGTTCCATTGTCCTTATTGCCTCCTTTTCTTCCCTCGGTTCCTTGTTTTTGACCCATACTCTCCCTCGCATGTCTCGCGAGGGGGTTGGACAGGTGCCCTTGTGGGCGTTTTCGTTTTAGTGTTTTCATTTTCCTGTCTTTCGCAAGGCACCCTCACTCGAGTTTGCAAGCTGGCGCACCCCTCTCAAATCCATGCCCCGGGTACCGCGATACGAAGCATTGGGTCATGACCAGTAGTGCTTGCGACCAGGATTCGGAAGGATAAGAATTTCCTAGCGAATTTTTGCAGTTCTCAGACGGCTTCTGAGCTTAGGAGGCCTCGCCAGGCATTGGGGAACGCACGTCTCGCGAGGCGGAAACTACTTCAGGCACATCAAGCTAAGTTATTCCTACGCGCATACATAGAACGTGATGTTGCAACACAACAAAATAATGATAAACATAGCACGGCCACTTCGAAATCATAGTTTTTGCACGCCCAAGCGGGGCCCCATAATTTTCTCTCTCTTAATAATGCAGGAAGGAAAAGAAGAATGAAACAAAAGCGGAACGTGCTCCCGCGTTAGGTCATGAGGACGGGCCCGTGGCGCCCTCCTGAGCTCACCCAGACCCCTCCTCGCACTTCACTGGAGCGTGGCGACGAGACGACCCGATGTCACCTTCGAAGCGGGCGCGGCGGCGTGGTGGCTGGTCATAGCCGCCGCTGCTAGAGCTATCGCTGGAAGAAGAGTCGCCGTAGCTGGACTAGCCATCACCGACGCCGGGGGCGAGCCCGCCTTCACTCTTGTCACGGCCGTCACCGAGGCCAAGCACCTCACCGCCGCCGTTGTCCTCGAGGCAACACCCGACGCGGTGGCCATCTTCCCTGAACACCCTCACATAGAGGGTCGTGTTGCCATCGTACTAGACATGGAGGGAGCACCGGCAGCCCAGGCCGCGCGCGCGGGCAATCATCTGCCAACCGCGGGCGAGCACTGCATTTCCCGCGGCGGAGACCTTGACCGTGACCCAAGAAGCCTTGTTGCAGCAGCCGTCCGCCTGCAGCCAGAGGCCGCTTGGACCAGTGGCCTGCAGCTCGCCAGCAAAGAAGCGCGGGAGCTGAAGCCAAGTACTGGCCGGGTTCTCCGACCACACAAGGAACTCGGCAGCACTTCCACAGAGTGGAAGCGCGGCCTGGGAGGCCGCGCGACCATGGCACGCCTCCCTTCATCGATGGGGCTACCATGACTCGGGCGACCACCACCACACTAAGAGGCACCACTGCAACCACGAGGGGCTGCGACGGGGGTCATGGCGGGCTTGCGGGGAAGGTCGCGCCCCCTCTTGGGCGGCGGTGAGCCAGGCCCCTCCTGACGAGCCTTCCCCTTCTCTGCAGCCAAGGAAGAAGGAGCGGGAGAAGCAAATGAAGAGATGGGTGACAGGGGCTCCGCACCCCTCTTCCCATTTACATCCAAGAGCAGGCCAACCGCCGGCCTCCACGATCAAAGGTAATAATGATCTTTTTCCGCATGCAGCAAGGACTCGTCTAATCAAGCAGTTGCCGAGGCGGCGTGGGGAAGCGGAGACGCCCACGTCCAATCAACCGGCACGCGTCAACCGCGGTCGCAGGCTGTTGGGGCCCGCGGTGCTCCGCACTTGCCCTTTGGCTTCGCCTCGAAGCCAAGCTCGAGCACGCCTTGGGCCTGGGGGCTACTGTCGGCGCTCTGGGAACGAGGGTCCCCAGACTTGCCTGCCTGTGGCCCGCGGCGTGGCTCCACCAGCGACCCTGTACGTCCCATCTTCACCAGCAAACACTCAATACCCTTGCGAGGGGCCGAGCCTCGCGAGGAGGATGGCGCAAGGCCTCCTCAAGGTCTGCCTCACCAGGCAAGGGACACCTCGCGAGGTTTCTGTGACGCAAGCCATGACGACTGGAGCCAGGCGGGTGCCAGCGCGCAGTGTCCTTGTTTCCTCTTTGGTGCTAAAGAGGCAGGTGCAGGCGAGGAGTCCTGAGGCATCAGTCAAAGGTTTCCATATCGATGCAACAAGACCAAGAGCAGCAGAACGGTAGGACGGAGTTCACCGCGGAGCCCAAGACGGTGTCACCACCAGAGCCTTTGGCAGGCGAAGACTACTCTTGTCAGGATAGCTTGTACTAGCTGTCCCCCTTCGAATTTGGCAGTTGTAGGATCCCTTCCCGCTCAATATTTAGGAAGAGGACCCAGGCCTCTATATGTAGGACTAGCCACCACCATAGGAAGGGATCGGCTCATCTCATCGCCGATCATCCCCAACCACACAAGTTCATCAAGCACAAGAACACCTCTCCTCAGGAGGTTGTTCTTCCGTTGTAATTGTTCATCCTCAGCCCAAGAGGCAATCCACCACACCACACTGGAGTAGGGTATTACACCACAACGGTGGCCCAAACCAGTATAAATCTTGTGTCTCTTTTTCTGTGGGTTCGTTGAGCTAGGTCATGAGATCATACGGAGTGCGAGCTAGAGGGGGAGACATCTTTGTGTGCACCCCAGTGTTCGAACCTCAAGGGTTTTTCTGGAACCCAAAATCCGACACTTCTAGCCGATGTGTGGCCAAACTGGCTGGGCGGGAAGCTTGCGCGGTAAACAACATGGTAGCATGGGAACAGGCTCACCGTGCGACAATACATTTGGCGCCTCTTCAAGCCCATGCGTGCGGTGCGGTGTTGTCAAGCGTGCACTAGAATCTTCCGCTATGAACATCGTGACAAGACGTGACGATTACAGGCCAGCTGGCCCCCATTTATTACAGCGGCCATTTAACCCTTGTGTCTCTTAAACCTTTCGATCGCGCCCCACCATTGCAAGAAGCACACCCAGCACGAGAAATTCTTAGAGGGTATCCTGCACGACTCCAATGGCGCTCCGAGCGGCTGCCGACGATAAGCAGTAGTTCACCATGCGTGCCGTTGTGGACACCTACAGAAGGTTCAATGACCTCTCGGTGGTGTACACCAATGACCCGGTCTAGGTGGAGGACTCCATCCACATCATGGAGCTATTTCTTGCCATGGAGAAGTACAAGGTGGTCGGGTTCGACCTCGAGTACACCCGCGCTCGTGTCGGGTCTCGTCCCAAGGTCACCGTCGCCCAGATGTGTGTGCGCCACCACATCCTCGTCTACCACTAGTGCCTGGACACAAGGCCTTGCGAGCGTTTCGCCAGGTTTGTCAACAACCCCCACTACATGTATGCTATGGTGGAGATCACCAACGATGTAAAGGCGCTCGAGAATTCGGGCATCGCCTGCCAGAATCTTGTCGTAATCCAGGGCCAATACAAGATCTGGAGCAGCAAGGAGCATGAGAAGGACTCACTGGTTCACCTCGCCGAGGCCATCATCGACCCGTACTACAGAGACATGAAGGATTCGTGCAACAAGGACAAGCTTGGCTGGCACTCGGCCTGGATGGAGAAACTCGACAAAGCTCATGTCATGTACGCGGCTAAGGAGTCGTACACGAGCTACGACATGTACAGGCGAATCGTTGACATGAGGAAGTGCCTCCTTCCCCAAAATGGTCCAGGATCCAGCCGGAAGCAGAGCAATGGCAAGCGTCGTCGCAACAATAAGTAGATGATTAGATCCTCGTTTCTCCTACTTTAGTATGCATGTAATTGCTTACTTTGGTGTGTGGAAATGTTATGTGTGTAGTCACTTGTGTAATTGTATGCTTAATTTGGTTATGCAATGTTGTCTTTTTAAGTATATATGTTGATGCTCTGTAGATAGAGTGTAGATGTTGTGCGGACAAAGAAAATCACATCACACACGGACTAGACAATGGAACCCACCGGTGATGTTTTCATCAATCACTCACAATTGTATACCAACAATCATTTACTAACAACACACATGGCTTGTTAGCAGTAATCGCCTGTGTTGTTATCGTTCTTCGCACACGTTTCCGATTAAATACCCTTTTGCCTCGTATCACACACATCTTGTTCATTCGAACCATTTCTGCTCTCATGTCTCAACGCAAACAATTCATACCAGTGAACCGCATGCCATATATCGCACACACCTTTGATCTGGCTGACGTTTCTTTTGTGTTGCCTAATCACAAACAGTTCATCCGAGTGAACTGTATGCTGTACATCGCACACACCTTCATCTGGCTGCCCGTTTCTTTTGTTCCTCCTCATCGCAAACAGTTAATTGAGCTGAACCGTATGCCCTACATCGCACACGCAACTAAAATCTGAACTATGTTTGATGCATCCTCCATTGTAAATGTTTTGCACCTTTTTTGATGGGTTTTTTACACCACCATTTGCGATTATGTCATTGCACAAAGTTTTGTTGAAGGGTCTCTGATCGTAGTGTCGCATTAGCAGCAACCTGTAGTAGTGCGATGAACTTTGAGTTTATGATCAGATCTATCTTTTTATATCCATGAAAGTATTTGAGTTTCTTTGATCTCTTTTATGCATGATTGCTTATAGCCTCGTATTTCTTCTTCGATATTTGGGTTTTGTTTGGCCAACTTGATCTATTTATCTTGCAATGGGAAGAGGTGATTTGTAGTGGGTTCGATCTTATGTGCTTGATCCAAGTGACAGAAGGGGAACCGACATGTATGCATTATTGCTACATAAATAGATCTTGTCTACATGATGTCATTGTTCTTATTGCATTACTCTGTTTCTCCATGAACTTAATACACTAGATGTGTGGAGTAATAGTAGTAGATGCAGGCAGGAGTCCGTCTACTAATCTTGGACGTGATGCCTATATAATGATCATTGCCTGGATATCGTCGTGAGTATTTGAAGTTCTATCAATTGCCCAACAGTAATTTCTTTACCCACCGTTTGCTATTTTTCTTGAGAGAAGCCACTAGTGAAACCTGCCCCCGGGTCTCTTTCTCATATTATTTGCCTTCGTGATCTATTTTATTTGCATTTTATTTTCAGATCTACTAAACCAAAAATACAAAAATACCTTGCTGCAATTTATTTTGTTTGGTGTTCGATCTATCAATATTTAAAACTTTCTCCCGTCAACACACCAATTTCTCGCACCGTTATCCGAAAGGGATTGACAACCCCTTTAACACGTCGGGTTGCGAGTATTTGTTATTTGTGTGCATGGGTTGTTTACGTTGTGTTGCTTGGTTCTGCTACTGGTTCGATAACCTTAGTTTCATATCTAAGGGAAATACCTACCGCCGTTGTGCTACATCATCCCTTCCTGTTTGGGGAAATACCGACATAGCTTCAAGCAACATTAAAAGGAATTTCTGGCGCCGTTGTCGGGGAGGATCTTCAACATATACCAGGTTCCTAATCACAAATCTCATCTCCTCGTAATTTACATTATATGCCATTTGCCTCTCGTTTTCCTCTCCCCCACTTCACAAAAATTTACTGTTTTATTCGCCTCTCTTTTTCATTTGCCATTTTCTTGCCAGATCTATCAGTGTTCTTGCCCTCTAGTCATAATGGCTAGCGTGCCTACCCCTCCTTTGTCACCAGATTTTGAAGTTCTTTACTTCAATCAAAGACAAGGAGAAAATTTGAAAGATGTTTGGTATAGGCTTATGGAATCTTATCGTATTTACAATCTAAAGGGGAATGCTAAGATCTTGCTTCGTAATTTTTACATAGGATTGGCTTTGCATCAAAGACAACTCCTAGATTTTGCCGCTAAAGGGAATTTTATTGAGCTTGATGCCAATGCTGCCTATGAAATTTTAGAAGGAATTTTGGGTGTTCCACCTCAAAAGAAGGGGTTTTCTTTTACCCCAGAGGGAGTTCAAATGTTAGACAAACTTGGTGATTTGCATAAACACATGGTTGAATTACAAAAAAATATTACGAACCCCTCAAACATCCCAATGGTAGTATCAATCGCATGAATACCCTGATTACTCTTTGCAACAAGCGATTGGATATTTTGGATCTAAAGATGGTTTCTTTTCCTGAAAATTTAGGGAAGTGCAAAGAGCCTCCCGGGTTTTAGAAAACCCTTACCAAAGTAGCCAAGACTACAAATGACAAAACTTAGATCCTTGCTTTATGCCTAGCTAAGGGCGTAAAACTATAGCGCTTGTTGGAAGGCAACCCAATGAATAAAATTTATTTTTGCTTTATGTTTCCTGTTTTTGAGTGTTATAACAATTATGCTACTGTTATGATTGTGTTTTAATTAGTGTTTGTGCCAAGTAAAGCCTTTAGGATCTTCTTGGATGGTAGTTGTTTGATCTTGCTGGAAAAAAAACAGAAACTTTTAAGCTCATGAAAATAATTCTCATTTTTTACCAGAGAGCGATAAAATACCCATTCCTTTTGCAGTAGATCAATATACAAATTTCTCAGGTCGTCCTAATTTTTCAGAATTTTTCGAGTTACATAAGTATTCAAAACATCCAGATTTCTACAGACTATTCTGTTTTTGACACATTCTGTTTTCTTTGCATTGTGTGCTTATTTTGATGGCTCTATGGTTTTCTTTGATGAGTTTTTGCCATAGAAAAGTTGGAATATAGTAGATATAATGCAAGAACTAAATATGAATTGGTTTGATACAACACTTATAGTAGTGATTTATTTTCTTATACTAACGGATCTCACGAAGGTTTTGTTGAGTTTTGTGTGATTGAAGTTTTCAAGTTTTGGGTTATCTTACGATAGATGAAGGAATAAGGAGTAAGAAGAGCCTAAGCTTGGGGATGCCCCGGCATCCCCCGCTATTATCCAAAATAGAGCAAGCAACTAAGCTTGGGGATGCCCCTGAGTGGCATCCCCTCTTTCTTCTAACGACCATCGGTATTTTACTCGAAGCTATATTTTTATTCATCACATACTATGTGTTTTGCTTGGAGAGTCTTGTATGATATGAGTCTTTTCTTGTTTTATTTTGTATTTTAAGTATTGATTCCTTGCTGGACACACCTATTTGAGACAGCCAAAATTATGTCAAGACTTGTTAGAATTGCTCTTTATGCTTCACTTAAATTTTTTATGAGCTATGGACTTGCTCTAGTGCTTCACTCATATCTTTTTTGAGCACGGTGTGCTTTAGTATTTTTGAAGAAAATCTCTCTTGCTTCACTTAGATTTATTTGAGAGTTAGTAAAATTTTCAAGAAATTCTCTCTTGCTTCACTTAAATTAATTTGAGAGGAAGAAAAATTATGCTCATGATCTTCACTTATATTTGTTTGAGCTTGTCAAAAGCAACATATGAAAATTAGTTCCGAAGTGATAGATATCCAAGAAGGATATAATAAAAACTTTCATGAAGATCATTGGACAAAATAAAATTGATTCTTAGTAATAGTTTTGAGATATGATGTTGTGATATGTGAGTTATGTTCATGAGTAGTTATGCTTTATTAATAATATTGGTGTTAAGGTTTGTGATTCCGTATGCAAGCACGAAAGTCAATAATTATGCAATGAAATTATATCCTACTTGTGGTGCATTATTCGGTGTTAACTTTGCTTAATGCTCGCTTATGAGATTATTCGTTTCTTGGTTGGTCGCTTCTCAATCTTCTGCTAGCCTTCATTTTGCGCTAAGTATGATCACTACTTGTGCATCCAAAAACCTTTAAACTGGTTTTGCCACATGAGTCCACTATATCTACCTATATGCGGTATTCTTTTGTCGTTCTAAGCAAATTTGCATGTGCCATCTCTAATTTTCAAAATAAACTTCTCTTTTGTGTGTTCGTTTCACTCGCAGAGCGGTGAGAGGTGGCTAATATTTTCCATTCTAGATGTGTTATTCTCATGATGAGTGTTTATTCACTTGTCATTGCACGAGAGTAAGGCAAAGGTATTAGGGATGCCCAGTCCCGAAATGAAAAATGAATTTACTTTATGTTTTCAAGTAATAAATTCCTTGGAAAGTGTTGGTATGGAAGGCACCCATGGATACAGTTAGCCATGGAAAGTGAAAGTATGGTGGAAAAAGGAATAAACTTTATTTTTTGTCTAGGAACCGCCTATGATATATCTAGCATGGAAAGTGTTGGGAACTCTAAGTCGTTTTCGTTCGTGGGAAGGATACACCTCCCAAAATGTTTTTATCTCTAAGTTTTTCGCTTTCAGCTCTGGCACCTCTACAAATCCTTATTCCCTCTGCGAAGGGCCTTTCTTTCACTTTATGCAATTTTTATTTTGAATTTTAGTCTCCATCTTCTCATATAAAAGCACCAACTAGGAGGCACTATGATCGTACTTGAGCATTGGGTGTAGTTAATATGCGAGTGTGTTTCATGAATGGATCTATGATTAAGCATGATGGGCTAGGGATAGCTTATTTCAGCATTGATATTTTGAAAGACATGGTTGCTTGTTGATATGCTTGAGTATTTAAGTTATCATGTCAAAACTAGACTATTGCTTTAAACAATATAAAAGTCTGAATGTCCATGCTATAAAGAAAAGAATATGATATGACATGATAGGCAGCATTCCACATCAAAAATTCTGTTTTTATCGCTTACCTACTCGAGGACGAGTAGGAGTTAAGCTTGTGTCGGGGGAAACAACACCTATGGGATCGCTGGGACCCCTTTTTGCTATGGTTGGCGGGCGTGGGGTTGTGCCAAGAGCGGGTCTAGAAGCCAGCACAAGGATCGTTTACCAAGGTTCGGGATGCAAGGATGCGTAATACCCTAGTCCTGCTTTGGTGTATATTTGAGTGTTCTTGAGTTCTTGAACTAGCTACGATGCGTGCATCATCCAAAAGATCCAAATCCTCTCTTAGTACGCCGCGGGCCTCCTTTTATAGTTAAAAGGGGCTGCCAAAGTGGCACACAAGAGGTGGAAAGGTATACAGTGTACAAGCTTATCGCATGTCATCACAGGACAAAAGTGCATTAAATGCACTACTTAGGTGTCCACTTGCTTTATCGGGGGTGGTAACGAGGACTGTCCCATCCGTCGCCGCTCCACCTTACTTCGACACGCGTCCAAGCTAACGAGGCATGCAGCGCCATGTAGGCTGGTTGGCTGCTAAGTTGGTGTGGTGGTAGGGTCTTCACGAAGATCTGCATGCCGCCACGCTGGAGTTTGGCTAGTTGCATTAGTATCCACGTACTGCCACGTGGGTACTTGCTTTGGTTGGTGGGTTGGCCGCTGAGCTGGGGCGGCAAGGTCTTGCCGCAGTCCCGCGTATATTCTCGGCAATGGTCTTGTCGGGGTCTTGTGAGCGCCCCCGGCAAGAGTCTTGCCGGGGCCTTGCGAGCATCTTCGGCAAGGGGCCTTGTCGGGGCCTCGTGGGCATCCTCGGCAAGGAGTCTTGCGATTGTCTTGTCCTCTGGTCCTCATCTAGGATTTGTAGTGTCGGATTTCGGGTCCCGGCAAAACCCTTGAGGTTCAAACACTAGGGTGCGCACGAATATCTCTCCCCCCCCCTAGCTCGCGCACTCTACGATCTCACGGCCTAGCTCGACGAACCCAAAGAACATGAGACACAAGATTTATACTAGTTCACGCCACCGTTGAGGTGTAATACCCTACTCCAGTGTGGTGTGGTGGACTGCCTATTGGGCTGAGGATGAACAGTACAAGGGAAGAACAGCCTCGCGAGGAGAGGTGTTCTTGTGCTTGGTGTGCTAGTGTGGTTAAAGATCGGAATCCGCTCTCCCTCCTATGGTGGTGGCTAGTCCTATTTATAGAGGCCCTAGTCCTCTTCCAAAATATTGAGCGGGGAGGGATCCCACAACGGCCAAATGCGAAGGAAGAAAACTAGTACAAGCTATCCTAACAAAAGTAGTCTTCGCCTACCAAAGGCTCTGGTGGTGACGCTGTCTTGGGCTCCACGATGACCTCCATCTTGCCGTCCTGCTGGTCTTAGTCTTGTTGCACCGATATGGAAACCTTTGCCTGATGCCTCGGGACTCCTCATCTGCGCTTGCCCCTTTAGCACCAAAGAGGAAACAAGGACACTATGCGCACTTGCGCCCGCCTGGCACCCACCTAGTTCCAGTCATCATGGCTTGCGTCACAGGAACCTCGCGAGGTGTCCCTTGCCTTGATCTCTCTGCCCCTCGTGAGCCAGCCTAGTGAGGCCACCCCTGAGGAGGTCTTGTGTCGTCCTCCTTGCGAGGCTCGGCCCCTCGCAAGGGTCTTGAATGTTTGCTGGTGAAGATGGGCCATACGGGGGCCGCTCGTGGAGCCACGCTGCGGGCCGCAAGCAGGCAAGTCTAGGGACCCCTGTTCCCAGAACGCCGATAGTAGCCCCCGAGCCCAAGGCGCACTTAGGCTTGGCTTCGAGGAGAAGCCAAAGGGCAAGTGCAGAGCGCCACGGGCCCCAACAGCCTGCGGCCCCGCTCGACGCGTGGCGATTGATTGGACGTGGGCGTCTCCGCTTCCCCACGCCGCCTCGGCAACCGCCTGACTTGATGAGTCCCTGCTGCATGCAGAAAAAGGTCATTATTACCTTAGATCATGGAGGTCTCCGGCTGGCCTCCCCTTGGCTATAAATGGGTAGAGAGGCGGAGCCCCCATCACCCATCTCTTCCTTTGCTTCTCCCGCTCCTTCTTCTTCCTTGCTTCACTGCCAGCAGCGACACCCATGGCGCCTACGAAGAGGCTCTCAGCGGCGGAGAAGGGGAAGGCTCACCAGGAGGGGCCCGGTGTAACACCCTCGATGCAACTATATCTCCCACGTGTCGAGGCACGACTTCGAGGCATAATCGCATTGAAGGCATATGTCGCAAGTTAGGCAATCTTCACAACATCCCATGTAATATAGATAATAAAAGGGGAGATAACATAGTTGGCTTACACTCGCCACGTCAATCAAGTACATAAATAACATTACATCATCCAAACACTCATGGCCCGACTACGGCACCAAAATAAAAGATAACCCAACAAGCGACACGGTCCCGATCACCCCAAACTGGGCACCACTACTGATCATCAGGAAAGGAAACATAGTATCGTTGAGAGTCTTCGTCGAACTCCCACTTGAGCTCAAGCGCGTCACCTGGAGCGGAATCATCAGGCCTTGCATCTGGTGTAATAGTAATCTATGAGCCACAGGGACTCAGCAATCTCGCACCCTCGCGATCAAGACTATTTAAGCTTATAGGTAAGGCAAGGTAAATATGTGGAGCTGCAGCAAGCGACTAGCATATGTGGTGGCTATCCTGTTCGCAAAAGAGAGCGAGAAGAGAAGGCGAAGCGCGAGCGAGAAACTAGAGAGCAACCTGCGCAAGCATTACTCCAACACCGTGTCCACTTCCCGGACTCCGCCGAGAAGAGGCCATCACGGTAACTCACACTGTTGATTCATTTTAAAAAGTTAAGGTTCAAGTTATCTACGACCGGACATTAACAAATTCCCATCTGCCCATAACCACGGGCACGGATTTTGAAAGTTCAAATCCCTGCAGGGGAGTCCCAACTTAGCCCATGACAAGCTCTCATTGTCAATGAAGGAATAGACCTCCTCCCGAGACGTTCCGATCAGACTCGGTATCTCGGTTCCTCAAGACACTTCGACAGGTTAAAACAAGACCAGCAACAGCACCCGAATGTGCCGACAAATCCCGATAGGAGCTGCACATATCCCGTTCTCAGGGCACACTCAGATTGTCCAAACTTCTGGTAGGCCAGCCCAGAGTTGCCCCTGGTGGCCACCGGCGGCTGATGAGGTGGACCAACACTCAGAGGAGCACTAGCCCAGGGGGGTTTAAAATAAGATGACCCTCGGGCTCCGGAAACCCAAGGGAAAAAGAGGCTAGGTGGCAAATGGTAAAACCAAGGTTGGGCATTGCTGGAAAAGCTTTAATCAAGGCGAACTATCAAGGGGTTCCCATTATAACCCAACCGCGTAAGGAACGCAAAATCCGGGAACATAACACCGATATGACGGAAACTAGGGCGGCAAGAGTGGAACAAAACACTAGGAGAGAGGCCGAGCCTTCCACCCTTTACCAAGTATATAGATGCATTAAGATAACATGGCAATATAATGATATCCCAACAAGTAAATAAATGTTCCAACAAGGAACGGTCTCCAATCTTCACCTGCAACTGGCAACGCTATAAGAGGGGCTGAGCAAAGCGGTAACATAGCCAATCAACGGTTTGCTAGGACATGGTGGGTTAGAGGTTTGACATGGCAGTTTAGGAGGCTTGAAAGCAAGTGGTAGGCATCGTAGCATTGGCATAGCAAAAGAGCGAGCAATCTAGCATAGCAAAGATAGTAGTGATTTCGAGGGTATGATCATCTTGCCTGCAAAGTTGTCAGAGTTGACTGGATCCTCGAAAGCAAACTCAATGGGCTCCTCGTTAGCGAACTCGTCTCCTGTCTCTACCCAAAAAAGACAAACAAGCAACAAGGACACAATCAACGACGTGCAAGGCTCAAACAATATGATGCAAAGATGATATGCTATGCGGGATGCGATGCGGGATGCATATGCAAGATTTTACAAGGGATGCATGAACCTGGCCTCAACATGGAAATCCAAGTGTGCCACTGGAAAGATGAGATGAAATCGCTTCAAAATGATATAAAGAACGCTGGAATCGGAGTTACGGTTTGGAAATGGCAAGCGATTCAAATATGACCACGTTCTGCGATTAACAGCAAGTAGCCATCTAAATGCAATGAGATGAACATGCTACAGCACCCAAACATGGCATAAAAATACATGGCAGGGATGAATTCATGATGCTTAACGAAAGTCTAGCACTGAGCTACGGCCAAATCATCCATTAACAGGTTCAAACAAGCATGGCAAAAATGCATATGGTAAACAGATCTCAGACTTAGTGAAATTAACACTTGTCTGGAATTTCAGATCAGGTAGCACACTTTGGAGCAACAAAACTACATGCTACAGGACCTGAACATGGCAAAGTAAAGCATGGCATGGAGCTACTCAAAGAGCTTAACAAAAGTCCCTTAGTGACCTTGAGCCAAAAGGGATCAGAAAATACAATTGCAAGCATGTAAACATGGCAAAAACATGATCAGTTCTCAGACTTAAGTGAAAAATGTTGCATGCTGGAAACAGATATCAAGTAGGCATGTTTACGAGCTCGATGCACTCACTACGGAGCAATTCATGACAAGCTAAGCATACACCCATCAAGAATACACAAAATTCAAGCTAGACATGGCAAGAACAATAGCATAGCACGCACGGATCAAATACAACATCATCGGCAAAATCGCTAACAAGTAGACAATCTGCCCAGATTCACGAAGTAGCAAAAGTAGAGCTCGATTGACTCAAGCTAGAGTGCTCCATAATTGCAAAAAAAGACATGGATAGATAGAGCACTACAAGATTAACAAAACATCCTTACTGATCATCCTCAAAAGAGGCACGGATCACTAGGAAACAACATGAACATATGGCCATATGAAATAAACAGCTCAAGGACTTGGTGGAAATGCTAAGTCCCTGAAATCAGCATTACCAAGTGCCTCACTTTGCAAGCTTGTGCTAGTCACCACACACATCACAAAATTACATGGGTTGCACCTCTGGAAAGATGGCAAAACCCTTAACAAAACATATGTAGAGCTCATGGGCATATCATGCACACAATAATCATGGCAAAAATGACAAATATCTAAATGGAGTAGCAGATCTGACAATTAACTCAAGTAGCCTCCTTCTAACAGCATTTCGGGCATCAAGATGAACTCAAATGAAAATGATGCAATGGAATGAAATGATGTGCTCTCTGATACGAACATTTTGATATGCTATAAGCCCAAAACGGAGCTACGAATGCGGAGTTAAGATGCGATGAACAAGGGCATATAAACTGCAGACTTAGAAAAAAACAAGGGGTCAACCCTAGGGTTCCAGATCCAGATCGGATCTCGCCGGAGCACGCAAAACGAATATGGCAGGAGTCGGTGCCGGAGCTCACCGGACTTGGAGATGGGGGCACGCCGGCCGGAGGGGTGCGTCGGAGGCGGAAGGCGGAGGCGGAGGCGGCGCCGGGCGGAGCGGTGGCCGGGCGAGGCGGCGCGGGCAGAGCTCGAGCTCGCCGGCCGCGGTGGAGCGCCGGCCGGAGGTGGCCGGAGTCCGGCAAGGCGGCGGCGGAAGGACCCGGGCGGCAGGGCGCACACGCGTGGGCCGAGAGGGCTCTCCCCGGGCCCCGGCGCGGCGGCGAAGTGGGCGCCGGGCGGCGGCCAACGGGAGAGGGCCACGTGGCAGCGGCGGGGCGGACCCGGACGTGTCCGTCGGTGGCGGCTTTGTCCGGCGGCAGTGGGTGGAGATGGATCTAGGGTTTTCGGGGGGGAGGAGAAGGAGATTTTCGGGGGTGTCTTTAAATAGGCATAGAGGGAGCTAGGAGAGTCCAAATGAGGTGCGGTGTTCGGCCACGCGATCGTGATCGAACGCTCTAGATGATGGAGAAGGTTTTGGTGGGTTTTGGGCCAACTTGGAGGGGTGTTGAGCTGCAATACACATGAGGCCTTTTCGGTCCCTCGGTTAACCGTTGGAGTATCAAACGAAGTCCAAATGGTACGAAACTTGACAGGCGGTCTACCGGTAGTAAACCAAGGCCGCTTGGCAAGTCTCGGTCCAGTCCGGAAATGTTTAATCCCCACACACGAAAGAAAGTTAGAAATGACCACCGGAGGAGAACGAAGCGCCGGAATGCAAAACGGACAACGGGGAAAATGCTCGAATGCATGAGATGAACACGTATGCAAATGCAATGCATATGATGACATGATATGAGATGCATGACAACGATAACAACACACGGAGACAAAGAGCCAAACCCGAGAAAATAAAATAACTTAACGCCGGAAACGGCAAGAGTTGGAGTACAAATTGGGAAAGTCATATCCGGGGTGTTACAACACTCCACCACTAGGAAAGGATCTCGTCCTGAGATCTAGGACTGAAAGAACGCGGGGTATTCAGAACGGAGGTGATCCTCGTGTTCCCAGGTAGCTTCACGGTCGGAATGGTGTGACCACTTGACTTTGAAGAATTTGATTGACTTGTTGCGAGTCTTGCGTTCAATCTCTTCAAGAATAGCAACGGGGTGCTCACGATAGGAGAGATCTTCTTGGAGCTCAATGTCCTCGAAGTTGACCGTGCGGTCAGGAGTCTTGAAGCACTTTCGAAGCTGAGAGACATGGAACACATCATGAACATTTGCAAAGTTTGAAGGAAGCTCGAGTTGATAGGCGAGGTCGCCTCTCTTGCTGACAATCTTGAAAGGTCCCACGTATCTGGGGGCAAGCTTCCCTTTGATACCGAAGCGACGAGTACCTTTCATAGGAGAGACACGGAGGTAAACATGATCTCCGATCTCGAAAGCCAAATCACGGTGCTTACTGTCATAGTAGCTCTTCTGGCAGGATTGGGCTGCTTTGAGGTTATCTCGAATGACTTTGCACATTTCCTCTGCCTCTGTGATTAAGTCATTACCAAAAAGCTGACGTTCACCGGTTTCAGACCAGTTGAGAGGGGTACGACACTTCCTGCCATACAGAATTTCAAATGGGGCCTTGCCCAAACTTGCTTGAAAACTGTTGTTGTAGGAGAATTCAGCATAAGGAAGACAATCCTCCCACTTCATGCCGAAGGAGATCACACAAGCCCTGAGCATATCTTCAAGAATCTGGTTGACACGCTCGACTTGACCGCTAGTTTGAGGATGGAAAGCTGTGCTGAAGCCGATGTTGGTGCCCATGGCCTTCGGAAAAGAATCCCAAAACTTGGAGGTAAAGATGTTGCCACGGTCTGAAGAGATCACTTGTGGAATACCGTGTAGAGAGACAATCCGAGAGGTATAGAGTTCCGTGAATTGAGCTGCAGTGATTGACTCTTTGATAGGCAGAAAGTGAGCCACTTTAGTGAGTTTGTCGATGACAACGAATATAGCATCATTGCCACTCTTGGACTTTGGAAACCCAGTCACGAAGTCCATTTCAATGTGGTCAAACTTCCATTCTGGAATGGCAAGAGGTTGGAGGAGACCAGCTGGACTTTGGTGTTCTGCCTTCACTCTTCTGCAGACATCACGTTCATTCATGAATTGAGCAATCTCGCGCTTCATTCGAGTCCACCAAAAAGCCTGCTTGAGGTCTTGATACATCTTCGTGCTCCCAGGGTGGATGGAGAAGAGAGAATTGTGAGCCTCGTTCATGATCACTTTACGAAGGTCACCTTTGGGTACAACAATACGATCCTCGAAGAAGAGAGTATCCTTGTCATCAAGGCGGTAGCACTTGTACATGGGTTAACTCTTGGCAATCCCAATCTTCACCTTTTTCACCATAGCATCAAGAAGCTGGGCTTGGCGAATCTGGTCTTCCAAGGTAGGAGAGACTTGAAGGTTGGCGAGGAAACCTTGAGGAAAAACTTGCAGATTAAGTTTTCGGAAAGCTTCACAAAGCTCGGGTTGATAAGGTTTGAGAATAAGACTATTGCAATAAGCCTTTCTGCTCAATGCGTCAGCAATCACATTGGCCTTGCTTGGAGTATACTCGATACTCGGATTATACTCTTGAATCATTTCGACCCATCGAGTTTGCCTGAGGTTGAGATTAGGCTGAGTGAAGATGTACTTGAGACTCTTGTGATCAGTGAAAATGTCCACTTTTCTTCCCAATAAGAGATGTCTCCAAGTCAAAAGAGCATGCACAACTGCCGCCAACTCGAGATCATGAGTGGGGTAGTTCTTCTCATTAGGCTTTAATTGGCGAGAGGTATAAGCAACAACTTTCTTCTCTTGCATTAATACTGCGCCAAGACCTTGGAGAGAGGCATCAAAAGACCTCGTACGGCTTGGATTCATCAGGCGGAGTCAGAACTGGAGCAGTGATCAATTTCTCTTTCAAAGTGTTGAAAGCAATGTCACACTCTGGAGACCAAACGTGCTTGACGTGCTTCTGGATAAGATTTGAGAGAGGCTTCGCGATCTTAGAAAAGTTTTCAACGAATCTTCGACAGTAACTTGCGAGACCGAGGAACCTGCGGAGTTGCTTCACGTTCTGAGGAGGTTCCCAATTCACAATTGCAGACACCTTCTCAGGATTCACCGCAATGCCCTTGGCAGAGATGATATGACCAAGATAAAGAACCTCATCGAGCCAAAATTCACACTTGGAGAACTTGGCGTAGAACTGGTGTTCCCTGAGCTTATCGAGTACCAAACGCAAGTGCTTGGCATGATCTTCCTTGTTCTTTGAGAAAACCAGAATGTTGTCGAGATATACCAAAACGAAGTCATTGGTCTAGGCGTTGAAGATGAAGTTCATCATGCGAGAGAATGTCGGAGGAGCGTTGACGAGGCCAAAAGACATGACAGTGTATTCGTATGAACCATAGCTTGTCCTGAAGGCCGTCTTGAGAATATCGTGTTCACGGATTCGAATCTAATGATAACCCATACGGAGATCAAGCTTGGAGAATACTTGGGCACCTTTGAGTTGTTCGAACAGCTCATTGATGTTGGGAAGTGGGTATTTGTTCTTGATGGTCTTCTTGTTCAATGGACGGTAATCAACACAAAGCCGGTCCGTTCCATCCTTCTTCTAAACAAAAAGAACACCACAACCCCACGGAGAAGAACTAGGCCGGATGAGACCCATTTTCTCTTGAATATCGAGTTGCTTCTTCAGCTCCTTCAACTCTTCAGGTCCGAGCTTGTAAGGACGCTTGCACACAGGTTCCGTGCCGGGCTCAAGATCAATGACGAATTCAACTGGCCGGTGCGGAGGCATTCCTAGAAGCTCTTCTGGAAAGACGTCTTGATATTCGCAAACGACTGGAATTTGCGAGATGGCATCGAGTTCACCCTTCTCATTGAGAGAAAACAGATGGACGGTATTATCCCGAGCAGCAAAAACAATTACATCCTCAGACGAATGAGTCAATTGAATCTGCCTGGCAGCACAATCAAGCTGAGCCTTGTGCTTAGAGAGCCAATCCATCCCGAGAATAAGATCAATATCCGAGTTACCAAGAACCATTGGAGAAGCCAGAAATTTGAAATCACCCATCAAGATAGAAATATCCGGAATCTCGTGGTTAGCGAGCAAACACTTACCCGGAGAGACAACTGCTAAAGGATTATGCATAACTTGGGAAGTCAACTCATGCTTAGATGCAAAAGGTTTCGAGATGAAACAATGCGATGCACCAGTATCAAAAAGAAATTTTGCAGGAACATCGTTAACTGGAAGGTTACAGATGATGACATCTGATGAGTCCTCTGCCTGAGCTGCATTCATCAAGTTCACCTTGGCGTGCTTGGGGTTATGCTTGACCACAGCTGTACTTGCCGATCTCACAGGAGGAGGAGGAGGAAGACGCCTCTGGTTGAGACACTTGTTGGCCTAGTGACCCTTCTGTTGGCACTTGTTGCATGTGACCTCTGAAAGCGGACGGTGGTACGGAGCACTCGATCTTGGAACTTGAGACGAAGTCTTGTTCTGAAAGCCAGGGTTGGGTGGGTGGGAAGATCCACTGCCACCTTTGCTCTTCTGCTGATACGGCTGACGGAAAGGAGGAGGAGGAAGCCAATACTTCTGCTGCTTGGCCACTTGAGTAGAGGAAGGAGTAACATCTCTGACTCGCTTCTCGGAAGCATCACACCTCAATTGAGCAGCCTCTTGCTTCAATGCCATGTTGTAGAACTCACCGTACCTCAAGGGCTCAAAGAGAACAAGAGCTAGCTGGATTTCTTCTCTGAGACCACCCCTGAACTAGTATATCATGCTCTTCTCATCAGGTACGTCCTGCTTGGCAAAGCGGGCGAGCTTCTGAAACAACTTGTTGTAGTCATAGACAGACAAAGAGCCTTGCTTCAGGTTGCGGAATTCCTCACGCTTGCTTTCAACCACGCTCTGAGGGATATGGTGAGCTCTGAAATCTTGACGGAATTCATCCCAGGTAATAACACGTCCACCTCTGGAATCCTTGTACTGCTGGAACCATTCTGCAGCTTGATCTTTGAGTTGGAAGGAAGCGAACTTGACAAAGTCCTCAGGCCTGACGTTACTACACTCGAAATGCTTGCACAGATCCACAAGCCAATCACCAGCATCGGTTGCCTCAACACAATTGCTGAAAGTCTTTGACCCGTTAGCAAGGAACTGGTTGAGTGTAGCAAAGTGATTCTGATTGTTTCCTTGGTTCCCTTGGTTGCCTTGATTGCGCTCTTGGAGAATTTGCATGATCAACTGTGTGTTTGCATTGGTTGCGGCCATCACAGCTTGCCATGCCTCCGGAGGAGGTGGAGGTGGTGGTGGATCAGGATTCGGAGTCGTGCGCGTTGGAGGAGCCATCCTGAAGAGGTTGACATCCATTAGCACATTGATAGACAAATATTGAAGCTGAATCCAATAGAATGAAAATTGCAACATATAGTCTTCACATCCGAACAAAATGAACGAATGCATTCCTCTTGAAATGGTCACATATCCATAAATTGAGAAGCCACTTAGAATTTAGGTAGAGAAATAAATCAACAAGGTATGGATCAAGAACGAATAATCGGTAAGAAATCCCAATCTCAAACCAAATATCCGTGGAAGAAGAGCTAGAGCTACTAGAATTCCCACCTATGAAACTCCCGAACCTTTCCGGTTATGCAATCAGGTGTTGGGGATACAGGGGAAGCATAATATCTCACCCAAATCTATCAAATCCTACATCCAGCTGTATCCATCCTTCAACACATAACTGAGAAAACTTCGGAAACCATCTACCTCAACCTTCGAAAAGCATCCGTTATACAAGTTATGGCGATACTCCCGAACTCCCGCCACAGTACTGGGTGGCGTCGAGGTTATCTCACCAACGAACTGCATAAAAGAGATTTTCGATGTCGGCGTACTAAACTCAGGTATTCCAGAACTGCAACAATAAAATTATGACGACAACACCTCAGAGCTCAACTCCCCGGGACACTTCCACAAAACCCCTGACAGGAGGCACCAAGACAATGTTCTCATCATAAAACCATCGGAACGATTCCAAGATACCCGCGTGATCCTAAAAAAAATTTAGTGAAATTTGAGAAGAGAAGAGTCAAAACTCTATGTCAGGATGCCTTACCAGAGTGATGAGGAGACTAGGAAGTAAAAAGAATTCCTAAACTCTCCGATATATAATTCCTAAATGACTCAAAACATTTTTCTAGACACAACTCGGCCGCTAATAACGATCAAGCAATGGGGCTCCTATGGTCGGGGAAGCCTCTGATTACCAACTTGTAACACCCTCGATGCGACTATATCTCCCACGTGTCGAGGCACGACTTAGAGGCATAATCGCATTGAAGGCATATGTCGCAAGTTAGGCAATCTTCACAACATCCCATGTAATATATATAATAAAAGGGGAGATAACATAGTTGGCATACACTCGCCACGTCAATCAAGTACATAAATAACATTACATCATCCAAACACTCATGGCCTGACTACGGCACCAAAATAAAAGATAACCCAACAAGCGACACGGTCCCGATCACCCAAAACTGGGCACCACTATTGATCATCAGGAAAGGAAACATAGTATCGTTGAGAGTCTTCGTCGAACTCCCACTTGAGCTCAAGCGCGTCACCTGGAGCGGAATCATCAGGCGCTGCATCTGGTGTAATAGTAATCTGTGAGCCACAGGGACTCAGCAATCTCGCACCCTCGTGATCAAGACTATTTAAGCTTATAGGTAAGGCAAGGTAAATATGTGGAGCTGCAGCAAGCGACTAGCATATGTGGTGGCTATCCTGTTCGCAAAAGAGAGCGAGAAGAGAAGGCGAAGCGCGAGCGAGAAACTAGAGAGCAACCTACGCAAGCATTACTCCAACATCGTGTCCACTTCCCGGACTCCGCCGAGAAGAGGCCATCATGGTAACTCACACTGTTGATTCATTTTAAAAAGTTAAGGTTCAAGTTATCTACGACCGGACATTAACAAATTCCCATCTGCCCATAACCACGGGCACGGCTTTTGAAAGTTCAAATCCTCCAGGGGAGTCCCAACTTAGCCCATGACAAGCTCTCATGGTCAATGAAGGAATAGACCTCCTCCCGAGACGTTCCAATCAGACTCGGTATCTCGGTTCCTCAAGACACTTCGACAGGTTAAAACAAGACCAGCAACACCGCCCGAATGTGCCGACAAATCCCGATAGGAGCTGCACATATCCCATTCTCAGGGCACACTCAGATTGTCCAAACTTCCGGTAGGCCAGCCCAGAGTTGCCCCTGGTGGCCACCGGCGGCTGATGAGGTGGACCAACACTCAGAGGAGCACTAGCCCAGGGGGGTTTAAAATAAGATGACCCTCGGGCTCCGGAAACCCAAGGGAAAAAGAGGCTAGGTGGCAAATGGTAAAACCATGGTTGGGCATTGCTAGAAAAGCTTTAATCAAGGCGAACTATCAAGGGGTTCCCATTATAACCCAACCGCGTAAGGAACGCAAAATCGGGGAACATAACACCGATATGACGGAAACTAGGGCGGCAAGAGTGGAACAAAACACTAGGAGAGAGGCCGAGCCTTCCACCCTTTACCAAGTATATAGATGCATTAAGATAACATGGCAATATAATGATATCCCAACAAGTAAATAAATGTTCCAACAAGGAACGGTCTCCAATCTTCACCTGCAACTAGCAACGCTATAAGAGGGGCTGAGCAAAGCGGTAACATAGCCAATCAACGGTTTGCTAGGACATGGTGGGTTAGAGGTTTGACATGGCAGTTTGGGAGGCTTGAAAGCAAGTGGTAGGCATCGTAGCATTGGCATAGCAAAAGAGCGAGCAATCTAGCATAGCAAAGATAGTAGTGATTTCGAGGGTATGATCATCTTGCCTGCAAAGTTGTCAGAGTTGACTGGATCCTCGAAAGCAAACTCAATGGGCTCCTCGTTAGCGAACTCGTCTCCTGGCTCTACCCAAAAAAGACAAACAAGCAACAAGGACACAATCAACGACGTGCAAGGCTCAAACAATATGATGCAAAGATGATATGCTATGTGGGATGCAATGCGGGATGCATATGCAAGATTTTACAAGGGATGCATGAACCTGGCCTCAACATGGAAATCCAAGTGTGCCACTGGAAAGATGAGATGAAATCGCTTCAAAATGATATAAAGAACGCCGGAATCGGAGTTACGGTTTGGAAATGGCAAGCGATTCAAATATGACCATGTTCTGCGATTAACAGCAAGTAGCCATCTAAATGCAATGAGATGAACATGCTACAGCACCCAAACATGGCATAAAAATACATGGCAGGGATGAATTCATGATGCTTAACGAAAGTCTAGCACTGAGCTACGGCCAAATCATCCATTAACAGGTTCAAACAAGCATGGCAAAAATGCATATGGTAAACAGATCTCAGACTTAGTGAAATTAACACTTGTCTGGAATTTCAGATCAGGTAGCACACTTTGGAGCAACAAAACTACATGCTACAGGACCTGAACATGGCAAAGTAAAGCATGGCATGGAGCTACTCAAAGAGCTTAACAAAAGTCCCTTAGTGACCTTGAGCCAAAAGGGATCAGAAAATACAATTGCAAGCATGTGAACATGGCAAAAACATGATCAGTTCTCAGACTTAGTGAAAAATGTTGCATGCTGGAAACAGATATCAAGTAGGCATGTTTACGAGCTCGATGCACTCACTACGGAGCAAGTCATGACAATCTAAGCATACACCCATCAAGAATACACAAAATTCAAGCTAGACATGGCAAGAACAATAGCATAGCACGCACGGATCAAATACAACATCGGCAAAATCGCTAACAAGTAGACAATCTGCCCAGATTCACGAAGTAGCAAAAGTAGAGCTCGATTGACTCAAGCTAGAGTGCTCCATAATTGCAAAAAAGACATGGATAGATAGAGCACTACAATATTAACAAAACATCCTTACTTATAATCCTCAAAAGAGGCACGGATCACTAGAAAACAACATGAACATATGGCCATATGAAATAAACAGCTCAAGGAATTGGTGGAAATGCTAAGTCCCTGAAATCAGCATTACCAAGTGCCTCACTTTGCAAGCTTGTGCTAGTCACCACACACATCACAAAATTACATGGGTTGCACCTCTGGAAAGATGGCAAAACCCTTAACAAAACATATGTAGAGCTCATGGGCATATCATGCACACAATAATCATGGCAAAAATGACAAATATCTAAATGGAGTAGCAGATCTGACAATTAACTCAAGTAGCCTCCTTCTAACAGCATTTCGGGCATCAAGATGAACTCAAATGAAAATGATGCAATGGAGTGAAATGATGTGCTCTCCGATACGAACATTTTGATATGCTATAAGCCCAAAACGGAGCTACGGATGCGGAGTTACGATGCGATGAACAAGGGCATATAAACTGCAGACATAGGAAAAAAACAAGGGGTCAACCCTAGGGTTCCAGATCCAGATCGGATCTCGCCGGAGCACGCAAAACGAAGATGGCCGGAGTCGGTGCCGGAGCTCGCCAGACTTGGAGATGGGGGCACGCCGGCCGGAGGGGTGCGGCGGAGGCGGAAGGCGGAGGCGGAGGCGGCGTCGGGCGGAGCGGTGGCCGGGCGAGGCGGCGCAGGCGGAGCTCGAGCTTGCCGGCCGCGGTGGAGCGCCGGCCGGAGGTGGCTGGAGTCCGGCAAGGCGGCGGCGGAAGGACCCGGGCGGTGGGGCGAATCTCAGGCGGCGGGGCGCGCGCGCGCGGGCCGGGAGGGCTCTCCCCGGGCCCCGGCGGGCCCGCGCGGCGGCGAAGTGGGCGCCGGGCGGCGGCCAACGGGAGAGGGCCACGTGGCAGCGGCGGGGCGGACCCGGACATGTCCGTCGGTGGCGGCTTTGTCCGGCGGCGGCGGGTGGAGATGGATCTAGGGTTTTCGGGGGGGAAGGAGAAGGAGATTTTCGGGGGTGTCTTTAAATACGCATAGAGGGAGCTAGGAGAGTCCAAATGAGGTGCGGTTTTCGGCCACGCGATCATGATCGAACGCTCTAGATGATGGAGAAGGTTTTGGTGGGTTTTGGGCCAACTTGGAGGGGTGTTGGGCTGCAACACACACGAGGCCTTTTCGGTACCTCGGTTAACCGTTGGAGTATCAAACAAAGTCCAAATGGTACGAAACTTGACAGGTGGTCTACCGGTAGTAAACCAAGGCCGCTTGGAAAGTCTTGGTCCAGTCCGGAAATGTTTAATCCCCACACACGAAAGAAAGGTAGAAATTACCACCAGAGGAGAACGAAGCGCCGGAGTGCAAAACGGACAACGGGGAAAATGCTCGAATGCATGAGATGAACACGTATGCAAATGCAATGCATATGATGACATGATATGAGATGCATGACAATGATATCAACACATGGAGACAAAGACCCGAACCCGAGAAAATAAAATAACTTAACGCCGGAAACGGCAAGAGTTGGAGTACAAATTAGGAAAGTCATATCCGGGGTGTTACACCCGGCTCTCCACCGCCCAAGAGGGGGCGCGGCCGTCCGCGCAAACACGCTGTGACCCCCGCCGCGGCCCCTCGCAACCGCGATGGCGCCTCTTCTCGTGACGGCAGTCGCCCAGGTCATGGCAGTCCTGTTGATGAGGTGAGGCGTGCCATGGTTGCACGGCCTCCTCGGTCGTGCTTCCATTCTGCGGAGGTGATGCCGGAGTTCATCGTTTGGTCAGAGAACCCGGCCGGCACTTGGCTTTAGCTCCCGCACTTCTTTTTCGGCGAGCTGCTAGCCACTGGTACAGGTGGTCTTTGGCTGCAGGCAGATGGCTGCTGTAGCAAGGCTTCTTGGGTCGCGATCGAGGTCTCCGCCACGGGCAACGCGGTCCTGGCCCGCGGCTGGCAGACGTTCGCCCGCGCGCATGGACTGGGCAGGCGGTGTGCCCTCCACTTCAAGTACGACGGCGACGTGACCCTCTTCGTGAGGGTATTTGGGGAAGATGGTCACCGCGTCGGGTGATGTCTCGAGGGCAATGATGGCGACGAGGTGCTCGGCCTTGGCGATGGTCGTGACGAGGAGGAGAGCGGCTTCGTCCTCGGTGCTGGCCATGGCTCGTCCAGCTATGGCGGCTCCTCGTCCGACAACAACTCCAGCAGTGGCGGCTACGACCAGCTGCCACGCTCCGGTGAAGCGCGAGGAGGGGTCTGGCTGAGCTCGGGAGAGCGCCATGAGCCCGTCCTCGCGGCCTGTTGTGGGAGCATGTTCCGCTTTTGTTTCATTCTTCCTTCCCTTCCTGCATTAGAGAGAGACAAGTATGGGGCCCTGCTAGGGCATGCGACAATTATGGTTTCTAAGTGGCCGTGCTATGTTTGTCATTCCTATGTTGTGTTGCAGCGTCATGTTTTATGTATCCGCATAGAATGACTTAGCTTGATGCGCCTGGGGTAGATTCCGCCTCGCGAGACACGCGTTCCCCAATGCCTGACGAGGTCTCTTGTGCTCGGGAGGCGCCTGAGAAGTGCAAAAATTTGCTAGGAAATCCTTATTCTTCTGGACCCTGATCGTAGACACTGCCGGCCATAACCCTGTGCTTCGCGTTGCGATACCCGGGGGGCACGGACTAAGAAGGGTGCGCTAGCTTGCGAGCTCGAGCAAGGGTGCCTTGCGAAAGACAAGAAAACGAAAACGCTCATGAGGGCACCTGTCCAGCCCCCTCGCGAGGCATGCTATGGAGAGAACAGGTCAAAAACAAGGAACTAAGGGTAGAAAGCGAGGCAACAAGGGCAATGAAACCAGGCTAGCAAGGAACACCAGAAAACAAATTCTCACTTTAAAAGAGGGGGCAAACCAACTATGGAAAGCAAATGAAAAGCCACGTCCGGCACCTAGTCTAGTCTTTTTGTCTTCTCACCAGCGCGGAGCTAAGTGCTTCCACTAGGCGTGGGAGGGAGCCCCCGACGCCCGAGGGCGGCCCTCCTGAGACTCCGGGGCATGTACAGCCCCACTCATTATTACGTGAGAGTGTCACGAGCGGAGATTCTTCACAGGCACTAGGCCTTGCTTCACAAGCACCAGGCCTTGCTTCATGGGTAGAACTTCCGGAGGTGCTGGATGTTCCAGGCGTTCTGGATGGGGATCCCGACCTGCGTCTCTAGGCGCGCGGCGCCAGGCCTAAAGACGTGGGCAACCCGAAATGGGCCCTCCCAAATGGGAGAGAGCTTGTGCAGCCCTTCCCTAGAGAGGACCGGCCTCAGGACAAGATCACCCACCTCGAGCGTCCTGTAGCGGACACTGCGGCAGTGGTACCGCCACAGCGCCTGCTGGTACCTCGCACCTCGGAGCGAGGCTTCACGACAGCTTTCCTCCCCCAGCACGAGATCCACCCCCCGCATGGCGTCCTGCTGCATTTCATCAAACGCCAGGTCCCGCGCAGACCGATGCCTGACCTCGTGTGGGAGAACCGCTTATGCTCCATAGACGAGGAAGTGCAGGGTTTCGCCTGTCGGCCTGGTGGCGGTGGTGCGGATGGACCACAACAAAGAATGGGGCTCATCGTGCCAGCCCCTGTCGTAGGCCTCGAGCTTCTTCTTGAAGGTCCTTGTCTTGAGACCCCTCAGGACCTCCGCGTTGGCGCATTCGGCCTGGCCGTTGCTCATGGGGTGCGCCATGGAGGCGTAGCAGATCTGCGTTCCAAGGTTGGCACAATATGTTTTGAAGAGATTGCTAGTGAACTGCGAGCCGTTGTCGCTGATGATGCGATTAGGGACTCCAAATCGGCTTACTAGGCCCTTGATGAACTTGACTGCTGACCCGGCCGGGATGGTGCGGACAGCCTCCACTTCTGCCCACTTGGTGAATTTGTCAATGGCGACGTAGAGGTAGCGGTAGCCTCCAGGCGCTCGAGGGAATGGACCCAGGATATCCAACCCCCAGACTGTGAACGGCCATGAGAGCGGGATAGTCTGGAGGTCCTGAGAAGGCTGGTGGATCTGCTTGGCCTGGAACTGGCAGGCCTCGCAAGATTTCACCAGCTTGGCCGCGTCGTTGAGTGTCGTAGGCCAGTAGAACCCTCTGCGGAAAGCCTTGCCAACCAGGGTGCACGACGACGAGTGGTGCCCGCAGTCTTTGCCTTGTATGTCAGCCAGCCACTCTTTCCCCTGTTTCCTGGAAATGCACCGCAGAGAAACATCATTTGGCCGCTTCTTGTATAGCTCACCATCCTGAATGCAATACGTCATAGCCTCTCAGGACACACGCTCCGCGTATTCCTCCTTCTCCGGCAACGTGCCTTGCGTCAGGTACGCCTTGAACTCCTCGGTCCAGCACCCCTCCTGAGGCTTGAGTGCTAAGAGGAGGCGCGCTCCCGAGGTCGGGCCACAAGCGGGTAAGGGAGTCCTCTACAAAGGGGTCCTCGGGCGTCCGGCCTGTTAGCCATGGGCCAGACAGATGGGCTATGAAGATACGAAGACCAAGGATTGCACCCATGTCCGGAGGGACTCTCCTTGGCGTGGAAGGCAAGCTTGGCGACCGAATATGTATATTCCCTTCTTTGTAACCGACCTTGTATAACCCTAGATCCTCCCGGTGTCTATATGAACTGGAGGAGTTAGTCTGGAGAGACAGAGATTCATTATCATAGCCATACAAGCTAGACCTCTAGGGTTTAGCCATTACGATCTCGAGGTAGATCCACTCTTGTAATACTCGTATTCATCAATATCGATCAAGCAGGACGTAGGGTATTACCTCCATAGAGAGGGCCCGAACCTGGGTAAACATCGTGTCCCCTGTCTCCTGTTACCATCGACCTTAGACGCACAGATCGGGACCCCCTACCCAAGATCCGCCGGTTTTGACACCGACATTGTTACTTTCATTGAGAGTTCCACAGTGTCGTCGACAACAAGATCGATGTCTCGCCTTGTTCTTAAGGATAATATCATCACCGGAGGAACGCTGGCTCCAGGCCAAACCCTCCGGCTGGGCAGCTTTACCATGACCGCCCGTTCGGTCATTAAGCCGACGATAACCTCTCGGGTCATCGAAAACCCCCTTCGTATCAACTCCGAACACTCGAAGCAGATGGATCCAGCGGATCTTTTGTCTTTAAACGAGCTCCTAGATCGCATCGCGGCCCTGGGGGTCGCTATAGACTACGATCGGATTGGGCTTAAACCCCATCAGAGAGAAATCAAATCTCCACCGATCACCCACCAGATAGCGGTCGTCGAGGAGCGAGTCGATAACTCTTCCTCCATATTGCGGACGGACTATGTCCGGATCCCCGGTCTCGAAGAGCCGGACACCTACCTGCGAGGTGAAGCATCCTGCCCTCCGAACATAGAATCGGACGATGGGCCTAAGAAATTAGTGGACATCCCAGTGCCCGATCTGCTAAGTTCGAAAGACGCTCCGGATCCAAAACTGGGGCAGGGTTCATATTTAAATCCACCCACCCAGCTGAATACAAGCACTCTCATGAGCATAAAATAGCAGTCTTAGGAAACGGTCCACCACTTCTGGGCCAGATTCCTTCTTGTCAAAAAAAAAGATTAAAGATTGTCGCGATGATGAAGCGATCTCGGTGTTCCGCAACAATTGCAGGGAGGAAGGAATCCTCAATGCCATCAACCGTCATCGCATCCTACACTTCGCTGACTTGGCAACTATCGTACAGAAGTACAGTTCAATGGAAAGCGCTTAGAAAACTCAAGCAGCTTGTTGGGAATCATCGGTCCCCACTCAACCCCTCATTCAGGCGAAAAGGGCGCACCCTTGCAACACGCCCGGCTCAATAGTATAGAAATACAAGTCCAGTATGGGGCACGGAACCGTTCTCGAAGGATGGCTCGATGGGCCATGCAAAATACATGCAACACCGGATAACATGCCAACACATAGCTTTAGAGCATGTTGGATACTCTGGCAAATGGCCAAGAGCGGCGAGGATATCCTCACCAAGAATAACCCAGAACGACACTCCCAGAGGACAATGACCCCAAAGTATTGACAGTCTTCGAGACATTCGCCTCAAACAATAGGCACAAGAGAGCACTACGCGGACTCGCCGAAGTCTGTCAAATAGCAGCAATAAACCCTTGGAATGGCACGGCTATAACTTTTAATGCCGGCGACGAACCAAAATACAGGACAGTCCGAGCACCAGCCACCTTGGTCCTCAGTCCAATTGTGGACGGCTTTCGGCTTACCAAGGTCCTCATGGACGGCGGCAGTGGACTAAACCTCATCTACGAAGATACACTCCATAAAATGGAAATAGACAGGAGCCGCATTGAGCAAAGCAGCACGACCTTCTGAGGAATTATCCCTAGTTGGGAGGCGGGGTGTGCAGGAAAAATAACACTCGACGTGGTATTCGCCACGCCAGAGAATTATCGGTCCGAAGAAATAACCTTCCAAGTGGCCCTTTCAACAGCGGGTATCACGCCCTCTTAGGGCGAGATACATTTATGCGCTTCCAAGCGGTACCCCATTACACATACATGAAGCTTAAGATGCCTGGGCCCAACGGTATAATCACTCTAGCTAGTGATTCGGACATAGCACTCTGCGCCGAGAATAAAACCGCATCCTTGGCCCTCGAGGCATTATCTGAAGCCCTCGTGGCCGAAGAATTAGCCGTGCTACGCTCTATGGTGGACAGGGATGATGTGGTCCTAGACAAACGACCCAAATCCACCTCCTTCAAACCAGCAGAAGAAATAGTCAAATTACAAGTCCATCCAACGGACCCAAAGAAGATAGCATCCATCGGAGCACAATTATACCCAATGGTTGACGCCGCGTTACGAGCGTTCCTGCGTGAGAATTGGGATATATTTGCCTGGCACCCTTTTGATATGCTAGGAATCCCACGCGAGTTGGCCGAACACAGCCTCAATATATTAAAGGGATATAAACCAGTCAAGCAAACACTGCAGCGCTTTTCCGAACCCAAATGTCAAGCTATGGGGGAGGAGCTAGCCAAGCTAATTGAGGCCGGATTCATCAGAGAAATAAAACATCCGGACTGGCTGGCAAGCCTGGTGATGGTACCAAAGAAGGACAAATTCTAGCGGTTGTGCGTCGATTTTAAAGACCTCAATAAGGCCTGCCCTAAGGATCCCTTCCCCTCCCCCGCATTGATCAAATCATTGATGAAACCGCAGGACACGACTCACTGTGTTTCCTGGATGCATATTCCGGATACCATCAAATAAAAATGAAGGAGTCCGATCAAACTGCAACAGCATTCATTACCCCATATGGGCCATTTTGCTTCAACACCATGCCCTTCGGGCTCAAAAACGTCGGCGCCACATACCAACGCATGATTCAAACATGCCTGGAGAAACGGATCGGCAAGACGGTTGAAACTTATGTGGACGACGTCGTCATCAAAACTAGGCACGTCGAAACACTAATAGACGATTTACGTCTCATATTCGACAAACTCCGCGTGTATGACATTAAGCTCAATCCGGAAAAGTGCGTTTTCGGCGTCCCGGCCGGAAAACTGCTGGGCTTCATCGTTTCCAATAGAGGAATTGAAGCAAATCCAGCCAAAATCCGAGCTTTGTCGCAATTGGCTACACCAACAAACCTCAAACAAGTTCAAAAACTTGCGGGTTGCGTGGAAGCTCTAAGCCGCTTCATCTCCAGATTGGGAGAAAAGGCACTGCCACTCTATCGCCTTTTACGGCGAACCGATCACTTCGAGTGGACGGATGCGGCAACAGCCGGACTGGAGGAAATAAAAACCCTTCTTGCAAGCAATCGAATCCTGGCCGCACCAAACGCCGGTGAACCGATGTCATTATACATATCGGCAACACATCAGGTGGTGAGCGCCGTACTCGTCGTTGAACAAGAACAGGACGGACATAAATTCCCGCTTCAGAAGCCAGTATACTACGTATCCACTGTCCTTACACCATGCAAATCCCAGTACCCCCATTATTAAAAGATAGCATACGCGGTCTTCATGGCATCCCGAAAGCTCCGTCACTACTTCCAGGAGTGTTTGATTACGGTGGCTTCCGAAGTACCACTCGGTGACATTATAAATAACCGCAATGCCACGGGCCGGATTGCCAAATGGGCCATTGAGCTCCTCCCATTCGACATTACATATAAACCATGTCGAGCTATTAAATCCCAAGTACTGGCTGACTTTGTCGCCGAATGGACAGAGGCCGAACTCCCTAAAGAGTACGACACATATTCCAATTGGGTTATGTATTTCGATGGCTCCAAATTGCTGGCAGGGCTAGGAGCGGGCGCCGTTTTAACATCCCCTACTGGAGACGTCGTTTAGTACGTACTCCAAATAGTATACACAGACTCCAATAATGCAGGCCGAATACGAGGCCTTATTACATGGTCTCCGGATGGCTGTCTCCAAGGGCATACAACGCCTAGAAGTGCGCGGGGACTCAAACCTTGCAATATCTCAAATAAATGGATACTTCGACGCTAAAGATCCGAAGATGGTAGCTTATCATAACGCAATCATAAAAATGCTGGCCCGGTTCGAGGGGCTCGAGTTCCATCATGTGGCTCGAGAAAGTAATCAAGCGGCGGACGTTCTTGCTCGTATTGGTGCTAAGCGCGACCCCATCCCACCTAATATCTTTCTGGAAAGGCTTTTTAAGCCATCCGTGGTGTGGCAGAGGGAGAACGGCAACACCAGTCTGGATCCAAACATAACCCCAGATCCCAGAAACACCAACGTCATCAGAGGCTAAGCCACCGAAAAAACACCGTCGGCGCATCTCATCATGGCAATCATTGCCCCATGTACTGAACCTTTCTCGGCCTACCTTAGCGGGAAGGAGCTTCCTGAGGACCAGAATGAGGCCCGCTGCATTGTCCGACGTTCGAAGGCCTAAAAGGTTCACGAGGGAGAGCTCTATAAGAAAAGCACTACCGGAGTTCTTCAACGATGTATCTCCGAGGAAGAGGGGCAGCAGCTCTTGGCTGAAATTCATGCCGGACTCGGCGGTCACCACGCCGCAGCTCGGGCCCTTGTTAGCAAGGCCTTTCGTACAGGTTTTTATTGGCCGACGGCCCGAGCATATGCACAGCAACTCGTCCAACGTTGCGTCGGATGCCAACTCTTTGCCAACCAAAGCCATATGCCCCCCACTGCCTTACAAACATTCCCCATTACTTGGCCTTTTGCAGTCTGGGGACTCGATATGGTCGGACCCCTTAAAGGAGGAAGCCATAAGAGAAACTATCTACTGGTCATGGTGGATAAATTCACTAAATGGATAGAGGCCAAACCAGTCAAAACGGCCGAAGCGGGGCCAGTAATAGATTTCATATCCGGTGCGGTACACCGTTATGGTGTCCTGCACAGCATAATCACCAATAATGGCTCTAATTTCATAGCCGATGAAGTGAAAACCTGGTGTACTAATCTAGGCATTAAGCTCGATTACACCTCTGTCTATCACCCGCAGACAAACAGTCAAGTCGAACGGGCTAATGGTCTTATTATGAGCGACATCAAACCTAGACTAGTGTGGTCTTTGAAAGAATTAGACAACCATTGGGTGGAGGAACTTGACTCGTACTCTGGGGGCTGCGGACCATGCCCAACGGCACTACTGGATATACACCTTTCTTCATGGTGTACGGTGCAGAACCAGTGTTACCCTGCGATATTATTCATGACTCACCTAGAGTGCGCATGTACGAAGAGAGAGAGAAGCCGAGCTTAATCGGCAGGACGGCCTAGATGCCTTGGAGGAGGAGCGCGACGTCGCAAAAGCCCGTTTCGCATTTTATCAACAGCAGGCTCGCAGGTATCAAAGCAGAGAAGTGCGGGCCAAGACTTATAACGTTGGTGAACTCGTTCTACGCCTGCCGGAGAAGAAAAATGACAAACTCACAGTTCGGACATTGTGATACCCTAGAAGTTACTTAAAGATGTTTCCGCATTCACTCCATTGTGATACCCTAGAAGTTACTTACTCTGCGATTTTTTCAATCACAGTTCGGACATGCACATTAAACGCATGCACACCCAGGGAAAGGAACCCTTAACGGAACTATTCTCTCTAGAAGATGTTCCTTACATAATGTAATATAACATAACTAGCCCGATACACATTGTCTGTTCAAGTAACTATGACCCCTCGCCTGGTTCCCATGCATACCCCGGTATACTCTACCGTAAGGGTACTCGGAAACACTCCGCACCTTCGGGTCCGTAGGTCGAAGAAAAAAGGTTGGCCATGAAAATTGTTTTTATTATCCAGCTAGAAGGAAACTACATAGTCACTTAGGACTCAAAAACTTCCTCCTCTATACCGTCCAACAGGCGGTCTAATTTACAATCCTGTTGGGAGTATCTAGCAGCCACCTCTACTTGGCCATATACTAAACTAACAGGAATTTCTTCCCCATTTGACCCTAGTGGTCCGACCCGGGCCATGTGATTCGGATCCAGCTTGGTATATCGTGTTTTTAACATGGCCTAGGCTTCTCGCGCACCCTATCGGCATGCCGATATCTTCCACAGTCGCATACGCCACCGTGCTCCCTTGAACAGCTCTACAAACTTCTCCATACTCCCTGGAGGGGAGTCAGATGGCCATAAGGCCTTGGCTACACTCCGCGTTGCCTGTCGAGCTTACTCGTGCAACTGCGACAGCCCTTGCAGAAGATCACTTGATGATCCGGACACCTCCTCTTTGGGGCAGTCCGTTAATATACCTGCAACCACAGCTATATTAGCTACTTTTACTCCCAAACTGTTATAAGATAAATGCGGCCACATACTGAATATGCCGCCTCGCAGCTTTTTGTTCTCCTTCACGGAGTCAGCTAGCTGAGCTTGCACATCTTTCAGTTCTTTGCCCAATTTCGTGTTCGAATCCTGGAGCTTCTTTTTCTCCCGAATGACTTTTGTTAACACACGCTCGCCCGCTGCTAGCAGTTTTTTGGCTCCGTGTTCTTTGCTTCGAGCAGCGTCCAGCTGCTCTCGCAGTTGGTCTAACGATCCAATACAAAGATAAGCAACCAGATTAGCATTATTAGTGTACAATTATGATTTCTCGATGGAGGGAAACATTATCAGGGGATGCCTTCTTCGATTTCTCCAGTTCGGCATTGGCAGCAGACAGCTGGCTCTGACACTTTTCTAGTTCCTGAGTTAACAAGGTGTTCTTCTCCGTAAGCACCTGGTTGTACATTGATCCTTAAATCAGTTGTTTCAACTACTTTAAGTCTCGGGGGCTACTGGCATATGGTTATCATAGTCAGACAAAACAAACTTACATGCACATCTTTTAGATGTTGTTTTGTGGCTCTGTTAAGACCATCTCGAGCAGCTCGGATATATGCATTGGCCAAGCTGAAGGCGTTAAATGACTCTTCTGAAAAGTCGGGGTCTTGTAAAATGGCCCTGCGGCGCCGATGATTCATGGCGCTCTCCACTTCCAAGTTGGTGACAGATACATCATCCAGTCCTCGGCTGGAGGACCGTCCAACGTCACCCCCGCATCAACCCCCGTCTTCACGGCAGGATTTGAATCCTGGCTGCGGGAAGTATGACTAGTCGGAACCCCTGATATAGTCCGGTACACCTTTTTCCTGATACAGGGTAAACGGAAAGGTCACAGTTGGATGTGACAGCCAAGGTGCATACTTGCAAATTCATACCTCTTTGATGAATGCTCGGTCGTATCTTCGTTTGCCTTCCTCTTAGAAGGCTTGCCTGGTATGGGGGACGCTCTCTTCGGAGATGCTCACGGGGCAGCACGGCACGCCGAACGCTTCCCCTTCTAAGCACAGGACAGTGTGGTGGGTAAGGAGGAGTGAGAAAACTCTTTTGGATAAGGTGTCTTCGGATTACTTACATGTGAAGCAGGAAGGAGGCCGAGGTAATCGGCGATAATGGGTACATATGTACCGTCGTAGCTCATCTGATAGAATATTCCATCATCAGGCTCCACAAATATGTCTGGATCTTCCTCATATCCGGGGTCAAGATCCCGGTTGCGATTCTCCGGCTGAGGGGCAGGGTCATGGATCCCCTCGACAGCCTTTCGCCATTCCTGTTATGAGCAATATAAGATGTTGCCTATCAAGAATGATTCAGGGACAAGAATAAAATAGTGGAGCTGAACCTTACCCAGCTGGGAGGATTATACATGGAAAATCCGTCTCGATATTAGAGATGGGTGAACTCCTCCTTCTCCCCTTTATATAGCTCGGCTAGTGTTTTGGCTAGGGCGGCAGGTGTCTTCGGGCCCTTTCGGCCATAGCGTGAGGCGTCGTCTTCTCCGTTACAATGCCACATGGGCAGCCATCTGTATTGGAGTGGCTGGACCCCCCGCAATATCGAAATTGCCATCACCTCGACTATTGACAATCCGAACTGGGCAAGCGTCCTAATCTTGCCCAGCAGCAGGCTGATCTTTGCACTATCCTCTTCCTCGAGGCTCTAAGGACGCCAGCTATGGCGTTTCTTCAGCGGAGCATTTGAAAACTTGGGGAGGCCCATACGGATGGAGTCGGGTAGAGCGACGCCGTCAATGTAGAACCATTCGTAAGGCCACTCTTCGGGAGCTTTCTTCGGCGTGCCGGACAGGTATCCGGTCCCGGCGATGCGCCACACTTCGGCTCCTCCCACTTCAAAAATTGACCCACCTTGATTGCGAGGGACGAGGCAGAACAGTCTTCTCCACAAATCGAAATGGGCCTCGCAGCCCAGGAATAGTTCGCATAAAGCGACATAACCCGCGATGTGCAGGACAGAGGCCGGGGTAAAATTATGCAGCTAGAGGCCATAATACTCCAGAAGCCCTCGGAGGAATGGGTGAATTGGAAATCCCACTCCCCTCAGCAGATAGGGGACGAAGCACACTCGTTCTCCTGCAGACAGATTGGGGAAATCCTCTGCCTGGATTTTGCCATTGAAGGAGGCCAATCCTGCTCAAACAGGGACCAGATCTGCAGGAGCGAGAAATCCCTGCGTTTGCAGCTTCACCAATTGGTTATGGGGCACTGAGCACCTCTCCCACTCTCCTCTCTCTAGGTTGGAATGGGAAGAGGAGCTGGGAATATTGGCCATGTTGGAATGGTTTTGCCTGGCAGTATCTGTGGATTTTCTCTGCATGATGCCGAAATGATCTAAGATCCAATCTCTTTAAATAGACACTCTTTCTTGCAGGGCTAGGGTATTATTTACAAAAAATACCCTGACCATCCATATTCGCCCGACATGTGGAGGATGAAGTCATAAATGCACAGAAGCTGAGGGGTGCGGCATTGAATTGAAAGCTGAACATGTTACTTGGAAGACGTCGGAGGAGGAACCCACCTTGCAATGCCAAACACAGTCTGCGCGCCGAACACCTCGTCATTGAAGCCTGGTTCGGGGTCTACTGAGGGAGTCCTGGACTAAGGGGTCCTCAGGCGTCCGGCCTGTTAGCCATGGGCCGGACTGATGGGCTGTGAAGATATGAAGACCGAACACTGCACCCGTGTACGGATGGGACTCTCCTTGGCTTGGAAGGAAAGATTGGCGACCGAATATGTAGATTCCCTTCTTTGTAACCGACCTTGTATAACCCTAGATCCTCCCGGTGTCTATATAAACCGGAGGACTTAGTCCGGAGAGAGAGAGATTCATTATCATAGCCATACAAGCTAGACTTCTAGGGTTTAGCCATTACGATCTCGAGGTAGATCAACTCTTGTAATACTCATATTCATCAATATCAATCAAGCAGGATGTAGGGTATTACCTCCATAGAGAGGGCCCGAACCTGGGTAAACATCGTGTCCCCTGTCTCCTGTTACCATCGACATTAGACGCACAGTTCAGGACCCCCTACCCGAGATCCGCCGGTTCTGACACCGACAGCAGGGGCTCCCGAGGCTGGTGGCTGGCGTAGATCCTCCTAAGGCGGCGTCAGCTCCACAGGCGGAGGTGCGGCCGAAGGCTTGAAGAGCCGCTCCTCAAAGATGCCAGGCTCTTGGGGCTGCCGCTTGGAGGCTCTTTTGGCGATGTCGTCGGCCTCTTTGTTTGTTCCACGAGGCACATGTTGTAGCTCCAGGCCCAGGAATTGCTTCTCCATTTTGCGCACCTCCGTGAGGTATGCCTCCATGTGCTCATCCTTTGGCTCATACACCTTGTTGGAGAAGTTGACGAGGAGCTGCGAGTCTCCCTTGACGGTGAGGTGCCTCACTGCCATGGCACCGCCGCTTTGAGGCCGGCGATGAGGCCCTCGTACTCTACGACGTTGTTGGAGACCTTCTCGCCCCGCTGGAAGCAGAGCTACACGGCGTAGTAAAGCTTGTCCTGAGTGGGCGAGATGAGTACGACTCCAGCCCCCGCGCCCTGTCGTACGAACGCGCCATCGAAGTACATGACCCAACCATCTGGCGCTTCACTTCCTGGCGAGATGGGTCGGTTCTCGCCTACTTCGAGCTCCAGGGTGTTGGTCCATTCTGCCAGAAAGTCAGCGAGTGCAGCCCCCTTGATGACTCTGGTTGTGCTGAACTCCAGGTCGAATGCTTGCAGCTCGATGTTCCCATCGGCGACCCTTCCCGCAGCATTGGGGCTTCTGAGCACTCTCTCCAATGGGTAAGCTGAAACGACCTTGATGGGATGACCTTGGAAGTAATGGCGCAGCTTGCGTGAGACCACCAGGAGCGCGAGCAAGAGCTTCTGAGACATGGGGTATCGCGCCCTCGCATCTCGCAGGATCGTGCTGATGAAGTACATTGGGTGCTCGACAAGGGTGGGAGAGCTGACGGGGTTTTTGGCTCCCGGGGACTGAGGTGTTTCCTACGGGTTTCCAGCTCCTGGGGCTTGGTGACCTATCGGGGCAACCGCTGTCTCAGGAGCATCGCCTTGGTGCTGAGCTTCCTCATCTGGCTTGACGACTCCACTTGTTGGGTCCTCGACCTCGGGCCCCTCCCTGAGGGCCACCAATGCCACGCTGGCAGAGTGGGGTGTGGCAGACAGGTAGAGTACCCAAGGGCTCGCGAGGACGAGGCGCCACCATCACCGGCGGGCTGGTTAAGTATCTCTTGAGGTCTTGAAATGACAGGTCGGCCTCGGGGGTCCACTCGAATGGACCCTTCTTCTTCATCAGCTTAAAGAACGGCAATGCATGCTCCTGTAACTTGGAGATGAAGCGCCCCAACGAAGTCACGCAGCCTGCTAGCTTCTGCATCTCCTTGAGGTTCTGTGGTGGGCTCATCTCTTCAATTGCCTTGACCTTCTCTGGGTTGGCCTCGATCCCCCTGTGAGACACGAGTAAGCCCAGCAGCTTGCCTGAAGGGACACTGAACACGCACTTCTCCGGGTTGAGCCGCAGGTCCACCTGGCGTAGGCTTGCGAAGGTATCCTCCAGGTCCTGAATTAGAGTTCTTGCCTCCTGAGACTTCACCACAATGTCGTCGACGTAGGCCTCAGCGTTCCTCCCGAGCTGCTACCCCAAGGCGATGTGCATCAGTCGCTGGAAGGTTGCTCCTGCATTGCGCATTCCAAATGGCATACAAGTGTAGCAGTACACCTCGCATGTGGTCAAAAAAGTTGTTTTCTCCTCATCTTCCACCGCCATCTTGATCTGGTGGTAGCCTGAGAACGCATCCAGGAAACATAGCAGGTCACACTAGGTGGTGGAGTCGACAATCTGATTGATGCACGGCAGCGGGAACAGGTCTTGAGGGCAAGCCTTGTTGAGGTTGGTGAAGTCGACACACATGCGCTCCTTCCCTTATTTCTTCGGCACGACGACCGGATTCGCCAGCCACTCTGGATACCGAACTTTGCGAATGATGCCCGCTGCCTCCAGCTTGCGGGTTTCCTGAACGATGAAGGACTGCTTCTTCATGTATTGCCGCCTTGCCCTATGCTTCACATGGCGCACGTTGGGGCACACCCTCAGATGATGCTCGATCACTTTTCTCAGGACCCCAGCAAGCTGCTTGGGTTCCCAGGAGAATGCTTCCTTGTTCGCCCGCAAGAAGTCCACCAACTCTTTTTCTTGATCTGGGGCGAGGTCTGTGCCTATGGTAAAGCTGGCACTAGAGGCCCCGTCTTTGTCGACCGGTATCTGCTTCATCTTGGCTTGACCCTGAGTGAACAACTGCTTCTTCTTGGTCGGTGCAGCCCCTTGGTTCTGGACACTGCCTTGTCGGTTGGGCGAGTTGCCGCCATGGTCCTGAAGGCGATCTTGAGGGCCGTCAAGGCTTCCTTGGTGTCTCTGACCACGGTGAGGACATCCTTGCTTCCTGGCATCTTCATGAGGTTGTACGCAGGATGAGTGGCTGCCAAGAACCGGGCCAGCACCAGGTACCCGAGGATGGTGTTGTACAGCAAGCCGGTGCAGGCGATGTCGAAGTCGATCAGCTTGGTGCAGTAGTTGTCGCGTGTGCCAAAAGTCATGGGGAGATGGATTTATCCCAAGGGGTCGAAGGAGCCGCCGCCGATCCCGAAAAAAGGCTTGTTGGGGCAGAGCCACTAAATTGGTACGTGGAGGAGGCTGATAGCCTCCACGAAGAGCACGTTGAGGCCGGCGCCGCCGTCGATGAGGGTCTTGGTGACGGCTACACACAGATGGTGGGCGTGCAAAGCATCGGAAGCATGCCCGAGCCGACGGTGGTGACTGGGTGATCCCCCGAGCTGAAGATCAGGTCGGCCTTGGGTGCCACCCAGCCCGGGGGAACCCCCTACCGCGTGGAGATGGCGCTGATCTGGCAAAATAACGGCTTGGCGTGACGATCCAAGGGCGGCACCTAAGAGCCATCGAGGAGAGCTGCAATGACAGGGGTGCTGGTCCTCCGAAGCGCGCGATGAAGAGATCGCGTAGCTCTTCCCAGGAGGCCACGGAAGACTCTGGCAGATGGAGGAGCCAGGCACGCGGTACGCCAGTCAGGGCCATCGGAAGCCCCTTGGCCATGACCTTACCGTCGCCCCCGGCCTCCAAGACGGCCTCCTCGTATGCCAGCAAGAAGGCTGGCGGATCTGTGCCACCATCGTAATGGGGCGGCATCTCCGGCTTGAACTTGTGCGGCCACTGCACCCCCGCCTTGGCCCGAAGCCCCACGGCACTGCGAAGGGCACCCATCGATCCAGTTGGAGAAGAGGCGGCGTCCATGAGAGTTGGCCAGAGAGGCGAGGCCGCCGGGGGGCAAAGCTCTGATTCACCCCTACCTGGCGCGCCAAATGTCGGATTTCGGGTCCCGGCAAAACCCTTGAGGTTCGAACACTGGGGTGCGCACGAAGATCTCTCCCCCTCCCTAGATCACGCACTCTACGATCTCACGTCCTAGCTCGACGAACAAAAAGAACATGAGACACAAGATTTATACTGGTTTGGGCCACCGTTGAGGTGTAATACCCTACTCCAGTGTGGTGTGGTGGATTGCCTCTTGGGCTGATGATGAATAGTACAAGGGAAGAACAGCCTCGCGAGGAGAGGTGTTCTTGTGCTTGGTGTGCTTGTGTGGTTAAAGATCGAAATCCGATGTCCCTCCTATGGTGGTGGCTACTCCTATTATAGAGGCCCTGGTCCTCTTCCCAAATATTGAGAAGGAAGGGATCCCACAATGGCCAAATTCGAAGGGAGACAACTAGTACAAGCTATCTTGACAAAAGTAGTCTTTGCCTGCCAAAGGCTCTGGTGGTGACGCCGTCTTGGGCTCCACGATGACATCCATCTTGCTGTCCTGCTAGTCTTGGTCTTGTTGTACCGATATGAAAACCTTTGTCTGATACCTCGGGACTCCTCGTCTGCGCTTGCCCCTTTAGCACCAAAGAGGAAATGAGGACACTGCACGCTGGCACCCGCCTGGTTCCAGTCGTCATGTCTTGCGTCACAGGATCCTTGCAAGGTGTCTCTTGCCTTGATCTCTCCTCCCCTAGCGAGCTATCCTGGTGAGGCCACCCCTGAGGAGGTCTTGCATCGTCCGCCTCGCGAGGCTCGGCCCCTCGCGAGGGTCTTGAATGTTTGCTGGTGAAGATGGGCCGTATGGGGCCGCTGGTGGAGCCATGCTGCGGGCCGCAGGCAGGCAAGTCTGGGGACCCCCGTTTCCAGAACACCGACATGTAGGCTCCCTGTCTTCAGAAAGATTTTCGTGCCACCATGGAGGTGCCTCCCGAGCCTCGGTTCCAAAGTGGTCGATGGTGTTGGAACCCTTGGGCCCAAGGGTGGCGGCTCTGCTGGTGTCGGGCAAGTTTCCCCAGCAAGGCTCTTGCCAGGGCTGCGGAGGCCGCCCCGGCAAGGGCCTTGCCGGGGGAGTCCACCTCGCCCTTCTGCTCTTCGTGTTTCTGGCTTGGTGTTGTTCTTCGCACTTCTGCTTCCTTCCTCTGCCCTGCTAAGCATGGTCGCAGGGGTGGCTCCAACTGCCCACGCACAAGTAAAGGGGTACAAAAAAGGACCCCTCCTTTTATGCACCGACAGGACCCTCAGGCCTAGGCCATACATAAGCGCGACGCGTTGTTGGGCTAGGCCCAAAACGGTCCACGGGCATACGGGGCCGAGTTTTACTGTTGTAACTCCCTCGCCCATCGCACTTCCCCATGACCTGCGTTGAATGCGCGACGTCGGGGTCGTGCGTGACGTTGGGGTCATGCGTGGGGCGGTTGCTGTCCTCATGCGTCACATCATAGTGAATGGTAAATAGGCGGCCCACGCCTTCCCCAGAAAAGGGAGGAATACGCAGGGGCGTGGCTCATTTACCAAGTGCACTCGGGCCGCGGCCTTCAAGGCGCCCGCACCCCACGGTCACGGGGTGGAATGCAGGCGCTTCGGTCGTCCTCTTGATTCCGGTTCGCTTGCCACGTGTCCTTCATGCCTCGAAGAGGGTAGGTGGTGGATGCGGAGGGCACAGGCCATAATGTGGAAGCAGGAAAACTGGGTCGTTGCTGATTGGAGCAGAGGGTCGGTACCGATTCCCCGTGCCTCTTGGCGGCTGGATTGGTCGAGCGAGGCGGCCGAGCCTCGGCCCCGACCCCTTATAAGAAGGAGGGGAGGGGGATGGCGTTCTTCGATCCTTCAGTGCTCATCCCCTCCGCCTCGACTCCATCCTTCCCTTCTTCATGGCAAGAGGGCGTGTTGGTGCTCCGATGGCGGTGACGAGGGCCTCCATTCGACAGCGCGCCCTTCCTTCCCAAGAGCTCGTGGCGGCGGAGCCGGCCGCGAGAGCGAGAGGGAGGGGCGAGGCCGAGGCCGTCGTGGCGCTCGGGGAGGAGGAGGACAGGGCGGCGCACCGGCTTTGCCTCCGCCCACGGCCCTTCCAATGGAGGGCCATGTCGGAGACCAGCCTCGTGATTTTTACGTCAGGCTGTGTCGGCCAGTGCGCGGCCGTCTTCGTCTCCCCACTCTGTTTGCTCGTGAGATGCAGCTTGATCTGCCTCAGGCTCTGAGGCTGCACATGAGGGGCTGCGGGAATGGCAGCATGCAGGTCGACGTCGACTTCCCAGCCCCTCACGTTATGTATCTCTGCCGTGGATGGAAGGCCTTCACCCATGCTCATAGCCTATCGGAGGGGCTCGTCCTCCAATTTAAATTGATGGAGGATGGCCTGCACTCCGTCAAGGTCTTCGGACGCATGGGAACTCGCTTGAAGTGTTGTGCGGAGAGCTCCTCTGATGGCGAACCCTCCTCCTCGAGCGGGAGTGATGAGGAGGGCAGCGACAGCGACGGCGAGGGCGTCCAGCAGGAGGACGTAGACTCCGACTCCGACTGACCGTGCCGCCCCCCCTCCCTCAGCCCCGCTCCCTGCCGAGGGTCTTCCTTGTCAAGCTCTCCATCGGCGCGCTCCCCGCCGTTCTCTTTTTGCCTTCACCTGCCGCACCTGGGAGGAAAGGGGCAAGAACGGAGATCACGGGGAACATATATTTTTCCTTAAATTGTAGGCACTTGCCAAATCTTAATTTCTATATAATGTAATCTCTCGAGCCCATTCTTCTATCCTATAACCTTTGTGCTTGCATCAGCATATTAATGAAAAAGTCTAGTCCTGCCGGTAACTCATGCACGTGTACGTTCATGCGAAGGCGAAACGCCTTCTTACTGTAAGTAAATGAGTCCTTCCGGCAAGCTACCTTGCTGGCGCCCCTTGCGCCTGTCGAAGAATCACATCTGCTGGGTTACAGAAAAAGGGCCTACCCCCCGTCCACCTATTTTTGACAAGGGTCACCACGACCATTCTGACCGAAACAACATTCGAGTCAGAAATGGGAGCCCCCGAGTCCTTAAAGACGAGTGGAGAGGCTTTCTAATGCACAAGTCATAGGTTATGAATACGAATGGGCAAGAGGTAAACTTTATCTATTTGGTTCGCCGGGGATTGCCATGTCGGGTGGTCTTCTCAATTTCTTGCCGGAGCCGAGTCCTCGGCGGGATCGCGCATCTTTGCCGTGACTGGAAAGAAATGAGGACAAAAGCACGGAACCTCGGTGGTTCACTAACATTTACTGGAATCAAAAAGCAGTACAGTACCCTGGGCAAGCATGCATATACGTATATACACAAACATGGAAATCGACAGGAAACTATACATACTAAGGGATTCCTTTTCCCTGACTGCGCATAGGGTCTGCGCCTGGCTCCATACATAGGGTTACATGCCTCGGTGGCAAGTCTAGTACGAAACAGGGGTTGCCGGGGCTCCCGGCAACCGCGCCTTAGGGGTAAAACTTGCAAAGATGTTCGATATTCCAGGAGTTACTCACCGGAATGCCATCTTTGGTCTCCAGGCGGACTGCGCCAGGCCTGGTGACTCATATTACCCGATAAGGGCCTTCCCACTTTGGCTTCAACTTGTTTGGATTCTTGCGGGATTGGATCCGCCGAAGAACAAGGTCACCTTCCTCAAGGCTTCGGGCGTGAACCTTGCAGCTATGATAGCGGCGCAAGGCTTGCTGATATCGAGCGGCTCGCACAGCAACCCGAAGATGATCTTCCTCAAGGAGCATCGCATCATCTTGGCGCAACTGCTCTTTCTCAAGCTCATCATAAGTGAGCACTCCAGGTGACCCGTATATGAGTTCAGTGGGGAGAACTGCTACTGCCTCGTATACCAGGGCAAAGGGTGTCTGGCCAGTGGCTCGATTTGGTATCGTCCTGATTGACCAAAGAACCATTGGCAACTCATCAATCCAATGCCTTACGCACTTGTGCAGCTTGTCAAAAGTCCTGGTCTTGAGGCCCCGCAGCACTTCCGCATTTGCCCTCTCAGCTTGGTCGTTACTTCTGGGATGGGCAACAGAAGCAAAACAGACCTTGCTGTCGAGGTCTTGAATGTACTGCATGAAGGTGCGGCTCATCAATTGCGTGCCGTTGTCAGTGATGACTCTGTTCGGCACACCAAAATGGAAGAGTAGTCCCCTGAAGAACTTGACGGCTGACTATGCAGTTACCTTTCTCACTGGCTCCACTTCCGGCCACTTTGTGAACATGTCGATCACGACCTACAAGTACTCAAAGCCCCCGGCAGCACGGGAAAAGGGGCCCAGTATGTCGATCCCCCAGACCAAAAATGGCCAGGGAAGAGGGATTGTCTGAAGAGCTTGGGCGGGTTGATGAAGCATCTTTGAATGGAACTGGCATGCTTCACACTTGGTTACTAGCGCAGTTGCAACCTGTAGGGCGGTGGGCCAGAAGAAACCTTGCCGGAACGCTTTGCCGGCAAGAGCCCTCGACCCTATGTGGGAGCCACACATGCCTCCATGTATCTCTGCCAACAGCCTCAGTCCGTCCTCTCGAGGAATGCACTTCAATTTCACACCATTCGGTCTTCTCCTATAGAGGGCATCATCCATGAACTGGTACATGCTAGACCGACGGGCTACTTTCTCTTCTTATTCCTGCTCCTTGGGGAGCTCTCCTATTTGGAGGAAATGGACGGTGGGCTGCTGTAACGCCCTGGATACAACTTTCCATATTTGTAACTCCGACTCTTGCCGTTTTTCGAAGATGTGATATGAGATTTCCTTCGTGGTTGGGTTTTTGTCTTCGTTTTGCATTTTGTTCATGTCATGCATTTCATATCATGTCATCACGTGCATCTCATTTGCATACGTGTTCGTCTCATGCATCCGAGCATTTTCCCCGTTGTCTGTTTTGCAATCCGACACTCCTACTTGCACCAGCGCACCCCTCTTGTCTCTTTTTGTGAGCGGGTGTCGAACGTTCTTGGGATGGACCAAGATTTGCCAAGTGGCCTTGGTACACCACCGGTAGACCGCCTGTCAAATTTCGTGCCATTTGGAGTCCATTTGATACTCCAACGGTTAACCGGGCAACCGCGAAAGCGTCTTTTGTTGCAGCCCAACACCCCTCCAAAACGTCCCAATAACACATCCAAACCACTTGCATGTCCTCCATCGTTGGATCACGATCGTGTGGGCAAAAACTACACCTCATTTGGACACTCCCACCTCCATCTACCTATATAAAGGTCTTCCCCGTCCAAAATTCGCGGCCAAACCCTAACTTCTACCTCCCTCCGCGCCGCCGGACATGTCCGCCCGTCGGCGGACGCATCCACCGCTACCGCCACGTCGCTCCGACCAATCCGAAGCCGCCACGTAGCCTCCGTCGCCGCTCCTGTCCAACCAGGCGCTACCACCTCACCGCGCCGGCTCCCCTCCACCACGCCAGGCCCTGCGGGCCCAGATTCGGCCCGTCTGGCCTGGCCGCCGCCGCCGCGAGCCTGCAGGGGCCCCGCGCCCCGCCTCCGCGATTCGGCTCGGCCCCGCCGACCTTCGCCGCCAGCGCCGCGCTCCGGCAGCCGCTGCGCTTCGCCCGGCCGTCACCTGAGCCGCGCCGCCTCGTCACCGCCGCCCACCTCCATCGCCGCGTCGCCGCACACCGCACGTCGCCGGCCCGCCGCCCGCTCTCCACTGCTGCCTCGCGCGCTGCCACACATCGCCGGCCCCGCCGCCTACGCACTACCGCACGCCTCCGCCACCCGCTTCGCCGGCGCCACGGCAGCTCCTCGCCGCCGGCAAGCAGCTCCACCCGGCCCCTCGCCGGAGCACCGCCACCCATCCCACCGTATTTGTGCCGCCCTCGACCTCCTTCGCTGGATCCCGCATCCCCGCACTTCCCCGTCATCGCCGGAGCATCGCCGGAGCTCGCCGGAGTTCCTCTCCGGTCGGATCCAGAGAAGGTGGATCAGATCCACCCGTCCATCCAACCAAACGCGCAAGTCCCGTCCCGTTTCCCTCCGTCCCGGATATCCTCGTCCCCCGTTGACTTTCGCGAGGTTGAATTTCCACTAAGTCATTTCTCTGTGTTATTTGTATGCCTCCTTCATCGCATCATATCTCCATGACAGTAGCTCTGTTTCATGCATATGATATATCAAAATGTTCATTGTGAGATGCTCTTTATTTCATCCCATTGTGGCATGCTTGTTTGAGTTCATCTTGATGCCCTAATCATTGATGCAAGAGTGCTATAAAATGTTTACTCCTGTTACTTATCAGATTATGATGATTTGTCATTTTTTGTCACAATTGATGTGTGCATCATATGGGCATGAGCTCTACATGTGTTTTGAACTATGCCATGCCATCTTTACAGAGGTGCTTGCCATGTATTTTTGTGATCTTTGTGGTGACTAGCACAAGCATGCAAAGTAGCCTTTGTGATATTGTTGTTTTCAGGGACTTAGGATTTTGCCAAGTCCTTGTTCTGCTATTATTTTTATGCCATGTAAACTTGATGCTACAGTGAGATCCATGCTTGTTTTGAGTTGCTTCAGTAAGGATGTTTTGGACATATGGTTACTCTATCCATCCATGCCCCTGTTTGCAATTATGGAGTGACCTAGCATGTCTTAATATTTATCTACTTTTGCTATAAAATGTTCCTGTCAGATTGATTACATGTTAATCAATTTTGCCATGGTTGTTATTAGTGATCCATGCATTCTATGAACTTGCTCTTGCCATGGTTAGCTTAATGAACATGTCTTATTGTTGTTAGTATGCTTGCTTTGGCATGCAATGCCTTGTGGTGAGTGGTTTGAGCTTGCAAAGATGCCTTCATAATGATGTTTATGCCATGCTCAGTTTTCTGCTAAGTCTGGAACTGTTAATAAAACCTGCTATGTTTACATGGGTGCCACCATATCTTCTGTGCCTTTTTTGCTCATGATAAGTAAGAGACTTTTGATCTATGCATTTAGTATATCCATGGCATGCCATGTTTTTCTATGATATGTTCCTGTAGCATGTTGTTTGCTTGCTCTAAACATGGCTTCCTGATGTTATTTCTGGCATGTTAGTATTTTCACTAAGTCTGTGAAGCTGATATCTTTTGCACTTTTTCCATGCTTGTTTGAACCTGCTCTTTTGTGATTTAGCCGTAGCTCAGTGTTCATCTTTTGTCCAGCATCTTGAGTACATCACTGTCATATGCCTTCTTGATACGTTGGGGTGCAGTAGCTTAGTTTCTTGTTGCATTCTAGATGGCATCATGCTGTTAATCACAGAATGGTGCCATTCTTGTTTTGCTTGCCATTTGCAGACCGTGCGTCCGTTTCCGACGATCTTTATATCGATTTCGACCGAAATCATCTCATCTTTCCATAGGCACACTTGGTTTGCCAAGCTGATGCCTTGTTCATTCTTTCCCTTCCGAAGCACGCATATGCATTGCATATCATGCCATGTTTTGCATCATGTTGCTTGTGCATTGCACCGTGATTGATTGTTGTTCCTTTGCTTTTGTTCTTGCTTTGGGTAGATCCGGGAGATGAGTACCTAATGAGGAACCTATTGAGTACGCTTACGAGGATCAAGCTTTCGTCAACTCTAAGAACTTTGCAGGCAAGATGACCATACCCTCGAAATCACTTCTATCTTTGCTTGCTAGTTGTTCTCTCTATTGCTATGTCGCACTACCTACCACTTGCTATATCATGCCTCCAATATTGCCATGTCAAGTCTCTAACCCACCTTCCTAGCAAACCATTGTTTGGCTATGTTACCGCTTTTGCTCAGCCCCTCTTATAGTGTTGTTAGTTGCAGGTGAAGTTGAAGTTTGTTCCATGTTTGGAACATGGATATGTTGGGATATCACAATATCTATTGTTTTATTAATGCATCTACATACTTGGTAAAGCGTGGAAGGCTCGGCCTTATGCCTGGTGTTTTTTTCCACTCTTGCTGCCCTAGTTTCCGTCATACTAGTGTTATGTTCCTTGATTTTGCGTTCCTTACGCGGTTGGGTGTTATGGGAACCCCTTGACAGTTTGCTTTGAATAAAACTCCTCCAGCAAGGCCCAACCTTGGTTTTACATTTTCCTAACAACCTATAACTTTCCCTTGGGTTTTCGCGACCCGAGGGTCATCCTTATTTTAACCCTCCCGGGCCAGTGCTTCTTTAAGTGTTGGTCCGAACTGGGCGATGTCCGGCGCCCCCTGGGCAACCAGGGTCTATGCCAACCCGACGTCTTGCCCATCCGGTGTGCCCTGAGAACAAGATATGTGCAGCTCCTATCGGGATTTGTTGGCACATTCGGGCGGTCTTGCTGGTCTTGTTTTACCATTGTTGAAATGTCTTGTAACCGGGATTCCGAGTCTGATCGGGTCTTCCTGGGAGAAGGAATATCATTCGTTGACCGTGAGAGCTTGTGATGGGCTAAGTTGGGACACCCCTGTAGGGTTTTGAACTTTCGAAAGTTGTGCCCGCGGTTATCGGCAGATGGGAATTCGTTAATATCCGGTTGTATAGAACTTGACACTTAACTTAATTAAAATGCATTAACCGCGTGTGTAGCCATGATGGTCTCTTTCCGGCGGAGTCTGGGAAGTGAGCATGGTTCTTGAGTTATGCTTGAACGTAAGTAGTTTTAGGATCACTTCTTGATCACTTCTAGTTCACAACCGTTGCGTTGCTTCTCTTCTCGCTCTTATTTGCATAAGTTAGCCACCATATATGCTTAATGCTTACTGCAGCTCCACCTCACTACCCTTTCCTACCCTTAATCTTAAATAGTCTTGATCTCGTGGATGTGAGATTGCTGAGTCCTCGTGGCTCACAAATACTTCCAAACAGTTTCAGGTGCCGAAGATACCAGTGCAGGTGACACAACCGAGCTCAAGTGGGGGCCCGATGAAGATCGTGTTCATTGTGTTGTTTCGTTTCCAGTTGATCAGTAGTGGAGCCCAGTCGGGACGATCGGAGATCTAGCATTTGGGGTTGTCTATCTTTATTTTGGTTCCGTAGTCGGACCTTTGTTTGTATCTTGTTTGATGGATGGTTTATTTATGTACTGTGTGAAGTGGCGATTGTAAGCCAACTCTTTATCCCTTTCTTATTTAGTACATGGGATGTGTAAACATTACCCCTTTTGCGACATGCCTACCATGTGGCTATGCCTCTAAGTCGTGCCCCGACATGTGGGAGATATAGCCGCATTGTGGATGTTACAAGTTGGTATCAGAGCCTTCCCCGACTTAGGAGCCCCCTGCTTGATCGAATCACTAACGTTGTTGAGTCTAGAACAAAATGTTTTGAGTCTTAGTATTATATATATCAGAGAGTAGGATTCTTTTTACTGCCCAGTCCCTTCGTCGCTCTGGTGAGGCCTCCTGATGTAGAAATTTTGACTCTTCTCTCCTCAAATTTCACTAAAAAATTAGGATCATGCGGGTATCTTGGAATCGTTCCGATGGTTTTGTGACGAGAACATTGTTCTTGGTGCCTCCTGACATTTAGGGGTTGTGGCAGTGTCCCGGGGAGTTGGGCTCCGAGGTGTTGTCGTCACAATTTTATCGTTGCAATTCTGGAATACCTGAGTTCGCTGATATCGAAAATCTCTTTTATGCAGTTGTTGGTGAGATAACCTCGACGCCACCCAGTTCTGGGGCGGGAGTTCGGGAGTATTGCCATAGCTCGTATAACGGATGCTTTTAGAAGGTTGAGGTAAATGATTTCCGAAGGTTTCTTGGTTATGTGTTGAAGGATGGATACAGCTTGATGTAGAATTTGCTAGTTTTGGGTGAGATATTATGCTTCCCCTGTATCCCCAACACCTGATTGCATAACCAGAAAGTTTCGGGAGTTTTATAGGTGAGAATTCAAGTAGCTCCTAGAATATCTTTCCAACAGACACATGATACGATATGGGATCTATCATATGTTTGTTTCCGGCTTATTTTGCAAGCCAAATCTTTGTTTTGTTTTTGAGTTGTGGTATTCGAGTTGCTTCGAAGTCAAATGTTGATTCCATACCTTTCCTAAGCGGTGTACTCATATTCTTATGTGAATACAAATCCTTCTTGATCTTCGAGTTTGCCATCTCAATTTCTTCTGAACCGGTGTGTCTCTCTTCAATTGGATCCGATCATTTCAACATCCGCGAGATCAATTCTAAGTTTTTTCTCAACGGTATTTGTTTCATCCGTCCCAAATTGCCTTTGTTTTACCGCCCTCCCACCCTTTTGTTTCTTCGAGGACTCAAATTTCTTATTCAAGTATCCTTTTACTGATGGGAAGTCTCTCCATTCCTTTCTGTTAATGTTCTTATCTGGTGATTCTCAAGAATATACTTAGGGAGGTTCAAGTTCGTCACTCTTCACTCGTTTTCTTCTCCGGTGGATTCAAATCAAGCTTTCGGTGTTGATCATATCTTTTTCATTGGTTCACATGCTTCCATGTTGGAAGTTATTATCGAAGACTTTCTTAGTTATTCACCTCTCGCTATTCAATTGTTCTGGAGTGCTCAAGATATCTCGAAGATTCGTGTTTCCACTCTGCTTTCGTTCAAACTCTTTCGAGGATGTTGTCTCATACAAGCAATTTAACTCAACCGGTGCAATCTCCTTTTCAAGTAATCGTTCAATGGTGTTTCTTTTGAGTGGGCCCTAACCCACAGGTCTTTTCCCAAGATCTTACCTGACTCTTCTAATTTTCCCAGAGTTATCCTCAAATTTTCTCAAAGTTTGACGTAAGAATGGGTTAATATCAGTCAAATGCCTTTCTTCGAGATCTTTAAAATTCTTTTCAGTGTTGGTTCAATTTCTCTATTCTTCATTATTCTGGAGTGTCTCAAAAATTCATGGTGGTGTTTCTCGTCATCATTCTCAAATTTTGAAGACCGAAGAAGAGTTTCTCTTTCAAATTTTATCCGTTCTCTCAAAGATTCATGATTCTACCTTGTTGCCATACTCTCATAATTGTTTTCGATTGTGAGAATTCTTTTCACCCATCCGGAGCAATTCAGGAGTCTGTTCAGTTTGATTCTCCGGAGCCCATCATCTGAGAATTATTCATTCCAGCTTTCAGCTCTCGTTCTCGAAATCTTACCGGTCCATCATTCAAGTATTCTCTAATCAGCTTGGGATCTCTTTGTTCACTTGCATCTAAATTCTCTCAAGTATCTTCGTTCATTTTATAATTCCTCCTGGTGTTTCTCTATCTTTTCTTTGTTTGTTTTCAATTCTTACGGTGGTTCATTCAAGATTTATTTTCCTTCGTTATCATATCAATTCATTCACTGTTTCCAAATCCTACCGGTGGTCCATTGAGTTACGTTATATCTCTCTTAATCCTTTCTACGAGAATAAGCAGTATCCCAAATCTGTTACTTGTCATCAATTTAAATTGGTGAAGGATACACATAACATAATTCTTACTCTTGTTTCATCCAAGCGATTAATTCCTTATTCCGGAGGTTCATCAAAATTCTTGATTTCATTTGTTCACCTTTCTTTTCCGGAGTTACAGGTTTTCCGCATTATCTCATCACGAAGCTCCATCTAAAGCATCGCAAGGCTTCACCTTGTGTTTTCAACTTCTTTTTCTTTCATTATTCTTTTCTGACCGGAGTTCTTCATGGAGGCTCTACATTATGGCTCATCAAAGATTTAATTCCTTCTCGAAGTGTTCATCGAGATTCTTTTCAAATGAGCTCAAGTGTTCTTCATCTTGCATTCCAAAGTGCATTCGTTCTACCTTATCTTTTGTGGTGGTGTTATGTCATTTTGACAGCTCCCTTCTTGTTTCATGATTCACAAGTCGGCCGAAATGACATATGTTAAACCCATCATTTTTAATTTGTTCATGAGATCCTTGCAACCCATCAATCTCTTCATTGGAGTTATCTTGGGTTATATTTCACCTAAAGCTTTCCCTAAGGATTGTTGCTATTTATTATGCTTATAAATGACCCATGTTCGTCATTTACCCTCCCGGTGAAATAAGTTTATCTTCTCCTTGTTCATATCAATCCAATCTATCGTTTTCGTTAGTGGCAGAATTTCACCTCAGTTTTGAGATGTTTTCCATAAGCCCACATCAAGCTTACTCTTTTCGTTGTTGGTTTTCCAACAACTCCATTCGACCCTTCTCCTAAGGATGCTTTTTCAAGCTCTTTTGTGGCAGAAGTCGGCATTTTCTTTGCCATTCTTTTATTTCAATGATCTATCTTCTATTCTTTCTTCCGGAGTCATCGTGATGTTGCTCTCTTCACTCATCATCTTGAATTGTGAGGATCGTGTTCTTTTCGTGCTTATCAATTTAACCGGAGTGTTGTGCCCTCTGCTCAAGTTCTTTTCATCTTATCAAGTTTCGTATCACTTTTCACCCGGGGTGCTGCCCGAATTTGTTCTTCCTTGTTCCTTTTTCCTAACGGAGTGTTTTCAACTTCGATCATCTCCGTTGTATTCTTTGTTTCAAGTTGCTCAACCTTTCAAGGTTCTTAGGTTTCACTCGTTTGTCAAAGAAGCAACTTTGTTTTACCATTCATCTTCCCGTTTCCCTCCAGTGCCATCCTAGATCTCGGGACGAGATCCTCTCGTAGTGGTGGAGTGCTGTAACGCCCCGGATACAACTTTCCATATTTGTAACTCCGACTCTTGCCTTTTTCCGGAGATGCGACATGAGATTTCCTTCGTGGTTGGGTTTTTATCTTCGTTTTGCATTTTGTTCATGTCATGCATTTCATATCATGTCATCATGTGCATCTCATTTGCATACGTGTTCGTCTCATGCATCCAAGCATTTTCCCTGTTGTCCGTTTTGCAATCCGACACTCCTACTTGCACCATCGCACACCTCTTGTCTCTTTTCGTGAGAGGGTGTCGAACGTTCTCAGGATGGACCGAGATTTTCCAAGTGGCCTTGGTACACCACTGGTAGACCGCCTATCAAATTTCTTGCCATTTGGAGTCTGTTTGATACTCCAACGGTTAACCGGGCAACCGCAAAAGCCTCTTGTGTTGCAGCCCAACACCCCTCCAAAGCAGCCCAATAACCCATCCAAACCACTTCCATGTCCTTCGCCGTTGGATCACGATCGTGTGGGCGAAAACTACACCTCATTTGGACACTCCCACCTCCATCTACCTATATAAAGGTCTTCCCCGTCCAAAATTCGCGGCCAAACCCTAACTTCTACCTCCCTCCGTGCTGCCGGACATGTCCGCCCGTTGGCGGACGCGTCCACCGCCGCCGCCACATCGCTCCAGCCAATCCGAAGGCGCCACGTCGCCTCTGCCGCCGCTCCTGGCCAACCAGGCGCAGCCACCTCACCCCGCCGGCTACACTCCACCGCGCCAGGCCCTGCAGGCCCAGATCCGGCCCGCCTGGACCGGCCGCCACCGCCGCGAGCCCGCAGGCGCCCCGCGCCCCCCCTCCCCGATTCGGCTCGACCCCGCCGACCTTCGCCGCCGGCGCCCTGCTCCGGCAGCCGCTGTGCTTCGCCCGGCCGTCGCCTGAGCCGTGCCGCCTCTTCACCGCCGCCCACCGCCATCGCTGCGCCGCCGCACGTCGCCGGCCCGCCGCCCGCTCTCCATTGCCGCCTCGCGCACCGCCACACATCGTCGGCCCCGCCGCCTGCGCACCACTGCACGCCTTCGCCGCCCGCTTCGTCGGCGCCACGGCAGCTCCTCGCCACCGGCGAGCAGCTCCGCCCGGCCCCTCGCCGGAGCACCGCCGGCGAGCAGCTCCGCCCGACCCCTCGTTGGAGCGCCACCGCCCATTGCACGGGATCTGTGCTGCCCTCGACCTCCTCCACTGGATCCCGCGTCCCTGCACATCCCTGTCGTCGCCGGAGCTCGCTAGAGTTCCTCTCCGGTCGAATCCGGAGAAGGTGGATCAGATCCACCCGTCCATCCAAACAAACGCGCAAGTCCCGTCCCGTTTCCCTCCGTCCCAGATATCCTCGTCCTGCGTGGACTTTCATGAGGTTGAATTTCCACGAAGTCCTTTCTCTGTGTTATTTTTATGCCTCCTTCACCGCATCATATCACCATGGCCGTAGCTCCGTTTCATGCATATGATATATCAAAATGTTCATTGTGAGATGCTATTCATTTCATCCCAGTGTGGCATGCTTGTTTGAGTTCATCTTGTTGCCCTAATCATTGATGCAAGAGTGCTATAAAATGTTTACTCCTGTTACTTATTAGATTATGATGATTTGTCATTTTTTGTCACAATTGATGTGTGCATCATATGGGCATGAGCTCTACATGTGTTTTGAACTATGCCATGCCATCTTTACAGGGGTGCTTTCCATGTATTTTTTTGATATTTGTGGTGACTAGCACAAGCATGCAAAGTAGCCTTCGTGATATTGCTGTTTTCAGGGACTTAGGATTTTTCTAAGTCCTTGTTCTGCTGTTATTTTTATGCCATGTAAACTTGATGCTACAGTGAGATCCGTGCTTGTTTTGAGTTGCTTCAGTAAGGATGTTTTGGACATATGGTTATGCTCTATCCATCCATGCCCCTGTTTGCAATTATGGAGTGCCGTTGCATGTCTTAATCTTTATCTACTTTTGCTATAAAATGTTCTTGGTAGATTGTTTACATGTTAATCAATTTTGCTAGGGTTGTTGTTGGTGATCCATGCACGCTATGAACTTGCTCTTGCCATGGTTAGCTTCATGAGCATGTCTTATTGCTGTTAGTATGCTTGCTTTGTCATGTAATGCCTTGTGGTGAGTGCTCTGAGCTCGCAAAGATGCCTTCATAATGTTGTTTATGCCATGCTCAGTTTTCTGCAGTTTGAAACTGTTAATAAAACTTGCTATGTTTACATGGGTGCCACCATATCTTCTGTGCCTTTTTGGCTCATGATCAGTAAGAGACTTTTTATCTATGCATTTAGTAGATCCATGCCATGCCTTGTTTTGCTATGATATGTTCCCATAGTATGTTGTTTGCTTGCTCTAAACATGGCTTCCTGATGGTATTTCTGGCATGTTAGTATTTTCACCAAGTCTGTGAAGCTGATATCTTTTGCACTTTTTCCATGCTTGTTTGAACCTGCTCTTTTGTGATTTAGCCATAGCTCAGTGTTCATGTTTTGTCAAGCATCTTGAGTACATCACTTCCATATGCCTTGTTGACATGTTGGGGTGCAGTAGCTTAGTTTCTTGTTGCATTCTAGATGGCATCGTGCTATTAATCGCAGAATGGTGCCATTCTTGTTTTGCTTGCCATTTGCAAACCGTGCGTTCGGTTCCAACGATCTTTATATCCATTTCGACCGAAATCATCTCATCTTTCCAAAGGAACACTTGGTTTGCCAAGTTGATGCCTTGGTCATTCTTTCCCTTCCGAAGCACGCATATGCATTGCATATCATGGCATGCATATCATGCCATGTTTTGCATCATGTTGCTTGTGCATTGCACCGTGATTGATGGTTGTTCCTTTGCTTGTGTTCTTGCTTTGGGTAGAGCTGGGAGACGAGTACGTGATGAGGAACCTGTTGAGTACGCTTACGAGGATCAAGCTTTCGTCGGCTCTGAGAACTTTGCAGGCAAGATGACCATACCCTCGAAATCACTTCTATCTTTGCTTGCTAGTTGTTCGCTCTATTGCTATGTCGTGCTACCTACCACTTGCTATATCATTCCGCCCATATTGCCATGTCAAGCCTCTAACCCACCTTCCTAGCAAACCGTTGTTTGGCTATGTTACCGCTTTTGCTCAGCCCCTCTTATAGCGTTGTTAGTTGCAGGTGAAGTTGAAGTTTGTTCCATGTTTGGAACATGGATATGTTGGGATATCACCATATCTATTGTTTTATTAATGCATCTGTATACTTGGTAAAGGGTGGAAGGCTCGGCCTTATGCCTGGTGTTTTGTTCCACTCTTGTCGCCCTAGTTTCCATCATACCGGTGTTATGTTCCTTGATTTTGCATTCCTTATGAAGTTGGGTGTTATGGGAACCCCTTGATAGTTCGATTTGAATAAAACTCCTCCAGCAAGGCCCAACCTTGGTTTTTCATTTGCCTAACAACCTATACCTTTCCCTTGGGTTTTCGCGAGCCCGAGGATCATCTTTATTTTAACCCCCCCCCCCCCCGGGTTAGTGCTTTTCTAAGTGTTGGTCCGAACTGGGAGATGTCCGGCGCCCCCTGGGAAACCAGGGTCTGTGCCAACCCGACGTCTTGCCCATCTGGTGTGCCCTGAGAACGAGATATGTGCAGCTCCTATCGGGATTTGTCGGCACATTCGGGCGGTCTTGCTGGTCTTGTTTTACCATTGTTGAAATGTCTTGTAACCGGGATTCCGAGTCTGATCGGGTCTTCCTGGGAGAAGGAATATCCTTCGTTGACCGTGAGAGCTTGTGATGGGCTAAGTTGGGACACCCCTGCAGGGTTTTGAACTTTCGAAAGTCGTGCTCGCGATTATGGGCAGATGGGAATTTGTTAATATCCGGTTGTAGAGAACTTGACACTTGACTTAATTAAAATGCATCAACCCTGTGTGTAGTCGTGATGGTCTCTTTCCGGTGGAATCCGGGAAGTGAACACGGTTCTTGAGTTATGCTTGAACGTAAGTAGTTTCAGGATCACTTCTTGATCACTTCTAGTTCACGACCGTTGCGTTGCTTCTCTTCTCGCTCTTATTTGCATAAGTTAGCCACCATATATGCTTAGTGCTTGCTGCAGCTCCACCTCACTACCCTTTCCTACCCTTAAGCTTAAATAGTCTTGATCTCGCGGGTGTGATATTGCTGAATCCTCGTGGCTCACATATACTTCCAAACAGTTGCAGGCGCCGAAGATACCAGTGCAGGTGACACAATCGAGCTCAAGTGTGAGCCCGATTAAGATTGTGTTCTTGTGTTGTTTCGTTTCCAGTTGATCAGTAGTGGAGCCCAGTCCGGACGATCGGGGATCTAGCATTTGGGGTTGTCTTTCTTTATTTTTGTTCCGTAGTCGGACCTTTGTTTGTATCTTGTATGATGGATGGTTTATTTATGTATTGTGTGAAGTGACGATTGTAAGCCAACTCTTTATCCCTTTCTTATTCAGTACATGGGATGTGTAAAGATTACCCCTCTTGCGACATGCCTACCATGCGGCTATGCCTCTAAGTCGTGCCTTGACACGTGGGAGATATAGCCGCATTGTGGGTGTTACAGCTGCGCCCATGCCGGAGCCTGGGGCTCGACGGCAAGGAATAAAGGCTCATCTTCGGCTGTAAGGGTAGCTGCTCCTATGGCCAGGGCGTGAGGCCCTGCCGAGGGTTGCTGCCCTCCGGGAAGTTTGGGACTCCCGGCAACGTCCTTGCCGGCGGCTCCTAGGAGCTCAGCGGGAAAGTACCTGCTGGAGCCCGCCTTCCTTCGTTTGTTCTATCCTGCTGATGGTTCAACGGATGGGTGAGTTAGCTGAAGCACAAAGCTACCTGGTTCCATAGGCAACTTCAGGGCAGCACGCTTTGATAGGTCATCGGCAATGCCGTTCTCTGCTTGGGGAACATGCTCTGCTGGCAATCCGTCAAAGAGCTCTTCCAACTTCCTCACTTCATCCACGTAGGCCTCCATCAACGGGCTCTGGTAGTCCTTGTTTACTTGCTTGACGACGAGTTGTGAATCACCTCTGACAATGAGCTTTTTGATTCCAAGGTCTGACGTGATCCTGAGACCGGCCAACAACCCCTCGTACTCCGCTGTGTTGTTCTTTGATTTTTCCTGGGGAAAGTGCATCTGGATTACGTACTTGAGGTGCTCTTCGGTGGGTGCGATGAGCAACACGCCGGCACCAGCACCTTGGAGTGAGAAAGCTCCATCAAAGTACATAATCCACTCATTACTCGTCTCCTTGCCGGGAAGGGTGGTATCTTCAATCTCCTTGTCGGGCGTTGCGGTCCATTCTGCTATGAACTCTGCCAGGGCTCGGCTCTTGATTGTTGAAGTACTTCCAAACTTGAGGCCAAAGCTTGACAGCTCTAACGCCCACTCCACAATCCTCCGAGTCGCATCTGGGTTGTGCAACATTCGTTGCAACAGGAGGCGCATGACGACCGTGATTTCATGTGCTTGGAAATAGTGGCGCATCTTTCTCGAGGCCATGAGGAGGCTGAAAAGTAACTTCTACATACCAGAATATCTTGACCTAGCCCCCTGCAAGAGGAAACTAACAAAATAGACTGGGTGCTGCACCATCTTCTTCTTCTGTCCTACTTTCCTCATCTGCTCAGACTCCGCCTTGCCCGGATCAGGTCTGGCCGGGGGTTCTGTCTTACCGGGGATGGCCCCGGCCCTCCACCCAATGGCCCCGCTGCTACTGCTGCCTCTTCCTCAAGTTCCCTCTGCACCATTGACCAGTTGATTCGTTGCTACTAAGTATAGCAGCAACGGCTCTTGCGGCTTGGGCACGACTAGTATCGGCGTGGAGGAGAGATACCTCTTCAAATCTTGTTGTGCGGCCTCTGCCTCCGGAGTCCACTTTACTGGAACCGCCTTTTCAAAACTTTGAAAAAGGAGAGGGCGTGCTCAGCAGATTTGGAGATGAATCTACTCAAGGCGGCAACTCAGCCGGTGAGCCTACGGATGTCTTTGACCCGCTTCGGTGCCTCAATCTGCTCGATCGCCTTGATCTTGTCGGGATTTTCTTTGGTTCCGCACTGAGACACAAAGAACCCAAGAAGTTTGCCGGACGAGACACCGAACACGCACTTCTCTGGGTTGAGCTTGAGGTTGATCTTATGCAGATTTGCAAATGTTTCTTCTAGGTCTTGTACGAGCGTGGCCCTGTCCTTGGTTTTGACCACAATATCATCCATATATAGGCTTCCATATTTCTATGTAGTTGGGGCTCAAAACCAATTTGGACCTCTCGGGCAAACGTCGAACTGGCGCTCTTCAACCCGAAAGGCATTCGTACAAAACAGTACATACCACATGGGGTGATGAACGCGGTCTTCTCTTCATCTTCTTTCAACAGGAAGATCTGGTGGTATCCTGAATAGGCATCGAGGAATAACAGCAGGTCACACCCGGCAGTGGGGTCTACAATCTGGTCGATGCATGGCAAAGGGAAAGGATCCTTCGGACAGGCTTTATTGATATTTGTGTAATCAATACACAGCCTCCACTTCCCATTTGCCTTACGCACCACCACCGGATTGGCCAACCATGTGGGGTGGAGTACTCCTCTAACTAGGCCTGCCGCCTCCAACTTCCTGATCTCTTCTATGATAAACTCTTGTCGCTCCAAAGCTTGCTTCCTAACCTTTTGTTTGACGGGCCACGCATGAGGACAGACAGCAAGATGGTGCTCAATCACCTCCCTGGGAACGCCGGGGATGTCGGATGCTTGCCATACAAACACATCGACATTCGCCCACAGGAAGGCGACGAGTGCGTTTTCCTATTTACTGTCGAGTCGGACACCTTCTTGGTCTCTGGTGGTGCAGCTTTGGACTTCTTGCTCTTGCTGACGGAGCTCTCTGGCACGTACTCAATGGGAGCGCAGCACTCCGAAGAGGTGCGCTTGCCGGAGTGGGTGCAAGAGGTCTTGCCGGAAGGGTTCTTGCCGGCCTTCTTCTTCCCTGGAGCTTCAGCGGCAGGGGCAAGTGTTTTCACGACAGTTGCTGCAACTGCCTCTTGGTGAAGTTGATCAGCGCAGATGAGTGCATCTTTCTTGTCGGAAGGGACAGTGATGATGGTCAGCGGCCCTGGCATCTTTAACGTGTTGTAGGTGTAGTGGGACGTCGCCATGAACTTGGCCAACGCTGGGCGGCGAAGGATCCCATTGTATGGCAAGGGGATCTCGGTGACATCGAAGACGATCTTCTCCATCCTATAGTTCAGCTCGCCTCCAAACGTAACGGGCAACGTGATTTTACCTTTAGACTGGCTCCTTCCCTGGTTGACCCCTTGAAACGCGCCCATCTCTTCGAGGTCTCCACCAGAAATCTGCAGCTTCTTGATCACAGCGGGCGAGTTCAAATTCAGACCGGCCCCACCGTCAACCAGCACTTCCATCACCTTGAGGTTGCGTATCATTGGCGAGACCAACAATGGCAAAAATGATGGGCGTGCGGGGCCACTTCAGGGGCTTCTAGGCATCAAACGACAGCTCCGTCGCCGTGACCTCACGCGCCCACTGCTTCAGCTGGTGGTGTGAGGTGTGCAATGAGGCGCCACCGTCGACGCACATGTCCTTTGTAGCCCTCTGGAACTCGTGCTCGCCGGACTCGTCGTCCTTGTCGTGATCATCATCCTCCTCTTTCTTGTTGCGGCCCCGAGCGGGCCTCTCTTGTTGGTTATCTTTGCCGCGACGACCCCCTTGGCTGCCATGCTTCTTGCCGGATCCCTCAGCACCATCCTAACCTTTGTCCTTGTCTCACCTTCCATATTCAGCCTTCCACTTTTCAACAAGAAGCTCAACTTGTCGGCAGTTCTGGAGGTCATGGCCCTTGGTGTGGTGGATCTTGCAATACTGCTTGTCGGAGCCTCCTAGCTTGCCGGCAGTTGCCAGGGCCAGGCAGGCGGCGCACCCGGCAACCTCCTTGTCGGGGTCGTCAGCCTTGTCCTTTTTGGCGGCGCCGAGCTCGTCGGATCCCTCGATGGCAAGCACAGTCTTGCCCTTGCACTTCATGTTCCGGTGCCAACCCTTCTTCGTCGAAGCGGCGGTGTCTTCGTCTGTGGAGTCGGTTTCCATACCGGTGTCCTCGCCGGGGTACTTCCTCCCCTCTTCTGCTCAAGAACATCTATCGGCCAAACCATAAAGTTCGGCCACATCCTTGACCTTGTTCATCGCCAACTCCTCGCTCATCTTGCGGTTGTGCACATTCTGATGGAATGCGTTCATAGCTGCGGCGGGATGAACATCTGGGATGTTGTACTGCACTCGGCTGAACCTTTGTATATACTTGCGCATGTTTTCTCCTTCTTTCTAGGGGACGATGTGCAAATCGCTTGCTTGGCCATGAGCTTGGTGGCCTCTAGTGAAGGCGCCAACAAACTCATGACACAAATCCGACCAAGAAGAAATGGAATCCACTGGCAAGTGCATCAACCACGACATGACGTTGGGTTTGAGTGCCAACGGGAAGTAATTGGCAAGCACCTTGTCATCGCGAGCTCCAGTAGCCTGCATCGCGATGGTGTAGATGCTGAGGAACTCCGATGGGTGGGTCTTGCCGTTGTACTTCTCGCCAACATCGAGCTTGAATGTGCGGTGGGAGGGCCACTGGAACTGCCGCAGCTCTCGGGTAAAGGCAGGACAACCAACCTCATAAGGCAGGTCACCGCCCCCCCCCCCCGGTGCCGGGTGGTCCATAGTAGGCCCCACACGCCGATCTGATTGATGGCGCGTCTCTCGTCGTCATTTGTTGGTAGTTCGAGCGCCTTCCTAGGCTCATTCCCAAAGGACTTGACGTTGGTCGTGGCGGGTTTGCGGGTGGATGACGTGGTGGAAACGTTGTCACTAACGTCGGGTCGATGGGCCGGTGGCTGTTGTTGCGGTCATGGCGAGGGAGAGTGCACCATGGTCGCAGCATCTCTGGCCCCTCCACAGCCAGCGTGCACCGGCTCGTCAGGACGCCGGTGCAAGGGTCCCGCTGGGAGCGGCTCGTCTTTGTTGGCGAAGCTGACAAGGCTTCGGATGGTGGCTCTCCACTCGTCGAGCTTCTCCACGGCGGGGGGAGTCCAGGAGCAGCTGCACGCGCGCCAGTGCTTCTGCTGGGGTAGGCGGCAGCGAGATCTACATAAACCGTGATGCGCTCCGACTTCTAACCAGGTTAGAAGGGGCTCGGTCACGGTCTCCCGGTCGCACGCCGCCCGCACCGGCGTCTGAGCGTGCACGCCGGCCTAGTTCGTCCTACAAGTGGCGCATAGGACTCTTTCCGCGGCGGTGCCCAGGGGTTCCGGCATCGCGGTGATGCTCATCATGCGCGGCCTGGGAAGGGCGCGGCGTGAACGCTAGCTGGGGTGCCATAGAGGCTGCTGCGCCGCCCGTGGGCAGCATGGCCCCGCCCCCGGACCCAGCAGCGCGCGGCTCGTCGTATCGGATTTGGACGACACCGCTCGCCTGGCTTCGATCCCCATAATGCCGTGGACGCTCGCGGGCCACGTCCCTGGCTCCATCCCTGGGCACCCGGCCATCTGCCCGTGCTGGCGCGGACGGGCCGGCCCCGGACGAGCTGATCGCTGTGATCCCCTTTCTCTCGGGGGCCATGGTGATGATGAAGTCAGTGTACTAACCTTCAAACCAGATTTTCACAGTTGCGCCCCCCTATCTGGCGCGCTAGAGATGTCCGGGGAAACGACACCTTTGGGATCGTTGGGACCCCTTTTTGCTACAGTTGGCGGGCGTGGAGTTGTGCCAAGAGCGGGTCTAGAAGCCAGCACGAGGATCGTTTACCCAGGTTCGGGCCGCAAGGATGTGTAATACCCTAGTCCTGCTTTGGTGTATATTTGAGTGTTCTTGAGTTCTTGAACTAGCTACGATGCGTGCGTCGTCCAAAAGATCTGAATCCTCTCTCCATACGCCGCGGGCCTCCTTTTATAGTCAAAAGGGGCTGCCACAGTGGCACACAGGAGGTGGAAAGGTATACAGTGTACAAGCTTATCGCCTGTCATCATAGGACAAAGTGCATTAAATGCACTTCTTAGGTGTCCACTTGCTTTATCGGGGGTGGTAACGAGGCCCGTCCTGTCCGTCGTCGCTCCGCCTTACTTCGACACGTGTCCATGCAAATGAGGCATGTAGCACCATGTAGGCTGGCAGGCTGCTAAGTTGGCGTGGTGGTAGGGTCTTCACGAAGATCTGCATGCCGCCACGCTGGTGTTTGGCTAGTTGGATTAGTATCCACGTACTGCCACGTGGGTACTTGCTTTGGTTGGTGGGTTGGCCGCTAAGCTGGGGCAGCAATGGGGCGGCAAGGTCTTGCCGCGGTCCCGCGTATATTCTCGGCAAGGGTCTTGCCAGGGTCTTGTGAGCGCCCCCAGCAAGAGTCTTGTCGGGGCCTTGCGAGTGTCTTCGGCAAGGGGCCTTGCCGGGGCCTCGTGGGCATCCTCGGCAAGGAGTCTTGAGATTGTCTTGTCCTCTAGTCCTCATTTAGGATTTGTAGGCTCTCTGTGTTCACAAATATTTTCGTGCCACCATGGAGGTGCCTCCCGAGCCTCGGTTCCAAAGTGGTCGATGGTGTTGGAACCCTTGGGCCCAAGGGTGGCGGCTCTGCTGGTGTCGGGCAAGTTGCCCCGGCAAGGCTCTTGCCGGGGATGCGGAGGCCGCCCCGGCAAGGGCCTTGCCGGGGAAGACCACCTCGCCCTTCTACTCTTCGTGTTTCTGGCTTGGCATTGTTCGTCGCACTTCTGCTTCCTTCCTCTGCGCTGCTAAGCATGGTCGCAGGCGTGGCTCCAACTGCCCGCGCGCAAGTAAAGGGGTACAAAATAGGACCCCTCCTTTTGTGCACCGACAGCTTGGGGATGCTAATACGTCTCCAACGTATCTATAATTTTTTATTGTTCCATGCTGTTATATTATCAATCTTGGATGTTTTATAATCATTTTATAGTCATTTTATATCGTTTTTTGGTACTAACCTATTGACATAGTGCCAAGTGCCAGTTGATGTTTTTGCATGTTTTTTACATCACAGAAAATCAATACCAAACGGGGTGCAAATGCCGTGAAACTTTACAAAGATTTTCTATGGACCAGAAGACACCTAATGGGACAAGGCTGTGCCTGGGGGGTGCTTCGAGGAGAGCACAACCCACCAGGGCACGCTAGGAGGCCCAGGCGCACCCTGGTGGATTGTGCCCACCTCGGGTGCCCCCGGACTACCTCTTTGCTCTATAAATACCCCAATATTCCAGAAACCCTAGGGTAGTCGACGAAAATCAATTCCAGCCCCCGTAGAGTCCAGAACCACCATTTCCAATCTAGACACCATCACGGATGGGGTTCACCACCTCCATTGGTGCCTCTCCGATGATGCGTGAGTAGTTCTTTGTAGACCTTCGATTCTGTAGTTAGTAGCTAGATGGCTTCCTCTCTCTCGTTTGATTCTCAATACAATGGTCTCATGGAGATCCATATGATGTAACTCTTCTGTTGTGTATTTGTTGGGATCCGATGAACTTTGAGCTTATGATTAGATCTATCTTTTTATATCCATGAAAGTATTTGAGTTTCTTTGATCTCTTTTATGCATGATTGTTTATAGCTTCGTATTTCTTCTCTGATATTTGGGTTTTGTTTGGCCAACTTGATCTATTTATCTTGCAATGGGAAGAGGTGCTTTTGTAGTGGGTTCGATCTTACGGTGCTTGATCCCAGTGACAGAACGGGAACCGACACATATGTATCGTTGCTACTAAGGATAAAATGATGGGGTCTATCCCTACATAGATAGATATTGTCTACATCATGCCATTGTTCTTATTGCATTACTCCATTTATCCATGAACTTAATACACTAGATGCATGCTGGATAGCGGTCGATGTGTGGAGTAATAGTAGTAGATGCAGGCAGGAGTCGGTCTACTAATCTTGGACGTGATGCCTATATAATGATCATTGTCTGGATATCGTCATGAGTATTTGAAGTTCTATCAATTTCCCAACAGTAAATTTTTTACCCACTGTTTGCTATTTTTCTCGAGAGAAGCCACTAGTGAAACCTACGGCCCCCGGGTCTCTTATCATATTATTTGCCTTCGCGGTCTATTTTATTTGCCTTTTATTTTCAGATCTACTAAACCAAAAATACAAAAATACCTTGTTGTAATTTATTTTATTTGGTGTTCGATCTAACAATATTTACAACTTTCTCCCATCAACGCACCAATTTCTGGCACTGTTACCCGAAAGGGATTGACAGCCCCTTTAACACGTCGGGTTGCGAGTATTCGTTATTGGTGTGCAGGGGCTATTCACGTTGTGTTGCTTGGTTCTCCTACTGGTTCGATAACCTTGGTTTCATATCTGAGGGAAATACCTACCGCCGCTATGCTGCATCATCCCTTCCTCTTTGGGGAAATACTGACATAGCTTCAAGCGACATCAGTACGGGGGTCACCGAGGGGCCCACAAGGTCGGGGGGCGCCCTACCCCCCCCCCCTCCCCGGGCGCGCCCTCCACCCTTGTGGCCGCCTAGTGGTGTTGGGGAACATAGTAATTTCAAAAAAATTCCTACGCACACGCAAGATCATGGTGATGCATAGCAACGAGAGGGGAAGAGTGTTGTCTACGTACACTCGTAGACTATAAGCGGAAGCGTTATGACAACGCGGTTGATGTAGTCGTACGTCTTCACGATCGACTGATACTAGTAACGAAAGTACGTCACCTCCGTGATCTGCACACGTTCGGCTCGGTGATGTCCCACGAACTCTCGATCTAGCTGAGTGTCGAGGGAGAGCTTCGTCGGCATGACGACGTGATGACAGTGATGATAATGTTACCGTCGCAGGGCTTCGCCTATGCACTACAATGATATGACCGAGGTGCATTATGGTGGAGGGGGGCACCGCACATGGATAAGGGATCAATGATCAACTTGTGTGTCTATGGGGTGCCCCCTGGCCACGTATATAAAGGATGGAGGGAGGGGGAGGCTGGCCCTCATAGGGCGCACCCAAAGTGTGGAGTCCTACTAGGACTCCCTAGTCCTAGTAGGATTCCACCTCCCACATGGAATGGGAAAAAGGGAAGGGAGAAGGAGAAGGAAGGAAGGGGCGCCCCCTTTCTCTAGTCCAATTTTGACCAGTCCATGGGGAAGGGGCACGGCCACCCTTGCGGTCTTTCTCTCCTTTCCCGTATGGCCCATTAAGGCCCAATACGAATTCCCGTAACTCCCTGGTACTCTGAAAAATACCCGAATCAATCAGAACCTTTCCGATGTCCGAACATAGCCTTCCAATATATCGATCTTTGAGTCTCGACCATTTTGAGACTCCTCGTCATGTCCCCGATCTCATCCGGGACTCCGAACAAACTTCGGTCATCAACTCACATAACTCATAATACAAATCATCACAGAATGTTAAGCGTGCGGACCCTACGGGTTCGAGAACTATGTAGACATGACTGAAACTCATCTTCGGTCAATAACCAATAGCGGAACCTAGATGCTCATATTGGTTCCTACATATTCTGTGAAGATCTTTATCGGTCAAACCGCATAACAACATACGTTGTTCCCTTTGTGATCGGTATGTTACTTGCCCGAGATTCGATCGTCAGTATACCTAGTTCAATCTCGTTACCGGCAAGTCTCTTTACTCGTTCCGTAATGCATCATCCCGCAACTAACTCATTAGTCACATTGCTTGCATGGCTTATAGTGATGTGCATTACCGAGAGGGCCCAGAGATACCTCTCCGATAATCGGAGTGACAAGTCCTAATCTTGATCTATGCCAACACAACAAACACCAAAGGAGACACCTGTAGAGCACCTTTATAATCACCCAGTTATGTTGTGACGTTTGGTAGCACACAAAGTGTTCATCCGGTATTCGGGAGTTGTATGATCTCATAGTCATAGGAACACGTATAAGTTATGGAGAAAGAAATAGCAACAAACTAAACGATCATCGTGCTAAGCTAACAGATGGTTCAAGTCAATCACATCATTCTCTAATGATGTTATCCCGTTAATCAAATGACAACTCATGTCTATGGTTAGGAAACATAACCATCATTGATTCAACGAGCTAGTCAAGTAGAGGCAAACTAGTGACACTCTGTTTGTCTATGTATTCACACATGAACTAAGTTTCTGGTTAATACAATTCTAGCATGAATAATAAACATTTATCATGATATAAGGAAATATAAATAACAACTTTATTATTGCCTCTAGGGCATATTTCCTTCAGTCTCCCACTTGCACTAGAGTCAATAATCTAGTTTATATCGTCATGTGATTTCACACCCATAGTTCACATCTTTATGTGATTAGTTCACATCTTCATGTGACTAATACCCAAAGGGTTTGCTAGGGTCAATAATCTAGTTCACATCGCTATGTGATTAATACCCAAAGAGCGATCATGTTTTGCTTGTGAGAGAAGTTTAGTCTACAGGTCTGCAACATTCAGATCCATATGTATTTCGCAAATTTCTATGTCTACAATACTCTCCACGGAGCGAATCTAGCTAATTGCTCCCACTTTCAATATGTATCAAGATCGAGACTTAGAGTCATCTAGATCGATGTAAAAAGCTTGCATCAATGTAACTCTTTACGACGAACTCTTTTATCACCTCCACAACCGAGAAATATTTCCTTCGTCCTCTAAGGATAATTTTGACCGATGTCCAGTGATCTACTCCTAGATCACTATTGTACTCTGGTACGTCTCCAACGTATCTATAATTTTTGATTGTTCCATGCTATTATATTATATGTTTTGGATGTTAATGGGCTTTATTTTACACTTTTATATTATTTTTGAGACTAACCTATTAACCCAAGGCCTAGTGCAAATTGTTCTTTTTGCCTATTTCAGTGTTTCGCATAAAAGGAATATCAAACAGAGTCCAAACCGAATGAAACCTTCGGGAGCGTGATTTTTGGAACAAACGTGATCCAGAGGACTTGGAGTGGACGTCAAGAAACTAACGAGGTGTCCATGAGGTAGGGGGCGCGCCTACCCCCCTGCCCGCGCCCTCCCCCTCGTGGGCCCCTCGTGGCTCAACTGACCTACTTCTTCCTCCTATATATGTTCACATACCCCGAAAACATCCAGGAGCACCACGAAACCCTATTTCCACCGCCGCAACATTCTGTACCCAAGAGATCCCATCTTGGGGCCTATTCCGGAGCTCCGTCGGAGGGGGGCATCGATCATGGAGGGCCTCTACATCAACTCCATGGCCCCTCGGATGATGTGTGAGTAGTTTACTTTAGACGTTCGGGTCCATAGCTATTAGCTAGATGGCTTATTCTCTCTCTTTGAATCTCAATACAAAGTTCTCCTCATCTTCTTGGAGATCTATTCGATGTAACTCTTTTTGCGATGTGTTTGTCGAGATCCAATGAATTGAGGGTTTATGATCAAGTCTATCTATGAACAATATTTGATTCTTCTCTGAAATCTTTTATGCATGATTAGTAATCTTTGCAAGTCTCCTCGAATTATCAGTTTGGTTTAGCCTACTAGATAGACCTTTCTTGCAATGGGAGAAGTGCTTAGCTTTGGGTTCAATCTTGCGGTGCTCGATCCCAGTGACAGAAAGGGAAATGACACATATTGTATTGTTTCCATCGAGGATAAAAAGATGGGGTTTATATCATATTTCTTGAGTTTATCCCTCTACATCATGTCATCTTACCTAATGCGTTACTCTGTTCTTATGAACTTAATAGTCTAGATGCATGCTGGATAGCGGTCGATGTGTGGAGTAATAGTAGTAGATGCAGGTAGGAGTCGGTCTACTTGTCGCGGACATGATGCCTATATACATGATCATGCCTAGATATTCTCATAATTATTCGCTTCTCTATCAATTGATCGACGGTAATTTGTTCACCCACCGTAATACTTATGCTATTTTGAGAGAAGCCACAAACCTATGGCCCCTGGGTCGATTTTCCATCATATAAGTTTCCAATCTATTTTACTTTGCAATCCTTACTTTCAATCTATATCATAAAAATACCAAAAATATTTATCTTATTATTATTATCTCTATTAGATCTCACTCTCGTAAGTGACCGTGAAGGGATTGACAACCCCTTTATCGCATTGGCTGCGAGGTTCTTATTTGTTTCTGTAGGTACGAGGGACTTGCGTGTGGCCTCCTACTGGATTAATACCCTGGTTCTCACAAACTCAGGGAAATACTTACGCTACTTTGCTGCATCACCCCTTCCTCTTCAAGGGAAAACCAACTCAGTGCTCAAGAGGTAGCAAGAAGGTTTTATGGTGCCGTTGACGGGGAGTATACGCACAAGTCAAGACATACCAAGTACCCATCACAAACTCTTATCCCTCGCATTATATTATTTGCCATTTGCCTCTCGTTTTCCTCTCCCCCACTTCACCCTTGTCGTTTTATTCGCCCTCTTTTCCATTCGCCTTCTTCCCGTATGTATCTTTGTTTGTGTTTCCATATGCCTTCTATTTGCTTGCATCTTTGTGTGCTAAAAATCTATTGATATGGATCCACCTAAAGTGTTCTACTTGGATCATCTTCGATCCTCATGCGCTCGTGCTGAAACCCCAACTAGCCTAGTTGGGGGGAAATCTTTAGATGAGCATGTGTAACGCCCGAGACCGATGTGCCAAGTGTCGTCCAGTTATTCGCTATTGTTGCGTTGTCATTGCTTGCGTGTCATGCATTGCATATCATGTCCTCATGTGCATTTCATTTGCATACATGTTCGTCTCATGCATCCGAGTATTTTCCCCGTTGTCCGTTTTGCATTCCGGCGCTTCGTTCTCCTCCGGTGGTCATTTCTACCTTTCTTTCGTGTGTGGGGATTAAACATTTCCGGATTGGACCGAGACTTGCCAAGTGGCCTTGGGTTACTACCGGTAGACTGCCTGTCAAGTTTTGTACCATTTGGACTTCGTTTGATACTCCAACGGTTAACCGAGGGACCGAAAAGACCTCGTGTGTGCTGCAGCCCAACACCCCTCCAATTTGACCCAAAACCCACCTAAAATTGTTCCATCATCTCGGTCGTTCGATCACGATCGTGTGGTCGTAAACCGCACCTCATTTGGACTCTCCTAGCTCCATCTACCTATATATATGTGATCCCCTTCCCAAAAATCACGGATGAAACCCTAACTTCGTCCTCCTCGCGTCACCGGACACTTTCCACCACCGGCCGGACATGTCTGCGCCGCCGCCACCTCACCCGGACCAATCCGGAGCTGCCACGTCGCCCCGCCGCCACTCCCCGCCAATCCGCGCACGCCACCTGTCAGCACCGCGTCCTCCTCTCTCCTCCGCCGCTGCGGGCCCGCGCGGCCCAGATCCGGCCCGCGGGGCCCGAATCGCCCGCGCCTCCGTCCGGCGAGGCCGCGCCATCCGCGCGAGGCAGCCGCCGCTCCATCCTCGCCTCGCCGCCCGCCATCTCGTCGCTGGCGCACTGGCCACCGCGCCGCATCGCCGCTGCTTCAGTCCCGCCGCCGACGCCTGAGGCGCCCGCGCCCTCAACTCCGGCGCCGCCGCCGCCCAACGCCCGGGGAGCTCCTCCCTCTCCCTCGACGCTCCGGCCGGCCAAGTCCCGACGTCTCCGACCACCTCGTTCTCCGATGAACAGTGCACTCCGGCGAGCTCCCGACCATCCTCGGTTTCCGTGCCAAACCGTAGATCTGTTTTCAGAGGGTATATTTTTCCTAAGTCCTCGAAATTCCCAGATCCACATGCCCATGTTCATCGCATCATAACTTTTCATCCGTAACTCCGATTTGAGCATATAGCATATCAAAATGTTCGTCTCAGAGAGTACATCATTTCATCTCATTGCATCATTTTCATTTGAGTTCATATTGATGCCCGAAATGCTGCTCGAAGAGTGCTATTTGAGATAATTGTCAGATCTGCTGCTCCATTTAGATATTTGTCATTTTTGCCATGATTATTGTGTGCATGTTATGCCCATGAGCTCTACATATGTTTTGTTAAGGGTTTTGCCATCTTTCCAGAGGTGCAACCCATGTATTTTTGTGATGTGTGTGGTGACTAGCACAAGCTTGCAAAGTAAGGCACTTGGTAATGCTGATTTCAGGGACTTAGCATTTCCACTAAGTCCTTGATCTATTCATTTCATGATGCCATATGTTAATGTTGTTTCCTAGAGATCCGTGCCTCTTTTGAGGATGATCAGTAAGGATGTTTTGTTAATATTGTAGTGCTCTATCCATCCATGTCCTTGTTTGCAATTATGGAGCACCCTAGCTTGAGTCAATCGAGCTCTACTTTTGCTATTCCGTGAATCTGGGCAGATTGTCTACTTGTTAGCGATTTTGCCGAGGATGTTGTAGTTGATTTGTGCTTGCTATGTTATTGTTCTTGCCATGTCTAGCTTGTATGTTGTGTATTCTTGATGGGTGTATGCTTATATTGTCATGACTTGCTTTACTCATGTAATTGTGTGAAGTGGCGATTGTAAGCCAACTATGTATCTCTTTCCCTTATGTATTACATGGGTTGTGTGAAGATTACCTCACTTGCGACATTGCTTTCAATGCGGTTATGCCTCTAAGTCGTGCTTCAACACGTGGGAGATATAGCCGCATCGAGGGCGTTACAAGTTGGTAATCAGAGGCTTCCCCGACCTTAGGAGCCCCATTGCTTGATCGTTTTAGCAGCCGAGTTGTGTCTAGAAAAAATGTTTTGAGTCATTTAGGAATTATATATCGGAGATTTTAGGAATTCTTTTTACTCCCCAGTCTCCTCATCGCTCTGGTAAGGCATCCTGCCGTAGAGTTTTGACTCTTCTCTTCTCAAATTTCACTAAAAAAAATTTAGGATCACGCGGGTATCTTGGAATCGTTCTGATGGTTTTATGACGAGAACATTGTCTTGGTGCCTCCTGTCAGGGGTTTTGTGGAAGTGTCCCGGGGAGTTGAGCTCTAAGGTGTTGTCGTCATAATTTTATCGTTGCAGTTCTGGAATACCTGAGTTTAGTACGCCGACATCGAAAATCTCTTTTATGCAGTTCGTTGGTGAGATAACCTCGACGCCACCCAGTACTGGGGCGGGAGTTCGGGAGTATTGCCATAACTTGTATAACGGATGCTTTTCGAAGGTTGAGGTAGATGATTTCCGAAGGTTTCTTGGTTATGTGTTGAAGGATGGATACAGCTGGATGTAGGAATTGCTAGTTTTGGGTGAGATATTATGCTTCCCCTGTATCCCCAACACCTGATTGCATAACTGGGAAAATTTCGGGAATTTATAAGTGGGAATTCAAGTAGATCTTAGGATATCCTTCCGACAGATGTATGATATGAAATTGGGGTTCGACGTCTAGTGGTCCGCCTATTCACGGTCGGTTTTACAGCGGTCTCGTTGTGTCTTAAAGAGTCCTTGGCTATGCCGACTCGGGGACGCTTCGTATGTCATGTGCACTGCCTTGTACATGATGGTGATGTACGATCGAGCCCGTGTAGGCCCCACCATGAAAACTTCGGACGAAATCTCTATCATATGTTTATTCCGGCTTATTCTGCAAACCAATCCTTTGTTTTGTTTGAGTTGTGGTATTCGAGTTGCTTCGAAGTCAAATGTTGATTCCATACCTTTCCGAACCGGTGTTCTCATACTCCTATGTGAATACCAATCCTTCTTGATAATTGAGATTGTCATGTCAATCCTTTTTAACCGGTGTGGTTCTCTTCAAGTGGATCTGATCATTGCAACATCCGCAAGATCAAGTATCAGTTCTTCTCAACGGTATTTGTTTCATCCGCCCCCAAATTGCCTTTGTTTTTCCCGCCCACCCACCCTTTTTCTTCAACGATTCAAATTTCTTATTCAAGTATCCTTTTATTGATGGGAAGTCTCTCCATCCTTTTTCCGTCAATATTTTTATCCGGTGATTCTCATGAAGATTTTAACAGAGTTTCTAGTGCACCATTATTCATTCTTTTTCTTCTCTGGTGGAACCAAGTCAAGCTTTGTGGATCATATCATTTTCCTCGTTTCAAATACCTTTTCTTACCGGTGCACCTCTTTATCATCCACCTCTCGCTATTCATTTGTTCCGAAGTGCTCAAGATATCTCGAAGATTCGTGTTTTCCACTCTGCATTTGTTGAAGATCTTTCGAGGTCCTATCGTGTTCAAGCCATTTAATTTAACCGGTGCAATCTCTCCTTCAAATCGTTAAATGGTGTATCTTTTGAGTGGGCCCTAACCCACAGGTCTTTTCCCAGGATCTTACCTGACTCTTCTTATTTTCCTGGCGTTATTCTAAAATTCTTTTTCCAAGTATGACGTAAGAATGAATTTTTCATCAGTCAAATGCTTTTCTCCAAGATCTTTCTAATTCTTTTCATCGTTGGCTCAACCTCTTTGTTTTGATTCTTCCGGAGTGCCTAAATAATTCATGGTGGTGTTTCTCATCGTCATTCTCAGATTTTGAAGACCGAAGAAGAGTTTTACCTCCATATCTTATCCGTTCTCTCAGAGATTCATGGTTCTAGTTCAAGGCCATCCTCTCATGATTGTTTTGATCGCGAAAATTATTTTTCCTTCCTCTGGAGCCCATCATTTCAGAAGATTTATTCATTCTCAGCCTTCGGCTATCATTCTCCAAATCTTACCGGTGCTTCGTTCAAGCGATCTTTAATCAGTTCGTGATCCCTTCGTTCTCAAGGATCTAAATTTTCTCAAGCTTCTTAGTTTAATTGCTAATCCTTCCCGGTGTTTCTTCATGTTTTAATTGTTCTTTTCAATTCTTACGGTGGTTTGCTCAAGAGTTCTCTTCCTTCTTCATCATATCAATTTATTAGTTGTTTCAACCCGACCGGTGGTTCATGGAAGACCTTTCAAAATTGACGCTATATCTATCTTAATCCTTTCTACGAGAATAAGTAGTATGCCAAATCCATTGATTGTCATCAATTTAATTGGTGAAGGATAAGCATAATGTAATTCTTATTCTTGTTTCATCCAAGTGATTGATTCTTTTTTCTGGAGTGGTTCATCATATCATATTCTAAGTTTGAGATGCCTTATCTTTTCTTTCCCGGAGTTCCAAGATCTAATTGTCACGGATATCCATCTAAAGCATTACAAGGTTTCACCTTGTGTTTTCAACTTCTCTCTCTTTTCGTTATCTTCTGTTTACCGGAGTTCTTCATGAAGGTTCTACATGATGGTTCATCAAGGATTTAATTTCTTCTCGAAGTGTTCATCAAGATTCTTTTCAGAGGAGCTCAAGCTTTCTTCATATTGTAATCCGGAGTGCATTTCTGTCTACCGTATCATTGGAGGTGGTATTATGTCATTCTTGATAATTTCAGTTCATGTTTTCATGATTCACATGTTGTCAAGATTGGAATATTTTAAATCCATCAATCTTGTCTTTGGAGCTATCTTGGGTTATATTTCACCTAAAGCCTTCTCTAAGGATTGTTGCTATTTATGGTGTTTATCAAAGATCCAAGTTCTTCATTTATCCTCCCGGTGAGATAGCTTCTCGTCTCCTTGTTCTTATCAATCCAATTCTTTTTTTTCCATGAGTGCCAGGTTGTCACCTCATATTTTGAGATGTATTCTATAAGACCATATCAAGATTATTCTTTTCGTTGTTGGTTTTCCAACAACTCCGTTCTAGCATTTGTTGTAAGCGTGCTCCCTCGAGATTTTGTTTCCCTTCGTTCATCCCATTCCATTCTTACTTTTGTTCTGGAGGCATTGTGATGTTTCTCTCTTCAACCCATCTTCTTGTTTTGTTAGGATCGTGTTCTTTTCTTGGTTTATTCATTTAACCGGAGTGTTGTGCCTTTTTGCTCAAGTTCTTTTCGCCTTATCAAGCCTTGCATATCCTTTCAACCGGAGTGCTGCCTGAATTTGTTCTTCCATGTTCCTCTTTTCTAACGGAGTGTTTTCAAGTTCTTTCACCTCCATTGTATTCTTTTCTCGAAATGACTTAACATTTTCAAGGTTCTTTGGTTTCACTCGTTTGTCAAAGAAGCAACTTAGTCTTACCTCTTCTCTGTCTATTCCGTTGTCCCTCCGGTGCCATTCTAGATCTCGGGACGAGATCCTTTCGTAGTGGTGGAGTGTTGTAACGCCCGAGACCGATGTGCCAGGTGTCGTCCAGTTATTCGCTATTGTTGCGTTGTCATTGCTTGCGTGTCATGCATTGCATATCATGTCCTCATGTGCATTTCATTTGCATACATGTTCGTCTCATGCATCCGAATATTTTCCCCGTTGTCCGTTTTGCATTCCGGCGCTTCATTCTCCTCCGGTGGTCATTTCTACCTTTGTTTCGTGTGTGGGGATTAAACATTTCCGGATTGGACCGAGACTTGCCAAGTGGCCTTGGGTTACTACAGGTAGACCGCCTGTCAAGTTTCGTACCATTTGGACTTCGTTTGATACTCCAACGGTTAACCGAGGGACCGAAAAGACCTCGTGTGTGTTGCAGCCCAACACCCCTCCAATTTGGCCCAAAACCCACCTAAAACTGTTCCATCATCTCGGTCGTTCGATCACGATCGCGTGGTCGAAAACCGCACCTCATTTGGACTCTCCTAGCTCCATCTACCTATATATATGTGATCCCCTTCCCAAAAATCGCGGATGAAACCCTAACTTCGTCCTCCTCGCGTCACCGGACACTTTCCACCACCGGCCGGACATGTCCGCGCCGCCGCCACCTCACCCGGACCAATCCGGAGCTGCCACGTCGCCTCGCCGCCGCTCCCCGCCAATCTGCGCGTGCCACCTATCAGCGTCGCGTCCTCCTCTCTCCTGCGCCGCTGCGGGCCCGCGCGGCCCAGATCCGGCCCGTGGGGCCCGAATCGCCCGCGCCTCCGTCCGGCGAGGCCGCGCCATTCGCGCGAGGCAGCCGCCGCTCCATCCTTGCCTCGCTGCCCACCGTCTCGTCGCCGGCGCACTGGCCACCGCGCTGCATCGCCGCTGCTTCGGTCCCGCCGCCGACGCCCGAGGCGCCCGCGCCCTCAAATCCGGCGCCGCCGCCGCCCAACGCCCGGGGAGCTCCTCCCTCTCCCTCGACGCTCCGGCCGGCCAAGTCCCGACGTCTTCGGCCACCTCGTTCTCCGGCGAACAATGCACTCCGGCGAGCTCCCGACCATCCTCGGTTTCCATGCCAAACCCTAGATCTGTTTTCAGAGGGTATATTTTTCCCAAGTCCTCGAAATTCCTAGATCCACATGCCCATGTTCATCGCATCGTAACTTTGCATCCGTAACTCTGATTTGAGCATATAGCGTATCAAAATGTTCGTCTCAGAGAGTACATCATTTCATCTCATTGCATCATTTTCATTTGAGTTCATCTTGATGCCCGAAATGCTGCTGGAAGAGTGCTATTTGAGATAATTGTCAGATCTGCTGCTCCATTTAGATATTTGTCATTTTTGCCATGATCAAGCTCTACATATGTTTTGTTAAGGGTTTTGCCATCTTTCCAGAGGTGCAACCCATGTATTTTTGTGATGTGTGTGGTGACTAGCACAAGCTTGCAAAGTAAGGCACTTGGTAATGCTGATTTCAGAGACTTAGCATTTCCACTAAGTCCTTGATCTGTTCATTTCATGATGCCATATGTTCATGTTGTTTCCTAGTGATCCGTGCCTCTTTTGAGGATGATCAGTAAATATGTTTTGTTAATATTGTAGTGCTCTATCCATCCATGTCCTTGTTTGCAATTATGGAGCACCCTAGCTTGAGTCAATCGAGCTCTACTTTTGCTATTCCGTGAATCTGGGCAGATTGTCTACTTGTTAGCGATTTTGACAAGGATATGTTGTAGTTGATCCGTGCTTGCTATGTTATTGTTCTTGCCATGTATAGCTTGTATGTTGTGTATTCTTGATGGGTGTATGCTTATATTGTCATGACTTGCTCTGTAGTGAGTGCATCGAGCTCGTTAACATGCCTACTTGATATCTGTTTTCAGCATGCTCCAATTTTCACTAAGTCTATGATCTGATTATGTTTTTGCCATGTTCACATGCTTGCAATTGTATTCTCTGATCCCTTTTAGCTCAAGGTCACTAAGGGACTTTTGTTAAGCTCTTTGAGTAGCTCCATGCCATGCTTTACTTTGCCATGTTCAGTACCTGTAGCATATAGTTTTCATGCTCCAAAGTGTGCTACCTGATCTGAAATTCCAGGCTTGTGTTAATTTCACTAAGTCTGAGATCTGTTTACCGTTTGCTCTTTTGCCATGCTTATTTGAACCGGTTAATGGATGAATTGGCCGTAGCTCAGTGCTAGTATTTTGTTAAGCTTCTTGAGTGGATCTCTGCCATGTATTTTGGTGCCATGTTTGAGTGCTGTAGCATGTTTAACTTGTTGCATTTAGATGGCTACTTGCTGTATATCGCAGACCGGTGCCATATTTGAATTGCTTGCCATTTCCAAACCGTAACTCCGTTTCCGGTGATCTTTATATCGTTTTCTAGCGATTTCATCTCATCCTTCCAGTGGCACACTTGGTTTTCCAAGTTGAGGCCAGGTTCATTCGTTCCTTGACAAATCATGCATATGCATCGGATACCGCATCCCGCATATCATACCATGTTCATGTGTGGTTTGTTTACTATGTTGTGTGTTTCTTTCCGGTGTGTGCTTCTTCGGGTTGGTTCCGGTAACGTCGCGTTGTGAGGACCCGTTCGTCTACATTCCGTTTGTCTTCTTCATGGACTCGTTCTTCTTCCTTGCGGGATTTCAGGCAAGATGATCATACCCTCGAAATCACTTCTATCTTTGCTTGCTTAGATGCTCGCTCTTTTGCTATGCCTATGCTGCGATACCTACCACTTGCTTATCATGCCTCCTATATTGTTAAACCAAGCCTCTAACCAACCTTGTCCTAGCAAACCATTGTTTGGCTATCTTACCGCTTTGCTCAGCCCCTCTTATAGCGTTGTTAGTTGCAGGTGAAGATTGAAGTATGTTCCTTGTTGGAACATGGAGATGTTGTTCCTTGTGGAACATGTTTACTTGTTGGGATATCACAATATATCTTATTTAATTAATGCATCTATATACTTGGTAAAGGGTGGAAGGCTCGGCCTTATGCCTGGTGTTTTGTTCCACTCTTGCCGCCCTAGTTTCCGTCATATCGGTGTTATGTTCCCGAATTTTGCGTTCCTTACGCGGTTGGGTAATAATGGGAACCCCTTGACAGTTCGCCTTGAGTAAAGCTCTTCCAGCAATGCCCAACATTGGTTTTACCATTCGCCACCTAGCCTCTTTTTCCCTTGGGTTTCGCGGACTCAAGGGTCATCTTTATTTTAACCCCCCCCCCCCCCGGGCCAGTGCTCCTTTGAGTGTTGGTCCGAACTGAGCTGCCTGCGGGGCCACCTCGGGGAAACTTGAGGGTTGGTTTTACTCATAGCTAGAACGAGATATGTGCAGCTCCTATCGGGATTTGTCGGCACATTCGGGCGGTGTTGCTGGTTTAGTTTTACCCTGTCGAAATGTCTTGTAGAACCGGGATACCGAGTCTGATCGAAATGTCTTGGGAGGAGGTCTATTCCTTCATTGACCGTGAGAGCTTGTGATGGGCTAAGTTGGGACACCCCTACAGGGATTTGAACTTTCAAAAGCTGTGCCCGCGGTTATGGGCAGATGGGAATTTGTTAACGTCCGGTTGTAGAAAACCTGAAGTTGATCTTAATTAAAATACATCAACCGCGTGTGTAACCGTGATGGTCTCTTTCCGGCGGAGTCCGGGAAGTGAACACGGTGTTGGAGTTATGCTTGACGTAGGTTGTTTTAGGATCACTTCTTGATCATACTTTTATCGACCGTGCTTTGCCTTCTCTTCTCGCTCTCATTTGTGTACGTTAGCCACCATATATGCTAGTCGCTTGCTGCAGCTCCACCTCATACCTTTACCTTACCCATAAGCTTAAATAGTCTTGATCACGAGGGTGCGAGATTGCTGAGTCCCCGTGACTCACAGATACTTCCAAAACCAGCTTGCAGGTATCGATGAGTCCGTGCCGACGACGTAACCAAGCTCAGGAGGAGCTCGATGAAGACCTTGTCCTTTATGTTGTTTCGTTCTAGTCGATCAGTAGTGGAGCCCAGTTGGGGTCGATCGGGGACCTTGTCGCATATGGGGTTCTTCTTTTATTTTGGTTCCGTAGTCGGACCTTGATTGTATTTGGGTGTTGTAATGCTTTACTCATGTAATTGTGTGAAGTGGCGATTGTAATCCAACTATGTATCTCTTTCCCTTATGTATTACATGGGTTGTGTGAAGATTACCTCACTTGCGACATTGCTTTCAATGCGGTTATGCCTCTAAGTTGTGCTTCGACACGTGGGAGATATAGCCGCATCAAGGGCGTTACAGCATGCTCATTTTGTGCGTCACCGTTTGTCTCAAAAAGGGAGACTCTTATGGGATCAAATAAACAGATTGATGTGTTATGCTTGGAATCTTTGTGAAATTTGAGATTTTACTTGTTGCTCTGAGAATCCTAAAAAACACCCCCCCTACCTTTGTGAGTTTAATGATAATGAAATCTTATGTTCTTATGCAAAGGGTGTTTATAGTTACTATGATATCGAACCAATTGAACAATTTTTTGCTTTTAAGGGTGCTTATGAAGTTGCTTCTTTGATTGAGACGTATGATATTACTCTCTACGAATCTGAAAATTTTGACATACTTAAATATTGCTATGAAAACTATGCTCATAATGTCTATGTCAAAGAATTTATTGAAAGAATGACTGATATGCATGAATCTATAGATAATTATGATTTCGATGATTTGATTGAAATATACATTGATGAACATGATGCTTGCTATTCTTGTGGCCATGATGCCAATATTTATGAAGATGAATTTGCTATAGTTCCTTATGTTAAACATGAGATCGTTGCTATTGCACCCATACTTGATAGTTCCTTCGATGAAAAGCATGATTGCAATGATGTTATTATAAATTCTCTTAATATCAATTGTGTTAATGATATGCAAAACATCAATCTTGGGGATGCTAGTTTTGCTATGACTACTATTTGTTACAATGATCATGATTGGGGTGATTCTTCTTATGATCTTGAAATTTTGTTTAAGCCCCGTGATGAATATGAGATTGATAATAGTGTTTGCAATATTATTGAAAGTGGGTTTGGAAGAGTGTCAACTTTAGATCCCACATATTTGGAGAATGTTCGATCTTATGAAATTTTTGATAAAAGTGGGTTTGGAGAGGTCATGACTTTAGTTAATGTTAATCCCACTATTTTGGAAGAGTGTCAACTTTGCAAACATGTGGATCGTGTTAAGAATATGTTTTGTGATAGCTATATTGTTGAATTTTCTTATGATCCTACATGTAATTATTATGAGAGAGGAAAATATGGTTGTAGAAATTTTCATGTTACTAAATTACCTCTCGTTATGTTGAGATTGCTATTGTTTCTTTCCGCTTCCTTGCATATGCTAGTTTTTGCTTGCCTTGATAATTTGTTTGCCTATAAGATGCCTATACATAGGAAGTATGTTAGACTTAGATGTGTTTGTCACGTGTTTTATGATGCTCTCTTTGTTCTTCAATTATTGTCTTTCACGTGAGCATCGTTGAAATCTCTTGCCTAGCTAGGGGCGTTAAACGATAGCGCTTGTTGGGAGGCAACCCAATTTTATTTTTGTTTCTTGATTTTTTATGTTTAGTAATAAATAATTCATAGACTCTGTTTAGATGTGGTTTTATGCTTTTAATTAGTGTTTGTGCCAAGTAGAACCTTTGGGAAGACTTGGGGAAAGTCTTTGTGATCTTGTTGTAAAAATCAGAAACTTTAGCGCTCACGAGATTTGTTCCCATTTTTTACTGGAGAGTGATGTTTAGTTAATTATTTTTGCAGATTATTAATAGATAAATTACTCACGTCCATCAGTTTATTTTAGAATTTTTGGGGTTCCATAAGTATTCGAAACCTACAGATTACTACAGACTGTTCTGTTTTTGACAGATTCTGTTTTTCGTGTGTTGTTTGCTTATTTTGATGAATCTATGGCTAGTAATAGAGTTTATGAACCATAGAAAATTTGGAATACAGTAGGTTTAAAACCAATATAAATAAAGGATGATTTCATTACAGTACCTTGAAGTGGTGGTTTGTTTTCTTTTACTAACGGAGCTCACAAGATTTTCTTTTAAGTTTTGTGTTGTGAAGTTTTCAAGTTTTGGGTAAAGATTTGATGGATTATGGAACAAGCAGTGGAAAGAGCCTAAGATTGGGGGTGCCCAAGGCACCCCAAGGTAAAATCCAAGGACAACCAAAAGCCTAAGCTTGGGGGTGCCCCGGAAGGCATCCCCTCTTTCGTCTTCGTCCATCGGTAACTTTACTTGGAGCTATATTTTTATTCGCAACATGATATGTATTTTTCTTGGAGCGTCTTGTATGATTTGAGACTTTGCTTTTTAGTTCACCACAATCATCCTTGCTGTACACACCTTTTGGGAGAGACACACATGAATTGTAATTTATTAGAATACTCTATGTGCTTCACTTATATCTTTTGAGTTGGATAATTTTACTCTAGTACTTCGCTTATATCTTTTAGAGCACGGCGGTGGTTCTATTTTATAGAAATAATTGATCTCTCATGCTTCACTTATATCATTTTGAGAGTCCTTTAGAACAGCATGGTAATTTACTTTGGTTATAAATTTTAAATGCTAAGAGAAGTTGGATGCTTGATAGTTGTTTTGAGATATAAAGGTGGTAATATTAGAGGTGTGATAGTTGAGTAATTGTGAAATTGATGAATACTTGTGTTAAAGTTGGCAAGTCCCGTAGCATGAATGTATGGTAAATTTTGTGTGAAAAATTTGAAGCATGGGGTGTTCTTTGATTGCTTTCCTTATGAGTGCCGGTCGGGGACGAGCGATGGTCTTTTCCTACCAATATATCCCCCTAGGAGCATGCGTGTAGTGCTTGGTTTTGATGACTTGTAGATTTTTGCAATAAGTATGTGAGTTATTTATGAATAATGTTGAGTCCATGGTTTATATGCACTCTCACCCTTCCATCATTGCTAGCCTCTTCGGTACCGTGCATTGCCCTTTGGTGCAAACTTCGGCGGTGCATCCAAACCCCGTGATATGATACGCTCTATCACACATAAGCCTCCTTATATCTTCCTCAAAACAGCCACCATACCTACCTATTATGGCATTTCCATAGCCATTTCGAGATATATTTCCATGCAACTTTCCACCGTTCCATTTATTATGACACGCATCATCATTGTCATATTGCTTTGCATGATCATGTAGTTGACATCGTATTTGTGGAAAAGCCACCATGCTTAATTTTTCATACATGTCACTCTTGATTCATCGCAATCCCGGTACACCGCCGGAGGCATTCACATAGAGTCATATTTCGTTCTAAGTATCAAGTTGTAATTTTTGAGTTGTAAGTAAATAAAAGTGTGATGATCATCATTACAGCATTGTCCCATGTGAGGAAAGGATGATGGAGACTATGATTCCCCCACAAGTCGGGATGAGACTCCGGACGAAAACAAAGAGGCCATAACAAAACAAAAGAAGGCCCAAACAAAAAAAGAGAAAAAGAGAGAACGGACAATGTTACTATCCTTTTTCCACACTTGTGCTTCAAAGTAGCACCATGATCTTCATGATAGAGAGTCTCTTATTTTGTCACTTTCATATAATAGTGGGAATTTTTTTCATTATAGAACTTGGCTTGTATATTCCAATGATGGGCTTCCTCAAATGCCCTAGGTCTTCATGAGCAAGCAAGTTGGATGCACACCCACTTAGTTTGTTTGATGAGCTTTCATATATTTATAGCTCTAGTGCATCCGTTGCATGGCAATCCCTAATCCTTGCATTGACATCAATCGATGGGCATCTCCATAGCCCATTGATTAGCAGCATCAATGTGAGACTTTCTCCCTTTTTGTCTTCTCACACAACCTCAATCATCATATTCTATTCCACCCATAGTGTTATGTCCATGGCTCGCGCTCATATATTGCATAAAAGTTGAAAGACTTTGAAAAGGCTAAGTATTAAACAATTTCTTGGCTTGTCATCGGGGTTGTGCATGATGAGAGCATTTTGTGTGACAAAAATGAAGCATGGCCAAACTATATGATTTTGTAGGGATAAGTTTTCTTTGGCTATGTTATTTTGATAAGACATAATTGCTTGATTAGCATAATTGGAGTATTACTATTTTTATGTCAACAATAAACTTTTATCTTGAATCTTTCGGATCTGAACATTCATGCCACAATAGAGAAAAATACACTGAAGAACATGCTAGAAAGCATTCCACATCAAAAATTCTGTTTTATCATTTATCTACTTGAGGACGAGCAGGAATTAAGCTTGGGGATGCTTGATACGTCTCCAACGTATCTATAATTTTTTATTGTTCCATGCTATTATATTATCTATTTTGGATGTTAATGGGCTTCATTTTACACTTTTATATTATTTTTGGGACTAACCTATTAACCCAAGGCCCAGTGCAAATTGCTACCCTTTTCCTATTTCAGTGTTTCGCAGAAAAGGAATATCAAACGGAGTCCAAGCGGAATGAAACCTTCGGGAGCATGATTTTTGGAACAAACGTGATCCAGAGGACTTGGAGTGGACGTCAAGAAATGAACGAGGTGTCCACGAGGCAGGGGGCGCGCCCTCCCCCCTCTTGGGCCCCTCATGGCTCAACCGACCTACTTCTTCCTCCTATATATGTTCACATACCCCGAAAACATCCAGGAGCACCCCGAAACCCTATTTCCACCGCCGCAACCTTCTGTACCCAAGAGATTCCATCTTGGGGCCTTTTCCGGAGCTCCGCCGGAGGGGGCATCGATCACGGAGGGACTCTACATCAACTCCATGGCCCCTCCGATGATGTGTGAGTAGTTTACTTAAGACCTTCAGGTCCATAGCTATTAGCTAGATGGCTTCTTCTCTCTCTTTGAATATCGATACAAAGTTCTCCTCGATCTTCTTGGAGATCTATTCGATGTAACTCTTTTTGCGGTGTGTTTGTCGAGATCCAATGAATTATGGGTTTATGATCAAGTCTATCTATGAGAAATATTTGATTCTTCTCTGAAATCTTTTATGCATGACTGGTTATCTTTGCAAGTCTCTTCAAATTATTAGTTTGGTTTGGCCTACTAGATTGATTTTCTTGCAATGGGAGAAGTGCTTAGTTTTGGCTTCAACCTTGTCGTGCTTGATCCCAGTGACAGAAAGGGAAATGACACGTATTGTATTGCTGCCATCGAGGATAAAAAGATGGGGTTTATATCATATTGCTTGATTTTATCCCTCTACATCATGTCATCTTACCTAATGCGTTACTCTATTCTTATGAACTTAATACTCTAGATGCATGCTGGATAGCGGCCGATGTGTGGAGTAATAGTAGTAGATGCAGGCAGGAGTCGATCTACTTGTCGCAGACGTGATGCCTATATACATGATCATGCCTAGATATTCTCATAATTATTTGCTTTTCTATCAATTGCTCGACAGTAATTTGTTCACCCACCGTAATACTTATGCTATCTTGAGAGAAGCCACTAGTGAAACCTATGGCCCTCGGGTCTATTTTCCATCATATAAGTTTCCAATCTATTTTACTTTGCAATCTTTACGTTCAATCTATATCATAAAAATACCAAAAATATTTATCTTATTATTATCTCTATCAGATCTCACTCTCGTAAGTGACCGTGAAGGGATTGACAACCCCTTGATTGCATTGGTTGCGAGGTTCTTATTTGTTTGTGTAGGTACGAGGGACTTGCGTGTGGCCTCCTACTGGATTGATACCTTGGTTCTCACAAACTGAGGGAAATACTTACGCTACTTTGCTGCATCACCCTTTCCTCTTCATGGGAAAACCAACGCAGTGCTCAAGAGGTAGCATACTTCCTTGCCAGAATCATGCTAAGGTATACAATAGGACTGGTACACAGCATAGCATACTTTATAGAACCTATGATTGAGGCATAGGGAATGACTTTCCATTCTCTTTCTATTTTATGCTGTGGTCAGGTTTTGAGTCTTTACTCAACTTCACACCTTGCAACACAGGCAAGAACTCCTTCTTTGACTGTTCCATTTTTAACTACTTCAAAATCATGTCAAGGTATGTTCTCATTGAAAAATCTTATCAAGCGTCTTGATCTATCTCTATAGATCTTGATGCTCAATGTGTAAGTAGCTTCACCGAGGTCTTTTCTTTGAAAAACACCTTTCAAACACTCTTTTATGCTTTCTAGAAAATTATACATTATTTCCGATCAACAATATGTAATTCACATATACTTATCAGAAATGATGTAGTGCTCCCACTTACTTTCTTGTCAATACAGGCTTCACCGCAAGTCTGTATAAAACCATATGCTTTGATCACTCTATCAAAGCACATATTCCAACTCCGAGATGCTTGCACCAGTCCATAGATGGATCCTGGAGCTTGCTCACTTTGTTAGCACCTTTAGGATCGACAAAACCTTCCGATTGCATCATATACAACTCTTCTTTAAGAAATCCATTAAGGAATGCACCTTTGACATCCATTTGCCAGATTTCATAAAATGCGATAGCTGCTAACATGATTCAGACAGTCTTTTAAGCATCAGTGCGAGTGAGAAAATCTCATCATAGTCAACACCTTAAACTTGTCGAAAACCTTTTTGCGACAATTTGAGATTTGTAGATAGTAACACTACTATCAGCGTTCGTCTTCCTCTTGAAGATCCATCTATTCTCAATGGCTCGCCAATCATTGGGCAAGTCAATCAAAGTCCATACTTTGTTCTTTATACATGGATCCCATCTCAGATTTCATGGCCTTAAGTCATTTCGCGGAATCTGGGCTCATCATCGCGTCCTCATAGTTTGTAGGTTCGTCAAGGTCTAGTAACATGACTTCCAGAAAGGATTACTGTACCACTCTGGTGCGGACCATACACTGGTTATCCTACGAGGTTCGGTAGTAACTTGATCTGAAGATTCATGATCATCATCATGAGCTTCCTCACTAATTGGCGTAGAAATCACCAGAACTGATTTTTGTGATGAACTACTTCCCAATTCGGGAGAAGGTACAATTACCTCATCAAGTTCTACATTCCTCCCACTCACTTCTTTCGAGAGAAACTTCTTCTCTAGAAAGGATCCACTCTTAGCAACAAAGATCTTGCCTTTCGGATCTGTGATAGAAGGTGTACCCAATAGTTTCTTTTGGGTATCCTATGAAGACGCACTTTTCCGATTTGGGTTTGAGCTTATCAGGCTGAAACTTTTTCACATAAGCATCACAACCCCAAACTTTAGGAAACGACAGCTTAGGTTTCTAGCCAAACCATAGTTTATACGGTGTCTTCTCAGCGGATTAGATGGTGCCTATTTAACGTGAATGTAGCTGTCTCTAATGCATAACCCCAAAACAATAGTGATAAATCGGTAAGAGACATCATAGATTGCACTATATCCAATAAAGTATGGTTATGACATTCGGACACACCATTATGCTGTGTTGTTCCAGGTGGCATAAATTTGTGAAACTATTCCACATTGTTTTAGTTGAAGACCAGACTCATAACTCAAATATTCGTCTCCATGATCAGATCGTAGAAACTTTATTTTATGTTTATGATGATTTTCCACTTCACTCTATAATTCTTCAAACTTTTCAAATGTTTCAGACTTATGTTTCATCAACTAGATATACCCATATCTACTCAAATCATCTGTGAAGGTCAGAAAATAATGATACCTGCCGCGAGCCTCAACACTCATCGGACCGCATACATTAGTATGTATTATTTCCAATAAGTCAGTTGCTCACTCCATTGATCTGGAGAACAGAGTCTTAGTCATCTTGCCCATGAGGCATGGTTCGCAAGCATCAAGTGATTCATAATCAAGTGATTCCATAAGCCCATCATCATGGAGTTTCTTCATGCGCTTTACACCAATATGACCTAAACAGCAGTGCCATAAATAAATAAGTTGCACTATCATTATTAACTTTGCATCTTTGGACTTCAATATTATGTATATGTGTATCACTACGGTCGAGATTCAATAAACCATATATATTGAGTGTATGACCATAGCAAGTTTTATTCATGTAAATAGAACAACAATTATTCTTTGACTTAAATGAATAACCGTATTGCAATAAACATGATCCAATCATATTCATGCTCAATGCAAACACCAAATAACATTTATTTTAGGTTTAACACTAATCCCGAAGGTAAAGGGAGTGTGCGATGATGATCTTATCAACCTTGGAATCACTTCCAACACATATCACATTGCCCTTAACTAGTCTCTATTTATTTTGCAACTCCCGTTTCGAGTTACTACTCTTAGAAACTGAACCAGTATCAAATACCGAGGGGTTTCTATAAACACTAGTAAAGTGCACATCAATAACATGTATATCCAATATACCTTTGTTCGGTATGCCATCCTTCTTATCCGCTAAGTATCTAGGGAAGTTCCACTTCCAGTGACCATTTCTTTTGAAGTAGAAGCACTCAGTTTCAGGCTTGGGTCTAGCTTTGGGCTTCTTCATGGGAGTGGCAACTTGCTTGCCATTCTTCTTGAAGTTCCCTTTCTTTCCCTTGCCCTTTTACTTGAAACTAGTGGTCTTGTCAACCATCAACACTTGATGCTTTTCTTGATTTCTACCTTCGCTGATTTCAGCATCATGAAGAGCTTGGGAATTACTTTCGTCATCCCTTGCATATTATAGTTCATCACAAAGTTCCAGTAACTTGGTGATAGTGACTAGAGAACTCTGTCAATCACTATTTTATCTGGAAGATTAACCCCCACTTGATTCAAGCAATTGTAGTACTCAGACAATCTGAGCACATGCTCATTGGTTGAGCTATTCTCCTCCATCTTGTAGGCAAAGTACTGTTAGAGGTCTCATACCTCTCGACATGGGCATGAGTCTGAAATACTAGTTGCAACTCTTGGAACATCTTATATGTTCCGTGGCATTGAAAACGTTTTTGAAGTCCCAGTTCTGAGCCGTAAAGCATGGTGCACTAAACTATCAAGTAGTCATCATACCGAGCTTTGCCAAACGGTCATAACGTCTGCATCTGCTCTTGCAATAGGTTCGTCACCTAGCGGTGCATCAAGGACATAATTCTTCTATGCAGCAATGAGGATAATCCTCAGATTATGGACCTAGTCCGCATCATTGCTACTATCATCTTTCAACATAGTTTTTCTCTAGGAACATATCAAAAATAAACGGGGAGCTACATCATGAGCTATTGATCTACAACATAGATATGCAAATACTATCAGGACTAAGTTCATGATAAATTTAAGTTCAATTAATCATATTACTTAAGAACTCCCACTTAGATAGACATCCCTCTAATCATCTAAGTGATCATGTGATCCATATAAACTAAACCATGTCCGATCATCATGTGAGATGGAGTAGTTTTCAATGGTGAACATCACTATGTTGATCATATCTACTATATGATTCACGCTCGACCTTTTGATCTCAGTGTTCCGAGGGCATATCTGCATATGCTAGGCTCGTCAAGTTTAACTCGAGTATTCTGTGTGTGTAAAACTGGCTTGCACCCGTTGTATGTGAACGTAGAGCTTATCACACCCAATCATCACGTGGTGTCTCAGCACGACGAACTATAGCAATGGTGCATACTCAGGGAGAACACTTATACCTTGAAATCTAGTGAGAGATCATCGTATAATGCTACCGCCGAACTAAGCAAAATAAGATGCATAAAGGATAAACATCACATGCAATCAAAACATGTGACATGATATGGCCATGATCATCTTGCGCCTTTGATCTCCATCTCCAAAGTATCGTCATGATCTCTATCATCATCGGCATGACACCATGATCTCCATCATCTTGATCTCTATCAACGTGTCATCACATGGTCGTCTCACCAACTATTTCTCTTGCAACTATTGCTATCGCATAGCGATAAAGTAAAGCAATTATTTGGCACTTGCATCTTATGCAATAAAGAGACAACCATAAGGCGTCTGCCAGTTGCCGATAACTTCAACAAAACATGATCATCTCATACAACAACTTATATCTCATCACTTCTTGACCATATCACATCACAACAAGCCCTGCAAAAACAAGTTAGACGTCCTCTACTTTGTTGTTGCAAGTTTTACCACTACAAAAAAAGACACATCCATGACATTTTGGGCCGAACGAAAAAAATTCTGTCATACTTATGACACTTCTATGACGATAATTGTGACAAAACCCGGTATCATCATAGATGTGGTGGGGTCCTACTTCTATGACAAAAAATCATGATAGAAAATGGGATTTTCGTCCTGGGCGGACCGGAGACGCAGCTGCATGACATTCTTTGGGCCGTCCATGACGGAAAAAATCATGGTCGAAGCGAGGGTGCGGAAAATATCGGGGAGTCCCCGGTTACGGTGGGTGGTCGGGGGCCGAGCGATGCGCGTTTCTCTCATACGCACGTGCATGTGTGCGAGGCGTTGGGCTCTAACTGAACCCGAGCGCTTGCACTATAGGCTACGCGTTACTGAACCCGAGCGATCGATCGATGGCTGTTAACTGAACCCGATCGAGCGATTCCTTCGCTACTGCTGCTAACTGAAGCCGATCAATGCTGCCTCTGGATGAACAGTGAGCGTTGCGGGGGGGTTTGGATGAACAGTTCCTGGTGGGGGTGGATGGATAGGACCCCGTGGTGTTGCCTCTGGATGAACAGTACCCCGATCGATCGAGCCGGTTGGGGCTGGATGAACAGGACCCCGTGGAGGGCTGGATGAATAGGACCACCCCGTGGAGGGCAGGATGAATAGTAGACGATGGAGGGCAGGATGAACAGTAGCCCGTGGAGGGGTGGTTGAATAGGAGCCCATGGAGAGGGCTGGTTGAACAGTAGCCAATGGAGTAGCACGCGGTGGAGGCTGGATGAACAGGAGCTCGTGGATGAACAGTCGCAGGTGGAGGTTGGAGGAGGTCGACGGTGGATGAACAGTAGCCCATGGAGGCTGGAGGGGGTCGACGGTGGAGATGAACAGTATCCCATGGAGTCCCGTTTTGCGGTACGCCACACCCCTCCCGATGAACAGGACCCCCGTTTCGACTATAGCGCTCCAACACAAGTCCGTTTCCTCCGTTTTGCGGTATGCCACACCCCTCCCGATCAACAGGACCCCCGTTTCGACCGTAGGAGGTCCGTTTCCTCCGTTTTGTGGTACGCCAGACCCCTCCCGATGAACAGGATCCCGTTTTGAACATGGCCGGTCGAACACAAGGCTGTTTCCTCCGTTCTATGGTACGCCAGGCCTCGTTTCCATCGGTTGTTCCGTCCAAGCCCTCCCGATGAACATGATGACACATTCCGTTCCGACCCAGCCGGTTGGCTCCCCATGAACATGACGACAACGTTGTTTCTCCGTTCCGACCCAGCCATGTACATGAGCCCTGGCCGTACGTACGCGCTGATACGTCTCCAACGTATCTATAATTTTAGATTGCTCCATGCTATATTATCTACTGTTTTGGACTATATTGGGCTTTATTTTCCACTTTTACATTATTTTAGGGACTAACCTATTAACTAGAGGCCCAGCCTAGAATTGCGGTTTTTTGCCTATTTCAGTGTTTCGGAGAAACAAAATATCAAACGGAGTCCAAAGGGAATAAAATCTTCAGGAACGTGATTTTCTCACCGAACGTGATCCAAGAGACTTGGACCCTACTGCAAGGGATCAAAGAGGAGGTCACAAGGGTGCGGGCGCCCCCCCCTAGGGCGAGCCCCCTGCCTCGTGGGCCCCTCGGTGCTCCACCGACGTACTCCTTCCTCCTATATATACCTACGTACCCCCAAACAATCAGAACAGGAGCCAAAAACCTAATTCCACCTCCGCAACTTTCTGTATCCACGAGATCCCATCTTGGGGCGTGTTCCGAAGCTCCGCCGGAAGAGGGCCGTCATCACGGAGGACTTCTACATCATCATAGCCCCTCCGATGAAGTGTGAGTAGTTTATCTCAGACCTTCGGGTCCATAGTTAGTAGCTAGATGGCTTCTTCTCTCTCTTTGAATCTCAATACAAAGTTCTCCCCCTCTCTTGTGGAGATCTGTTCGATGTAATCTTCTTTTTGCGGTGTGTTTGTTGAGATTGATGAATTGTGGGTTTATGATCAAGTCTATCTATGAATAATATTTGAATCTTCTCTGAATTCTTTTATGTATGATTGGTTATCTTTGCAAGTCTCTTCGAATTATCCGTTTGGTTTGGCCAACTAGATTGGTAGTTCTTGCCATGGGAGAAGTGCTTAGCTTTGGGTTCGATCTTGCGGTGTCCTTTCCCAGTGACAGAAGGGGCAGCAAGGCACGTATTGCATCGTTGCCATCGAGGATAACAAGATGGGGTTTATTCCATATTGCATGAATTTATCTCTCTACATCATGTCATCTTGCTTAAGGCGTTACTCTGTTTTTAACTTAATACTCTAGATGCATGCTAGATAGCGGTCGATGAGTGGAGTAATAGTAGTAGATGCAGAATCGTTTCGGTCTACTTGTCACGGACGTGATGCCTATATACATGATCATGGCTAGATATTCTCATAACTATGCTCAATTATGTCAATTGCTCAACAGTAATTTGTTCACCCACCGTACAATACTTATGCTCTTGAGAGAAGCCACTAGTGAAACATATGGCCCCCGGGTCTATTCTCATCATATCAATCTCCATCACTTTAATCTTGCTTTGCTTTTACTTTGCCTTTACTTTTTACTTTGCATCTTTATACCAAAAATACCAAAAATATTATATCTATCAGATCTCACTCTCGTAAGTGACCGTGAAGGGATTGACAACCCCTAATTGCATTGGTTGCGAGTAGCTATCGTTTTGTGTAGGTACGAGGGACTTGAGCGTGGCCTCCTACTGGATTGATACCTTGATTCTCAAAAACTGAGGGAAATACTTACGCTACTCTTCTGCATCATCCCTTCCTCTTCGGGGAAAACCAACGCAAGCTCAAGACGTAGCAAGAAGGATTTCTGGCGCCGTTGCCGGGGAGTCTACGCAAAAAGTCAATATACCAAGTACCCATCACAATCCTTATCTCTCGCATTACATTATTTTCCATTTTCCTGTCGTTTTCCTCTCCCCCACTTCACCCTTGCCGTTTTATTCGCCCTCTCTCTCTCTATCCTCCCTCTCTATTTGCCTCTTTTGTTTGCTCGTGTGCTAGTTTGCTTGCTTGTTGTTATGTCTGAAATTGGGGAAGTTATCGCCAATATGGGCGATAACAATATCATGGAATATTCTGATGCTCCTGCTAAAGAACCTACCATCTTTCATACAAAAAAATTCCGTGTTGGTAGTGGTAATATTATTGGAAAAGGAGTTATTCAAGATTTCTTTACTTGTGCCGGTGCTTTACCTTCTATGGGTAGTTCTATCCTTCACAGAACTAGTAGTCTTGCGGACGCTATTTCCATGCTTGTAGTTGAACTTGAAAGACAATTCATGCACATGCATCCTTCCATACAAAGGATTTTTCTGGAATTTTCTAATATCGAGCATTCTTCTGTTAAGCGTGCCGCTACTATCTTTTTGGCTCATGAGTTTAGATTCATAATAAGAGAAGACAAAGAAATCTTTGCGCATTATAGGGTGGACGCTTGCCATCCTCCCATAGAGGCTATCCTCTTTGATCAAGAAGAAATAATGTGTTTTCAATCTCTAGATTATGTTGCTTTCAATGAGAATCTTAGAAGAAGGGTTCCTACCAATGTTTTAGTTGATAAAATTTCTGAACTTAATGATGATTTGGCTATTCGAAATAATGAGCTAGGATATTCTCTTGAATATAGGCTTACAAAGTTCTGTCAAAAGAATGCTTATAATGATGAATTGGTTGTGCATTATGAAGGACCAAAGGAGGAACCTATACCTCCCAATGTTGATCTTGGGGACTTTTGTCCCGTTAAATTTAGTCCTTTTGATTACTTTTGCTTTCCTCAAAGAAAACTTTCTGCCGAACATAGAGAATATGAAATGAGTTTCACCAATCTATCTTATTACTATGGCAATACCTAGATCTATCCTCGCTTTTATGCCTAGCTAGGGGCGTTAAACGATAGCGCTTGTTGGGAGGCAACCCAATTTTATTTTTATTCCTTGCTTTTTGCTACTGTTAGTAATAAATAAATTATCTAGCCTCTGTTTTGGTTGTGTTTTTTGTGTTTAATTAGTGTTTGTGCCAAGTAGAACCGTTGGGAAGACATGGGGAAAGTCTTGTTGAACTTGCTGTAAAAAACAGAAACTGTAGCGCTCACGAGAACTGCTGTAATTTTTATTTGAAAAGTGCTATTTAGTTAATTCTTTTTGAAGATGATTAATAGATAAATTCCTCACGTCCAGCAATTTATTTTAGAATTTTTGGGGTTCCATATATTGCGCTAGCTACAGATTACTACAGACTGTTCTGTTTTTGACAGATTCTGTTTTTCGTGTGTTGTTTGCTTATTTTGATGAATCTATGGCTAGTAAAATAGTTTATAATCCATAGAGAAGTTGGAATACAGTAGGTTTAACACCAATATAAATAAAGAATGAGTTCATTACAGTACCTTGAAGTGGTCTTTTGTTTTCTTTCGCTAATGGAGCTCACGAGTTTTCTATTTTGAGTTTTGTGTTGTGAAGTTTTCAAGTTTTGGGTGAATTCTTGTGATGGATTATGGAACAAGGAGTGGAAAGAGCCTAAGCTTGGGGATGCCCATGGAACCCCCAAGATAATCCAAGGACACCAAAAAGTCAAAGCTTGGGGATGCCCCGAAAGTCATCCCCTCTTTCGTCCACTTCCATCGGTAATTTACTTGGAGCTATATTTTTATTCACCAACATGATATGTGTTTTGCTTGGAGCGTCTTGTATTATTTGTGTCTTTGTTTGTTAGTATGCTACAATCATCCTTGCTTTACACACCTTTTGAGAGAGCCATACATGAATTAAAATTTGATAGAATACTCTATATGCTTCACTTATATCTTTTGAGCTAAGTAGTTTTGCTCTATATGCTTCACTTATATCTTTTGAGCTAAGTAGTTTTGCTCTATGTGCTTCACTTTTATCTTTTGAGCGTTATAATTTTGCTCTATGTGCTTCACTTAGATATTGTAGAGCACGGTGGTGGATTTGTTTTAAACAAACTATTGATCTCTCATGATTCACTTAAATTATTTTGAGAGTCTCTTAATAGCATGGTAATTTGCTTAATAATAATATGCTTGGTATTCAAGATTTGTGAAACTTTCTTTTGAGTGTGTTGAATACTAAGAAAAGATTGAAGCATGATAATTGTTTTGAGATATGGAGGTGATAATATTAAAGTCATGCTAGTTGAGTAGTTGTGAATTTAAAGAATACTTGTGTTGAAGTTTGTGATTCCCGTAGCATGCACGTATGGTGAACCGTTATGTGATGAAGTCGGAGCGTGATTTATTTATTGATTGTCTTCCTTATGAGTGGTGGTCGGGGACGAGCGATGGTCTTTCCTACCAATCTATCCCCCTAGGAGCATGCGCGTAGTACTTTGCTTTGATAACTTCTAGATTTTTGCAATAAGTATATGAGTTCTTTATGACTAATATTGAGTCCATGGATCATACGCACTCTCACCCTTCCACCTTTGCTAGCCTCTCTAATACCGCGCACCTTTCGCCGGTATCATACACCTACCATATACCTTCCTCAAAACAGCCACCATACCTACCTATTATGGCATTTCCATAGCCATTCCGAGATATATTGCCATGCAACTTTCCACCATCTAGTTCATCATGACACATTCATCATTGTCATATTGCTTAGCATGATCATGTAGTTGACATAGTATTTGTGGCAAAGCCACCGTTCATAATTTCTCATACTTGTCACTATTGATTCATTGCATATCCTAGTACACCGCCGGAGGCATCCATATAGATTCATACTTTGTTTTAGTATCGAGTTGTAAATAAATAGAAGTGTGATGATTATCATTTAATAGAGCATTGTCCCAAATAAAAAAAAATAAAAAAGGGGCAAAGAATAAAAAAATAAGGCCCAAAAAAGGAAATAAATAAAAATGGGCAATGCTACTATCCTTTTTCCACACTTGTGCTTGAAAGTAGCACCATGATATAGCGAGTCTCATATATTGTGCTTCAAAGTAGCACCATGTTCTTCATATAGAGAGTCTCATATGTTGTCACTTTCATATACTAGTGGGAATTTTACATTATAGAACTTGGCTTGTATATTCCAATGATGGGCTTCCTCAAATTGCCCTAGGTCTTCGTGAGCAAGCAAGTTGGATGCACACCCACTAGTTTCTTTTGTTGAGCTTTCATACATTTATAGCTCTAGTGCATCCGTTGCATGGCAATCCCTACTCACTCACATTGATATCTATTGATGGGCATCTCCATAGCCCATTGATACGCCTAGTTGATGTGAGACTATGTTCACCTTTTTGTCTTCTCCACAACCACCATTCTATTCCACCTATAGTGCTATGTCCATGGCTCACGCTCATGTATTGCGTGAAGATTGAAAAAGTTAGAGTATGAAACAATTGCTTGGCTTGTCATCGGGGTTGTGCATGATTTAAATATTTTGTGTGGTGAAGATAGAGCATAGCCAGACTATATGATTTTGTAGGGATAACTTTCTTTGGCCATGTTATTTTGAGAAGACATAATTGCTTTGTTAGTATGCTTGAAATATTATTATTATTATGTCAATATAAACTTTTGTCTTGAATCTGTCTAATCTGAATATTCATACCACAATTAAGAAGATTTGCATTGAAATTATGCCAAGTAGCACTCCGCATCAAAAATTCTCTTTTTATCATTTACTTACTCGAGGACAAGCAGGAATTAAGCTTGGGGATGCCTGATACGTCTCCAACGTATCTATAATTTTTGATTGCTCCATGCTATATTATCTACTATTTTGGACTATATTGGGCTTTATTTTCCACTTTTATATTATTTTTGGGACTAACCTATTAACCGGAGGCCCAGCCCAGAATTGCTGTTTTTTGCCTATTTCAGTGTTTCGGAGAAACAGAATATCAAACGGAGTCCAAACGGAATAAAATCTTCGGGAACATGATTTTCTCACCGAACGTGATCCAGGAGACTTGGACCCTACTGCAAGGGATCAAAGAGGAGGTCACGAGGGTGGGGGGTGCCCCCCCCCTAGGGCGCACCCCCCTGCCTCATGGGCCCCTCGGTGCTCCACCGACGTACTCCTTCCTCCTATATATACCTACGTACCCCCAAACAATCAGAACAGGAGCCAAAAACCTAATTCCACCGCCACAACTTTCTGTATCCACAAGATCCCATCTTGGGGCCTCTTCCGGAGCTCCGCGGGAAGAGGGCCGTCATCACGGAGGGCTTCTACATCATCATAGCCCCTCCGATGAAGTGTGAGTAGTTTACCTCAGACCTTCGGGTCCATAGTTAGTATCTAGATGGCTTCTTCTCTCTCTCTTTGAATCTCAATACAAAGTTCTCCCCCTCTCTTGTGGAGATCTATTCGATGTAATCTTCTTTTTGCGGTGTGTTTGTTGAGATCGATGAATTGTGGGTTTATGATCAAGTCTATCTATTAATAATATTTGAATCTTCTCTGAATTCTTTTATGTATGATTGGTTATCTTTGCAAGTCTCTTTGAATTATCTGTTTGGTTTGGCTAACTAGATTGGTAGTTCTTGCCATGGGAGAAGTGCTTAGCTTTGGGTTCGATCTTGCGGTGTCCTTTCCCAGTGACAGAAGGGGCAGCAAGGCACGTATTGCATCGTTGCCATCGAGGATAACAAGATGGGGTTTATTTCATATTGCATGAATTTATCTCTCTACATCATGTCATCTTGCTTAAGGCGTTACTCTGTATTTAACTTAATACTCTAGATGCATGCTGGATAGCGGTCGATGAGTGGAGTAATAGTAGTAGATGCAGAATCGTTTCGGTCTACTTGTCACGGACGTGATGCCTATATACATGATCATGGCTAGATATTCTCATAACTATGCTCAATTCTGTCAATTCCTCAACAGTAATTTGTTCACCCATCGTAGAATACTTATGCTCTTGAGAGAAGCCACTAGTGAAACCTATGGCCCCCGGGTCTATTCTCATCATATCAATCTCCATCACTTTAATCTTGCTTTGCTTTTTTACTTTGCCTTTACTTTTTACTTTGCATCTTTATACCAAAAATACCAAAAATATTATATCTATCAGATCTCACTCTCGTAAGTGACCTCGAAGGGATTGACAACCCCTAATCGCGTTGGTTGCGAGTAGCTATCGTTTTGTGCATGTACGAGGGACTTGAGCGTGGCCTCCTACTAGATTGATACCTTGGTTCTCAAAAACTGAGGGAAATACTTACGCTACTCTGCTGCATCATCCCTTCCTCTTCGGGGAAAACCAATGCAAGCTCAAGACGTAGCACGCGCGAGTAGGCGTTCGAGACCCCGCCCGTATGTACGTACGTGGCCGTATTTGCTTTCTTGCACCCTGGCCGTTGTACGTGCGTGTACATGCTACATGCGCGCCTCTGCTACGATACGTGTGCGCCTCTACATCGACTAGTATGTACGTACACGTTTGCGACCAGAATGACAATGTTACGTACGCTTCGACTAGGTGGGTCCCGATTGTTAGGCACTTCCTTGCGTGCGCAGATGTAGCTGGTGGGTCCCAGCTGTCAGGGGGTGAATCTTTTTTTTGCCCGGACGCACTTCCTTGCGTGCGAAGATGTAGCTGGTGGGTCCCAGCAGACAGGGGGAAACATTTTTTCGCGAAATACGGTGGCCCGTCCGGTGGGTCCCCGCTGTCAGGTAGAGGAATATTTATTTTGCCCGTAATAAGCAGGCACTTCCTTGCTGCGGCCGTGGACCCAGCTGCCAGCCTCTCCACGTACAGTCCATGTCCGATGGAAGCCGTTCCTTGACCACGTTGACCACGCCGAGCCAAGAGCACCAGGGCGCTGGACGACAGCGAGGCCTAGGAAGGGGACGACGCAGAGCCAGGGAAGACGCGACAGTGGATGCCCACGCGTAGAGGAGTATGAGGGTTCACTGGTTCGCTGCGGTGTGAGGCTGTCATCGCCTCAGAATAACAGGGGGGTGGGTGTGTAGATGGATGGCCTGGCCAGCGGTGGGAGTAGTAGGGGGCGGTGAGGCCTCCACCGCATCGCAGCCGGCCACGGGAGGCAGGAGCACGAGGCACGACCGGCGCTGGTTTGGGCGGCTCGAGCAAGAATACGAGAGGTTGAAGAAGCACTATGGTCGTTGGATGGACATCGTACGGTCAGTGGAGCTAGAACGTGCATATTGACTAAGTTGACAAAGCCCTCCATCCCCGTCAACTTAGTAGGCCCACAAGTCAGCCTGCCACTATACTGGGTCCCAGCTAGCAGGGGGTGTATTCATTTTTGTGTGCGCAATAAGGAGGCACTTCCTTGCGTGCAAAGATATAGCTGGTGGGTTTGAGCTGTCAGCGGCGGTAACATTTTCGCAAAATACAGAGGCCCTTTCGGTGGGTCCCAGATGTCAGGTGGAGGAATCATTATTTTGCGCGTAATAAGGAGGCATTTCCTTGCGTGCGGCCATGGACCCAGCTGTCAGCCTCTCCACGTACAGTCCACTTCAGATGCATGTCGGGCGTTGACCACGTTGATCAGGCCACGCCGAGAGCACCATGGTGTTGGACGACGGCGAGGCCTAGGAAGGGAATGACACGGAGGCAGGGAAGACTCGGCGGCTGTTTCCCACGCGAAGGGGAGTACGAGTGTACGAGGGTTTACTGGTTCGTCTGCCGTCGCCGGAGAATAACAGCAGGTGTGGGTGAGTAGAGGGATGGCTAGGACAGCGATGGGAGTACGGTGGGGCGGTGAGGCATGCGCGATAGCACACCCGGTCGCGGGGAGGAGGGAGCAGGCAGTCCTGCCGGGGCTTGTTTGAGCGGCTGGAGCAGGAAGAGCAAAGATTGAAGAAGCACGACGGTCGTTGGATGGACATCCAACAGTCACTGCTTGTGCGTCAACCTTTTTTTAGGAAAGCCTCATATCTGTGGAAAATATCATACAGCCCATCTGCCATTATTTCTAATAATTTACAGCCCATTTGCTAATTCTTAAGGTTTTTTTGGAGCCCATATTCTTTTAGTTAGCATTACAGCCCATATTGTGGCCACGGTTAAAAAATTATACGAAATTTTGCATATTTCGGTGCGGTCCGAACTGTCTTTAATCTCGAAGTTTCGAGTCACATTCAAACTAATTTTAAAAATAAATGTATATCAATATAAAATCCAACAAATTGTCCACGCATAAAAATCAATGCAATTTAAAATCTCGAAATGAAAAAAAGAAATTTGAAACTAATTGCCGGTTTGATGTGTTTTAAAAATGTACAGCCCATTTCTCATTACTGATAGGCCATTTTCTCGGCCAGCCAAATGAAGCTCTCCTCGTCTTGAAAGATTTGCAGCCCAACAGGCCTGACAAGCGACTTACTTGGCAAATCACAAAAAAACTGGGCTGTGGCCATGGACCCAGCTGTCAGCCTCTCCACGTACAGTACTCTTCTGATGGAAGTCGGTCATTGACCACATTGACCACGCCGTGCCGAGAGCACCAAGGCGGTGGACGATGGCGAGGCCTAGGAAGGGGACGACGCGGAGCCAGGGAAGACGCAGAAGTGGATGCCCACGCGGAGAGGAGTACGAGGGTTCACTGGGTCGGCTGCGGTGTGAGGCTGCCGTCGCCACAGAATAATAGGGGGTGTGGGTGAGTGGAGGGATGGCCTGGCCAGCGGTGGGAGTAGTATGGGGCGGTGAGGCCTCCGCGGTAGCATAGCCGGCCATGGGAGGCAGGAGCAGGCGGCATGACCGGCGCTGCTTTGGGCGGCTGGAGCAAGAAGACCAGAGGTTGAAGAAGCACTAAGGCCATTGGATGGACATCGTACGGTCACTGGAGCTAGAATCGTTCATGTTGACTAACGTGACAAAGCCCTCCGTCCCCGTCAACTTAGTAGGCCCACAAGTCAGCCTCCCACTGTGGTGGGTCCTAGCTGGCAGGGGGTATTCATTTTTTTGTGCGCAATAAGGAGGCACTTCCTTGCGTGCAAAGATATAGTTGGTGGGTCCGACCTGTCAGCGGAGGGAACATTTTTTCGTGAATTACAGAGGACCTTCCGGCGGGTCCCAGATGTCAGGTGGAGGAATCATTATTTTGCGCGTAATAAGGAGGCATTTCCTTGTGTGCGGCCGTGGACCCAGCTGTCAGCCTCTCCAGGTACAGTCCACTTCCGATGGATGTCGTTCGTTGACCACGTTGACCACGCCGCGCCGAGAGCACCAGGGCGGTGGACAATGGCGAGGCCTACGAAGGGAACGACACGGAGCCGAGGAAGACACGCCAGTGGCTGCCCACGCGATGGAGAGTACGAGATATGGCTGGTTCGGCTGCGCTTGCCGGAAAATAATAGGAGGTGTGGGTGAGTAGAGGGATAGACAGGCCATGGATCCGAGTATATGATGGGGCCATGAGGCCTGCACGGCACCACAACCGGCCAAGGGAGGCAGGAGCAGGCGGTTCCGACGGCGCTGGTTTGGGCGGCTGGGGCAGGAAGATCAGAGACTGAAGAAGCACGATTGCCGTTAGATTGACATCTAACGGTCTAATGCTGGTAGAGTCGATTGTTGACTAAGTTTCTTTTTTGATTAACCTTGTATACGCATGAACTTAGTAGGCCCACAAGTAAGCCTCCAAATCTATGGCAGACAACATAGAGCCCATTTATTATTTTCTAATAATTTGCAGCCCATTTGCTAATTCTTAAGTAATTTATTACAGCCCATTTTCTGCCCAGGACCACGGTCAAAAAGTTCAACCTTATTTTGCATATTTTGGTGGAGTCCGAACTTTTGTAATCCCGAAATGATAAACATTTTTTAAGAACTTATTGATTTGCCAAAAAAATCGTTTTGTTTTTGTAAGAAAATAAGACGTGGGACAATTGAGTTGGTTTAAGGGAAAACCAGTGGTAAAAAATATCAGCGTTGGAGGGAAAACAACAACAAAAATAAGGATGTAAATATAAAAGTGAATTTTATGTATTTTCAATATAATGATACATGTATATGAACTAGTAAAACTATAGGTAGAGATTAGAAAACGAATGTAGGACATGCGTTTCAAGAGGAAAATAGAACTGGGTTGTGTCTTTGATTCAGTAAAAAAAGTGCATGCGGATGTTGTAAGACAAAATATAACTAACGCTGGCGGGCCAGAGGCCAGTAGATACCTGCTGGATCTTTGTGCCCCGTTGTTGTCATGGGCTGGGCCTGTTAAAAACAAAACCAAGCCTGGGCAGTCTACAGCCCAGTTGAAACTTGCTCGACCTGAAAAAACAATATATGTGCTCAATAAACGAGAGAATTCTGCAAGTACAGACTGATAACTAGGATGCAGTAGGGATATTGTCTTTTCATCGTGATAATAAGAGCACGCACTTGTTTCGAAAAATTTGGATAACTAGGAATTTGAATGGCAGGTGCTTATGCTACCCATCAAATAAAAATCAGGTGCCTGAAAATTCGTTTCGAAACAAATGATTCAGCTTTATATCCACGTCGACCCTCGGCATGATGGTTGGAAGCAAATGCCAAGTTCATACCAAAAGATCGTTAACAACAATACTGTAACACCCTCGATGCGGCTATATCTCCCACGTGTCGAAGCACGACTTAGAGGCATAACCGCATTGAAAGCAATGTCGCAAGTGAGGTAATCTTCACACAACCCATGTAATACATAAGGGAAAGAGATACATAGTTGGTTTACAATCGCCACTTCACACGTTACATGAATAAAGCATTACATCATCCAGATACAATCAAGGTCCGACTACGGAACCAAAATAAAGAACAACCCCAAGAGCGACACAGATACCCGATCGACCCCAACTGGGCTCCAGTACTGATCAACTAGAACGAAGCAACACAAAGGACAAGATCTTCATCGAGCTCCTCCTTGAGCTTGGTTGTGTCACCTGCTCGGTAACATCGGCACCTGCAAACTGGTTTTGGAAGTATCTGTGAGTCATGGGGACTCAGCAATCTCACACCCTCGCGATCAAGACTATTTAAGCTTATAGGAAGGGTAAAAGGTATGAGGTGGATCTGCAGCAAGCAACTAGCATATATGGTGGCTAACATACGCAAATGAGGGCGAGAAGAGAAGGCAAAAGCACGGTCGAACAACTATGATCAAGAAGTGATCCTAGAACAACCTACGTCAAGCATAACTCCAACACCGTGTTCACTTCCTGGACTCCGCCGAGAAGAGACCATCACGGTTACACACGCGGTTGATGTACTTTAATTAAGGTCAACTTCAGGTTTTCTACAACCGGACATTAACAAATTCCCATCTGCCCATAACTGCGGGAATGGCTTTCGAAAGTTCAAATCCCTCCAGGTGTGTCCCAACTTAGCCCATCACAAGCTCTCACGGTCAATGAAGGGTATTCCTTCTAGCGGGAAGACCCGATCAGGCTCGGAATCCCGGTTACAAGACATCCTCGACAATGGTAAAACAAGTCCAGCAACACCGCCCGAATGTGCCGACAAATCCCGATAGGAGCTGCACATATCTCGTTCTCAGGGCACACTCAGATGAGACTAGCTACGAGTAAAACCAACCCTCAAGTTTCCCAGAGGTGGCCCCGCAGGAAGCTCGGTTCGGACCAACACTTAGAGAAGCACTGGCCCGGGGGGGTTAAAATAAAGATGACCCTTGAGTCTACAGAACCCAAGGGAAGGTGGTAGGTTGTTAGTGCAAATGGTAAAACCAAGGTTGGGCATTGCTGGAGGAGTTTTATTCAAGGCGAACTGTCAAGGGGTTCCCATTATAACCCAACCGCGTATGGAACGCAAAATCCGGGAACATAACACCGATATGACAGAAACTAGGGCGGCAAGAGTGGAACAAAACACCAGGCATAAGGCCGAGCCTTCCACCCTTTACCAAGTATATAGATGCATTAATTAAATAAGAGATATTGTGATATCCCAACAAAATATCCATGTTCCAAACATGGAACAAGCTCCAATCTTCACCTACAACTAACAACGCTATAAGAGGGGCTGAGCAAAGCGGTAACATAGCCAAACAACGGTTTGCTGGGATAAGGTGGGTTGGAGGCTTGCCTTAACAATATGGAAGGCATGATAAGAAAGTGGTAGGTATCGCAGCATAGGCATAGCAAAAGAGCGAGCATCTAGCAAGCAAAGATAGAAGTGATTTCGAGGGTATGGTCATCTTGCCTGAAATCCCACAAGGAAGAAGAACGAGTCCATGAAGTAGACAAACGGACATAGTCGAACGGGTCCTCACAAACGCGACGTTACCGGAACCAACCCGAAGAAGCAACACCGGAAAGAAGCACACAACATAGTAAACAAACCACACATGAACATGGTATGATATGCGGGATGCGGCATGTGATGCATATGCATGATTTGGAAAGGAATAATTGAACCTGGCCTCAACTTGGAAATCCAAGAGTGCCACTGGAAAGGTGAGGTGATTTCGGTTGAAATGGATATAGAGATCACCGGAATCGGATGCACGGTTTGGAAATGGCAAGCAAAACAAATATGGCACCGGTCTGCGATAAACAGCAAGTAGCCATCTAAATGCATCAAGATAAATATGCTACAGCACTCAAACATGGCAAAAAAGGCATGGCAGGGATCCAATCAAGATTCTTAAAAAAAGATGAACACTGAGCTACGGCTAATTCACTCAATAGCAAGCTCAAACAAGCATGGCAAAAGGGCAAACGATAACAGGTTTCCGACTTTGTGAAATTAACACAAGTCTGGAATTTATCATCAGGAAGCACACTTTAGAGCATGCAAACTACATGCTACAGGAACATATCATGGCAAAGCAAGGCATGGCATGAAGCTACTAAAAGCACTTAACAAAAGTCCCTTAGTGACCTTGAGCCAAAAGGGATCAGAAAATACAATTGCAAGCATGTGAACATGGCAAAAACATAAACAGATCTCAGACTTAGTGAAAAACTGGAGCATGCAAATCAGTTAACGAGTAGGCAAGTTTACGAGCTCGATGCACTCACTACAGAGCATGGCATGACAAACTAAGCATACACCCATCAAGAATACATAGCATAGAAGCTAGACATGGCAAGAACAACATCATAGCATGCACGGATCAATAGCAACATCCTCGGCAAAATCGCTAAACATGCCAACAATGTGCCAGCATTATTTTATAGCAAAAGTAGAGCTCGATTGACTCAAGCTAGGGTGCTCCATAAATGCAAACAAAGACACGGATGGATAGAGCACCACAATTTTACCAAAACATCCTTACTGATCATCCTCAAAAGAGGCACGCATCACTAGGAAACAACATGAACATATGGCATAACAACAAAATCAGGACAAGGACTTAGTGAAATTCTAAGTCTCCAAAATCAGCAGTACCGATTACGCTAATTTGCATGCTTGTGCTAGTCACCACACATATCACAAAAAATACATGGAAAGCACCCCTGTAAACATGGCATGGCATATAACAAAACATATGTAGAGCTCAGGATCATAGCATGCACACATTAATCATGGCAAAAAATGACAAATAGCTATTTGATGAAAAAGATCTGACAAATTACTCACATAGCCCTCTTCCAACGACATTTCGGGCATCAAGATGAGCTCAAATGAAAACGATGCAATGACATGAAATGATGTACTCGTCGAGACGAACATTTTGATATGCTACACGCGCGAATCGGAGCAACGGGGATGAAGTAATGATGCGATGAAGAGGGGCACAAGAATCTGGAATCTCAGGACTTAGCCGTTTCGAGAAAAAAACATGATGAGCGTAGGATACTAAAAGACGCATGGGGAGGGATTTAACGGACTGCTCACCATGGGCCTAGCCCAGTTCATAGAGGGGGCAGCTGGGCCGCAGATCTGGGCGCTGATGGGCCTCGAGGAGGTGGCCCAGGCGAGCGAGGCCCTCGTGCTCCCGCCCGAGCACGAGACCATGGCGGCGACAGGCGGCGCAGGGGCACCGGCGGGAGGGCTGGAGGGTGCGGGGTGGCCGGGACGGCCGGGAACGGACGGATCCGGGCACGGGGACTCCGAATCTGGCCGCGGTGGTCGACGACCGCGCTCCTGGAGGTGGGTTCCGGCGTGGTGAGCAAGGTGGGGTGGCGGGGAGCCGGCGCGGTGCGGCGGTGCCTCTCCGGCGAAGTCCGATGAGGGGAGGCGGTGGCCGGCGGAACTCCGGCGAAGGGCAATGAGGCTGTGGTGGGGGCACGTGCCCGTGGGCGGCGGCGGCGGCGACCAGGCCCGTGCGAGCCCGCAATGGGCTCCGCGGGCCGGCGCGGTGGGAGGCGGCGTGCTGGATAGGTGGCAGGCCGCGATTGGCGCAGGACGGCGGCGCTGCTGAGGTGGCGCGCTCCGATTGGTTGGAGTGATGTGGCGGCGGGGTGGACGCGTCCGGCGGCGGAGTGGACATGTCCGGCGCGGTGCGGAGGGAAAATTTAGGGTTAGGGTTGGAGGAGACCCGGAATTTCGGGGAGGAGGCCTTTATATAGAGGTAGAGAGAGTTAGGAGAGTACAAATGAGGTGCGGTTTGCGGCCACGCGAGCGTGATCGAATGACCGAGATGATGGAGGAGGTTTAGGTGGGTTTTGGGCCACTTTGGAAGGGTGTTGGTCTGCAACACACACGAGGCCTTTTCGGTCCCTCGGTTAACCGTTGGAGTATCAAACGAAGTCCAAATGGCACGAAACTTGACAGGCGGTCTACCGGTAGTAAACCAAGGCCGCATGGCAAGTCTCGGTCCAAACCGAAAACGTTTAACACCTGCACATGAAAACAGGTAGAAAGGGACACCGGGTGACATAGGAGCGCCGGATTGCAAAACGGACAACGGGGAAAATGCTCGGATGCATGAGACGAACATGTATGCAAATCAAATGCACATGATGACATGGTATGAGATGCATGACACGCAAACAATGACAAGGCAACAACAGCGAATACTGGAAGACACCTAGCACATCGGCCTCGGGGCGTTACAACACTCCACCACTATGAGAGGATCTCGTCCCGAGATCTAGAATGGCACCGGAGGGAAATACGGAAGAGAAAGAGAAGAGGTAAAACTAAGTTGCTCCTTTGACAAACGAGTGAAACCAAAGAACCTTTAAAAGGTTAAGCCATCTCGAGAAAAGAATACAATGGAGATGAACGAAGTTGAAAGCACTCCGTTAGGAAAGAGGAACAAGGAAGAACAAATTCGGACAGCACTCCGGTTGAAAAGTGATATGAAACTTGATAAGATGGAAAGAACTTGAGCAGAGGACACAACAGTCTGGTTAAATGGATAAACCAAGAAAAGAAGATGATCTTGACAAAAGAAAAGATGGGCTGAAAAGAGCAACATCACAAAGCCTCCGGAACAAATGTAAGAATGGAATGGGATGAACAAAGGGAAACAAGATCTCGATGGAGCACGCTTACAACAAAAGCTAGAACGGAGTTGTTGGAAAACCAACAATGAAAAGAATAAGCTCGATATGGTCTTATGGAATACCTCTCAAATTATGAGGTGACAACCTGCCACTCACGGGAAAAGAATTGGATTGATATGACCAAGGAGAGGAGAAAATATTTCACCGGAAGGATGGATGAAGAACTTGGGTCACTTATAAGCACCATAATTAGCAACAATCCTTAGGGAAGGCTTCAGGTGGAATATAACCCAAGATAACTCCAATGAAGAGGTTGATGGATTTAAAATACCTCATTCTTAACAACATGTGAATCATGAGCCATGAACTCAAATTATCAAGAATGACATAATACCACCTCCAATCATATGGTAGAAAGAATTGCACTCCGGATTGCAAGATGAAGAAACTTAAGCTCCTTAGAAAAGAATCTTGATGAACGCTTCGAGAAGGAAATAAATCCTTTATGAACCATCATGTTGAGCCTTCGTGAGAACTCCGGTAACAAAAGGATAACGAGAAGAAAGGGAAGTTGAAAACACAAGGTGAAACCTTGTAATGCTTTAGATGGGTCTTCGCGACGATATAATGCGGAAAAACTTTGAACTCCGGAAAAAGAAAGATGAAACAAATGAAAACGAGAATTTGATGAGCCTCCGGAATAGGAAATTGAGTTCACTCGATGAAACAAAACAAGAATTACGTTATGTGTATCCTTCACCATTTTAAATTGATGACAAGCAGCGGATTTGGCATGCCACTTATTCTCGTCGAAAGGATTAAATATAAATATAGCTCAAACTTTAGGAAGGTCTTCAACGAACCACCGGAAGGATTGAAAACAATGAATAAATTGATATGATAACGAATGACGAGAACTCTTGAATGAACCACCGTAAGAATTAAAAATGAACGAAGAGAAGATAAAGAAACACCGGGAAGAATTAGCAAATGAATGAAGATGCTTGAGAGAATTTAGATACAAGTGAACGAAGAGATCCCGAGGTGATTGGAGGAATTTGAAAGATGCACCGGTAAGGTTGGAGAATGAGAGCTCAAAGCTGAGAATGAAAAAGTCTTCTGAAATGATGGGCTCCGGATAATCGAACTGAAAATACCCTTGAATATCTTCTGATGGGTGAAAAGGATTCTCACAATCGAAAATAATTATGAGAGGATGGAAACAAGCTAGCACCATGAATCTTGAAGAGAATGGAGCAAGATTAAAGAGAAACTCTTCTTCGGTCTTCAATATCTGAGAATGACGATGAGAAACACCACCAAATTGTTGAGATACTCCGGGATGAAAAAATTGAAAGGTTGAACCAACGATGAAAGAATTTGAAAGATCAAGGAGAAAGGCATTTGACTGATGATAACTCATTCTTACGTCAAACTTGGAAAAGAATTTGGGAGTAACTCCGGGAAAATAAGAAGAGTCAGGTAAGATCCTAGAAAAGACCTGTGGGTTAGGGCCCACTCAAAAGAAACACCGTTGAAATGATTTAAAAGAGAGGTTGCACTGGTTGAATTAAATGGCTTGAATAAGATAGGACCTCGAGATAGCTTGAACTGATCTTGAATGAAAAGACGAGCCTTTTGAGATATCTTGAGCACTCCGGAACAATAGAATAGCAAGCGGGGAAGATTAAGAGGTGCACCGGCATAAGAACACATTTGAAACGAGGAAAAGGATGTGATCAACAAAGCTTGACTTGAATCCACCGGAGAAGAAAAAGAATGAAGAATGATTAACTTGAGACTCCGTTAGCATCTTCATGAGAATCACCAGATAAGAATATTGACGGAAAAAGGATGGAGAGACTTCACAATAATAAAAGGATACTTGATAAAGAAATCCGAGTCCTCGAAGAAAAAGGGGTGGGTGGGCGGGAAAAACAAAGGCAACTTTGAGACAGATGAAACAAACACCGTTGAGAAGAACTGATACTTGATCTTGCGGATGTTGAAATGTTCGGATCCACTTGAAGAGAAAGCATGCCGATTGAAAAGGATTGACAGCACAATCTCGATGACCGAGAAGGATTAGTATTCACATCGGAGAACACCATTTGGGGAAGGTATGGAATCAACACTTGACATTGAAGCAACTCGAATACCATAACTCAAACAAAACAAAGGATTGGCTTGCAAAATAAGCCGGAGCAAACATATGATAGAGATTTCGTCCGAAGTTTTTGTGCTGGGGCCTACACAGGCTCGATCGTACAGCACCATCATGTACAAGGCAGTGCACATGACATATGAAGCGTCCCCGAGTCGGCATAGCCAAGGACTCTTTAAGACACAACGAGACCACTGTAAAACCAACCGTGAATAGGCGGACCACTAGACGCCGAACCCCAATTTCATATCATACATCTGTCGGAAAGATATCCTAAGAGCTACTTGAATTCTCACTTATAAACTCCCGAAATTTTCCGGTTATGCAATCAGGTGTTGGGGATACAGGGGAAGCATAATATCTCACCCAAAACTAACAAATCCTACATCCAGCTGTATCCATCCTTCAACACATAACCAAGAAACCTTCGGAAATCATTTACCTCAACCTTCGAAAAGCATCCGTTATACGAGTTATGGCAATACTCCCGAACTCACGCCCAAGTACTGGGTGGCGTCAAGGTTATCTCACCAACAACTGCATGAAAGAGATTTTCGATGTCGGCAAAACTAAACTCAGGTATTCCAGAACTGCAACGATAAAATTGTGATGACAACACCTCGGAGCTCAACTCCCTGGGACACTGCCACAACCCCTAAATGACAGGAGGCACCAAGAACAATGTTCTCGTCACAAATCGATCGGAACGATTCCAAGATACCCGCGTGATCCTAAAAGAAATTTAGTGAAATTTGAGAAGAGAAGAGTCAAAACTCTACGTCAGGATGCCTCACCAGAGCGATCAAGGGACTGGGGAGTAAAAAGAATTCCTAACTCTCCGATATATATAATCCTAAATGACTCAAAACATTTCTAGACTCAATAACGCCAGCGATTCGATCAAGCAGGGGGCTCCTAAGGTCGGGGAAGGCTCTGATACCAACTTGTAACGCCCTCGATGCGGCTATATCTCCCACGTGTCGAAGCACGACTTAGAAGCATAACCGCATTGAAAGCAATGTCGCAAGTGAGGTAATCTTCACACAACCCATGTAATACATAAGGGAAACAGATACATAGTTGGCTTACAATCACCACTTCACACATTACATGAATAAAGCATTACACCATCCAGATACAATCAAGGTCCGACTAAGGAACCAAAATAAAGAACAACCCCAAAAGCGACACAGATACCCGATCGACCCCAACTGGGCTCCACTACTAATCAACTAGAACGAAACAACACAAAGGACAAGATCTTCATCGAGCTCCTCCTTGAGCTTGGTTGCGTCACCTGCTCGGTAACATCGGCACCTGCAAACTGGTTTTGGAAGTATCTGTGAGTCACGGGGACTCAGCAATCTCACACCCTCGCGATCAAGACTATTTAAGCTTATAGGAAGGGTAAACGGTATGAGGTGGATCTGCAGCAAGCGACTAGCATATATGGTGGCTAACAACGCAAATGAGGGCGAGAAGAGAAGGAAAAATCATGGTCGAACAACTATGATCAAGAAGTGATCCTAGAACAACCTACGTCAAGCATAACTCCAACACCGTGTTCACTTCCCGGACTCCGCCGAGAAGAGACCATCACGGTTACACACGCGGTTGATTTATTTTAATTAAGATCAACTTTAGGTTTTCTACAACTGGACATTAACAAATTCCCATCTGCCCATAACCGCGGGAACGGCTTTCGAATCCCGGTTACAAGACATCCTCGACAATGGTAAAACAAGTCCAGCAACACCGCCCAAATGTGCCGACAAATCCCGATAGGAGCTGCACATATCTCGTTCTCAGGGCACACTCAGATGAGACTAGCTATGAGTAAAACCAACCCTCAAGTTTCCCCGAGGTGGCCCTGCAGGCAGCTCGGTCCGGACCAACACTTAGAGAAGCACTGGCCCGGGGGGGTTAAAATAAAGATGACCCTTGAGTCTACAGAACCCAAGGGAAGGTGGTAGGTTGTTAGTGCAAATGGTAAAACCAAGGTTGGGCATTGCTGGAGGAGTTTTATTCAAGGCGAACTGTCAAGGGGTTCCCATTATAACCCAACCGCGTAAGGAACGCAAAATCCGGGAACATAACAACGATATGACAGAAACTAGGGCGGCAAGAGTGGAACAAAACACTAGGCATAAGGCCGAGCCTTCCACCCTTTACCAAGTATATAGATGCATTAATTAAATAAGAGATATTGTGATATCCCAACAAAATATCCATGTTCCAAACATGGAACAAGCTCCAATCTTCACCTGCAACTAACAACGCTATAAGAGGGGCTGAGCAAAGCGGTAACATAGCCAAACAACGGTTTGCTAGGATAAGGTGGGTTAGAGGCTTACCTTAACAATATGGGAGGCATGATAAGCAAGTGATAGGTATCGCAGCATAGGCATAGCAAAAGAGCGAGCATCTAGCAAGCAAAGAGAGAAGTGATTTCGAGGGTATGGTCATCTTGCCTGAAATCCCGCAAGGAAGAAGAACGAGTCCCTGAAGTAGACAAACGGACGTAGTCGAACGGGTCCTCACAAACACGACGTTACCGGAACCAACCCGAAGAAGCAACACCGGAAAGAAGCACACAACATAGTAAACAAACCACACATGAACATGGTATGATATGCGGGATGCGGCATGTGATGCATATGCATGATTTGGAAAGGAATGGTTGAACCTAGCCTCAACATGGAAATCCAAGAGTGCCACTGGAAAGGTGAGGTGATTTCGGTTGAAATGGATATAGAGATCACCGGAATCGTATGCACGGTTTGGAAATAGCAAGCAAAACAAATATGGCACCGGTCTGCGATAAACAGCAAGTAGCCATCTAAATGCATCAAGATAAATATGCTACAACACTTAAACATGGCAAAAAAAGGCATGGCAGGGATCCACTCAAGATGCTTGACAAAAGATGAACACTGAGCTATGGCTAATTCACTCAATAGCAAGCACAAACAAGCATGGCAAAAGGGCAAACGATAACAGGTTTCCGACTTAGTGAAATTAACACAAGTCTGGAATTTATCATCAGGAAGCACACTTTAGAGCATGAAAACTACATGCTACAGGAACATATCATGGCAAAGCAAGGCATGGCATGAAGCTACTCAAAGCACTTAACAAAAGTCCCTTAGTGACCTTGAGCCAAAAGGGATCAGAGAATACAATTGCAAGCATGTGAACATGGCAAAAACATAAACAGATCTCAGCCTTAGTGAAAAACTGGAGCATGCAAATCAGTTAACGAGTAGGCATGTTTACGAGCTCGATGCACTCACTACAGAGCATGGCATGACAAACTAATCATACACCCATCAAGAATACATAGCATAGAAGCTGGACATGGAAAGAACAACATCATAGCATGCACGGATCAATAGCAACATCGTCGGTAAAATCGCTAAACATGCCAACAATCTGCCAGCATTATTTTATAGCAAAAGTAGAGCTCGATTGACTCAAGCTAGGGTGCTCCATAAATGCAAACAAAGACACGGATGGATAGAGCACCACAATGTTAACAAAACATCCTTACTGATCATCCTAAAAAGAGGCACGGATCACTAGGAAACAATATGAACATATGGCATAACAACAAAATCAGGACAAGGACTTAGTGAAATTCTAAGTCCCCGAAATCAGCATTACCGATTACGCTACTTTGCATGCTTGTGCTAGTCACCACACATATCACAAAAAATACATGGCAAGCACCCCTGTAAAGATGGCATGGCATATAACAAAACACATGTAGAGCTCAGGATCATAGCATGCACACATTAATCATGGCAAAAAATGACAAATAGCTATTTGCTGAAACAGATCCGACAAATTACTCACATAGCCCTCTTCCAACAACATTTCGGGCATCAAGATGAGCTCTAATGAAAATTGTGCAGTGAGATGAAATGATGTACTCGTCGAGACAAACATTTTGATATGCTACACGCGCGAATCGGAGCAACGGGGATGAAGTTATGATGCGATGAAGAGGGGCACAAGAATCTGGAATCTCAGGACTTAGCCGTTTCGAGAAAAAAACATGATGAGCGTAGGATACTAAAAGACGCATGGGGAGGGATTTAACGGACTGCTCACCATGGGCCTAGCCCAGTTCGCAGAGGGGGCAGCTGGGCCGCGGATCTGGGCGCTGATGGGCCTCGAGGAGGTGGCCCAGGCGAGCGAGGCCCTCGTGCTCCCGCCCGAGCACGAGGCCATGGTGGCGACAGGCGGCGCAGGGGCTCCGGCAGGAGGGCTGGAGGGCGCGGGGAGGCCGGGACGGCCAGGCACGGGGACCCCGGATCTGGCCGCGGTGGTCGACGACCGCGCTCCTGGAGGTGGGTTCCGGCGTAGTGGAGCTCAGGGTCTCCCATGGCAGCGCATCTCGACGAGGCCCGGCAGGGAGCAAGGTGGGGCGGCGGGGAGCCGGCGCGGTGCGGCGGTGCCTCTCCGGCGAAGTCCGGTGAGGGGAGGCGGTGGCCGGCGGATTTCCGGCGAAGGGCGACGGGGCTGCGGCGCGGGCACGCGCCCGTGGGCGGCGGCGGCGGCGACCGGGCCTGTGCGGGCCCGCGATGGGCTCCACGGACCGGCGCAGTGGGAGGCGGCGCGCTGGACAGGTGGCGGGCCGCGATTGGCGCAGGACGGCGGCGCTACTAAGGTGCCGCGCTTCGATTGGTCGGAGTGATGTGGCGGCGGGGTGGACGCGTCCGGTGGCTGAGTGGACATGTCCGGCGCGGCGCGGAGGGAAAATTTAGGGTTAGGGTTGGAGGAGACCCGGAATTTCGGGGAGGAGGCCTTTATATAGAGGTAGAGGGATTTAGGAGAGTCCAAATGAGGTGCGGTTTGCGGACACGCGATCGTGATCGAACGACCGAGATGATGGAGGAGGTTTAGGTGGGTTTTGGGCCACTTTGGAAGGGTGTTGGGCTGCAACACACACGAGGCCTTTTCGGTCCCTCGGTTAACCGTTGGAGTATCAAACGAAGTCCAAATGGCACAAAACTTGACAAGCGGTCTACCGGTCGTAAACCAAGGCCGCATGGCAAGTCTCGTTCCAATCCAAGAACGGTTAACACCCGCACACAAAAAGAGGTAGAAAGGGACACCGGGTGACATAGGAGCGCCGGATTGCAAAACGGACAACAGGGAAAATGCTAGGATGCATGAGATGAACATGTATGCAAATGAAATGCACATGATGCAATTGTATGAGATGCATGACACGCAAGCAATGACAAGGTAACAACAACGAATACTGGAAGACACCTGGCACATCGGTCTCGGGGCGTTACAAATACCAACTTGCGGACGACAAGGTAGTACAAGTACCAATACCAAACTAACTTATAATATTTTTTGTCCTGGCCCTAGTGTTCATCTGGTAGAAAATCTTGCAGAGGACCAGCTCTCGCTCCTTCTCTTGCTCCAGGTCCCCGAGGTGGTACTGGTGCATCACCCAGTTGGTCCTCTGCTGGTCGAAGTTCTTGTTGGTGTGAAGCACAAGAACCTTTTTGCTGCCCATCTGTCGGCCATTGACCATCACTGGCAAGGTATTGCCGGTGTTGTGCCACATCGCATGCATGCCGCACTCTGACTGTATCTTGCAACGCGTCCACGTGCCCCTTTTGAACGCCCTGGAATTGTGCCGAAAGAAATGCTTGCTTAGGCCTCAAGGTGCTCGATCAGCTCCTGATCCGTGGGATCGAACTTGACGCCAGCCGGAAGCACCGGCCAATCCTTCTTCGACTTGCATGGGTTAATTCCAGTTATATGGTACTCAATGTATGATCAATCGACTATTTTAAGTGAATGATGAAAGATTTTGACAGATAAGTGGTACTCCAAATCTGAAGTCCAGAATACCCGAACACGCCGCCGGGATTCTTGTGTCACCTCACGCACAGCATGTTGTCACATCAATTCAATGTGTGGACATGATGAATAATTTGACCGACGTATACTAGTGCTGCTACTGTACTACTTACTAGTCGTATTTAGTGTCACATTTTAACCATAGGTTTAACTAACAAGTACGCACTTGAAGCCTAAGTGATATATATATATACTGCACAACATCTCCATCATCATTATCAGTACATCCTGCGCAGGTGAGTTAGGATGCACTTGATCCCAGAAAGGTATCTATCCTTCAAACTAGAGGAGTGCTTCAAACTAACAACAGTACATAATATCCAGCAAAAGAGGGCCATGCTACAGCAGCAGAATACATGGCTCAGTCTACATATCAGTACGAATCAAGTTGTGCATATTTGCTGTTGGCATGAACCACGTCGCCGCATGTCGGGTTTGCAAAAGCCATCCATCACATGGAAGCTTGATGTCTTTCACACACTGAAGATTATCTAGCAACAAGCTGTGTCGACGAATCTCTGGATATGATGATTCATGAAACCCATGGTATGATGTGTAAACATAGTCCCCCTGGCGAATGGAAGTTGCATAGCACGGTAATCATCACCGATGATATGATCGATGATTGGTTGGATGATCGGATAATTGAGACCGAGGAACATGGAGTGGTTGTCGAGGCTGTAAACCCGCCTCCAGTTGAATACTCCTGGCCCAACGGAGCTGGGATCTTTCTCGAACACAAAGCAGCCATAGCCATCAATGTCACGAACGCCCCAGGCATTGTGACTGCATGTGGTTTGATGAAATGGTTTGGTCAATTTGGTACGTGCAAATGAGCATCAAATGACCATTGTCAGCTGAACGACCGATCAACCACCACCCATCGGCTGGTATGATTACAGGTCCTGGAATCACGAAGGCCAGTGCATTTGCGTCTGCTGCAACAATTCAAATTGGAGACCAAAAGGACAAAAATAAACAATCATGTTCAGAGTATGTGTGGAATTAAGATTATTATAACAGTGACACATATCATAGATAGAGAATTGCAATGTCGTGGTCATAATCATACCCCAAGTTAAAAAAATAAGCCAATGGCTTTAATATTCTAGCAATATATCATGGTTCAAACATCATGTAACAATGAGAGGAAAACAGATATGACAAGGCCTACTCATATTCTACCATAGCACTTACTACAGTTATCATATCAACTCTAAGAAATAACATGCGTTGTTATAAAAATCCTGGAAATGAGAGTAACATATAGCAATCATGAGGTTACACTCATAATATCTATTCTAACAATCATTAGATACCAATTGTTCTCATATCAACTCTAACAATAACATGTGTGGTCATAAAAATCTAGGAAATGAGAGGAACATATAGCAATGATGTGGTTATAGACATACTATAGATTCTAAATTTGTAACAATGAACAGGCAGTCGTATTCTTAAGGTAAAGATGAGATGAGATAGAACAATTACACAACGATAGATTCCACCAGTATAGGCAGCCAATCTGTGTGTCGACCGCATAAACGATGCCATCATGCACTATAGCATCAGACAGAAGTGTTGGGTAAAGAGGATCGACGATGAGCCATAACCATGTATGGCGACTGGATTCCAGATAGACTAATCCCATGTTGAACACGGCAATGAGCTTGTAATCCATGTAGTCTTCTAATGGTGTGGGCACTTCGCAGATTACAACCTTCAGCAAACAGAGGTCGAGCCAAAAGCTTGACGCGTCTCGTGCGTAGTAGGCAGGAGTGTCCGGCGGGCCGCGAGGCCTGATGGCGGTGGTATCCAAAGATGGAAGGATGATCTCTCGCTGGGTGTAGATATCCACGAGATGCCACGGACTACCGGAATGGTGGATGATGATGATCCAGTTGGCCTTCAAGCCCGCCCAGTAGTGGCCGCGCATGAAGGGCAGGTGGACGGGTAGTGGTAGCATGTCGAGGGGCACCACAGCAACCTCCGTAGGATCGTCAGGTCGGTGTCTGGGCCACCTGCGAGGATCGGGCATCAGCAAGTAGGGTCTCTTGAAAAGAGCCGGCCGGTTGCAGACAAGTAGAAGGTACAAAGACACCGAGCATGCGGCCAGACGGACGGTGCTGAGTAGGTCCATACGATTACAAATCTGCTCCAAGAGAACATCGAGGAGGGAATTCCAATCGCGGCTCTGCATGTTAGTCGGTTCTGCCATTGGGGTTTCTGGTGCCTGCGAGCCAACGGGGAAGTGGATTCTGGCCGGCGAGCGAAAAAGCTTCTCCTCGCGTGGCCGAGCAGTGAGCGGGGGGATATGGTACGCGCGAGCTACCAAGGAAGATAGCGCGGGCGGGCGAGCGGTGAGCGGGGGGAAATGGTGTGCGACTGACGATGGGGAAGAGAGGAGGAAGAAGAAGAGAGGAGGAAGAAGAGTGGAAGACGAGGAAGAAAGTGCATTAAATCTCAATTCTACTACTACTAGGATATACCGTCCTTCGGAGTGTAAATAGTTACACCGATGACATCTGGGTCTACCACAAGAGGGCCCATATGTCAGTTAATGGAGGACAGAAGCGTGCTCTACTGGCAAACATGATGGCAGTACTGAGTAAGGCTGATTTAGTAACACCAACACGCTGGTTCAGCTTATTAATTAAGTGTCCCATCTGTTGCAGTGTGTATTGTCACTTCACTACGAAGACTAGTTGAATAGTTCTCTCTGACCGAGATGGGGAATAATGGATCGCAAAGACTTCCTTTCTACATTATCCCTATACCTCTACGCTCACTTCACTCATTTTGCTCCGTACGTAGTCACTTGTTGAAATCTCTAGAAAGACAAATACTCCGTATTTGGGAACAGAGGGAGGATTTTACTCCGTATTTTTTGGGAAAAGATGGAGTATCACCATATGGAGGGAACAGAGGAAGCTTGAAATATGAACATGTCAATGGGAGGGAGTAAGCCCCATGCATGCATGCATGCATGCAACATGCAACACTCACACGTACACATGGATGCACGCAACACTCACGCACCCATGCGGCACACAGCACACGACGCAACACACACGCTCACGCTCAAGTGCTCAACCTACTCCCTACGTCCATGAAAGACTGTACATTTAGAGATTTACACATTGACCAGGGCATAATTAACGCCCAAAAGTAGCAGACTTATGTGTGCATGCGACCATTGAGAGAGAAAGATTAAATGAAGGTCGTTGCATGCTGTAATTAAGGATAGACATGTAGCCTATACCTAGAGCACAAGTTGGTGCATTAGTCAATCAATATCGATTTAGATTAAAGGCTAAATGCATTGGAAGTGTAGATGTACTACACTCTTTGTTTTTTAGCTAATTTCTTTGCTCTGCCAACTGACAGGTGGGACCCAGAAACCAGGTGACAATTTAACCAGTCAACAAAGTGCCACGTCGACTATGTGTCCGGTCAGTAGGGTGCAATACGGTGCTCTACGATGAGCTAGTGATCGTATAATCACCGCAAAACTATATATAGTGACCGTAAAGAGCGTATTGTTACATACGTTGACCGCCAGTGTATTTTTCCCGTTTCAAATTAATCCATATTAATCGGAAAGGACGCAGTATGGACTAGTACTAGTACTGCTTTGATGTGTCCCGTCAACTCGCCGAATGAGGAGAAGCTTGCTTACTACGCCTCTCCCTCACCCACGCACGCGGTGGTTCGCAGGACGAGGAGAGGGTTTTGACTATAGCACCCTCTCCCTATCCCTCGCCCTCGCCCTCGCGGTGGACATGCAGTAGTTCAATCGGTGTCAGATTGCAAGAAGCATAATGTGTACTGTAGTATCATCATTGTGGGACCTTCCGAAGAGGCGAAGAGCCAAGTGCATGGTTCACACGAGTACAAACTCTTCAACCTCCCGAAGAGGCAAAGAGCCAAGCGCAAGGTTTTATAGGATTTGTCGTCCTAGTAGGAGCGTACTACAACTATAGCGAACAATGCTACTGTATGATGCCGCCACGTCACGTATATCCAAAGTTGTGCCACCTTTTTTTCTCAAAGAGCATGTTGGAGCCCATGCAACAACCACACAAGTTGCACGTACACATAACACATTTACTAGTAATAAATTCTAAAGGACAAATGCCAGTGTGCCACACAAGTTCATCTCCAATTCATGTGATAAATTTGTGCACGACTAGTCTACATATATTCACAGCACTACCGTTCACAATTTATCGTACTCCACTTACACGTTATAGATGGGATACATGTCCTCCTCCAGGTTCCAGTCCTAGGTGTTCTTCATGGATGGCACGATCCATAGCGGTGGGCAACGAGAATCATTGTAGCAGATTTCTAGTCTGGTTCCACAGATGGAGACTCATCCAAGCTGAAGCGGCATAAATCAGGGATAGCGTGTCCCAGCATGTCGTTCATCCGGTGGTGTGCACTGAAGACACAACCATGCTTCATGAACGGCAGGCTTTCCATGTCGTGCACGGAAGGTGGCATCCACTTCACAATGGGGTAGTTGTCCCCAATGAAAAGCGGTTACACTCCAAGAGTGTTCCTCGGCACCCACGTAGCATCACGGGGTCGAACTCGGCGCCGTTCATCTGGTACATGCGGCATCTCAGATCTGGACACATGGTGACGTACATAGTCAAGGTCCATGCATAATAATGTTGTGCTCAAATATGGCGGTCAGTAATACTGTGCAGCAAATAGTACTACTCTGGTATAGAGGAAGTAAAATAACCGGCTTATTATATATAGCCACTGTTGGCTACATGGGTGTGATAGTAAGACAAGGAAAAAAATAGTGGCAGCTAGTGGGTTCAAGTCTTCAAGGGCCTAGCTAGCTATACGCGTCCTCCAAGGTAAAAAGTGCTCCTACTAGTACGTAAGTAGAGTACTAGTACAACAATGAAAGATAAGGCGAGAGGGTTAAAAATGGAATACCTGGGTAGATGGTGACGGTCCGATCGTGGTAGATTGTGTGGCCATGTTGCACATCAGTGGTACCATGGGTAACGACTGCTAGGGTAGTTGATCCCAATATGCCAAAGTGAGCTACAAGGTTCCAGGTTAGACCGAATCGCAGATGCAAATGCACATTCAGGATCGGCGATCTTATTTTGATCGCGGGATGACTGGTCCCTGCAAAATAATGGAGTACCGTTAGGGGTGCAAATGATGGTTTGTGCATTCCGTTTGTAATCTCCCGTACTGTAGGATGGCAACCAGATGAAACAAGTCCTCTGGCTTGTCACCGCAAAGATGCGGCCTAGATGGCGCACGGCGTCTTCGAACATGTAGGGGTACAAATCTGCCGCCGCCAACATGCGCCAGCCTCTGCCGTTAGCCCGTTACTGCCTCTTGCATTGATGGCAATCCTTATGTCGAACATCGCGATGAGATAGTAATCGTCGTAGCCGCGTCGCTTTGTCGGCGGGTCCGCAATTGCTATCTTCTTCAATCTCATGTAGGCATCATCATACGTATTCAAGCCCAGCCAGTTCGGAAGACCGATCCCAATGGTGGAGAAGGGGTCTACCGGAACGGCCACACTACTGTGGATGTTGTGCAAAATGATGGTGGTATCCGGCCGGAGGTATGCAAGCCAATCTTCATTGGCACCGACCCAGACCTATATATAAGACGGTGGGCAGCGGAGAAATTATGGGATGGAAATGGAATAACTAAGTACTACATGATCAAACTCCATTACTGACCTGCTCATCGAATAAAATCCGACTACCTCTCAATGTCGGCAACTGTAGCGGAGTCAATGTGCAACCATGGCCAGGGAGCGGTGGACTGTTCGAAGGATTGTCCCATAGAAGAACCTTCTCCTCGAGGACGCATGGAAGACCAACAAGCATGGCCTTTTCCCAAGCCATTTTAAGCACCGTCTTGAAATAGTTGGTGCAGGAAGCACCGAGTCTTGCGGCGGTGAGGACGTCGGAGCGGCGTGCGATTTCTCCCAGAGGATCGTTGAGGGAGTCCTCGATTAGGGGGTCTCCGGACAGCCGAACTATATCCTTTGGCCGGACTGTTGGACTATGAAGATACAAGATTGAAGACTTCGTCCCGTGTCCGGATGGGACTCTCCTTGGCGTGGAAGGCAAGCTTGGCAATACGGATATGTAGATCCCCTTCCTTGTAACCGACTCTGTGTAACCCTAGCCCCCTCCGGTGTCTATACAAACCGAAGGGTTTAGTCCGTAGGACGACGACAATTATACCATAGGCTAGCTTCTAGGGTTTAGCCTCTACGATCTCGTGGTAGATCAACTCTTGTAATACTCATATCATCAAGATCAATCAAGCAGGAAGTAGGGTATTACCTCCATCGAGAGGGCCCGAACCTGGGTAAACATCGTGTCCCCCGCCTCCTGTTACCATCCGCCTTAGACGCACAGTTCGGGACCCCCTACCCGAGATCCGCCGGTATTGACACCGACATTGGTGCTTTCATTGAGAGTTCCACTGTGCCGTCACCATAAGGCTTGATGGCTCCTTCGATCATCGGTAACGATGTGGTCCAGGGTGAGATTTTCCTCCCCGGACAGATCTTCGTATTCGGCGGCTTTGCACAGCGGGCCAAATCGCTTGGCCATCTGGAGCAGATCGAGAGCTACGCCCCTGGCCATCAGGTCAGGTTCGGAAACTTAAACTACACTGCCGACATCCGCGGAGACTTGATCTTCGACGGATTCGAGCATATACCAGGTGCGCTGCACGATCACGACAAGCATGATTTAGCTCTGCCGTCGAACAGTGTTCGGGAGATCACACCTGCAACTACTCCGGCCTTCAATCCGGAGAAAATTGCGCCATCCGAGGACGGGTGGATAGACCCCGCCATGGAGGCCGCACTCTCAGTGGCGATAGAGCCGGATACTGACTTCACCCCTTACGAGAGCCGTGTTGCCGAACCACTGGATTCGTCTCCGGCCACGGACTCCGAGCCGCCTACGTCCATGCCTATCGAATCCGATTGGGCGCCGATCATGGAGTTCACCTCCGGGAATATCTTTCAGCACTCACCTTTTGGCGACGTGCTAAATTCATTAAGGTCTCTCTCCTTGTCAGGAGAACCTTGGCCGAACTATGTCCGGCTAGAATGGGATGCGGACGACGAACAAATTCGCTCCCCACCCACCACCCACTTAGTAGCCACTGTCGAAAATTTAACCGACATGCTCGACTTTGACTCCGAAGACATCGACGGTATGGACGATGATGCAGGAGACGAACAGGAACCACCGCCCATAGGGCGCTGGACCGCCACCTCATCATATGATATATACATGGTGGACACCCCCAAAGAAGGCAATGGCGACAATATAGCGGGGGATGACCCCTCCAAGAAGCAACCCAAGCGCCGACGTCAGCGGAGCCGCTCTAAGTCCCGCCATAGCAAAAGTAGTGATACCGGCACAAGAGACAATAATAGTCCGGATAGTGCCGAAGACGACAACAATCCCCTCCAGCACGATTTAGAGCGGGAGGGTGAACAAGCTAGCCCTCCAGAGCGGGCAGCAGATGGAGAATCGGAGGAGGACAATTACATGCCTCTCTCCGAAGAAGAGGTGAGCCTCGGCGACGAAGAATTTATCGTGCCTGAGGATCCCGTCGAGCAGGAGCACTTCAAGCGCCGGCTTATGGCCACAGCAAATAGCTTGAAGAAAAAGCAACAACAGCTTCAAGCTGATCAAGATTTGCTAGCAGACAGATGGACCGAAGTCCTTGTGGCCGAGGAATACGTACTCGAGCGTCCCTCCAAGAGTTACCCAAAGCGCAGGTTGCTACCTCACCTTGAGGAGGAAGCATTGAAACCTACATCACCAGCGTATGATGCGGCTGACGGGCCACCTCGTGGCCGAGACAGAGAGGCATTTCAGCCCAAAGTCCAGCCCGCACCCCGATGCCAATCAAACAAAAATGCCAAGGCCCAGGGCAACACGCGGGACCTGCGAGACGTATTGGAAAACAAGGCAAAACATGCAAGATCGATCTACGGATCACGGGGCACGCACCAACACGCGACGATGATCGTCACTCCGGATACACTAAAAGCAAATCCGGCCGAGCCAAACACGGTAGACAAGACTCGTATGAACCGCGTCATGATATAGCCTGGCACAGAGACGCCGCACACCCCTTATGCTTCACTGATGAAGTGATGGATCACGAATTCCCAGAAGGGTTTAAACCCGTAAACATTGAATCATACGATGGTACTACAGACCCCGCGGTATGGATAGAAGACTTCTTCCTCCACATTCACATGGCCCGCGGGGATGACCTACATGCCATCAAGTATCTCCTGCTAAAACTCAAAGGGTCGGCTCGGCATTGGCTCAATAGCTTTCCAGCAAACTCCATCAGAAATTGGGAGAACCTGGTAGAGGCATTCCTGGACAATTTCCAGGGCACTTATGTGCGACCGCCGGACGCTGACGATTTAAGTCATATAACTCAGCAGCCAGGGGAATCGGCCAGGAAATTCTGGACTCGGTTCCTAACCAAGAAGAACCAAATTGTCGACTGCCCGGATGCAGAGGCCTTAGCGGTATTTAAGCATAATATCCATGATGAATGGCTCGCCCGGCACCTCGGCCAAGAGAAGCCAAAATCCATGGCAGCCCTCACGACACTTATGACCTGCTTTTGTGCGGGCGAAGATAGCTGGTTGGCTTGTAGTACCAATACAGCAAGCAAACCTGGCATATCAGAGGCTAGGGACAGCAACGGCAAACCACGACGCAACAAACACAAGCGCTGCAAATATGGTGAAAACGTCGAAAATACGGCAGTTAATGCCGGGTTCAGGGGCTCAAAGTCCGGTCAGCGGAAAGGGCCGCCCAAAAATAAAAATCCGGGTCCATCCAGTTTGGACCGCATACTGGATCGCCAATGCCAACTTCATGGCACCCCAGAAACGCCAGCCACCTGTACCAATGGAGAATGTTGGGTCTTCAAACAAGCGGGCAAGGCAGGCGCCAAAGACGAAGAGGGGTCTCAAAGCGACGATAGCAACGAAGAGCCCAGATCACCGAACACAGGAGGGAAAAAGAAACCCCCCCCCCCATATTCAATTGGTGAATGTGGTAAATACCACCCAAATTGCCAACTCGGACCAGATATGCACCCTTAGGGATGGCGACTCAACGGAACTAGCCATCCCACAATATAAACTAGGGCCGGTCACCTTCAACCGCACGGATCGTCCGGTTAACGCCAATCATGGCAATCCAGCCGCACTAATCCTCGACCCAATAGTAGACGGGTTCCACCTCACTCGAGTCCTTATGGACGGAGGTAGCAGTTTAAATCTGCTTTACCAGGACACAGTGCGCAAGATGGGCATTGACAATTCGGCGACCAAACCCACTAAAGCCACTTTTAGAGGCATCATACCAGGTATGGAGGCTAGCTGTACAGGCTCCATTGCCCTTGAGGTAATCTTCGGATCACCAGAAAATTACCGTATCGAAGAGTTAATCTTCGAAATCGCCCCTTTCCGCAGTGATTATCAAGCACTGCTCGGACAAACCACGTTCGCTCGATTCAACGCGGTGCCACATTATGCCTACTGTGAGCTCAAGATGCCCAGTCCACATGGCGTCATCACGGTTCATGGCAAGGCCGAACCTTCCTTCGGCACCAACAAATACACCACTGCCTTAGCAGCAGAAACAACGAGCAGCACCTTGCAGCCGAACCTTGAGTTGACGTCCAGGCTCCCGGACACCGTCAAGGGGCTCTGAACTATTTTGTGAAAGGATACCCCGGCTCGTCCAGAGCTCAACTAGACACTCCGGCGAAGGCCATGACAGGCCGAACTCAACAGTTCAACCGCCCTCCAGCATGTAAACATTTCTTATATTTCCTTCGCAGGTTCACCTTTGCACCGACCAGGACGGACTACACGGAAGCAGCTTGAACGCGTTAGGGAATCCTTAGGCATTCCCCGCAGTGACCGTCCGGCTATATTATGGATCCGCACTCAACCTCTTCCCCCTGGTCACAGCAGTGGCATCCGTACACAGCGATATGCCTTAAATATGCCAGGGGCTTCGTTTTATAAAAGTCCGAACACCTTCATGGAAGTTTGGCACCCCGAACCTATAGCATTATATGCATCAGCTCCAAATCATGTCTTGGGTCAATAGTTGGGTTTGCCCGGCTCCCATGTTTTGGTACCTTACGTTCCACTATATCGGCTAAGGTAACACTGGGAGAACTACTAAAATTGTGTCCCGGTTCTTTCGGATGAGCACCTCAGTAGAGAAAGCCAAAAACTGACTATCATGATACGGCGAGAGCTGGTCAACTGTTTGAGCGGTTACAAAATCTTTAAGGATTTCTCCCGCATAATGCCATAACCAATGCAGCGTGCGGTGGATTGGTTTTTTCTCCAATCAGGCGCTTATAGAGCCCCTAGTACGGTCTTCCGAACACAAGGGGCTGCGCCGACCATACTAAAGCTCCTATGGCTAAGTGAGAGTGATAAATCCCTATAGTCCGATTGCCTGGTTCATTGTGCTGAGCACCTCCTTCGAAGGACCGAAAACTGGGATAAAGAGTGCTCAGGTTTATCCCGAACACCCCCATACTTCTTATGTGGGGGCAGAAGCCGATGACTGGCCAACTCTTAGGTTTAATATAAAAACAGCCGCACAGGAGGGTAAACTTTTATATAACAGGCGACAAATAAATGACCTTGTTCAAACATTACAAAGGACAATAGGATTGGCATTCATGGAAATATAATGTCCTTGGTGCATAGCTCCGCTGCAAGGTAGGATCCTTTCAGGACACTCTCATAATATAATTCGGGCTTGCGGTGCTCCTTCCCCTCTGGCGGTCCTCCGGTCATCAGCTTTTCGGCATCCATCTTCCCCTAGTGCACTTTTGCGCGGGTGAAGGCCATTCGCGCTCCTTCTATACAGACCGACCGCTTGATGCGGAAGCGTTATGACATCGCGGTTGATGTAGTCGTACGTCTTCACGATCGACCGGTCCTAGTATCGAAAGTACGGCACCTCTGCGATCTGCACACGTTCGGCTCAGTGACGTCCCACGAACTCTCGATCCAGCTGAGTGTCGAGGGAGAGCTTCGTCAGCACGATGGCGTGATGACGGTGATGATGATGCTACCATCGCAGGGCTTCACCTATGCACTACGATGATATGACTGAGGTGGATTATGGTGGAGGGGGCACCGCACACGGCTAAGGGATCAATGATCAACTTGTGTGTCTATGGGATGCCCCCTGGGCACCGCACACTAGGACTAGGGAGTCCTAGACGCCTTGAGCTCGCGCCCTCGCCGTCCTTCCTTCGTGGCCTTGCTTGGAATACAGCAAGCGTGCCAAGGGTTCCTCCCTTGGTCGTGGACGGCGGCTGGGTGGCTTCGGTCTTGGGCTCCTCTTCAAGCAGCTGGCCTCCACTCGTTCGGGCTCCTCCCGAGGCCTGGCCTGCAACTAGGTGGGCGCCAACCCCCAGCCCCCTGATGAAAGGAGTCGAGCCGCTTCAGGCCCCATCTGCGGTCCCCGCGGTCACTACTAGGAAAAGGGCTATAGATGGAATTGACACTAATGGCGCACCAGACATGTGGTGCGCCATTACTATATACTAATGGCGCACCATGTGTTGGTGCGCCATTAGTGTGCAAATACTAATGGCGCACCACGTCCACGGTGCGCCATTAGTAAAAAAAATAATTTTTTCAAAACTACTAATGCCGCACCGTGGGAGTGGTGTGCCACTACTAGTTGAACTAGTAATGGCGCACCACATCCACGCCATTAGTAACTTGGCCCAAACATTCGCCCGAATGCACCACCCCCCCCCCTGGACCGCCTTTTCAGTTTCAAAATAAAATAAAAGAAAATGATAGAAATGTCAAAAAAAATAAAAGAAAATAAGATTCCCATGTCATATGTGGTCTAGTTGTTAGCAAAATTTACAAACATGAATTTTTGACTTTTTTGCAAAATCTCTCGAGAATTTGTAAAAATGGGCATAACTTTTGCGTACGAACTCGGATGAAAAAGTTTTTTATATGAAAAATCATCTACTCGAAAAGTTACATCCGAATTTAACTGGGGGGAACCCTGTTAAACATTTTCAAAATCCTCAAAAACCTAACAGAAAAAAAGATACGGGGCTTTTAAGATCCGGAGAGGCAAAAAATTCAAACTTACTAATGGCGCACCTGCCCATGGTGCGCCATTAGTATCTTCCCGCCTTCAAAATTCAAAATAAGTCAAAAAAATAAAATAAAAAAGTTACTAATGGCGCACCTGCCCATGGTGTGCCATTAGTATCTTCCCGCCTTCAAAATTCAAAATAAATCAAAAAAATAAAAAAAAAAGTTAGTAATGGCGCACCTGCCCACGGTGCGCCATTACTATGTCGTATATATGGCTGGGCGCACCTCCTCCACTCCACCTCTCCTCCACTCCATCTCCTCCTCTTCTCCACTCCATCTCCTCCTCTCCTCCACTCCATCTCCTCCTCTCCTCCACTCCATCTTCCCTTCTCTCCTCCACCATACTACCCTCCTCCTCTCCGGCGACCTCCTCCTCCTCTCCGGTGACCTCCTCCTCCTCTCCGGGGACCTCCTCCTCCCTCCTCTCCTCTCCTTCCCTCCCCTCCCCTCACGGTTTCTCCTCCCTCCTCTCCGATGAGCTCCTCCTCCCTCCTCTCCTCCCATTCCCTCATGGTTTCTCCTTCCTCCTCTCCGATGCTTCGGTGAACTCCTCTCCGGCGACCTCCTCCTCCTCTCCAGTGATGTAGGCGAGCACCTCTCCAATGACCTCCTCCTCCTCCTCTCCGACAAACTCCTCTCCGGCAAAAGAACACGGCAAAAGAATGTACAAGATCCAAAAACAGGAACAAAATTTAAAATAATATCGTGCCAAAAAAGAGCAAAAAATGGGCAAAAAAATCACGATCCAGATCCAAATTCAAAATTCAAAAATAGCAATGGCGCACGGTGGGGGTTAGACGGTGCGCCACTACTATTTTCCCGCCTTCAAAATTCAAAAATACTAATGGCGCACCGTGGCCTATACTAATGGCGCACCAGTGGCCTATACTAATGGCGCACCAGTGGTGCGCCATTAGTAAAAAAATACTAGTGGCATGATACTAATGGCGCACCAGTGATGCGCCATTAGTAGGCAAAACTGGTGCGCCATTAGTAGCCCTTTTCCTAGTAGTGGGTGGAGGACGGAGTCAGCAACATGCTCAAGTCGGCGCAAGAAAGGAGCGTCGTCCGCCACGAGCTCTTTCAGGAGGCGATGGGCGCGATGAACCAGCTTGGTGAAGAGCTCGTGGATGTGGACGTGCACCTTGTGGCCAAGGGTCATCGGCTGGTGGGGGAGCGGCGTAAGCTGAAGGTGGCTATCAACCTTGGGCGCCACCAGCGCGAGCTTGATAATGCGAAGGCCGAGGTTTCCCTCGCAGCCTCCTGTGAGGCCATGGAGAAGCGCGTGTGGGAGATCCAAGCCTGGAGCTCCTCCTTGGATCAGCAAGTGGAGGCGCGCAGAGCCGCCCTTGCGTCATTGAGGGGGACGCCCGCCGAAGAGGAAGAGATCTGAAGCGCGAGGAGGCGTTGGCGCTGGAAGCCGTGGAGCATAGCCTTGAGCTCGAACGTCTGGAGATGAGGGAGCGTCAAGTTGCCCAAGCGGAGGATGACGTTGGCGCGCGCGAGGCCAGGGCCCAGGAGGAGGTCGATCGCCGGGTGGCCGAGGCTTGCGCGGATCTCGAGGGCAGGTACGACCTAAGGCTGAAGTTCGTGGAAGCTGAAGCTACTGGTAGGACTGCTGCCCTCAAGTCCAGGTTGATCGAGGTGGAGCGGCGCGAGGAGGCCGCCGCAGCCGCCCTGGTCTCGGCGCAGGCCGAACTGGCCTTCGCACGTGCCGAGCTGCTCCCTCTTCAACAGCGGGTCACTGACGCCAAGTCTGTCGCGCGGCAGAACAGGGAGGAAGTGCGTCAGCGGCGGAAGCTGGAGCGCGTGCACGCCCCCATGCTCCAGGACCTCAAGAACAGGGCCAATACCGCCCTAGGCCACATCTGCGATGAGAATGCTCCTCATCCCCATGCGAACGACTACGCCAGCCACCTCCGCTTCTTTACCAATGTGGTGACGTGCTTGGAGAATCGTTCCGAAAGAGATCGCCAACTTATTGAAGAGAGGAGCCACGGCCTGCTTAGGCGTGCGTTCTCCCGCGTCTTCAGCCATCTCCAAATCACTGACCCCAATTTTGATTTTGACGCCGCCATCGTCCCCGTACCCGAGGCCACCCGGGGTGACTTGGCGCGATGGGTGGAAGACAATGTGGACGCGCTGATCAGGGCCTTCACTTCCGATGACGATGGGGTGGTGGTCGCAGCGGACGAAGGCGACATGGTCGACGATGGTGATGGCGGCACTGGCGGAGGTGATGGTGATGCTAGCGATAGTGGCAACGATGCCAGCGATGCGTCCGAGGGCGATCTGGGGGACGCGGCGAGCGACATGTCCGATTGATCCTGTGTTTCCCAGCTGTTTGTCCTGCACGAAGAAGTTCGGGCACGGCCCTAGAGATCGTAAGAGCATTTTTGGAGGGGGAGCCCCTCATGTAAATATACTACTGCCTCTATCTTTTTAGGTCGAGTTGAATATGTGTCTTTGTGAACTCACGTATCCTGGGGAAAGTGTGTTGTTGCGGTTTACCTTAGGTTGGATGAGCCCCAAACTGGCTCGTGAGGTTGCGAGTTCCTGGGGAGCTCCTGAGGAACTTGTCGACACGCCCGGGGGGGCGTGTGATAAGCAAGCGCTTAGCCATGGCGCGACTTGCGTGTGGCGTGTGTGTGCCATGCCTAGACCCGCCCGCGAGGGGGAAGCAATAGGCGCGAACTCCGAATTAAGGCAAGAACTAGATAGCAAGAAATCGCTCGAACGAGAAAAGGCACCCCCCTCCCCCCCTCCCCCCCGCACGCATCAATGAAAATTCAACTTCAATTTAAATCCAAATCCAGAAGGCAGGGTTACAGAAAAGAGATCCAAAGCAAATGGCCGCATCTGGCGCCTAGTCTAGTCTTCTTGTCTTTGAGTCTTCTCACCAGCGCGGAGCTAAGTGCTGCCACTAGGATGTGGGAGGGAGCCCCCGAGGCCCGAGGACGGCACTCCTGAGGCTCCGCGGCGTGTACAGCCCCACTCATTATTATGTGAGAGTGTCACGAGCGGAGACCTTCGTAGGCGTGAGTCTTACTTCATATCGCCAAATGAGGGCCCCGCCTTGCGCCTCCCTCGACCACCGTTGGGGGCAACCGGTAACCAGGACGACACCAAGGGGCAAAGGGGACGCCAGCGGCGCCCTCGGCGACCACGGGTCCTCTGTCGGGGGAAGGCTCTGGAGCACCTCCCCGGCAGAGGGCCTACCTCCGGGGGACGCCTTGCTCCGTGCGGCGCAGGGAGGGGCCTTGCTCCCGGCCCCTCTCTTGCAGCCCCCAGCGTGCCCCCTGGCGGCAGGGAGGCCGACGAGCTAGGGCCGCCATCCACTGCTGCGACCTGATCCTCCTGCGTCCCATGGTTAGCGTAAGCCTACTCCTGAGGAATTAGTGGTACCATGTAGCTGTTGTCGCCGGCGCGGTTGGTGAGGCTTCCGGTGGGCTCCTGAAAGGTGCCGACTTCTAGCGCCTCCTCCTCCCAGCCCGGCTCGAGGAATAAGCCAGAGTCGTCCTCCAGCATGTACTCCTGGTCCACCATGCGGGGCACGTAAGCCTCCGAGGTCGTCGCCTCAAAGACCTCGCCGTAGTGCCCCACGCTCCATGTTGCCCCGCCCAGCATGCCGCCTTGAGGATGGTAGGGTTGCATCCCGCCGAGGCCGTAGGTGGCAGCGCTTGTGCCCGCGCTCATCGGAGGTGGCGCGGGTACGAGCGGGCGTCCAGCTCCGTTGGTTGCGCTGGTGTCGATGAAGCCTAGTGGCGTGCCTGTGGGCACGCGGGTGCGGCGAGGCCCGCCATGCGACCGGCCGCGGCTTGAGGTGTGAACAGAGAGCAGAAGGGTGGTGCTCCAGAGGCTGCGGCATCCAAGAGCTCGGCGACGCGCTCCAGCAATGCATCCCGGCCGCTCTCCATTAACCGACATCGCAGCAGCTCCCGAGCCACTGTGAGCGCGGCCCTCATGTTTGCTTGCTCCTGTGGGGTGTGTGGCGTTGTGGCCGTGGCGTGGCTTGAGGCTCTTGCGGCTACCCGCACTTGTCGCGGAGTAAGGGCGGACGGCGGGTGACCGCGTCGCCCACGCCCCGCAGTGTTTGGTGGTGCGCGTGCTGCCTGGGGCGCTGGGTTGAGGTCTTCTTGAGCGGGCGGCGTCGCCCGGGCTGGCCAGGCTGCCCAGCGATTGGCGTTGGTCCTTGAGTCGCCGGACATCGGAGCCGCGGAGTGTCGGGGGACCAACGAGCGGGTCAACTGGCGAAAGAAGAGCTCCGGCGCGCCCCTACGTGGCGCGCCAAATGTCGGATCTGGGGTTTCAGCAAAACCCTTAAGGTTCAAACACTGGGGTGCGCGCGAAGATCTCCCCCTGCCTACTCACGCCCTCAACCTCGCCACGATCTCAAAGGCTAGCTCGACGAACTCGCAACACAAGAGACACAAAGATTTATACTGGTTCGGGCCACCGTTGTGGTGTAATACCCTACTCCAGTGTGGTGGTGGTGGATTGCCTCTCAGGCTGAGGATGAACAGTACAAGGAGAAGAACAGCCTCCTAAGGAGAGGTGTTCTTGTGCTTGGTGAGTTTGTGCGGTGGAGGATGATCTAGTCCAGGATCCGATCCCCTAGCTATGGTGGTGGCTAGTCCTATTTATAGAGGCCCTGATCCTCTCCCCAAATATTGAGCGGGAAGGGAGCCAACAACGAACAACTTGAAAGGGGACAGCTAGTACAAGTTATCTGACAAAAGCAGTCTTCGCCTGCCAAAGGCTTTGGTGATGACGTCGCCTTGGGCTCCACGGTGACCTCCGTCCTGCCGTCCTGCTGGTCTTGGTATTGTTGCACCGATATGAAAACCTTTGCTTGACGCCTCGGTACTCTTCGTCTGCGCTTGCCTCCTTAACACCAAAGAGGAAACAATGACACTGTGCGTGCTGGCACCCGCTTGACGCCTGCCTGGCCTCGATCGTCATGGCTCACGTCATCGGAGCCTCGCGAGGTTTGCCTGGCCTCGATCTCTCCGCCCCTCACGAGCTAGCCTAGTGAGGCCGCTCCTGAGAAGGTCTTGTGTCGTCCGCCTCGCGAGGCTTGGCCCCTCGCGAGGGTCTTGAATGCTTGTTGGTGAAGATGGGTCATACGGGCCCGCTTGCAGAGCCACGCCGTGGGCCGCAGGCAGGCAAGTTTGGGGGCCCCCATTCCTAGAATGCCGATAGTTGCCTATTGGAACTTATTCTTCATAAGCATTGTGACCCCTGTTAATTTCAACATCTCTATCTTCATTAGCCTTGGCTGTTATGATATTCAGAACTATGAAATCAGAGTGGTCAATCATTTCTTCAACTGCATCTTGGCTGTCCAGAAGAAATAAACCATCCTCTCCAATTCCTACTTCCTTTATCCAGTACATGTAGTCATCTAACCCATAGCCTTCAGTCTCAGTAAGTGCAATCAGATTGAGAAAAGTGATGTATGAAAAGAGAGAAGCTTCTTTCCATGTTATCTCTGCCCTGAAAATGCAGCCTCACGTCCCAAATGTCATCATCCAACCTGCATTACAGAATGTGTTACTTCACAACTTCAACTAGGTTTTGTACTGCCACAACTATACTGCATCCATAATTGCATCCCTATTTAGCCTACTGACTAGAAAATTGAGTACTAAATATGTGACTACATCCATATTTAACATAATTCAATACAAATTCAACTAGGTTTGTGCTAGGTTGAACCACTCATGCACACTCAGTACAAAATCCATGTACTAATTTGAATCACTAATGCATCCAACTAAATACATATACTAATCTGAATCACTACTGCATTAAACTAGGGCTTGCTCACACCTAACTAAAGATTTCATGGACTGTCTACTAACCTAGCAGTACTAAATTAAACTAGGGTTTGGTCAACGAGTAGATGAAGAGAGAAAACTTACTCGACCCCTCCAAATGCCGAGGCCGAGCGGTTGGGGTTGGCCGGATCCGCGGCAACGGCGCCAGCAAGAGCCTTAGCCGCTCTGTACTCAAGGGACAGCTCCTGATTTTCACGTGCAGAGGGCGTAGGTTGTGGGGCCGATGTAGGTTGTCCCCTCGCCGATTGTGGCACAGCCGGAGGTGTAGGCTGCGGTGGCTGCCACTGCCAAGCCAGTTATCCACCTCGGAACAGTCTCCACCATCCCCCCCCCTCCCGTGACACCTCACCCCGTAGAGTCGCCACCGTCGATCGGTTTCGCCGCCGACGACGCCATCGCCTAGGTCGAGGGAGGACAGTGGAGACAGAGTGAGAGTGAGCGAGGGAGACAGAGGAGACAGCTTGGTTTGACCGGCCCGGTCGGAACGGCTGTGGCCTAACGGCCGTCACCATGCGCGTCGTCAGCCAGGAGCCGACCAAACCCTGACGGGCAGGCCCTACCTATCATAACCCCACTTAATTTTTAATCGTACAGCGAACTAATTTTGTGATAGTTTTTTGAAAGATTTAAGAAAAGTGGTAGTTTTTTTGTAGCCATAGCCTGTAATATAGTAGTTTCTTGCCATATACTCTTGACTATTTGTACTCTCGGGCATTTCAACAAGTACCCTGCTTGCGCTTCAGGCTTGCGGGATCCAGATGTAATTTAATCTTCACACTAAGTAACAAAAAGGATAAGTAATAGCTTGAACAGATATTTATCCCTAAGTAGACTTTACTATTCTTATTGTCGAGGAAATCATTAACTGGTAGCTACTCGGTTGGCTAACGAGTAGAAAACTAATAGGCTAATCGGCAAGTTATTGAGAAAATCACTAACTCGTAGCTACTCGGTTGGCTAGCGAGTAGGAGGTTAATAGAATCGGCAAGTTAATCAATTAACCGGACGATTAATCAGTTTATCGGCTTTACTAGTTAATCAGACGAATTCTTACAAGGTCTATTCCTATCTTTGAAATGTAGATCCAGTATCTTCGAAAAATGTTATAGCTTTTTTCACGCGCTGCAGCATTACTTCGATTAGTAGCACTAATCAACTTGCCACTTGCCAACTGCAATTGACTAACAGGAACCAATGTTCTATCCTTCTGAATGTATTGACACGCCCTCTTGATTCCTACATTGGCATCTAGGATAAAGCATTGGGAGGATCTCATGAACAACTAAATCACGACATAATGAACATGTAGCCTCACGTACTAGTAACTCATAAGCAAACGATATTCCAAAGCTAAGGGGGTGGACACTTCAGTTAGCATCTAAACCACCACTTTTTTCCCAGTTCCGAGTCCACAGGACCAGTACGGCAAAGGGCGCAAAAAAAGAGCCATCTACATATCATTCCTATAGTTAGGCAAGAAATGAAACCATCATTTTTTATGGATTTCACTCCCATTATGGAACCACCACAGATATATGGTGCTGCAGCCGGATCCTTCAAGCAGCAGCAGGCTGGCTCTTCTTCAACTTCTCGGCACAGAACTTCTTGGTGTCAGCACCCTTCACATTGAACTCCATCAGGAGCTCTTCAAACAGAACCTCCATGTTGGTCTTGAAGGATGCAGGGCGAACTACACCTGCGCCTGCACGCAAATCTACCTGATTATTCTTTGGCTTCACTCCACTGCTGGATCCTTCTGCATTTGCGCTTTCCAGTTCCTTGTCCTCGTCGTCCTCGTCAGGAACTACGGACCCAACTTTGTTACCCTCCATGTAATATTTGCATGCAGCCAGAATGGCACGGCCGCGCTCACGGAAATGGCCGGCAACGAGATCTTCAAAGTGCTGAAACAAGCAAAGCAACAGCCAACGATAAAGGTTAATTTGATTTTCTGGTGTGCAAGCTATGTTACCTAAAAGCTTCTCAGTGCACCGCACCCTACTGAAGATAATAACAACTTCCATACTACAACCAAAATAAGTGCCAAATTTGTGGTTGTCGTGCTGTGGTACACTGGCCAAACTAGATACAGAATCTAGCAACCTTACTGATTAGCAAGATTTTACTGTTATGGCTGTCTTTGCTACCAAAAAGCACTGCCATATCAAAAAGAGGGAGAAAACAAAATATTTTCAACCCTGAATTCTTGCATTGGTCCACTTAGCAACCCTAAAATTGACATCCTTCATACTTGGCGTGGTTTCAGGATAACACAAAAACAGAGTCCAAACTAATGTCCAAGTGTTCCCGTGTCACTCCATCATGGTTCAAATGTTCAAGGTTCCCACAAATTGATGATGTTCTCTTCTAGAAAGAAGTCCACCATTCAACTCTGAACTCTGGCACAAGTTCACTTTTTAACAGTAAACTCAAAAACAGTCTGGCTCACAAACTATTCAAATAGTAAAACAAATCACCCTAGAGTAGTTTCACAAGTAGTTAAGTAGTTTCTGGTGACATGCATGCCACATGTGCACCACATCACTGCCATGTCACCAAATTGTGTTTACTTATCTGTTTCAACCAATTTTTCTCTTCCATTCTAGCATTTCTTGTGAAAGATATATTTATACAAATGGTGGAGCTTATGTTAGATTGTTTGGCGCTCGCTGTGACATGGTGAACATGTGGTATCCACATTAACAAACGGACCATTTGTGAGACCACCCGAGGGCAAAAATTGGATGGTTTCAATAGTTTGATGTTGCAGTTCAGTAGATTTTTTCTGTTGTCTATCTCCCCTTCTAACAAAACAGCATCACATACATCCACATTCAGCAAGTTATATTTTTGACGAATCTTCGGAACAGTGAGTACTTGTGCACCCATGTCGGGAACTGCGAGAGCTTGATAATTAGCAGTATGTTACCTGTGGAGCCCTACGAAGCGAGTACAACATTGTCCTACATGAGTATTGAAATGTTGTGTCATTATACTCCAAGGCAGTCCTCTGCCCACTAGCATTGTTGGCATATGTTTCATATCCTGGCTCATTGAAGTATGGCTTCTCATTCAATACGAGAGCTTGAATGGAGATTAGCACTTGTAACATGGTTGAGTGAGCTGAGTTCCACTTCTCACAACCATGACCTTCCCAGGTGCCTAGGAGGCTAAGGCAGACTTTTCCACAAGCATACAAATTTGGATTAAGCCTAAGTCCTCCAGAATGATAGTATACAGTCTGCAAAAGCACCAGAACGGTTATTTCAATCAACATATGGAAATACATTACATACGAGGTTACCAAAATGTCAATACTTACAGGAGGACTTGCAGGATAACTAGCAGGAAATTGAGCATCAAAGAAGAAAAGGCCATCATGGTAGGGTGTTCCCTGAGGCCCAATCATCACAGCCCTGAGAAGGTCCATTCGATTCTCCGAGACACGAACATATATGGACGCTGCACAGAAGTCAGAAGAACAATAATTCATGTAAATAGTACAACAATGCACATTTCTAAGCTTTAGCAATTTTAACCCAGGAGAGTCAACAGTGAGCTGCAGGCTTTGTAAAAATTTGTAGGTGAAAGTAAATAATAAGACGAATTTTTTTAAAACACATTAAAAAACATTAACGATAGAGCTTTCTTCGACAAGACAACATATGCCCTCAGAAGAACTAAATTTGCACAAAATTCGAAGCAAAACTGAGTAATGTAGAAGTGGGTGGGTCAAAACAGATCCTCAATGTGCTTCAAAATTTATGTATATCACTTGTGGGGAGCGTTTTAAGCACGTATTTATACTTTCTTTCTTGGAAATAGCTGACCTGGTAAATCATTCTCCAGAAGTTTCCAGTCATGCTGAATTCTTTTTGTCCACTCTTTCCCTGCCTGGAGTGAAGTTAAAGAACACAATAAGTATCGAGTCAAAAAGAAGGTACAAAATAAAGCAATATGCATATGATTTTACCTTTCCAACAGGTTTATTAGCATAATGATGATCAGAGAAATCCTCAACAGTGTCAAACTGTTTGAAGAACTTGTATTTCTTACCAATTTCATCCTCTATTTCTGACATTGACTTAAAATTGCCAGGGCCGTCATCAGTTGCAGCTTTCTGCAACCATGGTACAGAAGCCTCCACACCAGGAGGCAGATCTAAATCATCAAATTTATCAGCCAGCTGCTGATTGAAATCACTTTCATCAAATTCATAGTCAGATCCTTCATTGTCATCATCGTAGCAGCCTTCATCTTCATCATCTATATAATAATCTTCTTCCTCAATTTCACCAGAGTCAAAATTCTGTAGCTCGGCTTCAGATGCTTTGAAGGAGTTACTTTCTGTACAGGATCCAACTTTATCACCGGATGATGATCCCTGTAAAATATGCCAACGTAGTTATAAGCAAACACAAAACTTTTCCACAACAAATACAAACTTGAGTCCACCAATAGTTGTAAATTTAAGTCACATATCATGATCCTTTGCTCTTCGCTGCCAGCATTAGACATTCGCTTGTGGTATTATTACTGTGATGGTACATAAATCAGGTATGAATAAGTTATCTTTCCATCCTAAGTCACCAAACAACCTTACTCCAGGTGGCTAGAATAGTCCATCACTTCACCGAGGAGCCTTGAGGTACTAGGTCCAGTCCCAGCCCCACACAAATATATTTTTCCAGCGCAGTGACACTAAAGCAAGAATTACGAGTCGAGCCGAGGTTGACACTCATAGACCAATCGTGACTAATCTAGACTACTGCTGGACTAGTCGACATGGTACTGTAGCACTCAACTTACAGTACCCAGCTACTAATACATAGTATGTACTCCCTCCGTCCCATAATATAAGACGTTTTTTGCGAGCTGTTAGCTTGCAAAAACATCTTATATTATTTGATGGAGGGAGTAGTATACACTCCCTCCATTGGATATTAAGTAATTCCGGATGGAGAGAGTACTATATAGTACAGTACAGTATACGATAAAAATTGAATGCATGGGAAGTGGTTGAAGAACCTGGGGCTGTGCCAACTATTATATACAATGGCCACAGTCTTTGCTTCTCCACCAACCAAGAAGGAAGGGGAGAAATCAAACCCAGGAAGAAGGGATGGAGAGAAGGGAGAAAATACTTGGTACAACAGCACAGGAGTGCTTGCTTGCCATCGCCGGCGGATCCACGAGGAGCACAGCAGAAGAGGGGCAGATCCAAGGGAGCACAGCAGAAGAGGGGCGGATCCAAGGGAGCACAGCAGGTGAGGAGCACAACAGCAGAGGGGCGGAGCAGAACAAGCAGAGGGAGTGGATATCTATCCCTCCAAAATTGAGTCGATCGAACATGCCAACTAGTCCACGACTAGTCGCTCCAGCCCTCGACTCACAGAGCTAGGCTACATGAAGAACCTAGTCAACAACCCGACTGAGACTAGTCGTTCAACTCATAATCCTTGCACTGCAGGCCAGCTGGACCAGTCATATGTTTGTTGGAAAATCACAGTTCAACTGATTCTGGCGGGGTCAGTTGCAGGACTGCCTCCTCACTGAACAAGAGCAGAGCAGGCTCCATTTTTTTCTGGTTGAACCACCAGTTCCTCTCGGTTTTTTAAACTAGGGTTAGTGGAATGGTGGTCGGGGGGGGGGGGGGGGGGGGATATGACCTAAAGTTAAATTGACAATTTTTAAGTTACAAAACAGGTAATGCCCCTGTTAGAGAGGGTATAAAAAGTCACTTCTTCGACCAATAAATAAACAAGTACAAAAGCTCAAGATCATCACAACTATTTAATTTCTCTCCGTGACGCACAAACAGCTAGCAGAATACATGCAATGCCCAGATCCACATCAAACTAAGAAATGTCGAGCATATCTGTAGTATTAACTTAACAGGCAAAGGAGGGCTTCTTTGATTCAAAGGATTCTCAAAGGAATTTTGAAGGATTCTAATCCTTAGAAATTTTTCCTCCATGGGTTGTTTGATTCATACGATTGGAAACCATAGGATTTTTTTTAGATTATTTGCACTAGATTTCATAGGCAATTTTCCATCCACTCCAAACTCCTTGAAATAATCTTACGTTTTTCCTGTGCACAATCAAACACCCTTACGATGGCATGCCACTCTATTCCTACGTTTTTTCTATTCCCGCATTTTGCAAATCCTGTGAATCAGAGAGGCCTGAAGTTTGAACTTGGGAAAATATATTCAGTAATAATTAACACATAAATCTAGAAAGTGAAATTGAAACCATGATGCTCCAAAACCTTCTCATTTCCACAATGGTACTCGAATATCCCAAGGGAAATTGTCCTCACGTTAAACATGAGACCTTGTGGCCTGCCACAAGCGTCTTGCGTTGCTAGATCACTGTCCCCAAAAAAAAATCATAGCCCTATATCTCACTCCTGCGTGCTCTACTAACAATTCACATGTAAAACTACTTGAACAGCTTACCGCTAGAGCATCAAAAAAATTCATGCATAACGAATTTAAGAAACACCTATCATGCTGATACAGTCATGGATATGTTGTAGCCAACTTTGCCCAGGTGAAGAACCAACAATTCTACAATTAATAAGGTTATAAAATATGAGTGAGATGCTCAGGTAGCTAGATTCAGCACACAGACGCCTCCATAATCAAACAACTGTTTGAAGCTTAAGTACATCAGCAATATGTCGACATCCTAGAGACACCATCGATTCAATATGCTAGAATGTATTCCTTGCAGCTTCCGTGTATATTGATGTACTCGTCCTTCTATCCACAAGAAGATCAAAACTTCGGCAAACAACATATGAAAGCAGACTGCAATTCTACAAACACTACAAAACTATAAAGGAACACCAGACATTTCTTTCTAGTCTCTAAAGGCACACAGAAAAATAAACAAAAACCGGTCAATAAACACATTACTGTAAACCCGTGAAATGTTTGAGTCAAGGGCCCAGAAAACCCCAATTCTACCACAATCAATCTCCAGAAACCTGAAGACAAAATTGTCCCGCGAACCCTACTACCCTTATATGGTATTAAGATACTTTCCACCTTAAAATCAAAATCACGCCTCAAATCGCCAAACCTAAACCCCACGAAAAAACGGATTATTTAATTATTAAAAAACATCAAGACCCAAGTAGGCCAAAACCCTCGTGTAACGCTCCGCGTCGACGCCTTACAACAAGGCAACGGCCGCAACATCGGATCGCACGGAAACTGCTCGGGTAGCAAACCAGAAGAAGGGAGGTTACGGCCGGAATTTGCGCACACGGCAAGGTCGCGCGACGAGTAGTAGTACCTGGCAGCGCTGGCGTTTCTGTTGCTTCACGGCGTCCCAGGCGGCGGCGTCGGCGGCGCGGCAGGACGACGACGAAGACGACGCGCCCCCTTGCATGTGCGGGTATCTGCGACAGATCAAGGAGCCCATCAAAAAATCGCCCGGAAATACAATCGACGGCTGATTCTTCGAAGATGGCGGAGGGGCGGCGCACTCGGAGGCGTCCATGGCGAAGTCCAATGGATGGCGCGGCAAGCGGCGAGCGGCGAGCGGCGGGCGACCAGGAGAGGGGAGGGGCCGAGTGGGGAGGGGCCAGCCGAGGAGGTGTGCGAGGGCGAGGGCGTTGTGCGCGTAGCGGTGCACAGGGGGAGGACGCAGAGGAACATTAGTCGTGTGCCGCCACCGACCGTGGATGACGTGAGCTCCTTGCGGGACCACCCGGCAGCCAGATCACACGACGGTGGCCCACGCGTGACGCGGGCCTCTTCTTTTTTATTTTTGTTTTCGTGCGGCGACGACGACTGCCGGGCCTGGGAGGCGGGCTACGTCCACCGAGAAAGCGACCCACGCGCGGGCTAGTCAAGGCCGGGATCCGGATTCGGGCCCAATGTCAGTGAGAGAGTGGTATGGGGATGGGTCTACCGACTGCTAACTCCGCGTGCGCTTTTTGGGCATTCGCGAATGCTCTGCGCGGTGAGGATCTGTGGGATTGTGTGTGGCTCACGGCTCCGGCTCGCTGGAGTAGGGCGCGTGGAGTGGGCAATGCGGTTCGGTGCGCTTGTTTTTTGTCCTTTTGCATGCCTTTCCCTCGAAAGCCATAGCGTCTCTCGGCAAAAAAATTTACACAGTACAGAGACAATGGCCCTGTTTGGATATTCTAACACAGTTAGAGTTAGAGTTATTTTTTAACCCACTCTAACCCAAATAAGCATCTCTCCACCGGGATAGTTGGGTTAGATGGAACTAACCCACTCTAACCCTTCCTGTTTGGATACTTTTGGGTTATTTGAGCCTCCAACTAACCCAAACTAGCTCTAACCCCATAATTCAAACAGGGCCAATATACACACACATACACTCATTTTTATGAACGGACACATGCACCTTCTATCATTACGAGCACCTCCGAAATACTAAGCCGACATATCATCTTGAAATTTACAAATTCACCGTAGACACCTCGTCATCGACGGGAACATCTCTTCCCACTGAATGCGCATCGCCGAAAATCCTGAATAAATTTAGGATTTAATGCGAGCATCAGGATTTGAATCCTAGTAGGCTGGGAATACCACAGTCCCTCTAGCCTTCCAACCACAGGTTGGTTCGCAGCGTCTCTCAGCAACTGGATGCATGATCATGATGCAGTTAGCCGAATCAGATGGAAAATAGTTTTTTTAACACGGTATAATCAAAGACGCTCTTCATACACTCATCTCTGAACATACGTCCACACCTTACCTCTATGAGCATATTTGAAAGACTGGGTAGCATAATATTTTGAAATTGACAAAGTCACCACATACGTCATGTACTCGACAGGAACGTCTCCTCGCATTGAACAAATATTGTTGGAATAAATCCAAGAAAATGGGAGCACCAAGGACCGACTGTCGGTGTCAAAACCGACATATTTCGGGTAGGGGGTCCCGAGCTGTGGATCTTGGATCAATGGGGAACAGGAGACGAAGGAGACGATGTTTACCCAGGTTGGGCCCTCTCGAAGAGGTAAAACCCTACGTCCTTTTTGATTATATTGAAGTGTATATGATGGTTATAGAGTCGATCTACCACTAGATCAGATGAACTAAACCCTAGGTGAGTAGGATGGTGATTTTCTTCTAGCCTCTACGGACTAAACCCTCTAGCTTATATAGACACCAGGGGAACTAGGGTTACACATGGTCGGTTACAATAAACGAATAAGCATGCCGATTCTCCTATCCTAACTTGGAGGACACACCAAGGCTTCGAAGGTTTCCTGTCGGGATACTGAGTGGCCTTATAGCTCGGCCTTCCGGTAGTAGTCACAGAGCGGCCCACCTGTCCGACCTACGAGAGCTAGGCCAGCAGCCCGAGGAACCCTTAATCCTAGACTCCCTCAGTGGCCCCCAAACTAGCCTCCAACGCTGGTGTCTCATGATCCCTGAAGTCTTCGCGTGCCAAAGTCTTCGGCTTGCGGGGTGAGCACTTCTCCCCTTCTATGTTCGGCTGACCATAGCTCGGTCACCGATAACTTTCCCGATTCGTCAAGGCGTCGTAGGGCCCACAGTACCAATTCTTCGCTCAGGGTTAATGACACCCCTCGATTTTTGTGCGCCAAAAGGAGGCGGACGGTCCAGCAATCTTGTACGGAAACGCCTTGAAGGAAATATGCCCTAGAGGTAATAAAGTTGTTATTTATATTTCCTTATATCATGATAAATGTTTATTATTCATGCTAGGATTGTATTAAACGGAAACTTAGTACATGTGTGAATACATAGACAAACAGAATGTCCTAGTATGCCTCTACTTGACTAGCTCGTTGAATCAATGATGGTTATGTTTCCTAACCATACATGAGTTGTCATTTGATTAACGGGATCACATCATTAGAGAATGATGTGATTGACTTGACCCATCCGTTAGCTTAGCACGATGATCGTTTAGTTTGTTGCTATTGCTTTCTCCATAACTTATACATGTTCCTATGACTATGAGATCATGCAACTCCCGAACACCGGAGGAACACTTTGTGTGCTACCAAACGTCACAACGTAACTGGGTGATTATAAAGGTGCTCTACAGGTGTCTCCGATGGTGTTTGTTGAGTTGGCATAGATCGAGATTAGGATTTGTCACTCCGATTGTCGGAGAGGTATCTCTGGGCCCTCTCGGTAATGAACATCAATATAAGCCTTGCAAGCAATGTGACTAATGAGTTAGTTGTGGGATGATGCATTACGGAACGAGTAAAGAGACTTGCCGGTAACAAGATTGAACTAGGTATTGATATACCGGCGATCGAATCTCGGGCAAGTAATATACCGATGACAAAGAGAACAACATATATAGTTATGTGGTTTGACTGATAAAGATCTTCGTAGAATATGTGGGAGCCAATATGAACATCCAGGTTCCGCTATTGGTTATTGACCGGACACATGTCTCGGTCATGTCTACATAGTTCTCGAACCCGTAGGGTCTGCATGCTTAACTTTCGGTGACGATTGGTATTATGAGTTTATGTGTTTTGATGAACCGAAGGTTGTTCGAAGTCCCGGATGTGATCGTGGGCATGACGAGGAGTCTCGAAATGGTCGAGACATAAAGATCGATATATTGGAAGCCTATGTTTGGACATCGGAAAGGTTCTGAGTGAGTTCGGGCATATACCGGAGTACCGGAGAGTTACGGGAATTCGTATTGGGCCTTAATGGGCCATACGGGAAAGGAGAGAAAGGCCTCAAGGGTGGCCGCACCCCTTCCCCATGAACTGGTCTGGATTGGATTAGGGAAAGGGGCGCCCCCTTCCTTCCTTCTCCTTCTCCCTTCCCTTTTTCCTATTCCATGTGGGAGGTGGAATCCTACTAGGACTAGGGAGTCCTAGTAGGACTCCACACTTTGGGCGCGCCCTATGAGGGCCGGCCTCCTCCTCCCTCCATCCTGGCTTCCCCAGTTGACTCCACACCGTGAGCAGCGCGCGGGCTTGCAGCGTTCAAGTCTGACGGAAGGAATGAGGCGAGAGGAGGTTGCTTCTCAGGAGATTCCGCGGCCTTGGCGGAAGAGATCATGAAGAGACATCTTCAGGAAGGGAAGCAGCACGCAGAGAATCACCAAGATAAGGTACTTACTCATCAACGGCGATGTACTTCCTCCATTTTAATGGCCCGAAGGTGCTGCTGCCGCTTGGGGACTGTAACGCTCCGAGACCGATGTGCCAGGTGTCTTCCAGTTATTCGCTGTTGTTACTTTGTCTTTTGCTTGCGTGTCATGCATTTCATATCATGTCATCATGTGCATCGCATTTGCATACATGTTCGTCTCTTACATCCGAGCATTTTCCCCGTTGTCCGTTTTGCGATCCGACACTCCTATGTCCTCGGGTGTTCCCTTTTGCCTCTTTTTGTGTGCGGGTATTAAACGTTCTTGGATTGGAACGAGACTTGTCATGCGGCCTTGGTTTACTACCGGTAGACCGCCTGTCAAGTTTCGTACCATTTGAACTTCGTTTGATACTCCAACAGTTAGCCGAGGAACCGTAAAGGCCTTGTGTGTGTTGCAGCCCAACACCTCTTCAAAGTGGCCCAAAACCCACCTAAACCCCCTCCATCATCTCGGTCGTTCGATCACGATCGCGTGGCCGAAAACCGCTCCTCATTTGGACTCTCCTAGCTCCCTCTACCTACATATATGTGCATTCCCCCGAAATTTCGCGGTACAAACCCTAACTCCTTCCACCTCGCGCCACCGGACAAAATTCCCCGCCGTCGCACATGTCCGCGCCACCGCCCATCCGCGAATCAGGAGCCGCCACGTGTGCCCCGCCGTCATCTCCACCGCGTCGGCCACCCGGGGCCTAGATCCGGCCCGCCCTGAGCCGAACCGGGCCGAATCGGGCCCGCTCTCCGCCGCCGCCCTGCCCCGTCGTGGCTCCGCCGCCACCCGCGTCGTCGGAAACCCTGCCGCCTTGCCGGACCACCGCAGAGCGCCCTCATGCCGCTCGCCGACCGCCCCGCCGGCGCCCGGTCGCCGCCTCGCCGCCCTCCGCGCGCCGCGCGCCCGCTCCGCTCGCCGCCGGCCGCCGTCCGCCTGCCGAGCCCCGCTGCCGCACCTCTCCACCGGCGCCGCCCCTGCGCCGCTCGCCGGAGCTCGCGTCGACCCCGCTGAAGACCGCCCACCCTCGCCGAAGTCGGATCCGGTCAGATCCGTCCAGGTGGGATGAGATCCACCGGGATCTGAACCAAACGTGCCCCGCGCCCTGGATCTCCTCGTCCCGCACGTCTCCGTCTTGAGTTGACTTTTCTCGCGAGGTCTAATTTTCTCTAAGTCCCCAGATCCGCATATTTTTTCTAGCCATGTTCATTGCATCATAACTTTGCATCCGTGCCTCCATTTTGGGCGTGTAGCATATCAAATTGTTCGTCTTGACGAGTACTTCATTTCATCCCATTACACCATGTTCATTTGAGTTCATCTTGATGCCCTAAATGCTGTTGCAAGAGTGCTATGCAATGTTAGTTTCATATTCTTATCAGAGATTGGACATTTGTCATTTTTGCCATGATTAATGTGTGCCTCCTATGAACTTGAGCCCTACATGTGTTTTATTGTATGCCATGCCATCTTTACAGGGGTGTATGCCATGTATTTTTGTGATCCATGTGGTGACTAGCACAAGCATGCAAAGTAGCTCTCGTAATGTTGCTGATTTCAGGGACTTAGAATTTCTTCTAAGTCTTTGTCTGCTGTTATTTTTATGCCATGTATTCATGTTGCTACAGAGTGATCCATGCCTCTTTTGAGCATGTTCAGTAAGGATGTTTTTGAGATATTTTTATGCTCTATCCATCCATGCCTTTGTTTGCAATTATGGAGTGCTCTAGGATGACTCAATCTTGCTCTACTTTTGCTATAAAATGTTCCTGGCAGATTGTTTACATGTTAATCAATTTTGCCGAGGTTGTTGTAGTTGATCCGTGCATGCTATGGGGTTGTTCTTGCCATGTTTAGCTTCTATGACATGTCTACTTGCTGGGTGTATGCTTAGTTTGTCATGCAATGCTTTGTGGTGAGTGCATCGAGCTCGCAAACATGCCTACTTAATATCTGTTTTGCCATGTTCCAGTTTTCTGCTAAGTCTGAATCTGTTAACGAAAGCTGCTATGTTCACATGGTTGCCATTGTATTTTCTGATCCCTTTTGGCTTAGGGTCAGTAAGGGACTTTTGTTGTATGCTTTGAGTAGCTTCATGCCATGCTTTGCTTTGCCATGATATGTTCCTGTAGCATGTTGTTATCTTGCTCTAAACATTGCTTCCTGATGTTAAATTCCTGACATGTTGTTATTTTCGCTAAGTCTGTAACCTGATATCTTTTGCACTTTTGCCATGCTTGTTTGAACCTGCTATTGTGTGAATTAGCCGTAGCTCAGTGTTCTTCTTTTGTTAAGCATCCTGAGTGGATCACTACCATGTGATTTGTTGCTATGTTAGAGTGTAGTAGCTTGTTGTTCTTGATGCATTTAGATGGCCTCGTGCTGTTAATCGCAGCTTTGTGCCATTATTGTTTGCTTGCCATTTGCAAACCGTGCATCCGATTCTGGTGATCTTTATATCGATTTCGACCGAAATCAACTCATCTTTCCAGCGGCAGACTTGGTTTGCCAAATTGAGGCCCGGTTCAATCTTTCCCTTCCGAATCATGCATATGCATTGCATATCTCATCCCGCATGTCATGCCATGTTTTGCACCATGTTGCTTGCGTATTGCACCGTGGTTGATTGTGTCTCCCTTTGCTTGTGTTCTTGCTTTGGGTAGAGCCGGGAGACGAGTATGTGATCGAGGTACCCGTTGAGTACGCTTACGAGGATCAAGCTTTCGTCTTCTCGGAGAACTTTTCAGGCAAGATGACCATACCCTCGAAATCACTTCTATCTTTGCTTGCTAGTTGCTCGCTCTATTGCTATGCCTATGCTGCAATACCTACCACTTGCTATATCATGCCTCCCATATTGGCATGTCAAGCCTCTAACCCACCTTGTCCTAGTAAACCGTTGTTTGGCTATGTTACCGATTTGCTCAGCCCCTCTTATAGCGTTGTTAGTTGCAGGTGAAGATTGGAGTTTGTTCCATGTTGGAACATGGATTTGTTGGGATATCACAATATCTCTTATTAAATTAATGCATCTATATACTTGGTAAAGGGTGGAAGGCTTGACCTTATGCCTGGTGTTTTGTTCCACTCTTGCCGCCCTAGTTTCCGTCATACCGGTGTTATGTTCCTTAACTTAATTAAAATGCATCAACCGCGTATGTAGCCGTGATGGTCTCTTCTCGGTGGGGTCCGGGAAGTGAACACGGTGTTGGAGTTATGCTTGAACGTAAGTAGTCTAGGATCACTTCTTGATCATAGATTCTCGCCCGTGCTTTGCCTTCTCTCCTCGCTCTCATTTGCGTATGTTAGCCACCATATATGCTAGTGCTTGCTGCAACTCCACCTCATACCTTTTAGCTACCCATAAGCTTAAATAGTCTTGATCGCGAGGGTGTGAGATTGCTGAGTCCCCGTGTCTCACGAATTACTTCCAAAACCAGTTGCAGGTGCCGATGATACCGTGCAGGTGTCGCAACCGAGCTCAAGGAGGAGCTTGATGAAGATCGTGTCCGTTGTGTTGTTTCGTTTCAGTTGATCAGTAGTGGGCCCAGTCGGGGCGATCGGGGATCTTTTGCATTAGGGGTTGTCTTTCTTTATTTGGTTTCGTAGTCGGACCTTGATTGTATCTGGATGATGTAATGCTATATTTATGTATTGTGTGAAGTGGCAATTGTAAGCCAGCTCTTTATCCCTTTCATTTCAGTACATGGGATGTGTAAAGATTACCCCTCTTGCGACATGCCTACAATGCGGTTGTGCCTCTAAGTCGTGCTCCTACACGTGGGAGATATAGCCACATCGTGGGTGTTACAAGTTGGTATCAGAGCCTTCCCCGACTTAGGAGCCCCTGTTTGATCGAATCGTTAGCGTTGTTGAGTCTAGAAAAATGTTTTGAGTCTTTTAGGAATTATATATATCGGAGAGTAGGATTCTTTTACTCCTCAGTCCCTTCGTCGCTCTGGTGAGGCATCCTGACATAGAGTTTTGACTCTTCTCTTCTCAAATTTCACTAATTTTTTTTAGGATCACGCGGGTATCTTGGAATCGTTATGATGGATTTGTGACGAGAACATTGTTCTTGGTGCCTCCTGACATTTAGGGGTTGTGGCAGTGTCTCGGGGAGTTGAGCTCCGAGGTGTTGTCGTCACAATTTTATCATTGCAGTTCTGGAATACCTGAGTTTTGCCAACATCGAAAATCTCTTTTATGCAGTTGTTGGTGAGATAACGTCGACGCCACCCAGTACTGGGGGGGGGTCGGGAGTATTGCCATAACTTGTATAACAGATGCTTTTCGAAGGTTGAGGTAAATGATTTCTGAAGGTTTCTTGGTTATGTGTTGAAGGATGGATACAGTTGGATGTAGGATTTGCTAGATTTGGGTGAGATATTATGCTTCCCCTGTATCCCCAACACCTGATTGCATAACAGGAAAGTTTCGGGAGTTTATAAGTGGGAATTAAAGTAGCTCCTAGGATATCTTTCCGACAGATGTATGATATGAAATTGGGGTTCGACGTCTAGTGGTCCGCCTATCCACGGTTGGTTTTACAGTGGTCTTGTTGTGTCTTAAAGAGTCCTTGGCTATGCTGACTTGGGGACGCTTCGTATGGCATGTGCACTGCCTTGTACATGATGGTGCTGTACGATCGAGCCCGTGTAGGCCCCACCATGAAAACTTTGGATGAAATCTCTATCATATGTTTGTTCCGGCTTATTCTGCAAGCCAATCCTTTGTTTTGTTTTTCAGTTGTGGTATTCGAGTTGCTTCGAAGTCAAGTGTTGATTCCATACCTTTTCTAAGCGGTGTTCTCATATTTCTTTGGGAATACTAATCCTTCTTGATCATCGAGGTTGTCATGACAATTCTTTCCAACCGACGTGTTTCTCGTCAAGTGGATCCGACCTTTTTCAACATCCGCAAGATCAACTCAAAGTCTTTCTTAATGTTATTTGTTTCATTCGTCCCAAGTTGTCTTTGTTTTCCCGCCCTCCCACCCTTTTTCTTCAAGGACTCAGATTTCTTATTCAAGTATCCTTTTATTGATGGTAAGCCTCTCCATTCTTTCCGTCAATGTTCTTATCCAGTGATCCTCAGGAAGATGCTAAGGAAGCTTCAAGTTCGTCATTGTTCATTCTTTTCATCTCCGGTGGTTTCAAGTCAAGCCTTTTTGATCATATCCTTTCCTTGTCTAAAATGCTTTCTCATGACCGGTGCACCTCTTAATCATTCCCCGCTTGCTATTCAATTGTTCCGGATTGCTGAGGATGTCTCGAGGTTGTTATCTTATCCAAGTCATTTAATTCAACCGGTGCAATCTCTCTTTTAAATCATTTCAACGGTGTATCTTTTGAGTGGGCCCTAACCCACAGGTCTATTTCCAGGATCTTACCTGACTCTTCTTATTTTCCCGGAGCTATCCTAAATTCTTTTCCAAGTTTGACGTAAGAATGTGTTATCATCAGTCATATATCTTTCTTCAAGATCTTTCAAATTCTTTTCATCGTTGGCTCAACCTTTCCATTCTTCATTCCGGAGTGACTCAACAATTTGGTGGTGTTTTTCGTCGTAATTCTCAGATTTTGAAGACCGAAGAACAATTTTTCTCCATATCTTGCTCCATTCTCTTCAAGATTCATGGTTCAAGTTGATGCCATCCTCTCATAATTGTTTTCGATTGTGAAAATTCTTTTCACCCATCCGGAGCAATTCAGGAGTCTTTTCAGTTTGATTCCCCAGAGCACATCATCTCAGAATTATCCATTCCAGCTTTCAGCTCTCTTTCTCTAAATCTTACCGGTGCATCATTCTAATACTCTCTAATCAGTTCGTGATCTCTTCATTCTCATGGATCTAAATTCACTCGAGTATCTTCGTCTCATTTTCTAATTCTTTCTGGTGAATTGTGCTTTGGTACTTCCATTTCCAATTCTTACGGTGGTTTGTTCAAGATCTCTCTTCCTTCGTTATCATATCAATTCATTCGTGGTTTCAATCCTACCGGTGGTTCGTTGAAGACCTTCCCAAGTTTAAGCTATACCTCTCTTTAATCCTTGCTAAGAGAATAAGTAGTATGCCAAATCCGTTGATTGTCATCAATTAAATTGGTGAAGGATACACATAACATAATTCTTATTCTTGTTTTCATCCAAGTGATAAATTCCTTCCTTCGGAGTTTGTTCATGAAGAATAAATTCTTGATTTTCTTTTCTTCATCTTTTCTTTCTCGGAGTTCCAAGCTCTAATTATCATGGAGATCCATCTAAATCATTACAAGGTTTCACCTTGTGTTTTCAACTTCTCTTTCTTTTCGTTATCCTTTTGTTTACCAGAGTTCTTCATGGAGGTGCTACATGTTGGATCATCAAGGATTTAATTCCTTCTTGAAGCGTTCATTAAGATTCTTTTCAAAGGAGCTCAAGTTTTCTTCATTTTGTAATCCGGAGTGCAATTCTTTCTTTGGTATCATTGGAGGCGGTATTTTTTTTCATTCTTGATAATTTGAGTTCATGTTTCATGATTCACATGTTGTTAAGAATGAGGTATTTTAAATCCATCAACCTCTTCGTTGGAGTTATCTTGGGTCATTTTTCACCTAAAGCCTTCCCTAAGGATTTTGCTATTGTAAGGCGTATAATTGGCCTAAGTTCTTCATTTATCCTTCCGGTGATATAAGTTGCTCGTCTCCTTGTTCATACCAATCCAATCTACCGTTTCCGTTAGTGGCAGAATTTCACCTCTGGATTTTGAGATGTTTTACATAAGCCCACAACAAGCTTACTCTTTTCGCTGTTGGTTTTCCAACAACTCCGTCCAATTCTCTATGGAAGGATGTGTTCAAATTTATTCGAGGTAGAAGATGTTGTTTTTCTTCTTCGTTACTTTCAATCCGTTCTAGCTTTTGTTCCGGAGGCATTGTGATGTTGCTCTCTTCAACCCATCTTTTTGTTTTGTCAAGATCATTTTCTTTCCTTTACTTATCCATTTAACCGGAGTGTTGTGTCCTCTGATCAAGTTCTTTCATTTTATCAAGTCTTTCATCTCTTTTCAACCGAAGTGCTACCCTAATCGGTTCTTTCTTTTCCTCTTTTCTAACGGAGGTTTTCAACTTTGTTCATCTTCGTCTATTCTGTCTTTCAATTTGTTCAACCTCTCAAGGTTCTTTGGTTTCACTCGTTTGTTAAAGAAGCAACTTAGTTTTACCTATCCTCTTCCTCTTCCTTTTTCCCTCCGGTGCCATCCTAGATCTCGGGACGAGATCCTCTCGTAGTGGTGGAGTGTTGTAACGCCCCGAGACCGATGTTCCAGGTGTCTTCCAGTTATTCGCTGTTGTTGCTTTGTCTTTTGCTTGTGTGTCATGCATTTCATATCATGTCATCATGTGCATCGCATTTGCATACATGTTCGTCTCTTGCATCCGAGCATTTTCCCCGTTGTCCGTTTTGCGATCTGGCACTCCTATGTCCTTTGGTGTTCCCTGTTGCCTCTTTTCGTGTGCGGGTGTTAAACGTTCTTGGATTGGAACGAGACTTGTCATGCAGCCTTGGTTTACTACTGGTAGACCGCCTGTCAAGTTTCGTACCATTTGGACTTCGCTTGATACTCCAACGGTTAACCGAGGAACCGTAAAGGCCTTGTGTGTGTTGCAGCCCCACACCTCTCCAAAGTGGCCCAAAACCCACCTAAACCCCCTCCATCATCTCGGTCGTTCGATCACGATCGCGTGGCCAAAAACCGCTCCTCATTTGGACTCTCCTAGCTCCCTCTACCTATATATATGTGCCTTCCCCCGAAATTTCGCGGTACAAACCCTAACTCCTTCCACCTTGCGCCACCAGACAAAATTCCCCACCGTCGCACATGTCCGTGCCGCCGCCCATCCGCGAATCAGGAGCCGCCACGTGTCCCCGCCATCGTCTCCACCGCGCCGGCCACCTGGGGCCCAGATCCGGCCTGCCCCGGGCCGCACCGGGCCCGCTCTCCGCCGCCGCCCTGCCCCATCGTGGCTCCGCCGCCGCCCGCGTCGCCGAAAACCCCGCCGCCTCGCCGGACCACCGCAGAGCGCCCTCGCACCGCTCGTCGATCGCCCCGCCGGCGCCCGGTCGCCGCCTCGCCGCCCTCCGCACGCCACGCGCCCGCTCCGCTCGCCGCCGGCCGCTGCCCGCCTGCCGTGCCCCGCCGCCGCACCTCTCCACCGGCGCCGCCCCCGCGCAGCTCGCCGGAGCTCGCGCCGACCCCGCCGGAGACCGCCCGCCCTCGCCGAAGTCGGATCCGGTCAGATCCGTCCAGGTGGGACGAGATCCACCGGGATCTGAACCAAACGTGCCCCGTGCCCTGGATCTCCTCGTCCCGCACGACTCCGTCTCGAGTTGACTTTTCTCGCGAGGTCTAATTTTCTCTAAGTCCCCAGATCTGCATATTTTTTCTAGCCCTGTTCATTCCATCATAACTTTGCATCCGTGGCTCCGTTTTGGGCGTGTAGCATATCAAATTGTTCGTCTTGACGAGTACTTCATTTCATCCCATTACACCATGTTCATTTGAGTTCATCTTGATGCCCTAAATGCTGTTGCAAGAGTGCTATGCAATGTTAGTTTCATATTCTTATCAGAGATTGGACATTTGTCATTTTTGCCATGATTAATGTGTGCCTCCTATGAACTTGAGCCCTACATGTGTTTTGTTGTATGCCATGCCATCTTTACAGGGGTGTATGCCATGTATTTTTGTGATCCATGTGGTGACTAGCACAAGCATGCAAAGTAGCTCTCGTAATGTTGCTGATTTCAGGGACTTAGAATTTCTTCTAAGTCTTTGTCTGCTGTTATTTTTATGCCATGTATTCATGTTGCTACAGAGTGATCCATGCCTCTTTTGAGCATGTTCAGTAAGTATGTTTTTGAGATATTTTTATGCTCTATCCATCCATGCCTTTGTTTGCAATTATGGAGTGCTCTAGGATGACTCAATCTTGCTCTACCTTTGCTATAAAATGTTCCTGGTAGATTGTTTACATGTTAATCAATTTTGCTGAGGTTGTTGTAGTTGATCCGTGCATGCTATGGGGTTGTTATTGCCATGTTTAGCTTCTATGACATGTCTACTTGCTGGGTGTATGCTTAGTTTGTCATGCAATGCTTTGTGGTGAGTGCATCGAGCTCGCAAACATGCCTACTTAATATCTGTTTTGCCATGTTCCAGTTTTCTGCTAAGTCTGAATCTGTTAACGAAAGCTGCTATGTTCACATGGTTGCCATTGTATTTTCTGATCCCTTTTGGCTTAGGGTCAGTAAGGGACTTTTGTTGTATGCTTTGAGTAGCTTCATGCCATGCTTTGCTTTGCCATGATATGTTCCTGTAGCATGTTGTTATCTTGCTCTAAACATTGCTTCCTGATGTTAAATTCCTGACATGTTGTTATTTTCACTAAGTCTGTAACCTGATATCTTTTGCACTTTTGCCATGCTTGTTTGAACCTGCTATTGTGTGAATTAGCCGTAGCTCAGTGTTCTTCTTTTGTTAAGCATCCTGAGTGGATCACTACCATGTGATTTGTTGCTATGTTAGAGTGTAGTAGCTTGTTGTTCTTGATGCATTTAGATGGCCTCGTGCTGTTAATCGCAGCTTTGTGCCATTATTGTTTGCTTGCCATTTGCAAACCGTGCATCCGATTCCGGTGATCTTTATATCGATTTCGACCGAAATCAACTCATCTTTCCAGCGCAGACTTGGTTTGCCAAGTTGAGGCCCGGTTCAATCTTTCCCTTCCGAATCATGCATATGCATTGCATATCTCATCCCGCATGTCATGCCATGTTTTGCACTATGTTGCTTGCGCATTGCACCGTGGTTGATTATGTCTCCCTTTGCTTGTGTTCTTGCTTTGGATAGAGCCGGGAGACGAGTACGTGATCGAGGTACCCGTTGAGTATGCTTACGAGGATCAAGCTTTCGTCTTCTCGGAGAACTTTTCAGGCAAGATGACCATACCCTCGAAATCACTTCTATCTTTGCTTGCTAGTTGCTCGCTCTATTGCTATGCCTATGCTGCAATACCTACCACTTGCTATATCATGCCTCCCATATTGGCATGTCAAGCCTCTAACCCACCTTGTCCTAGCAAACCGTTGTTTGGCTATGTTACCGATTTGCTCAGCCCCTCTTATAGCGTTGTTAGTTGCAGGTGAAGATTGGAGTTTGTTCCATGTTGGAACATGGATTTGTTGGGATATCACAATATCTCTTATTAAATTAATGCATCTATATACTTGGTAAAGGGTGGAAGGCTTGACCTTATGCCTGGTGTTTTGTTCCACTCTTGCCGCCCTAGTTTCCGTCATACCGGTGTTATGTTCCTTGATTTTGCGTTCCTTACACGGTTGGGTTATAATGGGAACCCCTTGACAGTTCGCCTTGAATAAAACTCCTCCAGCAAGGCCCAACCTTGGTTTTACCATTTGCACTAACAACCTATCACCTTCCCATGGGTTCTGCAGACTCAAGGGTCATCTTTATTTTAACCCCCCCGGGCCAGTGCTTCTCTAAGTGTTGGTCCGAAACAGAGCCACTTGCGGCGCCACCTCGGGGAAACTTGAGGGCTGGTTTTAGCTATACGTAGTGTTCATCCGGTGTTGCCCTGAGAACGAGATATGTGCAGCTCCTATCAGGATGTCGGTGCATCGGGTGGTCTTGCTGGTCTTGTTTTACCATTGTCGAAATGTCTTGTAACCGGGATACCGAGTCTGATCAGGTCTTCCTGGGAGAAGGAATATCCTTCGTTGACCGTGAGAGCTTGTGATGGGCTAAGTTGCGACACCCCTGCAGGGTTTTGAACTTTCGAAAGCCGTGCCCGCGATTATGGGCAGATGGGAATTTGTTAATGTCCGGTTGTAAAGAACTTGACCCTTAACTTAATTAAAATGCATCAACCGCGTGTGTAGCCGTGATGGTCTCTTCTCGGCGGGGTCCGGGAAGTGAACACGGTGTTGGAGTTATGCTTGAACGTAAGTAGTCTAGGATCACTTCTTGATCATAGATTCTTGACCGTGCTTTGCCTTCTCTCCTCGCTCTCATATGCGTATGTTAGCCACCATATATGCTAGTGCTTGCTGCAACTCCACCTCATACGTTTTACCTACCCATAAGCTTAAATAGTCTTGATCGCGAGGGTGTGAGATTGCTGAGTCCCCGTGACTCACGAATTACTTCCAAAACCAGTTGCAGGTGCCGATGATACCATGCAGGTGTCGCAACCGAGCTCAAGGAGGAGCTTGATGAAGATCATGTCCGTTGTGTTGTTTCGTTTCAGTTGATCAGTAGTGGAGCCCAGTCGGGGCGATCGGGGATCTTTTGCATTAGGGGTTGTCTTTCTTTATTTGGTTCCGTAGTCGGACCTTGATTGTATCTGGATGATGTAATGCTATATTTATGTATTGTGTGAAGTGGCGATTGTAAGCCAGCTCTTTATCCCTTTCATTTCAGTACATGGGATGTGTAAAGATTACCCCTCTTGCGACATGCCTACAATGCGGTTATGCCTCTAAGTCGTGCTCCGACACGTGGGAGATATAGCCGCATCATGGGTGTTACAGGGACCCCTTCCTCTTGCGGAGCTCTTTGAAGTCCACGCTGAAGGAAATATGCCCTAGAGGCAATAATAAAGTTATTATTTATTTCCTTATATCATGATAAATGTTTATTATTCATGCTAGAATTGTATTAACCGGAAACATAATACATGTGTGAATACATAGACAAACAATATGTCACTAGTATGCCTCTACTTGACTAGCTCGTTGAATCAAAGATGGTTAAGTTTCCTAGCCATAGACATGAGTTGTCATTTGATTAACGGGGTCACATCATTAGAGAATGATGTGATTGACTTGACCCTTTACGTTAGCATAGCACTTGATCATTTAGTTTGTCGCTATTGCTTTCTTCATGACTTGTACATGTTCCTATGACTATGAGATTATGCAACTCCCGTTTACCGGAGGAACACTTTGTGTGCTACCAAACGTGACAACGTAACTGGGTGATTATAAAGGTGCTCTACTGGTGTCTTCGAAGGTACTTGTTGGGTTGGCGTATTTCGAGATTAGGATTTGTCACTCCGATTGTCGGAGAGGTATCTCTGGGCCCACTCGGTAATGCACATCACTAGAAGCCTTGCAAGCATTGCAACTAATGAGTTAGTTGCGGGATGATGTGTTACGGAACGAGTAAAGAGACTTGCCGGTAACAAGATTGAACTAGGTTTTGAGATACCGACGATCGAATCTCGGGCAAGTAAGATACCGGTGACAAAGGGAACAACGTATGTTGTTATGTGGTTTGACCGATAAAGATCTTCGTAGAATATGTAGGAGCCAATATGAGCATCCAGGTTCCGCTATTGGTTATTGACCGGAGACGTGTCTCGGTCATGTCTACATAGTTCTCGAACCCGTAGGGTCCGCACGCTTAAAGTTCGATGACAGTTATATTATGAGTTTATGTGTTTTTATGTACCGAAGGAGTTCGGAGTCCCGGATGAGATCGGGGACATGACGAGGAGTCTCGAAATGGTCGAGACGTAAAGATCGATATATTGGACGACTATATTCGGACATCGGAAAGGTTCCGAGTGATTCGAGTATTTTCGGGAGTACCGAGGAGTTATGGGAATTCGTATTGGGCCTTAATGGGCCATACGGGAAAGGAGAGAAAGGCCTCAAAGGGTGGCCGCACCCCTCCCCATGGGCTGGTCCGAATTGGACTAGGGAGGGGGGCGCCCCTTCCTTCCTTCTCCTTTTCCCTTCCCTTTCCTTCCCTCCTACTCCTACTACTTGGAAGGGCTCCTAGTTCTACTAGGAAAGGGGAAATCCTACTCCCGGTGGGAGTAGGACTCCCCTAGGGCGCGCCATAGAGAAGGCCGGCCCTCCCCCTCCTCCACTCCTTTATATACGGGGGCAGGGGGCACCCCAAAGACACAACAATTGATCTCTTTATCTCTTAGCCGTGTGCGGTGCCCCCCTCCACCATAATCCACCTCGATCATATCGTAGCGGTGCTTAGGAGAAGCCCTACGTCGGTAGAACATCATCATCGTCACCACGCCGTCCTGCTGACGAAATTCTCCCTCAACACTCGGCTGGATCGGAGTTCGAGGGACGTCATCAAGCTGAACGTGTGCTGAACTCGGAGGTGCCGTGCGTTCGGTACTTGATCGGTCAGATCGTGAAGACGCACGACTACATCAACCGCGTTGTGCTAACGCTTCCGCTTTCGGTCTACGAGGGTACGTGGACAACACTCTCCCCTCTCGTTGCTATGCATCACCATGATCTTGGGTGTGCATAGGAATTTTTTTGAAATTACTACGTTCCCCAACAGTGGCATAAGAGCCAGGTTTTATGCGTTGATGTAATATGCACGAGTAGAACACAAGTGAGTTGTGGGTGCTATAAGTCATACTGCTTACCAGCATGTCACACTTTGGTTCGGCGGGATTGTTGGATGAAGCGGCCCGGACCGACATTACGCGTACGCTTATGCGAGACTGGTTTTACCGCCGTGCTATGCACACATGTGATTAGCGGGTGTCAGTTTCTCCAACTTTAGTTGAACCAAGTGTGGCTACACCCGGTCCTTGAGAAGGTTAAAACAACACTAACTTGACAAACTATCATTGTGGTTTTGATGCGTAGGTAAGAACGGTTCTTGCTCAGCCCGTAGCAGGCACGCAAAACTTGCAACAACAAAGTAGAGGACGTATAACTTGTTTTTGCAGGGCATGTTGTGATGTGATATGGTCAAGACGTGATGAGATATAAGTTGTTGTATAAGATGATCATGTTTTGTTGAAGTTATCGGCAACTGGCAGAAGCCTTATGGTTGTCTCTTTATTGCATAAGATGCAAGAGCCAAATAATTGCTTTACTTTATCGCTATGCGATAGCAATAGTTGCAAGAGCAATAGTTGGCGAGACGACCATGTGACGACACATTGATATAGATCAAGATGATGGAGATCATGGTGTCATGCCGATGATGATGGAAATCATGACGATGCTTTGGAGATGGAGATCAAAGGCACAAGATGATGATGACCATATCATGTCACATATATTTTGATTGCATGTGATGTTTATCTTTTATACATCTTATTTTGCTTAGTTCGATGGTAGCTTTATAAGATCATCTCTCACTAAATTTCAAGATAAAAGTGTTCTCCCTGAGTACGCACCGCTGCCAAAGTTCGTCGTGCTCAGACACCATGTGATGATCGGGTGTGATAAGCTCCACGTCCATCTACAACGGGTGCAAGCCAGTTTTTGCACACACAGAATACTCAGGTTAAACTTGACGAGCCTAGCATATGCAGATATGGCCTCGGAACACTGGAGACCGAAAGGTCGAGCATGAATCATATAGTAGATATGATCAACATAATGATGTTCACCATTGAAAACTACTCCATTTCACGTGATGATCGGTTATGGTTTAGTTGATATGGATCACGTGATCACTTAGATGATTAGAGGGATGTCTATCTAAGTGGGAGTTCTTAAGTAATATGATTAATTGAGCTTTAATTTATCATGAACTTAGTCCTGGTAGTATTAGCATATCTATGTTGTAGATCAATTGCTCGCGTTTAGCTCCCCTGTTTTATTTGCGATATGTTCCTAGAGAAAACTAAGTTGAAAGATGTTAGTAGCAATGATGCGGATTGGATCCGTGATCTGAGGTTTATCCTCATTGCTGCACAGAAGAATTATGTCCTTGATGCACCGCTAGGTGGCAAACCTATTGCAGGAGCAGATGCAGATGTTATGAACGTTTGGCTAGCTCAATATGATGACTACTTGATAGTTTAGTGCGCCATGTTAACAGCTTAGAATCGGGGCTTCAAAGATGTTTTGAACGTCATGGACCATATGAGATGTTTCAGGAGTTGAAGTTAATATTTCAAGCAAATACCCGAGTTGAGAGATATGAAGTCTTCAACAAGTTCTATAGCTAAAAGATGGAGGAGAATAGCTCAAGCAGTGAGCATGTGCTCAGATTGTCTGGGTACTACAATCGCTTGAATCAAGTGGGAGTTAATATTCCAGATAAGATAGTGATTGACCGAATTCTCTAGTCACCATCACCAAGTTAGTAGAACTTCATGATGAACTATAATATGCAAGGGATAACGGAAACAATTCCCAAGCTCTTCGTGATGCTGAAATCGACGAAGGTAGAAATCAAGAAAAACATCAAGCGCTGATGGTTGACAAGACCACTAGTTTCAAGAAAAGGGCAAAGGGAAGAAGGGGAACTTCAAGAAGAACGGCAAGTAAGTTGCTGCTCAAGTGAAGAAGCCCAAGTCTGGTCCTAAGCCTGAGACTAAGTGCTTCTACTGCAAAGGGACTGGTTACTGGAAGCGGAGCTACCCCAAATAATTGGCGGATAAGAAGGATGGCAAAGTGAACATAGGTATATTTGATATACATGTTATTGATGTGTACTTTACTAGTGTTCATAGCAACCCCTTAGTATTTGATACTAGTTCAGTTGCTAAGAATAGTTACTCGAAACGGGAGTTGCAGAATGAACAGAGACTAGTTAAGGGTGAAGTGACGATGTGTATTGGAAATGGTTCCAAGATTGATATGACCATCATCGCACACTCCCTATACTTTTGGGATTAGTGTTAAACCTAAAATAAATGTTATTTAGTGTTTGCGTTGAGCATAAATATGATTGGATCATGTTTATCGCAATATGGTTATTCATGTAAGTTAGAGAATAATTATTGTTCTGTTTACATGAATAAAACCTTCAATGGTCATACACCCAATGAAAATGGTTTGTTGGATCTCGATCGTGGTGATACACATTTTTCATAATATTGAAGCCAAAAGATGCAAAGTTAATAATAATAGTGCAACTTATTTGTGGCACTGCCGTTTAGGTCATATTGGTGTAAAGCGCATGAAGAAAATCCATGTTGATGGGCTTTTGGAATCACTTGATGCTTGCGAACCATGCCTCATGGGCAAGATGACTAAGACTCCATTCTTCGGAACAATGGAGCGAGCAACAGATTTGTTGGAAATCATATATACTGATGTATGTGGTCCGATGAATATTGAGGCTCGCGGCAGGTATCATTATTTTCTGATCTTCACAGATGATTTGAGCAGATATGAGTATATCTACTTGATGAAACACAAGTCTGAAACATTTGAAAAGTTCAAAGAATTTCAGAGTGAAGTGGAGAATCATCGTAACAAAAATAAAAATTTCTACGATATGATCACAGAAGTAAAATATTTGAGTTACGAGTTTGGCCTTCAGTTAAAACAATGTGAAATAGTTTCACTACTCACGCCACCTGGAACACCATAGTGTAATGGTGTGTCCGAACGTAGTAATCGTACTTTATTAGATATGGTGCGATCTATGATGTCTCTTACCGATTTACCACTATCGTTTTGGGGTTATGCATTGGAGACAGCTACATTCACGTTAAATAGGGCACCATCTAAATCTGTTGAGACGACACCGTATGAACTATGGTTTGGCAAGAAACCTAAGCTATCGTTTCTTAAAGTTTGAGGTTGCAATGCTTATGTGAAAAAGTTTCAACCTGATAAGCTCAAACCCAAATCGGAGAAGTGCGTCTTCATAGGATACCCAAAAGAAAATATTGGGTACACCTTCTATCACAGATCCGAAGGCAAGATATTCATTGCTGAGAATGGATCCTTTCTAGAGAAGGAGTTTCTCTCGAAAAAAGTGAGTGGGAGGAAAGTAGAACTTGATGAGGTAACTGTACCTGCTCCCTTATTGGAAAGTAGTTCATCACAGAAATCTGTTCCTGTGTGAGGGAGTCCTGGATTAGGGGGTCTCCGGACAGCCAGACTATCTCCATTGGCCGGACTATTAGACTATGAAGATACAAGATTGAAGACTTCGTCTCGTGTCCGGATGGGACTCTACTTGGCGTGGAAGGCAAGCTAGGCAATATGTATATGGATATCTCCTCCTTCGTAACCGACCTTGTGTAACCCTAACCCTCTTCGGTGTCTATATAAACCGAAGGGTTTTAGTCCGTAGGACAACAATCACAACATACAATCATACCGTAGGCTAGCTTCTAGGGTTTAGCCTCTCCGATCTCGTGGTAGATCTATTCTTGTAACACCCATATCTTCAATATTAATCAAGTAGGATGTAGGGTTTTACCTCCATCAAGAGGGCCCGAACCTGGGTAAAACTTCGTGTCCCTTGCCTCCTGTTACCATCCGGCCTAGACGCACAGTTCGGGACCCCCTACCCGAGATCCGCCGGTTTTGACACCGACATTGGTGCTTTCATTGAGAGTTCCTCTGTGTCGTCGTCGTTAGGCTTGATGGCTCCTACTATCATCGGTAGCGATGCGGTCCAGGGTGAGACTTTTCTCCTCGGACAGATCTTCGTATTCGGCGGCTTTGCACTTCGGGCTAATTCGCTTGGCCATCTGGAGCAGATTGAAAGCTACGCCCCTGGCCATTAGGTCAGATTTGGAAGTTTGAATTACACGGCCAACATCCGTGGGGACTTGATCTTCGACGGATTCGAGCCACAGCCGGGCGTGCCGCACTGTCGCGATGGGTATGACCTAGCTCTGCCACCGGACGGTACCCCAGAAGCCGCGCCTGCATTAGCTCCGACCCTTAGCTCTGAGCCAACTGCGCCAATCGAGGACGGGTGGCTAGACACCGCCTCAGGGGCTGCAGTCTCAACGGCGATCGAGCCAAACACCAGCATAATCCTCTGCACGACCCGTGACCCCAAGGTGCCGGACTCTCTTCCGGATCCCGAACCATCCGCGCCCCTGCCAATCAAATCCGATTGGGCGCCGATCATGGAGTTCACCACCACGGATATCTTTCAGCACTCGCCTTTCAGCGACATTCTGAATTCACTAAGGTCCCTCTCTTTGTCAGGAGAGCCCTGGCCGGATTATGGCCAACAGGATTGGGATGCGGACGACGAAGAAATTCGACGCCCACCCACCACCCACTTTGTAGCCACTGTCGAGGATTTAACCGACATGCTCGACTTTGACTCCGCAGACATCGACGATATGGACAACGATGCGGGAGGCGAAGATGAACCACCGCCCACAGGGCACTGGACGTCCACTTCATCATATGACGTATACACGGTGGACACACCAAAAGAAAACGACGACGAGGAACGGAAGGACGCACTGAAGGCTTGTTCCCTCGAGAAGCAGTCAAAGCGGCGGCGCAAGCGCTGCCCCAAATCCCGCCTCGCCAGAAATAATGATCACACAGACCCAGCGTTGGAGCAGGGTGAACCACTGCCGGACCATGGCAATATGGAGAATCAAACCGAACAAGCCAATTTTGTCAAAGATAATAGTCCGGACGACACAACGCCGGACAGGCACCCGGAGCAGCAGAATGCCTGTCAAAGGCTTGTTGCCATCGCGAGGAGTCTAAAAAAGCAGAAGCAAAGGCTCAAGGCTGCGCAGGACACACTCCAAATCAGATGGAGTAAAGTACTCAACACAGCAGCGAAGTACGACGACAATCGCCCCACCAAGAGCTACCCAAAGCGGAAGTTGCTACCTGAATTCGATGAGGAGGCTTCGGACCCCTCACAACCAAAAGTCAAAACAGCCACCTTGTCGGATAGACGACCTCACGGCCAACATAGAGCGGCAAACAATGCCACTCACAAGACAATACGCGATTCACGCGGGGACTTGCACCAAAAGGGCGGCGCAACCAGATCCATCTATGGACCACGCAAGCACGCCCCAGCATAAGATATAACATCCGAACAACGCGGTACACCCAGATACAGGGGTGCCGCACACCCCCTATGTTTCACCGATGAGGTGCTGGATCATGAATTTCCAGAGGGATTCAAACCTGTAAACATAGAGGCATACGACGGAACAACAGACCCTGGGATCTGGATCGAGGACTATATCCTCCACATCCATATGGCTTGAGGAGATGATCTCCACGCCATCAAGTACTTACCACTCAAACTCAAAGGGCCAGCTCGTCATTGGCTTAAAAGGCCTGCCCGAAAACTCCATTGGAAGCTGGGCAGAGCTCGAAGACGCTTTTCGGGCAAACTTTCAAGGGACTTATGTCCGACCTCCGGACGCGGATGATTTGAGTCATATAACTCAACAGCCCGGAGAGTCAGCCTGAAAGCTTTGGAACAAGTTTCTTACTAAAAAGAACCAAATTTTCGACTGTCCGGACGCCGAAGCCTTGGCAGCTTTCAAGCACAGCGTCCGTGATGAATGGCTTTCCCGACACCTCGGCCAAGAAAAACCGAGAACATTGGCAGCATTAACAAGCCTCATGACCCGCTTTTGCGCGGGTGAAGACAGCTGGCTAGCCCGATGCAGCACTAGCAACCCCAGTACATCTGAAGTTAAAGATGAAAACGGGAAACCACAGCACAACAGCAATAACAAACGCCGGAACAAAGGAGACATCACAAAGAGCACGGCAGTAAACGCCGGATTCAAAAGCTCTCGGCCACGTTAGAAGCCGCCCTCTAAAGGCGCTAGAGACGAACTGTCCAGCCTGAATAAAATTCTGGACCAAATATGTCAGGTCCATAGCACCCCTGGCAAACCAGCCAATCATACCCACAGAGAATGTTGGGTCTTCAAGCAGTCCGGCAAGCTCAACGCCGTACACAAGGGGGAGGATACACCAAGTGAAGATGAAGATGAGCCTCTCAAGGGAGACGCTGGGGAACAAAAGAAATTCCCACCAGAAGTCAAAACAGTAAACGTGTTACACGTGATCAATGGAAGAAACAAAACGGCACTCCCAGAAAAATATGCCCGAAGGCTTATCACCGCGGAGTTCTGCCACTAGTCGTCTCAAGCGATCACTTTCGACCATCATGATTACTCAGCAAGTATCCGACGTGCAGGATGGGCTGCCCTGGTATTAGACCCAATAATTGACGGATACCGCTTCGCACGAGTCCTGATGGACGGTGGCAGCAGCCTAAACCTGATATACCAGGACACAATCCGCGAAATGGGGATAGACCCAACAAAAATTCGCCATAGCAATATTACCTTTAAAGGAGTAACGCCAGGCCCAGGGGCTTGTTGCACGGGCTCCCTGCTACTAAAAGTTATATTCGGCTTCCCCGATAACTTCCGTAGCGAACATCTAACCTTCCACATCGCTCCGTTCCAAAGTGGCTACCAAACACTACTCGGACGCGAAGCTTTTGCTCGCTTTAACGCAATACCACACTACGCTTCCCTCACACTCAAGATGCCCGGTCCGCGTGGCATCATTACAGTGAACGGAAATATTAAGCAATTCCTGCACGCCGAAGAGCGTGCGGCTGCCTTGATAGCCGCACACTAAACACAGCCTCACGAACTAAAACATTTAGCAGGTCGTCACGACCACGGACACGGTTAGACGAGTCCGGTGCAGCTATATGCAATTTATACCGGATCAATGATCACACCCCTATTACAAATACAAGGGGCTCAACTTGTGCAGACAAGTGGCAATTCTTACTCAACCTGAATTATACATGGTTTATTTACAAAACTATCCTTTTGCACGACAGCTTTTTTACCTAAGCTCCTCTCTTTTACAGATAATCATCGTGCTACACCCGTCCAGGATACGGCACAACAGAGACACAGGCGCAAACGTGCAGCAGGGACCCGCTCCAAGGATTCTTTTTAGATTAAGACCCTGCGTAAACCTTTTTTACTGTCTCTTGTTGATACATATCCACCGAATCTCGGCACAATTGAGAAGGATGCTGATGTCTTGGCATGTGGCCACATCAGAATAATGCACGTACATGGACACAAGGGGCTTCTTACAAGCGGCACTACTTCGACTCGGTTTATACCATAAAGACCGAATACCTTAGGGAGTGTTCGGCGTCCCGAGTTCAGCCTTATATGCATCATCTCCGAATCATTGTCTTTGGTCAAATGTTGGGTTTGCCCAGCTCCTGTGTTTTGGTGCCTTACGTTCCGCTTTACCGGCTAAGGTAGCACCAGGAGAACTACTGCGATTGTGCCCTGGTTCATCCGGACGAGCGCCTCAGTAGAGAAAGCCGAAAACTGACTGTCATGATATAGCGTGATACTGGTCAACCACTCGATGACCTATCGGAATGTTAGAATTCCTCTGCCTTAACAAAGGGCCGTTTTCCGGCCATGCATATACGCACCCCGCGACCGGGAGAGTGCGGAGCCACCAGGGGCTATCTAGTAGCCCCACTGTCAAACTCCTATGGCTAAGTGAAAGTGTTGAAGCATTATAGTCCGGTTGCCTCGCTCACTGCGCTATCACCTCCTTATCAGGACCAAGACGTTGGATTAAGTGTGAGCACGCGTTTTTTGCGAGCACCTCCGCATTATATGCATGGGGGTTGAAGCCGACAGCTGCAATCTTTCAGGTTATACACATGTATACATAAACGGCTGCACAGGAGGCACCATACTACTTTCAGGCAAAAGTATAAACATAGCCTTTTTAAAAAACTTCATAAAAGCATTATGTTTACAATGAGAATACATATCACTCAAACATAATATTTTTCGAGCACTAGGCCTCTATCAAACGAGCACCCTCGAGAACTTCCTCGAAATAGTGTTCGGCAGCCACACGGCCTATGGCCGAACCCTGCGCCGCAACAGTGGTAGCGTCCATCTCCGCCCAGTATGCTTTAACACGGGCAAGGGCCATCCGCGAGCCTTCTATGCACGCCGACCTCTTCATCGCATTAATGCATGGCACCGCATCAAGGAACTACTGCACTAAGCTGAAATAGCTGTTCGGCTTTGGTCTTTCCGGCCATAGCTGATCCACAACAGACCTCATGGCGAGTCCGGACAACCTATTCAGTTCGGACCATTCGGCTAGCTGGTCAGTCAATGAAAGCGGACGTTCCGGAACATGGAATTGCGTCCAGAACAGCTTGTCCACTTCACGATCTGTCGGACCTTGGAAGTACTTGGCCGCATCGGCAACGCTCGCCGCCAAATCCATATACGCATCTGCCGAACTCCACAGCCGATCCAGAGGGGCAAACCGAGGATCTCCGAACTTCCTCCGTAACATGAAGGGTTTCCCAGCGGCAATATCCTCGGCTTCCTGCAGCTCCTCCTTCTTCGCTCTCATAGCAGAACGGGTGTCTTTGTCCGCTACCACGGCCTTTTCAAGGTCCGTTGCCTTCGCTCGGTTTTCTTTCTCAAGAACCCGGCAACGGTCGGCAGTGTCTTTCAATTCTACGGCCATCTTGGCCATCTTCTCCTAGCTCTCGCAATGTGCGGCCTTCTCGGCTTTCAACTCTTCGGCCGCCTTCAAAGCAGCCGCATTACTAATCCTCGCTTGTTCCTTGGCTCGGGCAAGTTCCGCCCGCAAGGCTTCCACGGTGGCAGCTCCATCTGCAGTCACAGCATATTAAAGATACTGGCACTATCCTGCTCTTACTATGTGGTGTTCACCGGATAATAACACTTACCCTGTGCCTCGTCAAGCCTCTTGTTAACAAGCTCGATGTTGGTGTCTGCCGCATCCAGTTGCCATTTTAATTGGGCAAACTCCTTAGTTCGGCTAGCCACCGGAGCTCCCACCACCTGCACATAAAGGCAGTTTGGTTATTGCCTGGGAATATGATCCTCTGGTCGCCGCCGTTCTCGATGACAACCAGAGTCTTAGGGGCTACTATAACATGTGCAGTACTATCACATATTATCTCACATACCTCAAAGCCTGTCAATAGACTCATAAAGGCTTCATGTAATCCGCTTTCAGCGGACGAGATTCTCTCCATCACCGTACCCATCAGCGTACGGTGCTCTTCTGAGATGGACGCTCACCCCACCATCTCCCTCAGAATGTCCGACCGCACACCAGACGGTGTCAGACTCTTTCGTATGCTCTCTTCGGGAGCCGGACACTAGGGACTTTGGGGGTCTACGGGATTATCTTCTGGCCTCACCGGATCCGGAGAGGCCCTCCGCGACGACACTTCGGGGTCGCCCGCTTCTGGAGCGGAGGAGTCCGGGGGAGGAGTTTCGCTCTCCATCATCTCTGGAAGAAGATCCCCCGAAGACGAGCTCATTTGAGAGGGGCTAAGGCCCGCACTGCAAGATAGATGAAGTGGTTATTTTCTCAGAGGAAAAAAATAGCATACCCTTACTACTGAAATATTTTGGATCACTTACGACTCGTTGGAGGGATGATCCCCCCGCGGACTCTGTGCGGCAGAAGCACCCCCCAAGGCAGGACCCTCAGTGGGAGACCTCTTCTCCCGTTTGGAGGCTTCGGCTTCCGGATCCTCGGAAGCAGTCCTTTTCCTCCCCCGATCGTCCTCCTTCGTGGAGACACTCGTTCCCTCAGTTGGAGCGGATGGCGATGGGGGCCCGCGTCTACCCGTATTATCTCCCTCGGTATCTTCCTTCAAGGGCTCCGGGCAAGGTGCGACCTCGAGCATCTTCTCCAATACCGGATTTTCCAAACCCTCAGGGAGGGGGGCCAAACACCGAATCATCTTCGCCTTTGTTAGCCAGTCCTGGTCAAAAGGCGAACTCTCAAAAATAACCTCGAATAAAAGACAGTGTGTTCGGCTAGAGGATTTCTTACTTGTTCGGTGGCGCGGTTACTGCTCAGGCCCACGTCCTCGGTGATATCCGGACATTCCACTTGAGGTCCAAAGAATGACTTGGTACATCTCCTCGTGCGTCAGGCCGAGGAAACTTTGAATGGAACGTGGTCCCTCTGGGTTGAACTCCCACAAGCGCAAGGGCAGGCGTTTGCAAGGCTGGACTTGGCGAACCAGCATAACTTGTATTACCGCAACCAAATTGAAATCTCCCTCGAAGAGATCTCAGATGCGGCTTTGTAGCATAGGCACGTCCTTGGCTGGACCCCAGCTCAGACCCCTGCTGATCCATGACATCAGTTGTGGTGGGGGGCCCGAGCGGAAAGCGGGGGCAGCCGCCCACTTGGCACTTCTGGGAGCCGTGACATAAAACCACTCCCATTGCCATAATTCGGGCACCTCTGGAAAGGAACCTCTCGGCCATGGAGCTCCTGCCATCTTGCCTATTGATGCACCTCCACACGCGGCTTGTTGCCCCTCGATCATCTTCGGCTTTACTTCAAAGGTCTTGAGCCACAGGCCAAAGTGAGGGGTAACACGGAGGAAGGCCTCACACACGACACATAAATGTCGTGATGTGGAGAAAGGAGTCCGGGGCTAGATCGTGGAAATCTAACCCGTAATAGAACATCAAGCCCCTGACGAAAGGATCCAGAGTGAGGCCTAGACCTCGGAGGAAGTGGGAGATGAACACAACATTCTCGTTGGGTTCGGGAGTAGGGATGACCGACCCTCAAACTGGCAGCCGATGCGACATCTCGGCGGTCAGATATCTGGCCTCCCTCAACTTCTTGATGTCCTCTTCCGTAACGGAGGAGGGCGTCCATCGGCCTTGAAGGCTGGATCCGGACATGGTTGAAGATTCGGAAAACCTGACCTAGGCTTTGGGTGTTAGAACTCGAGGCGGGTGAAGGGTTTGGTTGAGCACGGGAGGGAAAAAGCGAAAACCTTGTCCCCTTATAAAGAGGGTGAATATCAAGCGTCCTCTCCATAGCCGTTTAGGACTTACCTATAATCTAGGAGTCCTAGACACTGTTGGGTTACCCACGAACCGCATTAATGAGAATACCGTAATTAGGGGAACACGATCTCCGCTTCGGCAAGATGTGTCAAGAAACCGCCTCGCGTTATGTGTGGAGCTGGTTAAGAGAAACGGTTCGAATAATCACCGGGCCATGACATAACGTCATGTTGCCAAAACAAGCTAGTGGATTAGATCTGCGAAAACGTTATTCTCTCTGCAGTGGAATGTGGAATTTATTTTGCAGGGTTGGACACTATCCTCGTATTCAACTTCTTCTGTCATGTATTCGGAGAAGGAACCCGCCTTGCAATGCCGAAGACAACTGCGCACCGGACTCATTGTCATTGAAGCCTGGTTCAGGGGCTACTAAGGGATTCCTGGATTAGGGGGTCTCCGGACAGCCGGACTATCTCCATTGGCTGGACTGTTAGACTATGAAGATACAAGATTGAAGACTTTGTCTCGTGTCCGGATGGGACTCTACTTGGCGTGGAAGGCAAGCTAGGCAATACGTATATGGATATCTCCTCCTTCGTAACCGACCTTGTGTAACTCTAACCCTCTTCAGTGTCTATATAAACCGAAGGGTTTTAGTCCGTAGGACAACAATCACAACATACAATCATACCGTAGGCTACCTTCTAGGGTTTAGCCTCTCTGATCTCGTGGTAGATCTACTCTTGTAACACCCATATCTTCAATATTAATCAAGCAGGCCATAGGGTTTTACCTCCATCAAGAGGGCCCGAACCTAGGTAAAACTTCGTGTCCCTTGCCTCCTGTTACCATCCAGCCTAGACGCACAGTTCGGGACCCCCTACCCGAGATCCGCCGGTTTTGACACCGACACTGTGACTACTACACCAATTAGTGAGGAAGCTAATGATGATGATCATGTAACTTCAGATCAAGTTACTACCGAAACCTCGTAGGTAAACCAGAGTGATATCCGCACCAGAGTGGTACGGTAATCCTGTTCTGGAGGTCATGTTACTTGACCATGACGAGCCTACGAACTATGAGGAAGCGATGATGAGCCCAGATTCCGCGAAATGGCTTGAGGCCATGAAATCTGAGATGAGATCCATGTATGAGAACAAAGTATGGACTTTGATTGACTTGCCCAATGATCGGCGAGCCGTTGAGATTAAATGGATCTTCAAGAGGAAGACGGACGCTGATAGTAGTGTTACTATCTACAAAGCTAGAATTGTCGCAAAAAGGTTTTCGACAAGTTCAAGGTGTTGACTACGACGAGAATTTCTCACTCGTATCTATGCTTAAGTCTGTCCGAATCATGTTAGCAATTACCGCATTTTATGAAATCTAGCAAATGGATAAACAAAGCTGCATTCCTTAATGGATTTATTAAAGAAGAGTTGTATATGATGCAACCAGAAGGTTTTGTCAATCCTAAAGGTACTAACAAAATATGCAAGCTCCAGCGATCCATCTATGGACTGGTGCAAGCATCTCGGAGTTGGAATATACACTTTGATAAGTTGATCAAAGCATATAGTTTTATACAGACTTGCGGTGAAGCCTGTATTTAGAAGAAAGTGAGTGGAAGCACTACAACATTTCTGATAAGTATATGTATGACATATTGTTGATCGGAGATAATGTAGAATTATTCTGCAAAGCATAAAGGAATGTTTGAAAGGAGTTTTTTCAAAGAAAGACCTCGATGAAGCTGCTTACATATTGAGCATCAAGATCTATAGAGATAGATCAAGACGCTTGATAAGTTTTTCAATGAGTACATACCTTGACAAGATTTTGAAGTAGTTCAAAATGGAACAGTCAAAAAGGAGTTCTTGCCTGTGTTACAAGGTGTGAAGTTGAGTAAGACTCAAAACCCGACCACGGCAGAAGATAGAGAGAGAATGAAAGTCATTCCCTATGCCTCAGCCATAGGTTCTATAAAGTATGCCATGCTGTGTACCAGACCTATTGTATACCCTGCCCTGAGTTTGGCAAGGGAGTACAATAGTGATCTAGGAGTAGATCACTGGACATTGGTCAAAATTATCCTTAGTGGAATAAGGATATGTTTCTCGATTATGGAGGTGACAAAAGGTTCATCATAAAGGGTTACGTCGATGCAAGTTTTGACACTGATCCAGATGACTCAAAGTCTCAATCTGGATACATATTGAAAGTGGGAGCAATTAGCTAGAGTAGCTCCGTGTAGAGCATTGTTGACATAGAAATTTGCAAAATACATACGGATCTGAATGTGGCAGACCCGTTGACTGAACTTCCCTCACAAGCAAAACATGATCACACCTTAGTACTCTTTGGGTATTAATCACATAGCGATGTGAACTAGATTATTGACTCTAGTAAACCCTTTGGGTGTTGGTCACATGACGATGTGAACTATGGGTGTTAATCACATGGTAATGTGAACTATTGATGTTAAATCACATGGCGATGTGAACTAGATTATTGACTCTAGTGCAAGTGGGGGACTGAAGGAAATATGCCCTAGAGGCAATAATAAAGTTATTATTTATTTCCTTATATCATGATAAATGTTTATTATTCATGCTAGAATTGTTTTAACCGGAAACATAATACATGTGTGAATACATAGACAAACAGTATGTCACTAGTATGCCTCTACTTGACTAGCTCGTTGAATCAAAGATGGTTAAGTTTCCTAGCCATAGACATGAGTTGTCATTTGATTAACGGGGTCACATCATTAGAGAATGATGTGATTGACTTGACCCTTTACGTTAGCATAGCACTTGATCATTTAGTTTGTCGCTATTGCTTTCTTCATGACTTGTACATGTTCCTATGACTATGAGATTATGCAACTCCCGTTTACCGGAGGAACACTTTGTGTGCTACCAAACGTGACAACGTAACTGGGTGATTATAAAGGTGCTCTACTGGTGTCTTCGAAGGTACTTGTTGGGTTGGTGTATTTCGAGATTAGGATTTGTCACTCCGATTGTCGGAGAGGTATCTCTGGGCCCACTCGGTAATGCACATCACTATAAGCCTTGCAAGCATTGCAACTAATGAGTTAGTTGCGGGATGATGTGTTACGGAACGAGTAAAGAGACTTGCCGGTAACGAGATTAAACTAGGTATTGAGATACCGACGATCGAATCTCGGGCAAGTAACATACCGATGACAAAGGGAACAACGTATGTTGTTATGCGGTTTGACCGATAAAGATCTTCGTAGAATATGTAGGAGCCAATATGAGCATCCAGGTTCCGCTATTGGTTATTGACCGGAGACGTGTCTCGATCATGTCTACATAGTTCTTGAACCCGTAGGGTCCGCATGCTTAAAGTTTGATGACGGTTATATTATGAGTTTATGTGTTTTGATGTACCGAAGGAGTTCGGAGTCCCGGATGAGATCGGGGACATGACGAGGAGTCTCGAAATGGTCGAGACATAAAGATCGATATGTTGGACGACTATATTCGGACATCGGAAAGGTTCCGAGTGATTCGGGTATTTTCGGGAGTACCGGGGAGTTACGGGAATTCGTATTGGGCCTTAATGGGCCATACGGGAAAGGAGAGAAAGGCCTCAAAGGGTGACTGCACCCCTCTCCATGGGCTGGTCCGAATTGGACTAGGGAGGGGGCGCCCCTTCCTTCCTTCTCCTTTTCCCTTCCCTTTCCTTCCCTCCTACTCCTACAACTTGGAAGGGCTCCTAGTTCTACTAGGAAAGGGGGAATCCTACTCCCAGTGGGAGTAGGACGCCCCTAGGGCGCGCCATAGAGAGGGCCGGCCCTCCCCCTCCTCCACTCCTTTATATACGGCAGCAGGGGGCACCCCAAAGACACAACAATTGATCTCTTGATCTCTTAGCCGTGTGCGGTGCCCCCCTCCACCATAATTGTAACGCCCTCGATGCGGCTATATCTCCCACGTGTCGAAGCACGACTTAGAGGCATTACCGCATTGAAAGCAATGTCGCAAGTGAGGTAATCTTCGCAAACAACCCATGTAATACATAAGGGAAAGAGATACATAGTTGGCTTACAATTGCCACTTCACACAATTACATGAATAAAGCATTACAACATCCAAATACAATCAAGGTCCGACTACGGAACCAAAATAAAAGAAGAACCCCAAAAGCGACAAGGTCCCACGATCGACCCCAATTGGGCTCCACTACTGATCAACTAGAACGAAACAACACAAAGGACAAGATCTTCATCGAGCTCCTCCTTGAGCTTGGTTACGTCACTGCACTATTCAACGGCACCTGCAAGCTGGTTTTGGAAGTATCTGTGAGTCACGGGGACTCAGCAATCTCGCACCCTCGCGATCAAGACTATTTAAGCTTATAGGTAAGGCAAGGTAGTATGTGGAGCTGCAGCAAGCGACTAGCATATATGGTGGCTAAACATACGCAAATGAGAGCGAGAAGAGAAGGCAAAGCACGATCGTGAAACTATGATCAAGAAGTGATCCTAGAACAACCTACGTCAAGCATAACTCCAACACCGTGTTCACTTTCCGGACTCCGCCGGAAAGAGACCATCACGGTTACACACGTGGTTGATGCATTTTAATTAAGGTCAACTTTAGGTTTTCTACAACCGGATGTTAACAAATTCCCATCTGCCCATAACCGCGGGCACGGCTTTCGAAAGTTCAAATCCCTGTAGGGGAGTCCCAACTTAGCCCATGACAAGCTCTCATGGTCAACGAAGGATATACCTTCTTCCGAGACATTCCGATCAGACTCGGTATCCCGGTTCTACAAGACAACTTCGACAAGTTAAAACAAATCCAGCAACACCGCCCGAATGTGCCGACAAATCCTGATAGGAGCTGCACATATCTCGTTCTCAGGGCACACTCAGATGAGACATCCTACGAGTAAAACCAAACCTCAAGTTTCCCCGAGGTGGCCCCGCAGTCTGCTCGGTCGGACCAACACTCAGAGGAGCACTGGCCCAGGGGGGTTTAAATAAAGATGACCCTTGAGTCCGCAAAACCCAAGGGAAAAAGAGGCTAGGTGGCGAATGGTAAAACCAAAGTTGGGCATTACTGGAAGAGTTTTATTCAAGGTGAACTGTCAAGGGGTTCCCATTATTACCCAACCGCGTAAGGAACGCAAAAATCCGGGAACATAACACCGATATGACGGAAACTAGGGCGGCAAGAGTGGAACAAAACACCAGGCATAAGGCCGAGCCTTCCACCCTTTACCAAATATATAGATGCATTAATTAAATAAGATATATTGTGATATCCCAACAAGTAAACATGTTCCAACAAGGAACAACATCTCCATGTTCCAACAAGGAACAAACTTCAATCTTCACCTGCAACTAACAACGCTATAAGAGGGGCTGAGCAAAACGTTAACATAGCCAAACAATGGTTTGCTAGGGCAAGGTGGTTTAGAGGCTTGGTTCAACAATATAGGAGGCATGAAAAGCAAGTGGTAGGTATCGCAGCATAGGCATAGCAAAAGAGCGAGCATCTAGCAAGCAAAGATAGAAGTGATTTCGAGGGTATGATCATGTTGCCCGAGATCACGCAAGGAAGAACAACGAGTCATGAAGAAGACACACGGACGAAGTCGAACGGATCCTCACAACTCCGGAACGGAACCGAAGCTCACGAGAAAGGCAACCCGGAAAGAAGCAAACAACATAGTAAACAACCACTACGACAACATGGCATGATGCACAATCAAGTATGATGCATGTCCGGTTTAATGAAGCATGGCATGGTAAAGTGCACAAACAACCCTACAAATTAAGTGGGGCTCAATATGCAATGGGTTGCATATTGACGAAACACCACATCAAGTTATTTAGTTCGATCTCGTTTATGTACCCAACAATATTAAATGTTGTTAAACATGGCAAGAGGGTCAAGCAAAGTAAAACTACCTATCTAGTCAAGTTTAAATGAGGCCGGAAGCAACGAACAACAATTCCGGTAAATCCCCATATGCATATATTAGGTTTGGTACTGTTCTGCCCTAAACCATATTTTATAGTTGTTAATCATGCAAAGTGATGCCACCATGTTAAACTAGGCAAAATTCTACCTCATATACATATAAAGTTTATTAAAATCCGAGTTACGGTTATTTAGTAATGAAATAAATCTTTAGCATGGCATAGGGGCAAATTTAAACAAACATCATTTTAAACATTTTGAACATGGATGAAAGTTGGATATTATGAATCTAGACAAAATTCTAAGCAAGTTTCATATATAACTTATTTTAATCCGATGCACGGTTTGTGAGATATTAAATGCATGAACAAGAGGGTCTTTTCTGGAAAATTGACGTTCTCTGGGAAAAATAGGAAAACGTACTATGTAAAAAAACAGGATACGGGCCGGATCTGGTTGGCCCATCAGTGCACAGGAGGGGCTGGGGGTTCTCTCACCATGAGCCTCGGCCCAGTCAGTGCAGCAGGCCGGCTTGCGCTGGCGGAACTGGACCGCGAGGACGCAGCCCACGCGGACGCGGTCAACGGTGACGGGCGAGCTCCTCCCGTTCGAAGCAGAGGCGGGAACAAGCACGGCTGCGGCGGACGGGAACGGGTCCGGGGCGGCGGAGCATGGGAAGATTGGCCTGATCCCGACATGAACGCTGAGAGGGGGCGGATCCGCCAGCCGGCGCCTTGAGCTGAAGCAGAGGAAGCCATGGCCTTGGTTCTCTAGCGATGCAGCGGCGACGGGGAGGCAGCAGCGGAGGGCGACGGGGTCCTAACAAGGACGGAGTTCTCCGGCGAGGCACCAGATCCAGGAGCGATGGAGATGACGGGGCGTCTCCATGCGGCGGCGGGGCTTGGTCGGCACGAGCGTCGAGGAAGGAGCTCCGGCCATGCTCCATGGTGCTGCTGCTCCTGTGCGAAGAACCAGAGAGAGAGGGAACCGGGTGAGAGAGAGAGGGCAACGAGGGAGAAAAGGGAAGGAGAAGGCCGGAAGGGAGGCAGGGGCGCGCAGGGTCCTGCTGCAGGTGGTCGCCGACTACGAGGGGGTTGGTCCGGTTAGAAATTCGAGGAGGATTTTGGATTTGGGGAGGATCCCGAGGTGGGAGATGCTGGCGGCGGTGGGATGGGACAAGGGTCCTAATTTTTAGGGTTTGTTCAAATAGACTAGGAGTGGAGTATATATATACCTCACAGACTAGGTTAGGGGCTACCTCGTCCCTACGATCGCAATCGGACGATCGCGGATAAAATAGCTAGGGAGTCCAAAAAGGAAAACGATGACGTTTTGTAGACGTTTGGGGATGATCCGGACACAACGGTAGCGACAGCCTGAGTCGGGTCCGGGACAGCTTTCAGGCGCGCGCGAGGAGGGTCGCGGGCTGATGAGAGAGGTTAGGTAGGGCCTGGCGGTGAGTAGTGGGCTGTGTAGACGGTCTCGAGCTGAGAGAAGAGAAGAGAGAGACCCGGCGACTGTTTCCGGAGACCGAGAACGTCCGACGAAAAGACAGGCTATAATGCCGCTATAGTTTAACGGTTGGGCTATCAAACGAACTCCGAATGCGATGAAACTTGACAGGCGGTCTATCTACACTATAATAAGACCACACGTCAACTCTCAACCCAATCCGAGAACATTTCTCGGCCACTTATAAAATATTATTTCGGACATGCCGCGGGCGCGTGCAAGTGTGGTTGGGCTCAGAAAGGACAACAGAAGGAATGGGGAGAAACCCGGACGGATGCAGGTTTTGAAAACATGATGATGCAATGCATATGATGACATGATGAAATGCAACACACAAGCAAATGACATCGCAACGCAGTGAATAACTGGAAGACACCTGGCACATCGGTCTCGGGGCGTTACAATAGTCCACCTCGATCATATCGTAGCGGTGCTTAGGTGAAGCCCTACGTCGGTAGAGCAGCATCATCGTCACCACGCCGTCCTGCTGGCGAAACTCTCCCTCAACACTCAGCTGGATCGAAGTTCGAGGGACGTCATCGAGCTGAACGTGTGCTGAACTCGGAGGTGCCGTGCGTTCGGTACTTGATCGGTCAGATCGTGAAGACGTACGACTACATCAACCGCGTTGTGCTAACGCTTCCGCTTTCGGTCTACGAGGGTACGTGGACAAAACTCTCCCCTCTCGTTGCTATGCATCACCATGATCTTGCGTGTGCGTAGGAATTTTTTTGAAATTACTACATTCCCCAACACATGCAAAGCTGACCGAAGCGCTGGACATGGCGGCCAACACGAGGCGCAACTAGAGAAGTGCTCGAAGGGGCAGCCTCAAGAGCGCCAAGCTGAGGGGAGCTATTGGGCCCTGCCTCGCAGCGATCTACCGAGGCCACAGGAGCCCCGGCCTCGGGAGACGCGAACTACATCGCCCCCTCAACCGCCGCCCCAGGGCAAGAGTCATGAGTTCTCGAGGACGACGCCTCGGGAGCCCTGGGTGGCATCAGCACCTCGGCACCTGCGCCATCGGCCTCCAGCGGTGCTCGCCCCCTGCATCCATACTTGGGGGGAGCTCGACGCCAGCAACAAGGAGGGGAACCATGTCGACGGGGTTCTCGCGGGGCCCCACCAGACCAACTGGACGCAGCCCCCACTCATCGAAGGAGGGCATCTCCTCCAGGAACATCACCTTGTTCAAGCAGCGGTACAGAAGGCAACTCTTCCTTGGCATGTCGTCTGGCAACGGGACACCCGTTAGGACCTTGAGCACCGTTCGCCGTGCCTCAAGGGGGAGCCCGGACTCCTGAAGTCTCATGTGGTCCTTGTTATTGAGAAAGGCTCACATCGGTCGAGAGTGGCGCTGAAGCGGAGCAATTCAGCGCTGGATGAACTCCTTCACCACCATAGGCGCAGTCACGTCAAGGTCCTTGAGCCTATTCAGCCTGAGCCAGATGGGGGCAAGGTGTGAATCGGGGAGCCTTTGGTGGCACCAACCGGAGCTAGGAATGGCGGGCCCTGACGGAGAAGAGAGCAGGGGGCTGAGCACTCCGACATCAATAAATACCCACCATGCCCTAAACTCGCTCGTGGATGGTGGGAGCTCGAAGTCAATGCCCGCACCGGCCGTCACCGCCACGGCCTGAAAGCTCAAGCATCCTGAGCTCTGCCGGGGATCAATCAGGTGCAACAAGAAGAAGTGGCGGAGAAGGGCCATGGAAGGAGCAATGCCTACCATGGCCTCAGAAACAAAGGCGAAGACGACAAGAAGGGTCACAGATTGGGGATCAAGGTGTAGCATGTGGATCTGATAATGGGCAAGCACTGCATTGAAGAAGGTGGAGAAAGGAGGAACCAGGCCGGCCCAAAGGGCGTCGATGAAGAATGGGACCTGGTGGCTGTCCGGTCAATACGGGCACGAGACGCAGGCCAGGCCACCATCCTTCCCCACTCATTGAAGCTAGAGGCAAGCATGGGACACACCTTGTCCATGGCTTCTTGGTTGAGCACCAGCGACTTGCCAACGGCAGGCTCAGCGGCCGGGCGTAGCCCGGCGGAGGACAGGGGACTCTTCCCTTTCTCCGACTGGTCCGATGCCATGGCAATGGGAGGATTGAGCTCAGACCGGATCGGGGGAGAGGCTGAGCTTTGAGGAAGCGGAAGAATTGGGGAGTGCGCAGCAACAACAGGAGGGAAACCGTGTAGACCGCGGTAGCCGCCTAGCTAGGCGGGTATCAAGGCAGCGTGGGGAAGCAGAGACGCCCACGTCCAATCAACCGCCATGCGTCGACCAAGGCTGCAGGCTAGGCTATTGGGGCCCGCGGCGCTCCGCACTTGACCTTTGGCTTCGCCTCGAAGCCAAGCCCGAGCACGCCTTGGGCCCGGGGGCTACTGTCGGTGTTTTGGGAACGGGGGTCCCCAGGCTTGCCTGCCTGCAGCCCACGGCGTGGCTCTGCAAGCGGGCCCGTATGGCCCATCTTCGCCAACAAGCATTAAAGACCCTCGCGAGGGGCCAAGCCTCGCGAGGCGGACGACAAAAGACCTCCTTAGGAGCGGCCTCACCAGGCTGGCTCGCGAGGGGAGGAGAGATCGAGGCCAGGCAAACCTCGCGAGGCTCCGATGACGTGAGCCATGACAATCGAGGCCAGGCGGGTGCCAGCGCGCACAGTGTCCTTGTTTCCTCTTGGGTGTTAAGGAGGCAAGCGCAAACGAAGAGTACCGAGGTGTTAAGCAAAGGTTTCTATATCGGTGCAACAAGACCAAGACCAGCAGGACGGCAGGACGGAGGTCACCGTGGAGCCCAAGGCGGTGTCATCACGAAAGCCTTTGGCAGGCGAAGACTGCTTTTGTCAGGATAACTTGTACTAGCCGTCCCCTTTCAAATTGGCCATTGTTGGCTCCCTTCCCGCTCAATATTTTGGGAGAGGACCAGGGCCTCTATAAATAGGACTAGCCACCACCATAGCTAGGGGATCGGATCCTGGACTAGATCATCCTCCACCACACAAACTCACCTAGCACAAGAACACCTCTCCTCAGGAGGCTGTTCTTTCTGTTGTACTGTTCATCCTCAGCCCGAGAGGCAATCCACCACCACCACACTGGAGTAGGGTATTACACCACAGCGATGGCCCGAACCAGTATAAATCTTGTGTCTCTTGTGTTGCGAGTTCGTCGAGCTAGCCGTTGAGATCGTGGTGAGGTTGAGGGCGTGAGTAGGCAGGGGGAGATCTACGCGTGCACCCCAGTGTTCGAACCTTAAGGGTTTTGTCAGAACCCCAGATCCGATAGCAACCCAGTGGGTGGCCCTGATTTTGTGTTAAGTCTGTCACAAGATGGTGTTGTTCACCCTCTTGAAGTTATCTGAACACACAACAACGTTGCAACTTGAACAGTACAGAAGGTCCCGGTGAAGATGGGGATGTAACTAAAGAAGATGAGGCTGGTGGTGAGGATGGAGATGCTTGTGGATAAGATGATGAGATGGAAAAATCATCTTCAGACTTTGAGATTGACATGGGTGATTACAAAGGATTAAAGATGTCTTATAAGGCTTGGAAGAGAGGTGAAGAAAATGGTGTCAATGAAGAAGAAACTTATGTTGCACAAGAGAGGCCAAAGTTTGAAGGGGATAGTGATGTTTTAGAGTTTTGGTAGGAGGTGTTGAACGTGACATATATGTATTAATCTTTCTATAGTCTCTAGCCTTGTATAGTTGACTTCTAGAGATATGGTAGTATTAGTTGGCTTGTCACGCAAGACATCTTGTGTATATATTGTGACCAACTCTGAGGAATACAATTGAGTTGCATCCCATATCTTTTCTACATGGTATCAGTTTTCATCGCGATCTCCCTCGCTTCTGCTCCATGCAGCCGCCGCTCCCCCTGTAGCCGCCACTGCCACCCCTCCCAAACTCTAACGCCGCCACCGCTACTCCCTCTTTAGCCGCCGCTGCCTCCTCCCAAACCCTATGCAGCTGTCGCTACTCCCTCCCGTAGCCGCTGCCGCCTTCCCCCAAACCCTACACCGTTGCCGCTACTCCCCCCGTAGCCGCCGCCGCCCCTCCCCTACCCTCGGTCGCCATCTTCTCCCCAGTGACCACCTAAACCCTAACACCATGTCCCTTCGTTGGCGTCATGTTCACCTCCCACCGCCTCAACAAGCTCCACATCAAAGATCACGTGCCCACCATCCTCGACCTCGACTTGCCATCCTACAACGCATGGTGCACCTACTTCGCGCTCTTGTTCTGCTCCTACCTTCTCATCGAGCATGTTGATGGGAGCGTCAACTTCCGCGACATGAAGGACGACGACGAGTGGCCTGCCGTGGATGCTTGCATCATCAAGTGGCTCTTCCTCACCATCTCCCAGGGTCTCTTCAACATGGTGAACTCCCGTGACCCATCGACGTACGCCATGTGGACACGGTTGTGCGACCTCTTCCTCGACAATCAACTCCAACGCCGTGTTTTCCTCCAAGGGGAGTTCTTCACTCTTTAGAAAAACGATCTCTCGATCGATGAGTACCGCACGCGGCTGAAGGTTCTCGCCAACGAGCTGCGCAACGTCGGCATGACCATTGACGAATCCGTCCTCCTCACTGATAACCCACAAGTATAGGGGATCACAACAGTTTTTGAGGGTAGAGTATTCAACCCAAATTTATAGATTCGACACAAGGGGATCCAAAGAATATTTGCAAGTATTAGCAATTGAGTTGTCAATTCAACCACACCTGGAGATTAATTATCTACAGCAAAGTGATCAGTAGCATAGTAATATGATAGATTTGATAGTAGTGGTAGCAACAATAGTAACGGTAACAGTGATAGTAATAGTTTTGTAGCAGTGACAATAGTAACAGCAACAGTAGTAACTTAGCAAGATCAATATGTAGGAAAATCATAGGCATTGGATCGGCAATTTGTTGGATGATATTCATCATATAACAGTCATAACCTAGGGTGATACGGCACTAGCTCCAGTTCATAAATATAATGTAGGCATGTATTCCGTAAATAATCATACGTGCTTATGGAAAGAACTTGCATGACATCTTTTGTCCTACCCTCCCGTGGCAGTGGGGTCCTATTGGAAACTAAGGGATATTAAGGCCTCCTTTTAATAGAGAACCGAAACAAAGTATTAACACACACGGTGAATACATGAACTCCTCAAACTACGGTCATCACCGGGAGTGGTCCCGACTATTGTCACTCTAGGGTTGCCGGATCATAACACGTAGTAGGTCACTATAATTTCAAAGATCGGATCTAGAACATAGATATAATGGTGATAACATAAACGGTCCAGGTCTGAAATCATGGCACCCGAGCCCAAAGTGACAAGCATTAAGCATGTCAAAGTCATAGCAACATCAATCTCAGAACATAGTGGATACTTGGGATCAAGCCCTAACAAAACTAACTCGATTACATGATGAATCTCATCCAACTCCTCACCGACCAGCGAGCCTACGAAGGAATTACTCACTCCCGGTGGAGAGCATCATGGAATTGGCGATGGAGGAGGGTTGGTGATGACGAAGACCGGAGATTCCCCTCTCCGGAGCTCCAAACGGACTCCAGATCTGGCCTCCCTATGAAGAACAAGAGGTGATAGTGGCTCCGTATCGCGAAACGTGATAATTCCTCCTCCATTTTATAGCGTCGGTTTTAGTGTCTGCGGGGCCACCAGGTGGGGACAAGCCACCTAGGCGCGCCTGTAGGGCGCGGGGGGGGGGGGGGTGCCCTGGTGGGTTGTGCCCACCCAGGTGCCCCCTCCGGTGGTTCTTGGCTCCAATATTTTTCTGTATTCATATAAAATTCCTCGCAAAGTTTCATTCCAATCCATGAACTTTTATTTATGCACAAAACCAACACCATGGTAGTTCTGCTGAAAACAACGTCAGTCCGGGTTAGTTTCATTAAAATCATGCAAATTAGAGTGCAAAACAAGAGAAAAAGTGTTAGGAAAAGTAGATACGATGGAGACGTATCAACTCCCCCAAGCTTAAACCTTTGCTTGTCCTCAAGCAATTCAGTTGATAAACTGAAAGTGAAAAAGAAAAACTTTTACAAACTCTTTTGCTCTTGTTTGCATAAATAAGCTTAAATAGCACCCAGGTTTTCATCCGAGATTATAACTAACCATGTCAACAATAACTCTTAAAAATTATATTAACTCATATCAATGACATAATCAGCTAGCGAGCAATAATAAGATATCTCAAACAATAACACGTTGTCAAAACAACCATGATATAATATGACAATAGTGGTATCTCGCTAGCCCTTTCTGAGACTGCAAAACATAAATGCAGAGCACCTCCAAAGTTCAAGGAATGACTAAACATTGTAATTCATGGAAGGAAAGATCCAGTCATGATGCACCCAAAATTAGCTACACACAATGCATGAGAATGACAACAAAAATCTCGCATTCTGGTGCTTATTTGAGAAGGTGATGACACAACATAAAAGTAAATAGATAGTCCCTTCGTAGAGGGAAGCAGTGATTTGCAGCGGTGCCCGAGCTCAAGTTTTTAAAATAGACGTAAATGAAATTTTGAGAGGGGCACCATTCTTGTTTACTTCGCGACCATTAGTTATCAATATCTTCCATGCTAAACACATTAGTGGCGGTTCCCAAGCGATAAAGTAAAGGTTATGACTCCGTGGCAGTTTTTGTTTGATTATTTGTAAGCTCTTTTCTTTTTGCAATTCAGGACTGGGATTCTCTATTACCGCCCTCTCGTGCAATAACGAGTGAATAAACACTCATCATGAGATTAACCACTTAGCATGGAAGATACCGACTACCTCATGTCGCTCTATGAACGATCCAGGCACACAAAAAGGATATTTACTTGAAGTTTTTAGAGGTGGCACATGCAAATTTACTTAGGATGGCAAGGTAATACCGCATATAGGTAGGTATGGTGGACTCATCTGGAATAACTTGGGTTCAAGGTTTTTGATGCACAAGCAGAATTCCTGCTTAGTACAGGCGAAGGCTAGCAAATAGGTTGAGAAGCGGCCAGCTAGAGAGCAACAACGGTCATGAACATGCATTATGCATAAGTAACATTGGATACTAGCATGAGTAGGATATGAACACCATGAACATAAATATTATAGAGGCTATGTTGGTTTTGATTCAACTACATGCATGAACATGTGCCAAGTCAAGCCACTCGAACATTCAGAGGAGGCTACCATACCATCATACTACATCACAATCATTTTAACGCAATGTTGACATCCAAGATAAATCATTATCCACTCCTAGCTACTTATGCATGGCATGAGAAACTATAATCTCTAATTGTCATTGCAAACATGTTTGATCATAATAGGCCGAATCATGGATACTAGTTTAAACATATTTACAAAAACATAACAAGTCGAGTTCATACCCGTTTCTCTCTGCCACTGCCAGTTCATCAAATATCGTCATTATTACCTTTCACTTGCACGACTGAACGATGAAAATAATAATAGTGCAAGAGTGCCGTGGACTAAGCTGGAATCTGCAAACATTTTATTCAAAAGGAGAAGACAAGGTAATATGGGCTCTTTGTTAGATCAACAATAATGCATATGAGAGCCACTCAACATTTTCATCATGGTCTTCTCCTCGGTATGACTCAAAAGAAAGAAAAAGAAATTCAGAGAAACACACTGAAATATTCTTGGAGTTTTTATTTTTTCTGGAAGAAAGCAAATTAAAGGAAGAAAAACAAAAACGAGAAAAGCTATTTACATGGGAAAGCTCCCAAGAAGTAAAAGAAGAACAATGAAATCTTTTTGGGTTTTCGTTTTAGAACTACAACTAACTACACTAGAAAGAAAAATCAAAAGGAAGCAGGAAATATTTTTGGATTTTCTCAAAGTTTTTCAAACACACAAGAAGAAAGAGAGAGAATAAACTTAGCATGGATAATACAATGAAAGAGTGTGGACACCGACAACTGAGATGTGTGAACATGAATATAATGTCGGTGGAAATACGTACTCACTGAAGCTTAGGCTTTTGGCCTAACTTGGTAATCACCACTCGAAGAAACTGTGGGGTCAGATGTTCAAGTGCTGGGGAGCGAGTACTTAAGGGTCCCACTCCTGAGGCTCCTCCTATGCCACAGCCAGGTTGTTCCGGTAGGTGACAATGTCCTCAGGCAAAATCCTATACCCGCCCCTGGCAATAGGATCAAACAAAACAGGTGTAGGCAATGGAATAATATCATGAGTGTCCACACTGAAAACCAGGTTATAAGGAATAGGAATATTAGTGTAATCGCGAGCAATAAACTGGTGGTGTTCCATAGCCTGACGATCTGAATAAACCTTAGGTAAAGGATAATCATGCTGGCGTATCTGAACGTTAAAGTGAGTTGCCAAGAGAGTAGCGTAAATACCACCATGTATTTTTCCCTGGGATCCGTTAATGTGGAGGCAACGTGCCACAATAGCTCCCAAGCTATAAGTGTTGTCGCCGTAAAGTGCGCGACGTAAAACAGCAAAGTCTGGAGCACTGAGTGCACCTACTTTCTCTCTAGCAAGCAAACACTTCGCAATGAATAAAGCAAAATAATGCACAACATGAAAGTGTATGCTAGTGGCAGTGACACTTGACACCCCTCTCTCGTCCCCCACAGTCAAAGTGCGGTAAAAACCATCAAACTCTACGGGCCTAGGCTCAACTAAACTCCCGTCAGAAGGGATCATGCATATATCACAAAATTCAGTAAGTGGTATCTGACGGGTTTCAGCATATAAATTAAACTGCACCTCAGGGGGGTTATTCCTGGGAAGGAAATGAAAACTTTGCATAAAGGAATTTTTGAGGAGATGATACTGTTCACATTCAGCAGCGACGAAGTCGGTGAGGCCGACATTAGCAGCATATTGTGCAAACTCCTGAAGGATTCCATCCCCTTCCATGAACGGGTTATGCGGCCATTCGCACGACCGTACCTCCGCCATTCTCCAGGTAAGGAGATCACTGTCAGATGACTCCCCAATGACTCCCTTGGAGTTCTTCTTGGAAGCAAACTTCCTAAAGATACTCATCTTTTTCCTATGAACAAAATTCTAAAAGTTTTAGTCCACATTTTTTTTCTCAACAAAACTCTACAAGATTGATAGCAACTACTCATAAGGATGCATAGATGCCATAGCAAGCATTCAAACTACTTAGAACTCCAAGAATTCAACATGCAAGCTCATCTACAGCAGCACCAAGAGTAGCTAATTATTCAAAATATAAACCACTAAAGCAAAAACTAATTGGACAAATGGAGGAGTCACATACCAAGCAACAATCCCCCGAAACAGTTTCAAAAACGGAGCTTCGAGCAAAGAGATCAAAATCCGTGGGTTTGAGAGCAAGAACACAAGAGAGAGAGAGAGAGCAATGGTGATTTTTTTTCTGGAGGTAGGTGGTGATGTGGGATAAAGAGATATGTGAGGGGCCCATGTGGGGACCATAACCTACCAGGGCGTGCCCAGGTGGGTTGTGCCCACCTGGTGCACCTTCCTCTGATGTTATTTGCTCAAAAAATTCTTAAATATTCAGAAAAAATCATATTAAATTTTCAGAGCATTCTGAGAACTTTTATTTTTGGGTCATTTTTTATTGCACGGGAAATTCAGTAAACAGACAAAACATGGCACTTTATTTTATTTAACTAAGAAAAACAGATAACAAAAGGTAGGGACGTAAGGTAGTGCTTACTAAATTCATCAACTTTATATCTCTAAAAAATGACACATTAATAAGGTTGATCAAGTCTTATTAACAACCACTTTTGATTAGCATGAAACCGAAGAACTTTCGTAAATCACTAAGTTACCTCAACAGGGATATGAATGTCCCCAACAATAAGCATTTCATATTTATTTCTAGTAGTAGGTAGAGGTAGTTGAAAACTTCCAATAGTGATTGTCGGTGATGTTTCAATAATGTTAATACCATTCACTTGGAATTTTTTCTTCGGAAAGTGCAGCCTATGCTCATCACCATTGATATGAAAAGTGACCTTGCTTTTATTGCAATGAATGATAGCTCCTGCAGTATTCAAAAAGGGTTTCCCAAGGATAGTCGACATGTTGTCATCCTCGGGTATCTCAAGTATAACAAAGTCAGTCAAAATAGTAACAAGCAACAACAACGGGCACATCCTCACAAATACCGATAGGTATGGCAGTTGATTTGTTAGCCATTTGCAAAGATATTTCAGTAGGTGTGAGTTTATTCAAATCAAGTCTTTTATATAAAGAGAAAGACATAACACTAACACCAGCTCCCAAATCACATAAAGCAGTTTTCACGTAATTTCTTTTGATGGAGCAAGGTATAGTTGGTATTCCCGGATCTCCAAGTTTTTTGGTTACTCTATCTTTAAATGTATAATTAGCAAGCATGGTGGAGATTTCGGCTTCCGATATTTTTCTCTTATTGGTGATGATGTCTTTCATGTACTTTGCATAAGGAGGCATTTTTAAGATATCAGTCAAGCAAGTATGCAAAAAGACTGGCCTCAGCATTTCAACAAAGCATTCAAATTCTTTATCATCTTTCTTTTTAGTTGACTTAGGTGAAAAGGGCATAGTTTTTTGAACCCATGGTTCTCTTTCATTACCGTGTTTTTTTAGCAACAGAATCTCTTTTATCATATCTTTTATTCTTTGGTTGTAGGTTATCAAGATCAACTACTGGTTCTATCTCAACATCATTGTCTGGTTCTTTATTATTTGTTTGAGTATTTTCATGAACCTCATCATTATCTTTTTCATTATCAGAAGGTGAGTGTTCATTACCAGATTTAGTTTCAACATCGGAGATAGAAACTTCATTATCATTATCAGGAGGTTTTTCTACTTCAGGTTCACTACAGGCATGCAAAGTCCTATCATTTTTCTTCTTCCTTTTCTTTTTAGAAGGACTAGGTGCATCAGTCACTACAAAAAAATACACTTCCGTGATGATACGTGTTTGTGACAGTAGGTCGCTTTTTTTGTCATGCATGTACATCCATGACGATTTTATGACAGAATCAAGTTAGTCATACCTGTGCTGTCGTAGAAGTGTTCCATGACATTACCAAAATTATCATCACGGAAGTGTCCACTTCCATGACAATAAATCGCGCGTCACAGAAGTGCTTTCGTCAAGTGTGACCGACACGTGGCATCCACCGTAACGGAACGCCGTTAAGCTATCGGGTCGGGTTTTGGCTCCGATAACCCGTTAACAGCCCCGACCAACGGGGATTTTCCACGTGTAAAATCATCATTGGCTGGAGGAAACACGTGTCGGCTCACTGTTGGGACAGATGTCATCCGCTCATTGGACCGAAGGCGCCTATGATACAACGACACGTGGCACGGCCCAACAGAGGCCCATTCCTGTGAAAAGGCCGGCCCGTTTGACTTGGTCAAAAGGTGGCGGGCCGGCCCACGGAAAGCCTGTTAACGGCATGTTCGCATATAGCCCATTTACAACCCGCTAACCCAGGGCCCGTTACGCCCTATACGAATTAGGCCCAGTAGCGTCATCTGGGCCGTCCAATATGATTCAGCACGTTTTAACTTCTGGCCCATGTGTGGCCCATGACTTCTTTCGGCCTATATGAGGACCTTTGTAACTCTTGGCCCATTAACGACCCGTGGTGAAACTGGCCCGTAATGAACAGTGTATCACTTTATACCCATTAACGGCCCGTTATTCCATTGGGCCGTTTCCAGCCCAAGTTATCTTTCGGCCTTCTCAGGGCCCATTAATTCTTGTGCTCATTTGCAGCATTCGGTTACATACGGCCCGTTACTATCATTTTCTGCTTGTGGGCCAAATTCAGCCCGTCGTTACAGTCGGCCCGTTTGCGGACCGTTAATACGTTGGGCCGTTTTCATGTAAAAAAATCCATTGGGCTATTTTCATAGAGTTATCAAATACTGCCTATTAACGGCCCGTTATGGTCCACAAATAGTACAGCCCATGATTGGCGAAATGATGATACGCCCGGTAGAAGGCCCATGGATCCTATGGCCCGTATGAGGCCCATGGATAGTACGACCCGTAGAAGGCCCATGGACCCTATGGCCCGTAGAAGGCCCATGGACACTAAGGCCCGTATAGAAGGCCGATGGATCCTACGGCCAGACGAAGGCCCATGGATCATACGGACTACAGGAGGCCCATGGTTACAACAGTCTGTGTGTTGCCATGATTATTTTGGCCTAGTTACCAAAATAGGCTATTGTGGCCACTAGAAAAAAACAACAGAAAAAGAACTGCAGTGACTACAAGCAAACAACTAAACAAGACAATAAGGAAATAAATAAGCAAGCAATTAACGCTGGCCTATTACCGCTATTACACATATTACATCCACTGGGCATCAAAGTTCGCCACCAGTGCAAATATAGGGAACAAAGCAGCACATTACATACACTGTCCGTCAAAATTGGCCACCAGTGCAAATAAACGCGGCAGCAAAACAAGAGCATAACTGAAACAACTTCAGAAGAGCTCAAGAAACGTTATCCTGGGTATCCACCATGCTGGCAATAAGCTTAGCAAGCTGATTAGCTTTGTCCTGTTTGGCGCTAAAATCCTCCAACGCTTACTGTTGCACCAGAAAGTATGCATCTGAATGCTCCAGGGACTTCCGCAGTCCTTCCGCTTCTTGTCGCAGCACAGCTGATCGATGTCTTTCAGCTTGTAGTTGAGACTCAAGAAACCAAACTGATTCAGACAGTGAGTTTGAATAGCTTGTGCAAGCGGTAGTGGCTAGTAACTCGAACACTAAAGTAAGACAGGACTTTGGGGTTGTCTCGCTGTCTTCAAGATAGTTTTCCTTAGCTGTTTTATCAGCTTTGTTAGAGACCAACAAGGATGTGTCACTATCCCGAACCTTATCTGTATTACTTCCTTTACCATTGCTTAATAAGGCACTCTTCCCCAACATTCTGTCAGCATTCTGAAAGAAGAAACAAGCAGACACATAACAAGTTTAGCATGTACTAGTATATGAAACACATTTTGGTGAACCAGTTCATTAGTAAGGTGGACAGGATTAAACTACCAAGTCTTCTATTGCCAAGTACTAGTACATAATAAAAACATCAAACAAACATATATCTATGTCCTATGGTCACTGCATTGTCTTGCCAAATCAAAATAGAGACACGGTTCAAATCATATCAGTTCAAGACAAAGCAGCAGTGAAAGAATACAAAGCGTGGGAAACAACACGGCACAACAAGATTTCAGATGGGTACCACGGGTCTACATGTACAACAACACTATTGGCTCTGTTGTGATGCTAGTAATGTGCATGATATGAAAGTCAACTGTGTACACAATTGAAATTGAAATCAACAGAGCTATTGATAAGAGCAAACCTGTTAAAGACACATGCGTGAACATACCTGCTGTGCCATTGGAGTTTCGATTGGATCCTTCAATTTAAAAATAGGTTTGTATGAATAAATACAGTGATTCAAGAGCAAAGCAATCATAGTTAAAAAAGGCGCGCCTAAGCGAGCGCTTAAGCGCGCCTAGGCTCTAGGCGTTGGCAAAACGCATTGCGCATAACTACGCATAATCTGTGCATAACTGCGCATAAGCATGCGCTTTGGTCAGTAAAGTGCAAGGCGGTGGCAAAACGCACAATTAATGCCTAGCACTTTTTTGAACTATGATAGCAATGGAATCTTAAATTAAAACAGTTGTTCTTCAGGTTTAGGCACTTGTTCTACATGAACAGAGTACAGTAAGACGCAAGAATATAATACTTAAAAATAAATAGAAAATGAGCTCATAGACCTTACCACATTCTTGGTTCGGGACCAGTACAGAACAAGGCGTTCCCAGTCATCGTCCAGTAAATGTGTCTCAGGAGAACATAAGGGAATTTGATGAGTTTCTTTGCCGGTGAAGTACGTTTTCTTCAGGTAATTCCGATACTGCCACCAAGCATTCTTGAAGATAGCAGAGGTATTAGCACAGGTTACCTCATCCCGAGTTTCCAAATTGGTCCTTCTCTATAGAGAAAAATGGGAAAATTTGCTATATTATAACCATCATGGAGGTAGGATGTATGGGACAAAGCAAAGTAATTGCCATGAATAATATTACTTACACATAACTCCTGGACAAACACCTGCAACTGGCATTTTCCTTCATCTTTAGTATAATATTTCCAAGATGGGAAGATACGCACATACGATTTAACAACATCAAATGCGATAGATTCTAAACTACGACTAGCTGGTTGTGCTTCCTCCACAGGAATAGGCGTACTAACTGGTGGATTTGGGGTTCGCCATGATAGTACTGGCCCTTTGGGCACTGGAGCTGCCTTACTAACTGCTCTTGTTTGGGAGCTCTGTGGTGGAGATGGTGTTGTGTCAACAGGAACTGGGTTACTATCAGCTGGGGTTGGAGTTAGATTGGGTGAAGCTGGTTCTCTGTCCATCGCAGTAGGGGTACAATCTGCGAGAGTTTGGGTTATGTGTGGTAGGGCTGGTTCTTGTGCATGTACAACCGGGGTGCTATCTCCACCAAGAGGTAGCACTGTTTTATTTGAAGACCGTGTTTTTAGTCCGCTAGATACTGGCATCACCCGCTCCAATTCAAATGGCTGATAAACAGGAAACATAGTTGAATGTACAGACATTGTATGAGAGACAGATGCAATAGATAGTGTGGAAAAAAGAGGGCATGAAATAGGTGACATGTATATTGTTTAACTAAAACAGATAGCATGACATAATTTCACATATATGATGTCTATCTAAACTGGATAGCATAGCATAACATAATTCAAAGATATGATGAATAACTAAACATGATCGCATGACATAATTCACCTACATGTTATCTAAGTAATCATGATCGCATCATTTAATTCACATATGTGATTTATATGCTAAACAGAGGGCATTCGATATGATGTCTAAACTAAGAACATGGTGTTGAATATTGTGTATATGATGTCTAAACTATGCAATGCAAGACACGGTATGCTTGATATGAGCAGTATAACCGTGCCAAGTTAGAGCATACACCTCAGTGGGGGAATAGGACTGGTCATCTGTCTCTGAATCCATCTCTGAGGAGCTATCGGGACCCAACAAGAGATCTGCTTCAACAAGTAGCACTGTCTGCTCTGAAGGCCTTGTTTTCACTCCAGAATTTTCCATCTCCCACCCAAATGGCTGATTCACATGAAGAGTAGTTTAATGTACAAACATTGTCGACAAATGGAAATGTAATGAAGAAAAGGATGAGCAAGATATCATTGAAATATATGATGCCTGGTTAAACAGGATGGCATTGCACATTGCACATATATTATGGCTGGCTAAAAGACATGAGACTGCATAATTCCCATATATGATATAGAAACTACAGGTGGCATTACAGAACATGTCTAAACTAAGCAGATGACATATATGATGTCAAAAGTAGGCACTGCAAGGCAACATATGCATGATATGACTAACATCATCATGCCAAGGTAGAGCAAACACCTTGGGGGGTAAATAGGAGTGGTCCGCGGCGTCTGAATCCACCTCAGAATAGATATCTTCCTCTGGATTACAATCTGGAGAGGGGTGGGGAGGGTTTGCCATTGAACCCACCATGGAGCGATGTCTGCATGACATTGTATTGCCGCGCAAAACTCTTCTCTTTTTCTCTACATGTTCAGCATGACTGTGTACAATATCTAACATGCATACGAAAAATATATGGTGAGATTATGTAAGGAGAGCATGCAGAAATTTAGAGTGATGGTAACAATTAGTGGATCGACGTTTTTCCGTTGAACCAAAATAGCCCTAATGGATCGACGTGAATGTATAGTAATAAGTGATGCAACAAGTGTACAACCTCTTTGCCGTAGCTGTGTCGACCTCAGCATCATTGGGTTGGTCGCTAAAGCAGTTGAGGCAGAGGTGGCTGTCGGAGGTGTGGAGGAAGATCTGAGGAATCTGTAGACGGCGTCCAGGGCACTACTCTATTGTGGTGGATCGTTCTGTCGTTGGAGTAGCTTCGGTGAGCCATAAGACGTCAAGGCTGAAGCAGCACAAGACAAACATCGTCAATCTAAAGTGGGATTCTAATAGCATCTCCAATAGATGATGTAAAATGGATGTAAAATTAACATCACCAAAAACCACCTGACTACAACAGATGAGGTAAAAACTGTTGAATCTGAACTTAACTGTCGAAACTGAAATTTACTGTGGAATCTGAATGCTACTATCGTAACTGAACGCAATGGTAGCAGAGAGGCACTTGACATGTAGTTTAGGGAGGGCCTGCAGTTCATCTTCAACCTGCACCCCCTGAGCCGCCAGCCACCACCGGCCGAACCGCCGGCCCCAGCGCCGCCTCGCCGCCCCAAAACAACTCGCCACCGCCGCCCCGGCCAGCCCTCTAGGCCCCCCGCCCCCACCCTAAACCCGAAGATAGATAGTGGGGTACCTCTCCGGCGAGCCCTCGTCCCCGCTGCGGGTGGTTCTTCCTTAACTCCGGCGAGCCCCCCAACCCCTGAAAATCGACTGACCCAAAAGTCGATTCAGTCGACTGAAGTGTGGCTTAATCGGAGCAGAGTAGCAGCACGAGCAAGGTGGAGAGCAGAAGCAGCAGCAGCTAGGCGAGCTAGTGATCGAGCGAGAGCCGGAGCAGCAGCAGCAGCGCGAGCGAGCAAGAGCCGGAGCAGCAGCAGCAGATTCGGCTGGTATGGACGCCGCCGCCGAAGGGGCCTCGCACTGGGGGAGAGCCGCCATGGAGATGTCGCCTGGGGCGCCGACTTCAAGGTAGCCGCTCCATGGGGGTGCGGGATGGAGCACCGTCGGCGCCGGGAGGTCGAGTTAAGGAGAAGGTGTGATGCGATGAGTGTACAACCTCTTTGGTGGCGCCGAGTAGGCCTTGGCTTCGTCCAAGGAGTTAGTGAGGATTCTGCGATTCCGGTGGAGTAGGTTAAGGCGGCACTATGGGGATGGAGCAGCCGCGATAGACGAGGCGATCGTTGGAGCAGCTCCTTGGAGGTGGAGGACGGGGCGGCTGAACCGGCGGGACCGCGAGATGGACGACGGATCCTCATCCGAGGAGGTGGACGAGGGACGTCGAGCGGTTGCGGTGGACGACGTCATTGGGGAAGAGGCTCCGGCTGGGCAGCGGTGACATGGTGGACGGAGGAGGGTGGGGTTTCGCGGCTGGAGCGGAGAGGTTATGGCGGCCTGGGATTTCGAATGGCGAAAAGGGGGCGATGGGAGGGGGTGAAGCATGACTTAAGGACGCGCTTGTCCAAAATGTAGGGTGTGTTACAAAAGTTCCCCCCACCGATTTGAACTAGCGGCCCTTTCGGCTCAGGGTTAGAAGGGGGATTTCATGTGTTGGGATTTGGCTGCTCGAGGGAGTTTTCGCGTGTGTTGTAATTTCGGGATAGCAAGGGCGGGTTGTGAAGGCGCCAGTTTTGGGAGCACGATATTTGAATTTTCGGGATATAACAAGACGCGGGTTGAATTTTAGGGACAAGCCTAACGTGTAGTAATATTGTACTTGTACGTACCAAATCAATTCGCACTTCCCTCAACCAAAAAGAAAACGAAAAAAATAAAACTATTCACACCACACAAAGAGAGAGTCTTGCCCCGTTTTACTATACAAATGCTATTCAAAGCTACTCCCTCCTTCCATCTATATAGGGCCTAATGCATTTTTTGATGCTAACTTTGACCAAATATTAGAGCAATGATATGACATGCAACTTACAGAAAGCACACCGTTAAATTTGTCTATGAAAGGTTCTTTCAATGATATAATTTTCACATTGTGCATGTCATGTACTATTAATCTTGTCAATAGTCAAAGGTGGTCTTAAAAATCTCATTACACCCTATATAGATGGAAGGAGGGAGTATGAATCCATGTTATGTCTGATTAAATTTTTTCGCTTGCTGTATAATGCATGTAACCTACTCATACCAACATTTTAGTGCATTCCAAATGTCTATACTACCGCTGCAATTCAAACTAAATTTGAATTTGTTTCTCTATTTCAATAAGAATCTACAATCATGATTGTTGCCAACTTCAACCATCATAGTTTCCTTGCTATCCACCAGATATAAATCGGACGGCCTATAATGCAGGATGGCAGGCACATCATCATCAACAACTCTGTTTTTTATAAGAGTAGATAAAATATATTAAATGTAGTATAACATGTTCATAACCACACCATGTGTATCACCGTTATATATGTTCACACATGCGTCGGTTTGAAACACTATGATAAATTCTTCAAATATCTGAATTCGCTTTTTATAATGAAGTATATATGATCTCTATTCATCTTTTACACCCACACAACCCTCTTATCTTTGTAGCTAGCGCTAACTTTCTCTTGTGCATGCACACGCCCGCATCCCTCTCACCCTCCCTCAGCATTCTCTAGCTCCATCGCGCAAATTCGTCTTTTCACTTTAGGTCGTTCACCCATGATGTGTGTAGGCCTCCCCAGCTCCTTCTTTACGGCACACATCGATCGATATGCCTCTCTAGCCAGGTGTGCCTAGCACAAACACAAGCTTCCCCTCTTCTCTTGTCACCGTCCATGCCTCACTCCCACCACTCTTTTCATCGTTCTCGTACTCGCACACTCCTCCCCCCTCGATATAGTATGCCTCTCGTACCACCTCCTACATGCATCCCTCTCTCTCTATCCTTCTTCTCGTGCCTCATTTGCTTCTAACACACACATGCATGTATACCGATCGATCTCCCAACATATACCTAGATCGACTTTAACTACCCCCATCGATCGACGTACCTCACAAGTTATGTCTCTCCTTTCTCTAACAAAGGGCGACTGATCTTCCTATGTAGTTACGTCTGCTTACCACAGCCACATCGTCCCCCCTCATCATTCATGCATGCCTCCTGACCCGTCTCTCACACACACGTGCACAGACAACAAGCATCCATCTCCTCTCTTATTGATATTGCGGGCGTGCCCTCCGTTTGTCTAGCAAGCCTATCCCACCATTTTTTAGAAGCAACTCCACTACCACCCCCTCCAACACTCTAGCTCTGTCTCTCTCCCAACCTTATTCCTCTCCTGCACATATGCATGGATGCCGATCGATCTCCCTTAATACATGAGGCAGATCGATCTCCTTAATACATGAGGTAGGCCTCTCTCCTCCTCCACACATATACCAGCCATTGTACCTCTATAGTTAATTGGGCCTCCCTCTTCCCCGACCACATACCGATAGTCGAGCGCTGCAGGTAGGTATCCATGCCACAGAGACAAACTGCACATGTCCCATCTCATGTTCCAGTAGGTCAGCCACTCTATATCTTTGACGTGGGCACACACAAATTCGATGGCACTCTTTATCGATCGCGCGCGCGCACACACACACACACATCATCCCTCTCTTCGATTCTATGGACACCTCAAGCCGATGATATCTCCACTCTCTTCTCGTGGATCGCCTCCTCTCTCTCTCTATATATATATGTTATATCCAGGACTCTATTTTACACACATTGTATATGTTACATTTTTTGATTGACCCCCCCAAAACTCTCAAGAACCCACACACTATATCCCTCTAGGTTTGTATCTCTCTCACACAACCCCACGTAGGTGGTGTACGCATACAAGAAGAGAATAGGTGCACCGTGCACATACTCACGCTTCGTGCCCAGCCACACCCGCGCGGGTACACGGTGGGGCTCATTTCTTTACGAAATGGCAGCCCACGTGCTAATTTGAACGCCTGTAGCGGTTGTTTACCCAGGGAGGTCGTGTACCACGCGTGCACGAAACAAAGTTCGACTTGACGCGTTATTTTTAAATAAAGTTATAGCGCTCAATGGCACGTACATAGAATATAAAATGATTTTTATGGAGAAAAAGGTAGTCTGCTCACTATATACAATGGAGCCTGCCTGCCTGGTTTGTCGCTCTTCAGAGTATCTCACACAAGGCTATGGTGGCCTCTCTCTCTCTCTCACCGTTGGTCATTGATCCGGCTGCATCCCGTCCGTCGGGGGAAAGCACTACAAAAAAAAGACACATTCGTGACATTTTGGGCCGAACGAATTTTTTTTCTGTCATACATATGACACTTCTATGACGATAATTGTGACAAAACCCGGTATCATCATAGATGTGGTGGGCTCCTACTTCTATGACAAAAAATCATGATAGAAAATGGGCTTTTCGTCCTGGGCGGGACGGAGACGCAGCTGCATGACATTCTTTGGGCCGTCCATGACAGAAAAAACCATGGTAGAAGCGAGGGGAGGAAAATTTCGGGGAGTTCCCGGTTACGGTGGGAGGTCGGGGGCCGAGCGATGCGCGCTTCTCTCATACACATACGTGCGTGTGTGCGAGGCGTTGGCTCTAACTGAACCCGAGCGAGGCATTGGGCTCTAATTGAACCCGAGCGATTGCACTGCAGGCTACGCGTTACTGAACCCGAGCGATCGATCGATGGCTGTTAACTGAACCCGATCGAGCGATTCCTTCGCTACTGCTGCTAACTGAAGCCGATCAATGCTGCCTCTGGATGGACAGTGAGAGTTGCGGGGGGGGGGGGGGGGGTTGGATGAACAGTTCCTGGTGGGGGTGGATGAACAGGACCCCGTGGTGTTGCCTCTGGATGAACAGGACCCCGATAAATTGAGCCGGTTGGGACTGGATGAACAGGACCCCATGGAGGGCTGGATGAACAGGACCACCCCGTGGAGGGCAGGATGAACAGTAGACGGTGGAGGGCAGGATGAACAGTAGCCCGTGGAGGGGTGGTTGAACAAGAGCCCGTGGAGAGGGCTGGTTGAACAGTAGCCGGTGGACTAGCGCGCGGTGGAGGCTCGATGAACAGGAGCCCGTGGATGAACAATCGTAGGTGGAGGCTGGAGGAGGTCAACGGTGGATGAACAGTAGCTCGTGGAGGCTGGAGGGGGTCGACGGTGGAGATGAACAGTATCCCGTGGAGTCCCGTTTTGCGGTACGCCACACCCCTCCCGATGAACAGGACCCCCGTTTCGACCGTAGCACTCCAACACAAGTCCGTTTCGTCCGTTTTGTGGTACACCACACCCCTCCCGATCAACAGGACCCCTGTTTCGACCGTAGGCGGTCCATTTCCTCCGTTTTGCGGTACGCCGGACCCCTCCCGATGAACAGGATCCCGTTTCGAATGTGGCCGGTCGAACACAAGGCCGTTTCCTCCGTTTTGCGGTACGCCAGGCCTCGTTTCCATCGCCTATTCCATCCAAGCCCTCCCGATGAACACGACCACGCATTCCGTTTCGACCCAGCCGGTTGGCTCCCATGCGTTCCGTTGCCTCCCCATGAACACGACGCATTCCGTTGCCTCCCCATGAACACGACGCATTCCGTTGCCTCCCCATGAACACGACGACGACGCTGTTTCTCCGTTCCGACCCAGCCATGTACACGAGCCCTGGCCGTACGTATGCGCGAGTAGGCATTCGAGACCCCGCCCGTATGTACACATACGTGACCGTATTTTCTTTCTTGCACCCTGGCCCCTGTACGTACGTGTACATGCTATGTGCGCGCCTCTACATCCACCAGTATATATGTACGTACACGTTTGCGACCAGAATGACAACGCTACGTACGCTTCGACCAGGTGGGTCCCGACTGTCAGGCACTTCCTTGCATGCGAAGATGTAGCTGGTGGGTCCTAGCAGTCAGGGGCAAACGTTTTTTTCATGAAATACGGTGGCCCGTCCGGTGGGTCCCCGATGTCAGGTGGAGGAATAATTATTTTGCACGTAATAAGGAGGCACTTCCTTGCTACAGCCGTGGACCCAGCTGTCAGCCTCTCCACGTACAGTCCACGTCTGATGGAAGCCGTTCCTTGACAATGTTGACCACGCCACGCCGAGAGCACCAGGGCGGTGGACGACAGTGAGGCCTAGGAAGGGGACGACACGGAGCCGGGGAAGACGCGACAGTGGATGCCCACGCGTAGAGGAGTACGAGGGTTCACTGGTTCACTGCGGTGTGAGGCTGCCGTTGCCGCAGAATAATAGGGGGTGTGGGGGAGTAGAGGGATGGCCTGGCCAGCGGTGGGAGTAGTAGGGGGCGGTGAGGCCTCCGCCGCATTACAGCCGGCCACGGGAGGCAGGAGCACGAGGCACGACTGGCGCTGGTTTGGGCGGCTGGAGCAAGAAGACCAGAGGTTGAAGAAGCACTACGGCCGTTGGATGGACATCGTACGGTCACTGGAGCTAGAATCGTGCATATTCACTAAGTTGACAAAGCCCTCCGTCCCCGCCAACTTAGTAGGCCCACAAGTCAGCCTCCCACCAAGGTGGGTCCCAGCTAGCAGGGGGTATTCATTTTTTTGTGCGTAATAAGGAGGCACTTCCGGTGGGTCCGAGCTGACAGCAGGGGGAACATTTTTTTCGTGAAATATGGTGGCCCATCGGGTGGGTCCCAGCAGTCAGGGGCAAACGTTTTTTTCGCGATATACTGGTGGGCGTCCGGTGGGTCCCTGCTGTCAGGTGGAGGAATAATTATTTTCCGCGTAATAAGGAGGCACTTCCTTGCGGCTGCCATGGACCCAGCTGTCAGCCTCTCCACGTACAATATTCTTCCGATGGAATTCGGTCGTTGACCACATTGACCACGCCGCACCGACAGCACCACGGCGGTGGACGACGGCGAGGCCTAGGAAGAGGATGACGCGGAGCCGGGGAAGACGCGGCAGTGGATGCCCATGCGAAGAGGAGTACGAGGGTTCACTGGTTTGGCTGCACTGCCGTCGCCGCAGAATAACATGGGGTGTGGGTGAGTGGAGTGGAGGGATGGCCTTGCCAGCGGTGGGAGTAGTATGGGGGCGGTGAGGCCTCCGCGGCAGCACAGCCGGCCACGGGAGGCAGGAGCAGGCGGCATGACCGATGCTGCTTTGGGCGGCTGGAGCAAGAAGACCAGAGGTTGAAGAAGCACTACGGCCGTTGGATGGACATCGTACGGTCAGTCGAGCTAGAATCATGCATATTGACTAAGTTGACAAAGCCCTTCATCCCCGTCAACTTAGTAGGCCCACTATACTGGGTCCCAGCTAGCAGGGGGAGTATTCATTTTTTTGTGCGTAATAAGGAGGCACTTCCTTGCGTGCGAAGATATAGCTGGTGGGTCCGAGCTGTCAGCGGCGGTAACATTTTTTTCGCGAAATACAGAGGCCGTTTCGGTGGGTCCCAGATGTCAGGTGGAGGAAATCATTATTTTGCATGTAATAAGGAGGCATTTCCTTGCGTGCGGCCGTGGACCCAGCTGTCAGCCTCTCCATGTACAGTCCACTTCAGATGCATGTCGGTCGTTGACCACGCTGACCACGCCACGCCGAGAGCACCTGGGCGGTGGACGATGGCGAGGCCTAGGAAGGGAGCGACACGGAGGCAGGGAAGACTCGGCCGTTGTTTTTGTTTCCCACACGGAGGGGAGTACGATTGTACGAGGGTTTACTGGTTCGTTTGCCGTCGCCGGAGAATAACAGCAGGTGTTGGTGAGTAGAGGGATGGCTAGGCCAGCGATGGGAGTATGGTGGGGCGGTGAGGCCTGCGCGGCAGCACAGCCAGCCGCGGGGAGGAGGGAGCAGGCAGTCCCGCCGGCGCTTGTTTGAGCGGCTGGAGCAGGAAGAGCAGAGATTGAAGAAGCACGACGGCCGTTGGATGGACATCCAACAGTATACAAGCCATCTATGGAAAGCCTCAAATCTGTGGAAAACAGCATACAGCCCATCTGCCATTATTTCAAATAATTTACAGCCCATTTGCTAATTCTTATGGGTTTTTTGGAGCCCATATTCTTTATGTTAGCATTACAACCCATATTATGGCCACGGTTAAAAAATTATACGAAATTTTGCATATGTCGGTGCGGTCTGAACTGTTTTTAATCCCGAAATTTCAAGTCACATTCAGACTGATTTTAAAAATAAATGTATATCAATATAAAATCCAATAAATTGTCCACGCATAAAAATCAATGCAATTTAAAATCTCAAAATGAAAAAAAGATATTTGAAAATAATTGCCGGTTTGATGTGTTTTAAAAATGTACATCCCATTTCTCATTACTAATAGGCCATTTTCTCGGCCAGCCGAATGAAGCTCTCCTCGTCTTGAAAGATTTGCAGTCCAACAGGCCTGATAAAGCGACTTACTTGACAAATCACAAAAGAACTGGGCTAGCCATTTTCAGAAAGAAAGAAAAACTACTGGGCTGGTCTGTGGTAAACATAAAAGAAAAGGTTGTCTAGACAGGCCAGAGTGTCCCGCACAGCCCAGTTGACACCCTGCTTCTGTCTCAAAAACAAATTAGAAAAATGCCACTCCAATTATGGCGATTCATAAAAATGCCACTGCAATTTCCAAACTTTGAAAAATGCCACTGCAATTTTTGCAAACTTTGAAAAACGCCACTGCAGTTTGCAAACTTTGAAAAACGCCACTCCAGACTTTGAAAAATGCCACTAGAAATGGCATGAAATGACATTTTTCAAAGTTTGGAAATTGCAGTGGCATTTCTCGGATACACCAGATTTGGAGTGGCATTTATCAAATTAACACAAAACAAAAATAACTAGGCGAGCCGCTGGGTCCCTGGTGTCAGCCGCTCGTTGTGCAATTCTCTCGTTTATTGACTACGTTGACAATGGCATGGGACCCAGGTGTCAGAAATCCACTAGGAGGAGCCATTTTTTATTGGCTTGAAATAAGGAGGCACTTGCTTGCGTACTGCCATGACCTTGGCGGGTCCCTGCTGTCATCCTCTCCACGTACAATCATCTCCTGATTGTGTACGCGTCAACTTGCTAGGCTCACAAGTCAGCCTCTAAACCGTGGAGGACAAATACAACCCATTTAAAAAAATAACAGCCCATTCCATACGTTCAAACGGAAAGTTCAACATTCAGAGCAAAGTAACAGGTCTGATCGACATAGAGAGTACTGAACTTCCACATTGACAACCATCATAGCCAAGTTAACTATCTACTCCCACTAACACTCTAGTAGCGTACAAGTACTAACTTACTCTTAGCTAACTCGACGATGCCGGCCGCCATCTGCTGTCCATGCTAAACGCCGGCACCGGCGTCCTCCGCCTCGCCTCGGACTTGCCAGAGGTGCGATAGGGCGCGTTGCTCGCGCACGTTCGCCCTTTCCATGCCGGCGTGGTCCACCGAAGCTTCGGGTTCCAAGCGGGAAACCCACTTGACGAGCTAGTAGTAAAAATCGACGTCGCGAACACGTGCGTGCCCGACAGCCTCCAGGGCTATTTGCCGGGCGCCGGCCTCCATGTAGTTGGCCCAGTCGCGGGCGCTCTACTCGCGACTCAGAGCGTCGGTGCGCTGCTGCTCCATGTCCCGCTGGCGGCGCAAATCGGCGATACGCCGCTCCTCCGCCAGGCGGTCGCGCTCCAAAAACTCCTGCTCCTCCACCATGCGGTCGCGCTCCAACAACTCCTCGATCTCCGCATTGCCATCTAAAGATAGATAGAATGCCTCCTCCCTCCGCCTGCCTTCCGGTGAAAACCCGAACACTAGTTCCGGCGGTGACCGCCTCCGGCGTCGCCTACCACGGATGGGCGGGGGCATGGCGGACGTGGCGAGCGACGTCGGGCCGGTGGGGGCTTATGAGGATATAGCGAGTTGGGTCACGGTGGCACCTGAGAAGGCCGAGAAACAGTACTTATAGGCGGAAGGTAGCGCGATGGTCATCGGAATTCAATGCATAATGGCTTAGCGCGCCAGCTTGCCGTGGAAAACTAGAGAAACTGAAATTATGACTGTGCCGTCCCGTCCCGTTTGGGTCGCACGCCGGCATGGCGGTCAAATGAGTGCACTCGAATCATCTCCCTCCTTGTCAATAATGATTCCACGGATTTAAAGCGTATCTTTTTTCGCATTATTTAGCTGCCTTAATTACGGCCGGCTGCATGCAGGCACTCAGAATCGCTCGCAGGCAGTACGCGAAGAAGCATGCAACGAGTCACAGCCGAGGGCACACATGCAGCCACTTAAATCGCTGGAATTAATTAGGCTTAAACTTCTGCATGCCGTTAATTATTGCCATGCCTTGGTCTTGCTACTTTGCTCACGGGACTAATAAATCCCGGACGGAGGGAGTACCTTGGTTGGTGAGAGGTTTGAATTAAGCCCTGCAAACCGGAAAGGAGGTACTAGTACGTGCGTGATCCGCTATTCATTCCTGTAGGATCGAGTAGGTCGTTTCTTGAATTGAGCCCTGCAAACCGGAAAGGAGGTAGTACGTGTTGGGGAACGTTGCAGAAAACAAAAAATTTTCCTACATTTCACCAAGATCAATCTATGGAGTCAACTAGCAACGAGAGGAGAGTGCATCTACATACCCTTGTAGATCGCGAGCGGAAGCATTCAAGAGAACGGGGATGATGGAGTCGTACTCGCCGTGATCCAAATCACCGATGACCAAGTGCCGAACGGACGGCACCTCCGCGTTCAACACACGTACGGAGCAGATGAAGTCTCCTCCTTCTTGATCCAGCAAGGGGGAAGGAGAGGTTGATGAAGATCCAGCAGCACGACGGCGTGGTGGTGGATGCAGCAGTGATCGCAGCAGGGCTTCGCCGAGCTTTTGCGAGAGGGAGAGGTGTAGCAGGGGAGAGGGAGGCGCCAAGACTTGAGGTGTTGCTGCCCTCCCTCACCCCCCCTTTATATAGGCCCCCTAGGGGTGTGCGCCGGCCCTAGGAGATGGGATCTCCTAGGGGGCCCGGTGGCCAAGGGGGTGGAGTACCCCCCAAGGCAAGTGGAGGCGCCCCCTCCCCTAGGGTTCCCAACCCTAGGCGCAGGAGGGGGGCAAGGGGGGGGGGGCGCACCAGCCCACCAGGGGCTGGTTCCCCTCCCCACTTCAGCCCATGGGGCCCTCCGGGATGGGTGGCCCCACCCGGTGGACCCCCGGGACGCTTCCGGTGGTCCCGGTACAATACCTGTGACCCCCGAAACTCTCCCGATGGCCGAAACTGCACTTCCTATATATAATTCTTCACCTCCGGACCATTCCGGAACTCCTCGTGACGTCCGAGATCTCATCCAGGACTCCGAACAACTTTCGGGTTACTGCATACTCATATCTCTACAACCCTAGCGTCATCGAACCTTAAGTGTGTAGACCCTACAGGTTCGGGAGACACGTAGACATGACCGAGACGGCTCTCCGGCCAATAACCAACAGCGGGATATGGATACCGATGTTGGCTCCCACAAGCTCCTCAATGATCTCATCGGGTGAACCACGATGTCGAGGATTCAAGCAACCCCGTATACAATTCCCTTTGTCAATCGGTACGTTACTTGCCCGTGACTCGATCGTCGGTATCCCAATACCTTGTTCAGTCTCGTTACCGGCAAGTCACTTTACTCGTACCGTAATGCATGGTCCCGTGATCAACCACTTGATCACTTTGAGCTCATTATGATGATGCATTACGAGTGGGCCCAGAGATACCTCTCCGTCATATGGAGTGACAAATCCCAGTCTTGATTTGTGCCAACCCAACAGACACTTTCGGAGACACCTGTTATGTACCTTTATAGTCACCCAGTTACGTTGTGATGTTTGGTACACCCAAAGCACTCCTAAGGTATCCAGGGGTTGCACAATCTCATGGTCTAAGGAAATGATGCTTGACATTCAGAAAAGCTACGACAAACGACCTTCACGATCTTTGAGCTAAGCTTAGGATTGGTTCTTGTGCATCACATCATTCTCCTAATGATGTGATCCCGTTATCAATGACATCCCCATGTCCATAGCCAGGAAATCATGACTATCTGTTGATCAACGAGCTAGTCAACTAGAGGCTCACTAGGGACACATTATGGTCTATGTATTCACACATGTATTACGATTTCCGGATAATACAATTATAGCATGAATAATAGACAATTATCATGAATAAGGAAATATAATAATCATTTTATTATTGCCTCTAGGGCATATTTCCAACAGTCTCCCACTTGCACTAGAGTCAATCATCTAGTTACATTATGATGAATCGAACACCCATGGAATTCTGGTGTTGATCATGTTTTGCTCTAGGGAGAGGTTTAGTCAATGGATCTACGACATTCAGGTCCGTATGTACTTTACAAATTTCTATGTCTCCATTTTGAACACTTTCACGAATGGAGTTGAAGCGACGCTTGATATGCCTGGTCTTCCTGTGAAACCTGGGTTCCTTGGCAAGGGCAATAGCTCCCGTGTTGTCACAGAAGAGAGTCATCGGCCCCGACGCATTGGGTATGACTCCTAGGTCGGTAATGAACTCCTTCACCCAGACTGCTTCATGTGTTGCCTCCGAGGCTGCCATGTACTCCGCTTCACATGTAGATCCCGCCACAACGCTTTGCTTGCAACTGCACCAGCTTACTGTCCCACCATTCAAAATATACACGTATCCGGTTTGTGACTTAGAGTCATCCAGATCTGTGTCAAAGCTAGCGTCGACGTAACCCTTTACGACGAGCTCTTCGTCACCTCCATAAACGAGAAACATGTCCTTAGTCCTTTTCAGGTACTTCAGGATATTCTTGACCGCTGTCTAGTGTTCCTTACCGGGATTGCTTTGGTACCTTCCTACCAAACTTACGACAAGGTTTACATCAGGTCTGGTACACAACATGGCATACATAATAGACCCTATGGATGAGGCATAGGGGATGACACTCATCTCTTCTATATCTTCTGCCGTGGTCGGACATTGAGCTGAGCTCAATTTCACACCTTGCAACACAGGCAAGAATCCCTTCTTAGACTGATCCATATTGAACTTCTTCAATATCTTATCAAGGTATGTGCTTTGTGAAAGACCTATGATGCCTAATATATAAGCAGCTTCTCCAAGGTCCTTCATTGGAAAACTCTTATTCAAGTAGGCCTTAATGCTGTCCAAAAGTTCTATATCATTTCCCATCAAAAGTATGTCATCTACATATAATATGAGAAATGCTACAGAGCTCCCACTCACTTTCTTGTAAACGCAGGCTTCTCCATAAGTCTGCATAAACCCAAACGCTTTGATCATCTCATCAAAGCGAATGTTCCAACTCCGAGATGCTTGCACCAGCTCATAAATCGAGCGTTGGAGCTTGCACACCTTGTCAGCATTCTTAGGATCGACAAAACCTTCCGGCTGCATCATATACAATTCTTCTTTAAGGAAACCATTAAGGAATGCCGTTTTGACGTCCATTTGCCATATCTCATAATCATAGAATGCGGCAATTGCTAACATGATTCGGACGGACTTCAGCTTCGCTACGGGTGAGAAAGTCTCATCGTAGTCAACCCCTTGAACTTGTTGATAACCCTTAGCGACAAGCCGAGCTTTATAGATGGTCACATTACCATCCGCGTCTGTCTTCTTCTTAAAGATCCATTTATTTTCTATGGCTCGCCGATCAATGGGCAAGTCAGTCAAAGTCCATACTTTGTTTTCATACATGGATCCTATCTCGGATTTCATGGCTTCCAGCCATTTGTCGGAATCTGGGCCCGCCATCGCTTCTTCATAGTTCGAAGGTTCACCGTTGTCTAACAACATGATTTCCAAGACAGGGTTACCGTACCACTCTGGTGCGGAACGTGTCCTTGTGGACCTACGAAGTTCACTAGGAGCTTGATCCGAAGTATCTTGATCATCATCATTAACTTCCTCTCTAATCGGTGCAGGCACCATAGGAACATTTTCCTGAGCTACGCTACTCTCTGCTTCAAGAGGCAGTACTTCATCAAGCTCTACTTTCCTCCCACTTACTTCTTTCGAGAGAAACTCCTTCTCTAGAAAGGATCCATTCTTGGCAACGAAGATCTTGCCTTCGGAGCTGAGGTAGAAGGTATACCCAATGGTTTCCTTAGGGTATCCTATGAAGACGCATTTTTCCGACTTGGGTTCGAGCTTTTCAGGTTGAAGTTTCTTGACATAAGCATCGCATCCCAAAACTTTTAGAAACGACAGCTTAGGTTTCTTCCCCAACTATAATTCATACGGTGTCGTCTCAACGGATTTCGACGGAGCCCTATTTAAAGTGAATGCGGCAGTCTCTAAAGCATAGCCCCGAAATGATAGCGGTAAATCGGTAAGAGACATCATAGATCGCACCATATCTAATAGAGTGCGATTACGACGTTCGAACACACCATTACGCTGAGGTGTTCCAGGCGGCGTGAGTTGTGAAACTATTCCACATTTTCTTAAGTGTGTGCCAAATTCATGACTCAAGTATTCTCCCCCATGATCTGATCACAAGAACGTGATTTTCCTATCATGTTGATTCTCAACCTCACTCTGAAATTCCTTGAACTTTTCAAAGGTCTCAGACTTGTGTTTCATTAAATAGACATACCCATATCTACTCAAGTCATCAGTGAGGGTGAGAACATAACGATAGCCACCGCGAGCCTCAACACTCATTGGACCGCACACATCAGTATGTATGATTTCCAATAAGTTGGTTGATCGCTCCATTGTTCCTGAGAACGGAGTCTTGGTCATTTTACCCATGAGGCATGGTTCGCACGTGTCAAATGATTCGTAATCAAGAGACTCTAAAAGTCCATCTGCATGGAGCTTCTTCATGCATTTGACACCTATGTGACCAAGGCGGCAGTGCCACAAGTATGTGGGACTATCATTATCAATCTTACATATTTTGGTATTCACACTATGAATATGTGTAGCATTACGCTCAAGATTCATTAAGAATAAACCATTCACCATCGGAGCATGACCATAGAACAAATCTCTCATATAAATAGAACAACCATTATTCTCGGATTTAAATGAGTAGCCATCTCGAATTAAACGAGATCCTGATACAATGTTCATGCTCAAAGCTGGCACTAAATAACAATTATTGAGGTTTAAAACTAATCCCGTAGGTAAATGTAGAGGTAGCGTGCCGACGGCGATCACATCGACCTTGGAACCATTCCCGACGCGCATCGTCACCTCGTCCTTCGCCAGTCTCCGCTTATTCCGCAGCTCCTGCTTTGAGTTACAAATGTGAGCAACCGCACCGGTATCAAATACCCAGGAGCTACTACGAGTACTGGTAAGGTACACATCAATTACATGTATATCACATATACCTTTCATGATGCCGGCCTTCTTGTCCGCTAAGTATTTGGGGCAGTTCCGCTTCCAGTGACCACTTCCCTTGCAATAAAAACACTCAGTCTCGGGCTTGGGTCCATTCTTTGGCTTCTTCCCGGCAGCTTTCTTACCGGGCGCGGCAACTCCCTTGCCGTCCTTCTTGAAGTTCTTCTTACCCTTGCCTTTCTTGAACTTAGTAGTTTTATTCACCATCAACACTTGATGTTCCTTTTTGACTTCTACCTCTGCTGATTTCAGCATTGAATATACCCCAGGAATGGTCTTTTCCATCCCCTGCATATTGAAGTTCATCACAAAGCTCTTGTAGCTCGGTGGAAGCGACTGAAGGATTCTGTCAATGGCCGCGTCATCCGGGAGATTAACTCCTAGCTGAGTCAAGCGGTCATGCAACCCAGACATTCTGAGTATGTGCTCACTAACAGAACTATTTTCCTCCATCTTACAGCTGAAGAACTTGTCGGAGAGTTCATATCTCTCGACCCGGGCATGAGCTTGGAAAACCATTTTCAGCTCTTCGAACATCTCATATGCTCCGTGTCGCTCAAAACGCTTTTGGAGCCCCGGTTCTAAGCTGTAAAGCATGCCGCACTGAACGAGGGAGTAATCATCAGCACGTGTCTGCCAAGCGTTCATAACGTCTTGTTCTACAGGGAAAGCAGGTGCTCGTAGGACATAATCTTTCTTGGCAGCTATGAGGATGATCCTCAGGTTCCGAACCCAGTCCGTATAGTTGCTGCCATCGTCTTTCAGCTTGGTTTTCTCTAGGAACACGTTGAAGTTGAGGACAAGGTTGGCCATTTGATCTACAAGACATATTGTAAGATTTTAGACTAAGTTCATGATAATTAAGTTCATCTAATCAAATTATTTAATGAACTCCCACTCAGATAGACATCCCTCCAGTCATCTAAGTATAACATGATCCAAGTTAACTAGGCCGTGTCCGATCATCACGTGAGACGGACTAGTCAACATCGGTGAACATCTTCATGTTGATCGTATCTTCTATACGACTCATGCTCGACCTTTCGGTCTTCTGTGTTCCGAGGCCATGTCTGTACATGCTAGGCTCGTCAAGTCAACCTAAGTGTTTGCATGTGTAAATCTGTCTTACACCCATTGTATGTGAACGTTGGAATCTATCACACCCGATCATCACGTGGTGCTTCGAAACAACGAATTGTCGCAACAGCACAGTTAGGGGGAACACTTTCTTGAAATTATTATGAGGGATCATCTTATTTACTACCGTCGTTCTATGTAAACAAGATGCAAAAACATGATAAACATCACATGCAATCAAATAATAGTGACATGATATGGCCAATATCATATAGCTCCTTTGATCTCCATCTTGGGGCTCCATGATCATCTTGTCACCGGCATGACACCATGATCTCCATCATCATGTCTCCATGAAGTTGCTCGCCAACTATTACTTCGACTACTATGGCTAACACGTTTAGCAATAAAGTAAAGTAATTTACATGGCGTTTCTCAATGACACGCAGGTCATACAAAAATAAAGACAACTCCTATGGCTCCTGCCGGTTGTCATACTAATCGACATGCAAGTCGTGATTCCTATTACAAGAACATGATCTCATACATCACATATATATCATTCATCATTCATCACAACTTTGGCCATATCACATCACATGACACTTGCTGCAAAAAACAAGTTAGACGTCCTCTAATTGTTGTTGCAAGTTTTACGTGGCTGCAATAGGGTTCTAGCAAGAACGTTTTCTTACCTACTCCAAAACCACAATGTGAATTGCCAATTTCTATTTACCCTTCATAAGGATCCTGTTCATCGAATCCGATCGGACTAAAGTAGGAGAGACAGACACCCGCCAGCCACCTTATGCAGCTAGTGCATGTCAGTCGGTGGAACCGGTCTCACGTAAGCGTACGTGTAAGGTTGGTCCGGGCCGCTTCATCCCACGATGCCGACGAATCAAGATAAGACTAATAACGGCAAGCAAATTGACAATATCGACGCCCACAACTACTTTGTGTTCTACTCGTGCATAGTAACTACGCATAGACCTAGCTCATGATGCCACTGTTGGGGAACGTTGCAGAATTTTTTTTTCCTACGTTTCACCAAGATCAATCTATGGAGTCAACTAGCAACGAGAGGAGAGTGCATCTACATACCCTTGTAGATCGCGAGCGGAAGCGTTCAAGAGAACGGGGATGATGGAGTCGTACTCGCCGTGATCCAAATCACCGATGACCAAGTGCCGAACGGACGACACCTCCGCGTTCAACACACGTACGGAGCGGATGACGTCTCCTCCTTCTTGATCCAGCAAGGGGGAAGGAGAGGTTGATGAAGATCCAGCAGCACGACGGCGTGGTGGTGGATGCAGCAGTGATCGCAGCAGGGCTTCGCCGAGCTTCTGCGAGAGGGAGAGGTGTAGCAGGGGAGAGGGAGGCGCCAAGACTTGAGGTGTTGCTGCCGTCCCTCACCCCCCCTTTATATAGGCCCCCTAGGAGGGTGCGCCGGCCCTAGGAGATGGGATCTCCTAGGGGGCCCGGTGGCCAAGGGGATGGAGTACCCCCCAAGGCAAGTGGAGGCGCCCCCTCCCCTAGGGTTCCCAACCCTAGGCGCAGGGGGGGGCAAGGGGGGGGGGGGTGCAGCAGCCCACCAGGGGCTGGTTCCCCTCCCCACTTCAGCCCATGGGGCCCTTCGGGATGGGTGGCCCCACCCGGTGGACCCCGGGACCCTTCCGGTGGTCCCGGTACAATACCGGTGACCCCCGAAACTCTCCCGATGGCCGAAACTGCACTTCCTATATATAATTCTTCACCTCCGGACCATTTCGGAACTCCTTGTGACGTCCGGGATCTCATCCGGGACTATGAACAACTTTTGGGTTACTGCATACTCATATCTCTACAACCCTAGCGTCATTGAACCTTAAGTGTGTAGACCCTACGGGTTCGGGAGACACGTAGACATGACCGAGACGGCTCTCCGGCCAATAACCAACAGCGGGATCTGGATACCCATGTTGGCTCCCACATGCTCCTCGATGATCTCATCGGATGAACCACGATGTCGAGGATTCAAGCAACCCCGTATACAATTCCCTTTGTCAATCGGTACGTAACTTGCCTGAGACTCAATCGTCGGTATCCCAATACCTTGTTCAGTCTCGTTACCGGCAAGTCACTTTACTCATACCGTAATGCATGATCCCGTGATCAACCAGTTGATCACTTTGAGCTCATCATGATGATGCATTACCGAGTGGGCCCAGAGATACCTCTTCATCATACGGAGTGACAAATCCCAGTCTCGATTCGTGCCAACCCAACAGACACTTTCGGAGACACCTGTAATGTACCTTTATAGTCACCCAGTTACGTTGTAACGTTTGGTACACCCAAAGCACTCCTACGGTATCCGGGGGTTGCACAATCTCATGGTCTAAGGAAATGATGCTTGACATTCAGAAAAGCTACAGCAAACGAACTACACGATCTTTGAGCTAAGCTTAGGATTGGGTCTTGTCCATCACATCATTCTCCTAATGATGTGATCCCGTTATCAATGACATCCCCATGTCCATAGCCAGGAAACCATGACTATCTGTTGATCAACGAGCTAGTCAACTAGAGGCTCACTAGGGACACATTGTGGTCTATGTATTCACACATGTATTACGATTTCCGGACAATACAATTATAGCATGAATAATAGACAATTATCATGAACAAGGAAATATAATAATCATTTTATTATTGCCTCTAGGGCATATTTCCAACAGTACGTGCGTGATCCGCTATTTATCCATGTAGGATCGATAGTGTAGCTTGTTAGTTTCTTCAGAGGTACGCATTTTTATCCATGTAGGATCGATAGTGTAGCCTGTCAGTTTCTTCAAAGGTAGGCATTTTTATTCAAAAAACTGCCACTTCACATCTTGCGTCGCAAATAAAACTGCCAGGAGCGCATTTGTAGGCTAGCTAGTGATCGATCAGTAACTTGTAAACACTGAGCGAACAGAAATAAGTAACTGTTAATGCATCTCAATGATCCACATATCATATACAAATATGTAGCTCCAAAAGCAAAGATCAGCCACTTCGGATCTTGCGTCGCAACTAAAACTAACTAGTACGATTCCCATACATAAGATCAACATGTTAATGCATCTCAATGATTCACAGATCATATACAAATATGTAGCTCCAAAAGCAAAGATCTAGAAAAAACATCTGTTCTTCCTACTAACATGGATGCTTCTCTTGGCCAACATTCAGTACAGACTGAAAGACAAATTTGTTTGTGAAGTCTACAATTCCTCTTGCAAACGTAGGTGGTTTCACCAACAGCTGGAACCATGAGAATGAACCACACATGATGAAGGAACATCCACTGCAATATGATTTGGTCTTCTCTCGATCACACGGCGAGACTATTTTCGAAATACAAACTTTAACTTAGGCAAAATGATGCCCATTGTATAATCAGACCAAAGCAATGAAGCACCTAGTGTTGGCCAATAAATAGTACAGTACTACTTTTCTGCAGTCCATGAAGTGACTATCCAATCTTTCTGTGTCTATTTTCAAATGGCACTGCATGCAGTGACTATACTATTCTCTTGTGCAGTTCAACCAAAATTGCGGGCACTTTGTTTGTTTTCCAAATAGCAACGGGCAGACATCTCTGTCTGCACAAATATCAAGCAGCTAGTAAACATATACCACACCTTGTATTTTCGGTTTAAACATGTCTCTTCCGCTTAGCATCTGTCATGTTCTGCACTGGACAATCTGATACAGTTATGTTTTGCCCTGGACAATTTCATACTGAATCGATTTGCTGGTTCAGAGCAGAAATATAGCGCCTATTCTTCATCAGACCAAGGATATCCATGTTCGCAGTGATGGAAGAGGTGAAATCGATACAACCGAAATTGAGCATCCAATCATTGAATCCTGTCCTGCACCTCCAATGTAGGTCCACCCTGCCAATAAATTCACATGCAAACCACTAGTATTACTATCTAATGACAGTACAAAAAGAGTAGCAAGATAGTAGCAAACCATGTACCTTCGTAATGAACAGCTCATTGTGCCACCAATTGGATATAAAGGTTTGGAAAAAACATGCTACTAATGTTGAACCAGTTGTACTTTTTGTGCAGTTCCACTAAAATCGAGCATCCCTGTTTGCATAGATATTGAAAGTGCGATTACTCTAAAAGTGGCACTAGTTGAAGCATAGACTCACAAATATAAGCATTCTAATTTCTTAATGGGAAAAGGTAGCAAGACTATTTCTAACCACCTGTTTGAAAGAATAAATAAAGCTACAGCGGCTGATGTCAGGAAGGCATACATAGTTTTTTCTAGAAAGTGAGCCATTCCTGACCTTTCCTCTTCTTTTAAGCAAATTTTGTGCAGTTCTACTAAAATAAAATGCCATCACCGCCTTGACAATTCATGACACTGTACAAAAGGAAATGACTTAACATTACATCATGATGTCAGGTATGTAGTCGACAGGCATTAGAGACAAACATACAGACCTCCTCAAGAGAACAGCCGGAGGAGGTGCCCACTCTTGACCTTTCCTCTTGTCTTCATAATTGTCTGTGCAGTTTAACCAAAATAAAATGACATCATCGCCTTGGCATTTTGGTGACACTGTACAAAAAATTAACTTATCTCATGAAAGTGAGGTATGTAATCTATAAGCATTAACAGTGAAAAAAATTTGAAGGTAGTAACAAGTTTCATCGTTGGTATACTGGCTGTGCAACAACATTAGAATGCCTTAGCTGAAAAATCTTTAATACATACACAATGAACAGCTAACCCTGAAATAATCCAGTGAAATTAAATGGCATTGCTTAAATTTATGGGTGGCATTAGACTGAGAGCGGCATTAGTTAAATGTGGCATCACTTTAGCAGTAGCATTGCTTGAATTGACTACTGGCGTTATACTAACAGCAAAAAAGTGGCAATAAGAGCATGGGAGGCCCATTCGGACAGTGGGCGCACCAGTACGATGTACCTCCATGGACGCAGAGTGGTGAGGGAGGTATGGTTGCCCAGAGCAACAAATATCCAGGCAGCATATGTGGATTACGTCCCATTTTTGTTCTCTTTAGCCACCTTTTTCCTATGCGAGGACAACAAACCGATCGACCTGGTCATTCTCTATTGCGTTGCCATGCCTTTCTACCCTTATTCAACCAAGAGACACGAGACTCGTTCCTTAGCTACCGATTTCCCCTTTTCAACCTAGATGCGGGTTCGATGCCTACTCTCTTGGACAGTACAGTCTCCCTTCCTTTCCTTATTCAACCCAGACATGGATTAGTCTGCATGAAGTAGGGTTTCCTTTAATAGTGCAAATTATGGTTTTCGTCTGCGTGGCCAGCAGAGCAGAGGATAGCAAATTGGGAAGATGGTGGAGTGGAAAAATATCCACATGCAACGACGTGGCAGATGGGGCAATAGAACAAGGTTATGGTTCGAAAAGAGGTAGCATACCTGAGGGTCGGCGGGAAGTGGCTTCGCTCGTGGTCGTCGTCCTCCGCACACACTACGGCAACAAGCTTGGGGACGGAGGCCATCCCGTGCGGGCGCTAGGTCTGGGAGGACGGCCTTGTCGTCAGCGCGTGACCTCGCTCGCCGACGACGAGTGCGTCAATGCTGCACGTCCTTTTCTTCCCCGGCGGATGTGTGACCACCGGTGAGGAGGGAGAGAGGGCCCATATTTTTTAGATCTAGAGAGAGGGTGGTAGTGTGAGAAGCAAGTGGGCAGCCCTTAGCAAGAAAGCGCTCAAGCTCCAGCCTATATATCTTTTTTTATACTACTAGTACTGGAGGTGGAGTAGTGGTAGAGTACTTTATATTTTCTCTGCGTACAGTACCAGTTAGTCGTGCTTCAAAACTGATCGGCACGCCATTAAAAAAATAAAGGTCGATAACTAATGCGGCACCTCGGGCCAACGCGGCTAGATCGCATTTTGCACGAGAAATTACACACCATGTTTCGTTGACATGTGGTCCCGTTCCAACATATCAGTGAGACGACGACGAGTAGTAGGAGTATTTCCGAACGAACGTGTAGGCCGGGGCGCCTCTTCGTGAACCGTGGCAAACTCGCAACCGTCCACCGACTCTTCGCCTTTCCCTGTCGATTTGGAACTGCTGTCGCACACTCTTACTCTCCCTCCTCCATTTTCCTTCATCCCTTCACCCTTTCTTCTGCCATTGTTCGATCGTCTTCTCCATGGAGGGAACAGGCCGGAAACGACCCCGTTATTCTTGCCCCGGTCTAAAAGATGACGTGGTGGAGGAACTCATTGATCGGTGCGACGTCATCACTTCGGCTAGCATGGCAGGTTCGTTCAAGCCCATTCTCGACTCAACTAATAACATCATTACAAAGAACCCAAGAGTCAAGGAGCGGTTTGATCTCCCCTATCTTCTTCGCCGTGACCCTGATGACTCGCACCGGCATGACGGAGGCCTCGCCCTGTGCCAGTTGATGCCGCTTGATAATGATATGTATGATGTTAAGATGCCATCACTTGAGGGCAAGGCTTGGGCGGGTGCAAATGGAGATTGGGTTGTTTACATTGGGTCCAACTGCGAGTGGGAACTTGTGAATGTGTACACTCGTGACCGGGTTCCACTTCCAAAAATCTCAGTAGACTGCCCAGAAGTTGAGCACACCGGTATTGTACACATGTTCAAATACGATCATGGTGACTGTCTTCTACGGAAGATAGCAATTTGTCGAGTTCCCAACCGCTCTTGGAATTACAACAACTATCAAGTTGTTGCTATCTTCGACAAGCTTGTTGCCGTCCTTCGTGGTTCGACTCGATGGATATTGCTCAAAAATCAGTTTCTGTACACGGATGAGTACTGTGATGCAATTCAGTACGAGGGCCTTGTGTTTGCTGCCACCACTCGTGGCATTGTTTTTGCATGGGATCCTCGTAGTTTCGGTACGTTTATCTTCCACCGTAATTATAATTGTTTCATCCACATGCATGCGGGTTAGCAAGTTTCCCTTTACTAATTAACCTTCTTCTTGTGTTTCCAAGGTCCTGTGAACATCCCACCACCTATACTTGAAATTTTTTATAACCAAGGGGGAGATGACGATGGTGATGATCACGAGCATGAGGACGAGCAGAACCCATATACTCAGTGGCGCCTGGCAACTAATTCCGACGGATCACCTCTTCTTGTGTGTATATAGCCCACTAATGATGTTACTACTAAGGAAGCAGGTGTAGTCTCCCATGGTCGCACTCTCCGGACCTATTCCAACACCCGTTGCATGGTATTCGGGATGGATACTAGTGTGCTAGCGCCAACTCCTTCTCCCTGGTACATAATTGATAGTCTTGGAGAAAACTCGTTCTTCCTTGGACAAAACTATCCGATGATGGTGAAAGACGATCCAACTACTGTTGACACAACGTTAACAGTACCATTTATGAGAAGCAATTGTGTCTATACCTCGGACATTTGGGTGGTTCCCTACCCTGGTACTGATATAGTAGGCCGCTTCAGCCTGGATGATCAGTCCTGCGTTGGTTTCCGGATCGACAATCGATGGCCTGTCCCAGAGAATCACTTGTGGTTCAAAGCAAGCGTTTCCAACGCCGAGGAATGGTTGAGTTGAAGTTCATTTCATTGCTTGTTATTTGTTGTGTGGTGAAAACTTTAGTATTTATAATGTATCCTCGTTGTCGATGTGGGTTGATGACCTGTTGTATGTAATAAAATGATATGCATATGATAAACTTACTAAATTTATGAATGGCTTTCGAGTCGCTTCTCTGAGTGAGTGGTGCGACGAGGCAAAAAAATATTTTCCGAATACATAATTGTACGTGCATTGCAACAGGTTATCGGATGAGGCCAATCAACAATAGTAGTACACTATTTGTACTAGCTTCACATGCTTCGCGCGTCGGGCGGGTGTTTTTACTATAGCCATATGTTAATGTGTTCGCTGTACGTAACCAACACCTGGAAACCTCGATACTAGTACTATATAGTAGGAGTAAGTAGTAGGAGTAGTAGGGTGGCATGGGCCAGAACAAACATTCACGTCCAGGAGTACAACACATGCCACCACCACGACATCCATCTGACACCATATTATTTCTTGGAGTCCGTGCTAGAGCAATCTCTTCAACCTCGTCGTTTCTCTAACTTCAGCCATCGCACGGCGGGTGAGGTGGGGGTTTGCCGATAGTCGGTTTCCTTAACTACGGTCCCACTTGTAAGGCCAACTCCAACGCACGACCCCAAATGCACCTCCGTTTTGCACGAACTCCAATGATAATTTTGACTAGAAAAGCAAGACCAAAGAAAACAAGAACCACAAGAATACATTTTACTACTCCTGTAAGTTGGATTAGTGCCTTCTCGATGCATTCATTGTTGATCTGTGGAGGCTCGATCTTGCATCTGTGCTAGCTAAAAGTGATAGAACATCTACTAAATTGCACTCTATCAATATATGGATGTACTCTTCTTCCCAATACAAAAACTTGCATCCATTCTACTCCCTCCGTTGCACAATACATGCCTTCTATTTGTCAAAATATATATGTATCTAGACATGTCTTAGTATATAGGTACATCCATTTTTGGACAAATGGAAGTCAAGTATTTTGGAATGGAGGGAGTACACAATAAAAATTTTAAGTTAGCACAACTAGTCTAATCCGAGAGCAGAACCGAAGATTTGGTCGGGTTCTTCCTCCTTTTGCTGACACGTGGGACATCCAGCATCCAGGTCGTGTCATGAAAGAAAATAGAGTGGTAGTTTAAGCCACGAGATGCGCATCTTGGGTTAAACTGTAAATAGAATCTTACTACTCTTGAGTAACTCCAAAAGCGGCCACCGAAGATATTTATTGGATTTGTTTTTCATCACCAGCACGTCGAGGTGAAAGATGTGCAGGTTCAGTGGGTCCTCTTGTGTTTTCACTGACATGTGGGGCCGCATGTAAGCAAACAGACGATGTGCTCCGCGCGTCCACTGGCTGGCTAAGAAGAGAGATAGAGGAGGGCTGAGCACGGACTGCAGGAAATTTGTTCTACGTACCTCGATATAGGCTCGATATAGTGGGGTGGCATGGGCCACAACTAGCATTCATGTCTAGCAGTACGGCACACGCCACCCACACGAGTCCCATCCGACACAAATTTTCTTGGAGTCCGTGCTACAACCATCTCTTCTCCCTCCTGTTTTCTCAGCCATCGCGCAGTGGGCGGGGTGCGGGTTTGCCGATAGTCGGTTTGCTCAACTGCGGTCCCACTTGTAAGTGAAAATGAAACACCGCACGCATTCCCGCTTGAGCGGCGTGCCGGACCAACCGTGTGGGGGTGCGACGCGAACATGGCAGGCTTTTCCTTTTGAACTCGTAACTTGTAAGATTTGGTTCTGCTCCATGGCGCGACCGATAGATAGAAAATAACGAGTTTGCCTAGAGTAATGAGAAGTTTGGTTCTGGCGCCGTTCATGCATGGAGTACGTACGAAAATTATGAATTTGATGCGAAAGGTAAGATAATTACCGTAGTATCATATACTACTACATGGATTTGACGGAAAGATTAAAATACATACGGATCCATCAAAGTTCAACGACATCCTCACGCCCTAGTGCGCCGAGTCACCAACCGACGTGTGAGGAGCAGCGGCATTGGCGGCGAGCTCAACGTGCTTCTGAACAGTGCCGTCCAAGGTTGCCCTGCGCTCCAAGAAGGCCAGCGTCCTATCATCCTCCTCTTGCATGTAGTAGTCCTTGTGGATGATTTGCGCATAGACGTGGGTGATTATGTCGATGGTGTCTTGCTGCGCCAGGCGCTGCGCGGCGAGCGTGACCTCGAGGTGGACATTCTCCGGCGCGACGGCGGGCAGTCGCAGGGCCACCAGTGCGTCGAAGAAGTTGTTACCATAGTGGCCGTTGAGGGTGGCGGGCATCACAGAGCTTGGGTGCGTCGGCTGGAGGCTTACGTCAAAGTCGTCCGCAAGCTTCTTGACGACGGTGAACTTGTCGAGGAAACCGACGAGGACCTCGTTGAACAAGGAGACGAAGCTGTCGTCCAAGCGGCCCCTCGCCCTGGCGGCTTCAAGCGATACTACCTGGAGACGTTCCTCGATGCCGGGCTGCAGGCCGGCGTCGTGGACCATCTGGCACAGCCGGCTGATGCGCGCGCTCATCGCCTCCATGGGTCTAGCATAGCTTCTAGTCAACTGATCTCGCGATTCAAGTGATCACTCAGCCCTTGGTTAGCATGCGTAGGTGCGTAGGATTTCATACTACTCCTCGGCCCTCTACTGCTCCTGCCTTTGGCTGTAAGATAGGTGGGCCAGCCACCCCCTGGGGCCACATGTCATTCACCCAAAGGCAGTTGCCGTAAGTCAATGAAGCTGCGTCCCCCTCCGTGCCGGTGCAGTATAGTCATCTCACCGGACCTCTAGTTGGGGCCAAACAAGAGAAGTTTGATGTTTACTGGTTTATTGGACCCCTTTGCATTTTGCGCCAAGTTTTGACCTTTGATTTAACTAATAAAATGTTAATGCATGTAAACAAAAATGTTGTGTAAGTCACCTTACGAAAACCAAATAATCCCAAAATACATAAGCACGGTGCATTAACTCCCTCCTTGTTTCTTATTTCGTGACATATCAACCAATGAGAGATGTGGGCCGTGCATGCTTTCAATGACTTGAGACTACCAAACATGACATGCAGTGTTTAGTTCATTTTATGTAATTCTATTAGTACTCTAGTTAGGAGTAGCAAAAAAACATTAAGTTCTCTCGCCGATAGGAATAAAACACCATGTATTTATTTACACAGGGAGTAGTACATTTTTGGTGACATGCATTACTAGATATTGCTAGTCAAATACTAAAATCCAGATGGACGTGGTAGTACTCCTAAATCCAGACGGTGGTGCTACTAGTACTAGTAGTAGTACTACCAATGTAGTAGTAGGAGTACTAGCAGTGTACTACCCGTTGGTCAAATTATTACATGCTGCTCCTCACAGTGAAGTGACAAGACCCTGCGCCGGAGATGACACCTGAGTATAGGCCCCGTGTTCAGCATACCATAGTCAGCCTCACCGTCTGCAGACACTATCATCATGGCTGTAGAGCTAGCCTGCTTACAACTAGCCCTGTTCGACATAATTTCTCGTGCGTAGATGCCTGTGCATTGCACGAAACACCAAGATTGGGGGTGGACGGCTCCGGCAGCGGCCATCGCGCCAGATTTTTCCACGACCTTCTACTCCTAGATGTGGTGGGGAGGAGATGAGGCTGATTGTGAGAGACAAGGAATTGTTTGTAAATAGGGAACAAGTGTGGGCATCTTTTTGCAAAAATGGAGAAGCTTGGTTTGTATGCGTCAGATCTAGATCCGACGGCTATTGGTGAAAGATGGGAGGCACAACATCATCACCAACTCAGGTTAGGACCTGTTTGATTCGCAGGATTTTGAAAACGCAGGAATAGGACACGACAATATTACAAGTTTCAAACTGATATTACAAATGTTAGGAGTAATGCTGCACCTACAAGGAGGGAATTACTAGGAAGTTTACGTAAGAACTTTCGTTACTTTAGGTGGATGCAGCATTATCGTACAAACTAAAATCCACCGCCCTGACAAGTCACTAATGGGCAAATAAGTTTTCGAGTCTCTGGCCACTTGATGTTTCAAAAACAAAGTCAGCTTCTGCGAAGACTTTGTCATTTAGGCTTAGACGCTTGCGGTGATCAGCACGCCATTCATTGTTGCGCCAGAGAACGCCAAACCTCATTACCTTGAGCACACTTGCCTCCAGAACAAAGAACCTGGCCAATTTAATCTCAGATGTGCTGCCTCGGTAGTCGATCAAATCAATTTCTGTAAGATGGAGATCAAGGCATTCGATGAGATTGTTATATTGCAGCACATTTTTCACTTTCGGGTCTTTTTTATCTGCAAAAGAAGAGAACATATTAGAGCAGCTGGCTGCATAAGATTGCCGTGTCATCAAGAGGTACTTATATCATTCGCTCATACGATAGGGTTGGCTGGCCAGTGATATTTTTTCACTCACTCACTCTCTCTCTCTCCCTCCCTCTCTCTCTCTCCCTCTCTTCTGTTTCCTCTCATTTAACTAGGAGCACGTGAAGAGCTTGGGCATTTGTTGCCTTCCACTATGTGGCCGATGCCATATTTCGCAAAAGTATGCCACATAACATGCATCGATGTCAAATCAAAAGATTTTGGCACCGCTCTCGCGATGTGAGAGAGTTGGCACTGTCGGCCTTCTGGGAACGGGTGTCCCCAGACTTGCCTGCCTGCGGCCTGCGGCGTGGCTCAAAGGGGGGCCCAGCGCGGCCCATCTTCACCAACACAAACCCAAGACCCTCGCGAGGGGCCAAGCCTCGCGGGGCGGACGACGCGGAGCTTCCTCATGCACGGCCTCATCAGGCTGGCTCATGAGGAGGCGGAGAGACCAAGGTGGGGTACCTCACGAGGTGCCCGTGACACAAGCCATGACGACCAAGGGCGCTAGGCGGGTGCCAGCCCGCGCAGTGTCCTCCTTTCCTCTTTGGTGCAAAGGGGGCAAGCGCAGCCGCGGAGTACTGAGGCATCAGGCAAAGGTTGCCATTTCGGTGCAACAAGACCAAGACCAGGAGGACTGCAGGACGGAGGTCATCGTGGAGCCCAAGACGGCGTCACCACCAGAGCTTTGTGCAGGCGAAGACTACTTTTGTGAGGATAGCCGGTACTAGCTGTCCCCTTTCAAATTAGCCCGCCATTGTTGGCTCCCTTCCCGCTCAATATTTGGGAAGAGGACCAGGGCCTCTATAAATAGGACCAGCCACCCACAGGGTGAGAGGTGAAGAGTTAAGAGGTGAGAGGTGAGAGGTTTTGAGAGAGGCATCATCAGTTGTAGAGAGAGAGAGAGAAGGGTGACTGAACTCCTCCCAGCAGTTCATCCCCCAGCCAAGAACAGACCCTCGCGAGGCTGTTCTTCCTTGTATTGTTCATCATCACCAGCCCAAGAGGCAATCCACCACACCACACACTGGAGTAGGGTATTACACCACAACGGTGGCCCAAACCAGTATAAACCTTGTGTCCCTCGTGTTATTCTTTCCATAGCTTAGACTTAAGCGAGGCGGAGGGGTGCAGGTAGGTAGGAGGCGAAATCTCCGCGTGCACCCCAGTGTTCGAACCTCAAGGGTCTGCCGGAACCCGAAATCCGACATTTGGCGCACCAGGTAGGGGTGCGCCGGGATTCGTCTTCCACCACCCCGTTCTCCTCCGACCATCACGCCCATGTGTGATGCTCGTCGGGCCCGCGCCGAGCGCCGGGCCGCTCTCGCTTCCCGCGTCGCCCAGACGGCCCCTGTCGGCGGGCGTCCTCGCCGTTCCCCGTCACCTGCCGTCAATGCCGCCACTGGCCCAGTGGGGGACGAGCAGCAAGCATCTTCTCAGCATCCGTCCGTGCGGCAAGACGGCCGCACCGCAACTCCCTCGCTCACCCCAGCTGGTTCTTCGCCCCGCGCGCTCCGCGCGCCCATGGAGGCTTGGGCTGCGCTCATCGCGGCAAACGAGCTCCTGCGTTACCGCCCCGTCGATGACGTCTACGAAGAATGGCTCGACCGCGTCGCCGAGCTCGTCCGCGCCGCAGGGGGCTCTCCTGCGCCGTCCGTTCCGCTGCACCGCGCCCCGGCCCGCGCGGGCGATGAAGCTCCGGCGGCGCCCTGGCCTCCTCCTCCTCAGGAAGGCGCCATGGCTCCAAGGCGCGTGGCCCCTGGGCGGAACCCGCTCCGTCAGGTGCCAGCGCGGCAAGAGCAGAGCTGCCAAGAAGTCCCTCGCCCGCAAGAAGCTGCCCGGGCGCTCCCTGCTCCGGCTCCAAGGCGACCATGCTCCTACTCCCGCGTGTCAAGACCCGCGCTACTCCCAGCTGCAGCGCGTGGGGACATGCAAGACCAAGCTCTCCGTCACCCAAGGCCTCCCGTGGCCCCAGCAGGCTGCCGCGCCTTCACCACCGAGCTACGCAACGTCGCGTGGCCGGGCAAGTTCAAGTCGGACCTGCCTCCTCGCTACGACGGCACGGCTGACCCTGCGGAGTTCCTCCAGCTCTACAAGCTGGGCATCGAAGCTGCCAACGGAGACGATAAGGTCATGGCGAACTGGTTCCCCATGGAGCTCAAGGACGGGGCCCGCACCTGGCTCCTGAACCTGGCTCCAGGCACGATCTCCTCCTGGGACGAGATGCGCACCCGCTTCATCGCCAACTTCCAAGGTACTCGCGACCGGCCACCCGCCGTGAGCGACATGCGCCGCATCAAGCAACAGCCCGGGGAGACCCTGCAGAAGTACATCCAGCGCTTCAACAACGCACGCCTCAAGATTCCCAATGTGACTGAGGAGGCCATCATCTCAGCCTTCTCCGATGGCGTGCACGACGTCAAGATGAAGGAGGAGCTGGCGATGCATGAAGACCTGTGCACTTCCTTGGAGCTGTTCAACCTGGAAACCAAGTGTGCCAGGGCCGAGGAAGGGCGTCTCTCCCTCCTCGAGCTGCCTGCCGCAGACCCAGAAGAGAAGAAGCCCAAGGCCAAGGATGTGAAGCGCAAGGGGGCTGTCGTGCTCGCGGCAGAACCAGACACCAAGCGGGGCAGAGATCAGCCTGAACCTTCCAAGGGCAGCCGGTACTGTGTGTACCACGACCTCCACACCCACAACACCAACGAATGTCAAGAGCTCCGAGCCGTGTGAGAAGGAAGGATCGGCTGTCGCCCTGACCGCGGTGACCGGGGCTACTGTCGAGGAGGAGGAAGGAACGCAGGACGCTGGGAAGACCGTGGCCTGCGCCAAGGGTGGCACGATCAACCTTGCGAGGATCGCTGGCAAGACCTGCCTCGCGAGGGAGACTAGAGGGATCAGCCTCGCCAGGATCGCCCGCAAGGCAACGCAGGCCTCCCTCCGCTGCCGCCGCAGCCAAGGAGAAACGAGGACCGCCACCAGGACAAGGGGGTTGGGGGCTTCCAGGAGCCGCGCACGATCGCCTGCATCCTAGGCGGGGCTCAAGCCCCAGCCTCTCAACGCATCTTCAAGCAGTTCGCCCGCGAAGTGAATGCAGTCCTCCCCAGGCTCGAAGCCACGCGCCCTCTCAGGTGGTCGGCGTGCGCCACCACGTTCAGCTCAGCAGATCAGCTCAAGTGTGCGGCTACAGCCGGAGTCCTCCCGATGCTTTGTTCCCCATTCATCAGCAACGTGGTGGTCACCAAGACCCTCATCGATGGTGGGGCAGGGCTCAACGTCCTGTCCGTGGAAACATTCAACAATCTCCAAGTGCCCTACATCCAGCTTCAGCCAACCAAGCCTTTCTCTGGTATCACCGACGGCTCCACGGTCCCGATTGGGCAGGTCTGCCTCCCTGTCACCTTCGGGGCACGCGACGACTACTACACCGAGCTCATTGACTTCGACGTCGCTCACATTCGCCTGCCATACAACGCCATCCTTGGGTACCTAGAGCTGGCCAAGTTCATGGCCGTAACTCACCACGGCTACAACGTCCTCAAGATGCCAGGAAGTGGTGGAGTCATCACGGTGCCCTGTGAAGAGAAGGACGCGGTGTGTTCCCTGGAACGAGCCTTTCAGGCCGCGTCACTGGAAGACCCGGATCGCGGAAGCAGGAGGCCTCCTGGGACCACCCCTAAGAAGAAGAAGACATCGTCCGGCCCGACCACTCAGGAGGCAGGCCCCTCTGGGCCCGTGCCTGCCCAGGGGGAACCTCCTTCCATTGCATAGGAAAGCGCGCCCGGCGCCCTCCTCAGGCAGGGCTCGGGGGCTCTCCCCTGGAGAGCCACCGACCTAGCTAGGGTCACGAGGGAGGCGCTTGGGCACCACATGGAGGCGTGTTTCGAAGCATGTTTCCCTCAAGAAGGAGCAAGGAAAGGAGAGCCAGACCCTCAGGAGTTCGTCAGCAAGGCCATTCAGGAGCTAAAGGAGTCAAGAGTCATGAAAGGCGGCCGCCGCCTACCAGCAGTGGCTCCCCATCCAGGCGAGGATGGTGGGCTGCGCGTCTGCATCGACATACCAGGGCTCAACCGAGTCGCCTCTCTGGAGCGCCTCTGGCCCTCGCGAGTGGGGCGCTGCGGAGGTCCACCCCATAGCTACGTTCGCATGCCTTACGGCTTGCCGAACGCGGCTGCCACATACCAGCGCCTCATGAGGGGCATCATGGAGGCACGAGAGGCCAGGCGTTCCGCAGCCCTGGCGGGGATGGAGATGGTCCGCGAGGAGCCGCCAGCGCCTCCGGAGCTTCCCGAGGCCCCTGGGCCTGGGGGCTCGTGAGGATCGGCTTCCGCAGCCCACCGAGTCTGCTACACCAACGCTCCTTCGTCCTCAACGTCATCAGGTGACATCTTTCGAGTTTCATTTCTAGCTGGGAGCGCCCCCCCAGGGCTGCATTACTCCCAGGCCACGTGGGTCCGTCCTTGCGGCGTGTATCCCTTTTTATTTCATGTTGTTAGCTTACCTTGTTGGGGGCGCCCCTCGGGCTGCATGATCCCCAAGTCGCTCGGGCCAGACCTAGTGATGTCCACCTTCCCAGCTTCTATTTAAATGAATCCACTCCTCCGCGGCTAATGTGCTTGACCTAGTTGCCCGGTCAACTGACGGAACTGCTCCCAAATGGCATGACGCTTGCGCATGGGTCCGTCCCTGCAATGCCAACAAACCTGAACGGCTGAGCTCTGGGCGCGGCAGCCCCACATGGCGCCACCTCGTCAAAGCCTTCAGTGCCTCATTACCCCTCGGAAGCAACCAACGGCTGACTGTCAATTGTCATGGCAACCCCCTTGTTTTTTCTATGATGGACCTACAGGACCTCCTGAAGGAGCTGCGTCAGGCGAGGCCCTTGCGGTGTCTCCTTCACTCTCGTCCGCGCGAACCGCTTGCACGTTAAAGGGGGGGTGCCTGAGCATCACGACTCAGGGCTCCTACTGGCTCTCCAGCCCTCACCCTCTGGCCTTGTCCACGGCATCGCGGCCTGGCATACCAGCGACGGCTGAGACTCGCTCGGGGGCCGGGACCCGAGGACGTAGAGCAGAAAGGGGAGCAAAGGCGAGAGGGGAGGGACACGCGAGGACCTCGCCAAGCAACCTCATGCCTGCCGATGCACGGACCCGGCGACACACTAGAAAGCGGCCCCTGATTCTCGAGATAAGCCACCACCCGGAAGCGCCAGCTACCGTGGCATCATCCCCGCACCTAATGCAGTCCCATGTTAGCGACGCCGCTCTCCTTTCTCACCGAACGACGGCTGCTTGAGCGCCAAGGGGGACCTCCTGAGCATCGCGACTCAGGGGCTCTTACCGGACTCCGGGTCGCTCACCTCCTGGCCTTGACCACGGCATCGCGACCTGGCATACCAGCGACGGCTGAAGCCGCCTTGGGACTGGGACCTGTCGGCGCAGAGCACCAAGCCCTCGTGAGGTTCGAAAGGGAGGACTGAGCTAAAATGGAATGAGAAACTTGCACAATTCTACGACAAGGGTTATATTAACAAAACAGGATCACAGGCACCTTACAAACCCCCACGGGACGCGTCTTTGATTCCTCACAGGGAACAGATCCTAAAGGGACACAAACTACGCGCGTCCCTGCAAAAGACGCCATCATCAACAGTGGGCCGTCAAGCACCGGCGCCAACCCCATCCAGATCAGAGTCGGCGGCGGCCTAACGAGCCCGCCCTGCTCCAGGAGCGGCGCCGGCTCGGGGGCTCGTAGCTGTCGTTGCTCATCTCCGGAGTCGCGAAGAGCTCGCCAGAGTCGCTGGAACCTCCGACGCCTCCACCGCCTGAGGAGCCGCCAAGGGAGCGGTTGGCGGGTCCAGTCCTCGTCGCAGCAGGGTCATGGCCACCTCCCCCGGGGCAGCACTCCAGCCGGCGCCCGCTCGCATCAAAGACCTTGAAGAACATCACCGAAGCACTGTCGTACTCCAAGTGAATCGCGAGGGAGCCTCTTGTCCTGCAAACCCGGGCGATCTCGCTCCAGCCCCGAATCATGAAGACCTCGCCGGGGGCAACAACCGTGACCTCTGCCTCGGTCGCGAGGGTACTGCAGCCGGCGTGCTACAGCCAAAACTCCAGGAGTTCTCCCTGCGGGATGATGGAGGCAAAGAAGGGAGGAAGGCGAATCCAAGACTGAGGAGGCATGGCGATGTGGAGCACGAACTCTCGGGAGGAGCCGTCGGTGTGGACCCCAGGGGGGACGACCCACACCTTCGTGACTCGTCGGCGCCGACGGCGGCACCGCCCGTGGCGATCAGCATCAGCTCCTTCAGGGCCCTCTATGTGGGCGTACAAGGGAAGCGGGAACCCCGGCAGCGCCCGCTCGCACCAAGGCCTCGACACCACCTGATGGGCCCCCTTGTCCGGGCCACGGAGGACGAGCCGTTTCTTCGGCGGGAGCGGGTCTGGTTCCTCTCGGGGAGCCTTTCCCTTCTCTGCCGTCGAGAACCGGCGGATCGGAGCCATCGCAGCAAGACGGAGCAAGGACCGGGAAGAAGGAGAAGCAAGGAGGGATGGACTGGAAGGGCGCGCTCTGTTCCGTACTTATGGCTGGCGAAGGCCAACCGCCGACCTCCAGATTGCAGGTAATCATGACCCACTTTGCATGCAGGGACTTGTCCAGTCCGTGCAGATTGCCGAGGCGCCCTGGGGAAGTGGAGGCGCCCACGTCCAATCAACCACCACGCGGCGCCCAAGGCCGCAGGCTGTTAGGGCCTGCGGCGCTTCGCTCTTGCCCTTCCGCCTCCCTGCACAGCCAAGTCCAGGCGCGCCTTGGGCCCGGGGGCTACTGTCGACGTTCTGGGACTGGGGGTCCCCAGACTTGCCTGCCTGCGGCCTGCGGCGTGGCTCAAAGGGGGGCCCAGCGCGGCCCATCTTCACCAACACAAACCCAAGACCCTCACGAGGGGCCAAGCCTCGCAGGGCGGACGACGCGGAACTTCCTCAAGCACGGCCTCATCAGGCTGGCTCACGAGGAGGCGGAGAGACCAAGGCGGGGTACCTCACGAGGTGCCTGTGACACAAGACATGACGACCAAGGGCGCCAGGTGGGTGCCAGCCCGCGCAGTGTCCTCCTTTCCTCTTTGGTGCAAAGGGGGCAAGCGCAGCCGCGGAGTACCGAGGCATCAGGCAAAGGTTGCCATTTCGGTGCAACAAGACCAAGACCAGGAGGACTGCAGGACGGAGGTCATCATGGAGCCCAAGACGGCGTCACTACCAGAGCTTTGTGCAGGCGAAGACTACTTTTTTCAGGATAGCCGGTACTAGGTGTCCCCTTTCAAATTAGCCCGCCATTGTTGGCTCCCTTCCCGCTCGATATTTGGGAAGAGGACCAGGGCCTCTATAAATAGGACCATCCACCCGTAGGGTGAGAGGTGAAGAGTTAAGAGGTGAGAGGTTTTGAGAGAGGCATCATCAGTTGTAGAGAGAGAGAGAGAAGGGTGACTGAACTCCTCCCAGCAGTTCATCCCCCCAGCCAAGAACAGACCCTCGCGAGGCTGTTCTTCCTTGTATTGTTCATCATCACCAGCCCAAGAGGCAATCCACCACACCACACACTGGAGTAGGTTATTACACCACAACGGTGGCCCGAACCAGTATAAACCTTGTGTCCCTCGTGTTATTCTTTCCATAGCTTAGACCTTAGCGAGGCGGAGGGGTGCAGGTAGGTAGGAGGCGAAATCTCCGCGTGCACCCCAGTGTTCGAACCTCAAGGGTCTGCCGGAACCCGAAATCCGACAGGCACCGCTGTGCACATAGACCCACATGCATAAACAAATCAATCAAACCAACTACACCAGCCTCTCACACTCCCAAACAGGTGTTTTTTATTGCCTCAGTCCTCTCTCTCTCTCACGCAGTGTTTTTTCATTGCGTGAATTAATTTGGCACCGGAGCAAAGTAGGTGATCCAGATTGGGACACCAGGTGAGCAATGGAGGGGCATCGATGCCAAATGCATCACAAGTGAATTTGGAACATGTTTTGGCCTACATATCCCACTTTTGTAATACTACCTCATATTTAGTATAAAATTTTGACCATTGATTTACCTAAGAAAATGCCAATGCATGTCACTAAAAATTACACCATTTGAAATTATGTTCAAATACGAATCCAATGATATAGTTCTTAGTGACATGCATTAACATTTTGTCAGTTAAATCTATGGTCAAATTTTGATACTACAAAATTGGAAGAGTAAACCAGGACGGAGGTAGTACTTGCTCTTAGGGTAACCATAGAGTTACTGGAGTAGTCTAAGTTACTTTCCACTATGACTAGCCTAGGCTACTATAGTAGTACAACATAAAAACGATGCAGGCGATCACGTGAGAAAAAAATACTAAGGGCCTCTTTGATTCATAGGATTTTAAAAACGTAGGGATAGGAAAAGTATAGGGTTGGAGTGGCATGCTCACTTGAATCCTATAGAATTAGCAATGAGTGTTTGATGGCATGGGAAAAACAGAGTAATTGTAAAAAGAGGTTGGACTGGATGTTAGATTTCCTATAAAATGTAGTATAAAAGATTCCATAGGAAAAAATCCCGTGGGATTCAATCCTATGAATCAAAGGACCAGCATAGGAAAAAATCCTAAGGATTTTAATCCTCCAGAAATCCTATAAAATTCCTTTGAATCAACTCGCGATGTGAGAGAGTTGGCACCGCTGTGCACACAAACCCACATGTATAAACAAATCAATCAAACCAACTACACCGGCCTCTCACTCTCCCAAACAAGTGTTTTTTTATTGCCTCAGTCCTCTCTCTCCCATGCAGTGTTTTTTCATTGCGTGAGTTAATTTGGCACCGGAGCAAAGTAGGTGATCCAGATTGGGACACCAGGTGAGCAATGGAGGGGCATCGATGCCAAATGCATCACAAGTGAATTTGGCACATGTTTTGGCCTACATAGCCCACTTTTGTAATACTACCTCGTATTTAGTATAAAATTTTGACCATAGATTTACCTAAGAAAATGCCAATGCATGTCACTAAAAATTACACCATTTGAAATTATGTTCAAATACGAATCCAACGATATAGTTCTTAGTGACATGCATTAACATTTTGTCAGTTAAATCTATGGTCAAATTTTGATACTACAAAATTGGAAGAGTAAACCAGGACGGAGGTAGTACTTGCTCTTAGGGTAACCATAAGTTACTGGAGTAGTCTAAGTTACTTTCCACTATGACTAGCCTAGTCTACTATAGTAGTACAGCATAAAAACGATGCAGGTGATCACGTGAGAAAAAAATACTAAGGGCCTCTTTGATTCGTAGGATTTTAAAAACGTAGGGATAGGAAAAGTATAGGGTTGGAGTGGCATGCTCACTTGAATCCTATAGAATTAGCAATGAGTGTTTGATGGCATGGGAAAAACAGAGGAATTTTAAAAAGAGGTTGGACTGGATGTTAGATTTCCTATAAAATGTAGCACAAAAGATTCCATAGGAAAAAATCCCATGAGATTCAATCCTATGAATCAAAGGACCAACATAGGAAAAAATCCGAAGGATTTCAATCCCCCAGAAATCCTATAAAATTTCTTTGAATCAAAGGAGCCCTAAAAACATTTCTTTCGGTGCAGTGCGTAGATGCAGTTTTGAACACTACACTTGTCATCGTAATTTGGTTTCAACTTTTGAAACTTTGACCAAGTTTATAAAGAAATTACTTATATCTACAATACCAAAGATAAATGATAGTATGAAGTAAGTACATGTTGTGATGAATCTAATGATCGTTCCAGATGTAAATGTTTTTCTCCACATATACCTGGTCAAACGTTTCTGAGGTTTGACTTTCCAAAACATCCATAGAAATATTTTACATCTCATGTCCACACCAGGTAGTACCGGCCATCAAGGCATGAGGGTCAGGTCACGAACCAAACTGACCAATAAAGTTTGAGAGAGATTGAGGAGCCCCGATAAGGCTGAGTGGTGCATCAGATAGCTGAGAGGGGGAAAGAGATATTCCATCCGCTCGATAATGCAGTGTATGTAAATTTTTTAGAAGTCAAACTTTGGAAAGTTTGATCAGGTTTACGCAAATGTTATTTATATCTACAATACCAAAGATACATCATACAAAACTACATCTCATGGTGAATCTAATGGTATATGTTTGCCGTACTAGATGTAATTCTTTTTCTCCACGTACATGGTCAAACTTTGTGATGTTTGACTTTTCAATAAATCTATATGCTATGGACCGAGGAGAGTGCCTCAGTCGAGACAGATCAAGTGCGTGTGAAGGAGAATGAGTAAGTGTGCAAAAAGAGTATGTGTGTGAAAGAGAAAGTGACAACAAACGATAAATTTGAGAGAGAGTGTGTTTTTCGTTTCTTATGCGAACATATCACGCATGCATCTCCAAGATGGAAAAGCGAGGCGAGGAGATACATGAAGATAGCTAGTGTGTGATTGTTTGCAATGGAGAGAGACACCCCTGTAGCACATGTCCAATAGAGGTGTGGCCAACAAGGAACAAAGGTCGGGAGGGACACATGGATGGCATGGACGCATGGGGAGGGAGAGAGGGTGTGTTTGTGATAGAGAGATCCCGTCGAGATCGTGAGGGGACTATATGGGTGGGAGATCAAGGGAGTGCGTGCGTGATAGAAAGATGCCCCGAGAGAAATCGAGATAGACCATGCACATGTTTGTGATGGAGACTAAGATTAGCTAGTCATATACATATAGGGGGGACTGCGTGTGCCTACAATTGAGAGACCATCATACTTGGCTAGCTGGGCATGAGATTGTGTGTGTGCGCGTGTGAGATGAAGAGAGAACGAGGGGGAGAGATAGAGTTTTAGATGGGCCTATCGAGTGCGAGTGAGATATGCATGTGTATGTGTGACCCAGGTGGATGGAGAGTTTGAGAGAGGGGGGGGGGAAGAGCTCCGAGACGACATAGTGGTGCATGAGAGAGTTACAGGCAAAGAGCCAAGGAATCTGTGTGCGTACGATGAGTGCACCCAAGATATCTAGCTTGGACTAGCTAGAGTATCATACATAGTGTGCGAGAGAGACCTATAGATGGTGTATATATGCATGCGAACTAGAAAGACCCCCCCACACACACAAAGAGAGAGAGAGATGGAGAGAAAGGGAGAGGGACGAACAAGGTTTTTGTGTCGGATGCGTGCGACAGAATTGAAGATTGTCAGCGAGAGAGAGAGAGAGAGAGAGAGAACAGGAGTCCAGGAGTCCAGGAGAGGGGGAGGTCGCGTTTTATGCATCAAAGACTGATATAAACCATGTTTTGATATAAACTTGCATTCAAATATTTAAATTGGAGAACATGTTGTCTGCAATCCACACATGAATGGATATATGCGTATATCAAACAAGTTCATTAATTTGACTTTCAACATGTTCATGGAGTACTATAATACTGTACAACATGCTACTCGATTGAGGTGTTCAATTTTGGATTTAGTTCACTATTTTGACCTACTGAACGAGCTATTTCATTGAATCGAGATATTTCATTTTGGGTTTGATTCGCGTTTTTGAGTGGGTCAACTATTTGTCATATAGTAAATCGCTAGCAACGAGCATGTAAAAACACATTACTCCCGAGCATCAGCTCTCCATCTAAAAAAGAAGTGGCAAGCTAATATTTCAAAATTTGATCCGAATCGACTTGGTAAGGTAGACGTGGATGCTCGTTCTCCCAAAATTTGAACGAACCGTTAAACATCCTCTCTGCTCGGTGGAATTCGCCTGAGCAAATAAATGGGAGACGCGAAATTACCGTCCTATGTGGGACACGCATCAATTGGCCCGTTGTACATCGAGGGTAGGTTCGTAACTTCATCCAAGCACGCCTTCTCCTCGGCCGATATGACATGTGCCGAATAATTCATAAACCATGGTCGGCAAAACACGTTCTCCTCGCCCAAAATAGCTCGCGCCCACTATTTCAAAACACGCTCTCCTCGCCCGAAATCGCTCGCGCCCACTATAGTTCAAAACACGCCCTCCTCGCCCAAAATCGCTCCCGCCCAGAGAAGCAAAGTTACTCTACTATCCCCGACCCTCAGTACACATACCCAAGCCGAGAAGCCTATAGGCAAGGTAGAACTGTAACTTCCCCTTACATTTCAGACAAATGCATCCATAAGACATGGTTCCACTCCCCTCCCAATTTCCCCCGCCCGCCCCCATTCATACCTCATGGGCGCCAAATCACCTTCTCCCCGGAAATCTCCCTTCTCTCGAGCCGGGAGACCTCAGCCCCACCTCCATGGCACCCCCACCACACCAATTTCACAGCCGCCCTCCTCCCTAATGCCGGAGATGCTGTCCATTTGCCGTCGTGCACTGGGCCGTGTGCCTCTTACTCCGTGCTGCTGGTGTTGCCTCGATGACGGCCGTGTGAATCATACCGGAGCCGATTCACCCCCGTAGTTGTTCATGGCGCCGGAGCGGCTCCAACTTCGGATCCGTCCAGAGTCCTGGCGCTGCTTCGGCGTAGCCGTCGACCATCGCGACATCACTCTTTCCCTGCCGCCGGTCGCCACCGCAACCGCGCCGGCCTCACCGACTCGACAGCTGGACCTGCCTACTTCACCATGCCGCCAGATAGGTCGCACCCTCATCTCAAATCACTTTATTTAGGCGTCAGTTGTCTGAATTTTTATTCTGGGCCAATCGATTTGCAATGGGAAGCAGCACCCCTCGAGGCGGCGGTGCTCCTAGGCTGCCGGTTGGCTGGTGTCTAACGTAAGGGTGCGGGGCCACAAGTTCGCTGCGGAAGCAGCGCTTAGATGGCTATCTTTTAGAGTTGCGTGGGTTGAAGGTACTGCCGCCGCCGGATCTGGATGACGGGGAGTCTTTGTGGATTGGCCCGGGGGCGGCGCAACCATGGCAGTGCGGTGGGGCGGGGAGCGGAGTTTTGGCCGGGGCCATGGACGGCGGAGGCAGGCTGCTCTGCCGTTGGTCGCTTGCTCTTCGGGGAAGATTCCGAACAGTGTCAGCTGGGAGGCACAAGACGGCCAGCCATCCGGCGTAGATCGGACAGTACCAAAATAAAATAAAATCGTGTGACCCCAATTTAGTCTTCAGTCAACAGACGTGTGACCACTCTCGTACCTTGCTGTTGATCTCTTAGTGTATTTCTTTAGATCAAAGAGATATGTCGTTCTTAACATTATGCGTTATCTGCATATTCAGACACACCGTCTTCCGACTCACCGCAGCTGCTCCAACAAGGGAAGCATACACCCGAAGGGAGCTATAGTCCCCACTCAACAGTTCCCTGCATCGAATGCGCGTGCCTGACATGCACAGCCACAACAACTGTAGGGCCATCGACAAGTCCGCACATGATGCTCACTCCTACGGATGGCAGCCAGATAGGTTGTACCCTCATCTTACTTGTGTGCAACATTTATGGCTTTGTTATTCATCTAAGCATGGAAAATAGATCATCACATTTCACTGTATATTCATGCTGATCTCTTACGGGTCTTGTTCAGGAGTTAACGCTGTTCCATAGTTCAGCTAAGATACTTGTTCTTTAGGTAACACTGTTCCATAGTTATCATCCATCAGCCAATGCTATCCCATAGGCTGGTGATTATAGTATTATACCACTTCTAGTATTTCCTATGTTGTTCATTAATACTTTTGTGTGCCATCTAGTTAATCTCGAGTACAAACGATACATATTCTGTAGCTTTCATCTGTGTTCCCCCTTTAGTTTATGAGACCTGTTGCTTCTAGTTAACCCCATTCCTACTATTTATCTCGTCTACTACATGCACTCATTACATAAATCTAACTACTAGTTGTCTTCCATGCATGTCAGATATAATTGCACACACTGATATATCCACAAGAACCTCACGGAGCAATGTAAAGGCCAATAAACTTGATGTTAATGATACCCAATATGATGGAACATGTAAAGGCCGTTCTTCATAAGACTTGCAGAAAGATGATGAATCCTCTTCGCCCCACAAGGTCCTTGTTCTAACTTGGCCTGTGATATGGGTACAACATGCATATAATGTCCTGGAGTGTATCTACTCTGTTGCAATGCCATGTGCTTAGCATGCTGATCATGCATGTAAATATGTCATGCCTTCCCGTTTTTCAGTACCTATTCCATTCATGATAACATGTTTTCAAATTCAAGTACTGTCATTCTACTCTATCGCAATGCCATCTGCTTAATTTGGACATCATGCTTCTGAATATCTTATGCATTGTTATTCATCAGTATGTACTTCATCTGTCTACCATACCATGTTTTTTTACATTGAAGTGCTGTTCCAGTGCTCTGTTGCAATGCCATCTTATTTTCCCAATCATACACGTGTATGTTGCCTTAGTTATTTCTGTACGTATTCCGCTAGCATACAGTTTTACATTCAACTAGTGTTTTTTTTGCTGTGTTGTCCCGTCGTATCCCTAGCTCTTACACCATACTCCCTCCGTCCGGATTACATGTTGCCGAAATGGACAAAAAAGGATGTATCTAGAACTGAAATACGCCTAGACCCATCCATTTTTTCCGGATGGAGGGAATACATGTCAATATGTCATGCCTTTCTATTCTTCAGTACCTATTCCATCTCTCTGCCGCCGCATGTTTTATAATTAAAGCACCATTCTTCTATACAAGGTATGCAAGGGGAAGACGACTATGTTAGAATGTGAAGGGTTACAAACATGGTCTTTGCAAAAGATCCAAACGCCAGGAGATAATAAACCAACAACAGTTCTTATAGATATTGCTCCAGCACAGAGAAACCCAACTCCTACTGATGATAAGCAGATTCCAGTGGCCAAAGAACTAGTCCGCTCCAGTCCAGCAAAAATATGTCAACTCAATTCTAAGAAGCGTGTGCGTATCCTTGCATTATGAAATTTTATAGCATGCTGATCATATTTTCTACATGTTTCTTACCCATCTCTCTTTTAGAAAATAAGCTTAACAGATAGAAGATTTTCTGCAATGGTATCGTTTATGAGGAAAGATTCTTGCAGGAATTCTCTGTGCTCCAATGTAGATGTAAGTACCTGTTGTATATCACTATATTTTTACATCAGCATGTATTTTGTTAATCGGCGTGAATCCAACCTTTATCTGATCTAAATTTAGTTGTAGCAAAATGTATGATTAAAGGCCACAATGTTGATTTTTGCATGGAAAACTGCCTGGTAGTTTTGCATCTTGAGCTATATTGTGTTAATTTGGTGTAGGCTAGTTGCCCAAACGTTCGTTGTGTCAATGTTGCTTTCCTATTATCTGACTTGGCCAATGATAGCAATGATAGTGTGTTAATTTTGTGCAGGCTGCTGAAGATAAGAAGACAAACTCTGAAAACAGCAAGGCAACCCCATTGTTTCTTTCCAGTAAATCTAGGCCAGGTAATATGGCAATAACTCATGATTAATCTGTTTGGTTCCCGTCCTAATTTATGTTATGATGCAGTGGTCGAGACACTCTCCACTATCAATAATACAAGCCTGCCAAAATCGCCATCTGAATCGGTTCAGTATCCTCTATCTCAAATGCAACGGAATAAATGTATGTTTGTGAACCAATTAATGGCTGAAGCAATGATGGAAATGGTGGATGAATCAGAGGTGCAGAGTCGTGCGACACAACAACTGATCAATGTTTTCAGAGACAGTAAGCAGCAAGAACTTGCCCACATGCTTATGGGCGTCATCTGTGCTGAGGTTGCAGATTGTGATGTTGTAGATGGTTAGGTTCTGCTCATTTATTTGCACTGGCATCAATCTTTGATTGCCCAGTGGATGTAATTTCCTATAATATATTCTGGATGTGCAACGTTATTCCCTGTATGCCGTACCTTTGCTTGTCGTAATGGGCTCAAATTATCTAATTTGGCCTAAAGACATGAACGAACTTTAGTGGGCCCATTAAGTTAATGGGACGTTACTAGGCCGAAAGTTAATGGTCGGCCCTCTTACCTCCCGGGTCGTTAACAGGCCGACATCGAAGCGGGCAACAGGTGGCCCCAATTTATTTCACGGGCCGTTAACAGGACGTTACTAAGTTTGGGCTACATATGGCCCAACTATACTGTAGGCCTTTAGCAGGCCGAAAGAGACAACGAGCTTGTATTGGACCATGAAGAGCATGGGCCGCTAAGAGGCCGAAAGTCAGGTCGTATTGTAAACGGCCCAACTGTGTTGTGGGCCTTTAGCAGGCCAAAAGAGAAACCGGGCTGGTATTGGACCATGAAGGGCATGGGCCGTTAAGAGGCCAAAACTAAGGTCCGACTACAAATGGCCCAACTCATTTATGGTCCGTTAATAGGCCGAAAGGCACACAGGGTCGGGAATTGGCCCAACACTTAAATGGGTCGCTAAAAGGCCAAAACTCAGGTCCGACTACAATTGGCCCAACTGATTTATGGCCATCAATAGGCTGAAAGTGACTCCGGGCCAGAAATTGGCCCAACACTTAAATGGGCTGCTAAAAGGGCGAAACTCAGGTCCGACTATAAATGGCCCATCAGATTTATGGGTCGTCAACAGGCTGAAAGACACACCGGGCCGGAAATTTGCCCAACATTTAAATGGGTCGCTAAAAGGCCGAAAGATGTACATCCTGAAAATTGGCCCATCCATTAAATGGGCCGTTAACAGTCCGAAATCTCATCGGGCCGATATTGAGCCCAAATATATAGCGGGCTGTTAACGGGCTCGAACTGACGACGGGCTGCAATGGTGTCAAATCTTTAACGGGCCGAATTGGCACATCTCGTATGGGCTGTGGGCTTAAATGGACCTGACACAAGTAGGCCTTATATGGGCCGGCCTGCTAATTTTTACTGGGCCAACCTTTTTCACCGGAATGGGCCACTGTTGGGCCGTGCCACATGTCGACCTATCATAGGCGCCTCCTGTCCAATGAGTGGATGACATCTATCCCAACAATGAGCCGACACGTGTTTCCTCTAGCCAATGATGATTTTACACGTGGAAAATCCCCATTGGTCGGGGCTGTTAACGAGTTATCGGATCCAAAACCCAACCCGATAGCTTAACGGCGTTCCGTTACGGTGGATGCCACGTGTCGGTCACCCTTGACGAAAGCACTTCTGTGACGCGCGATTTATCGTCATGGAAGTGGACACTTCTGTGATGATAATTTTGGTAATGTCATGGAACACTTCTACGACAGCACAGGTATGACTATCTTGATTCTGTCATAAATTTGTCATGGATGTACATGCATGACAAAAAAGCGACCTACTGTGACAAACACGTATCATCACGGAAGTGTATTTTTTGTAGTGAAGGGAGTGTGGTGGCCTCTCTCTCTCACCGTTGGTCACTGATCCGGCCGCATCCCGTCCGTCGGGGGAAAGGGAGGGAGTGCATCGTTTCTCCGTTCGACGGCGCCGAGGTAGCACGTCCCAATCTGCGGTACACGCCATTCTCTCTGACCAAGCTCCGACGCGGAAGGGCCTACACCACCTGCTTGCAGATTCCGCCCGCCGCCGCTCACCTAGTTACATCCCGACGACCTCCAGGTATCCCCTCCGGCCTTGCTCCACTGCCGTCTTCCCACGTCGCTGCATGTGGATCTTCCATAGTTCTTTGCCCAAAACGTAGCTCGTTCGGCGTACTTTCCATATTGCATTCTTGTCCTCACACCATTTTAGACAAACACAACCGTGTTGTTATCTTCCCTTAGGACAAGGAATATGCTTCTTTTCTGTCGGCGCATGTGTCATCAACTGTTATTGGCCAGTAATTGTCTCCTTTCTACCTCTTTTTTGCAAACAGGGCTATCCATTTCACCTCGTTGCTATTGCGACCTTTTGGTAAACTGCACAAATCACTTTTTTCTTAAGAGTGTCTTGTGCAATTGTACTAAAATGTCACACGGGCAACGTCTCTACATTTCAGTGCGACTGCACAAAGGGAGATTGGTTTTGCTCTATCCTCCTCATCCAACTCCGAGCCTAATCTTCTCCAACTAGTTAGTCTTAAGAGAGACTACAAAGGTGACCGGCTTCTATTTGTGTGTTTATTGTTTCATCAGCAGTCCTCTATTATCATAATCTCACTTAATATCTTTGGAACAGGGACGCTCAGCTCTATTTTAGTGGAACTGCACAAAATAATCGGAATGTTGCATGCTCCAGACAGCTACTTTTTTCCCAACATGCCTTGTTGATTTAGACAGAGCTGGGGGGACGTTGCTGCCAATGAAAGCATGGATCAATTTTAGTTTAACACCTTCTCACAACTCTGTCTTCAGTTGTGATGTAATTATTAGCACTGATCTGCTAATAATGACATGCATTAGCAAGGAAGTTAGTTTTTTATTGTTTCCGAAAGAGCATCAATGGCAAGACACGCGAAACAAAAGCTGAAAGCTCACACCATTGTACAATTTCATGTCACTGGAAAATTATTTGTATAGTACGTCAATTATGTAAACAAATGATGGAAGCTTGATAGCATTGCCAGAAGCCTCTTCATCATCCGGGTCCATGTGCCATGCACAAAATTATACTCCTTCGTTCCTAAATATTTGTCTTTTTACAAATTTCAAACGGCCATATTTTAGAGTGTAGATTCACTCATTTTGCTTCATATGTGTACTCCCTCCGTTCCTAAATATTCTATTCGTCTTTCTAGAGATTTCAACAAGTGACTACATATGGAGCAAAATGAGTGAATCTACACTCTAGAATATGTCTATATACATCCGTATGTGCCAGTCCATTAAAGAAAAATATTTGAGTAGTCACTCATTGAAATCTCTAGAAAGACAAATACTCCGGAGTATATTTAAGAACCGAGGGGGTAGTGCACAACCGCATGGGAGACTCAGCCCGGTCGTTGCGCCGCATTAATAGTGAGTAATGAGCAGTCAAATCATAAGCCCCACCTTTCCCACTGTAAGTTGCTCTGAAGAAGCAACCATCAATACACTCTTCTTTGAATCCGCTCATACTACTCCATCCATCACTGTTTATACAAAGCGCTTCAGAAAAAAAAATTGTGGGACCAAGGCGACTAGCGATCGGCCTGAAAAATAGCATTGGTAGTTATAGCACGGCATCTATTACTAGAGGGAATAATGAATACACACATGCATGCAGTGCTTCCACCCCGGGTGCAGACATGCATGCACTTACTCCACTCTGTAGTAGTACAGTACATGCAGAGAAAATTGTGGACTTGATTGCGGTTACCACGCCCTAATTAATTGAGCATTAAACCAAACGCGTCTAAAGTCTCTCTGGTGGTGGAAATGCATTGAGAGAAATGCATCATAATGAAGCGCGCCCTATAAACTATGACGGAGGGAGGAGTAGTATGAAGGTGCAAAACCAAGTACGCGTATGGACAGTCGGTCAACACACCTCCTCTTGGCATATCACTGACATGCGGGACAGGAGTGTGAGCAAACCGATCTCAATTGACGGCAAAGAGCCAACCCACCGTTCCTTAAGAGAGACGAGGAGCGAGAACACACAGACGGGCTCGCACGGAGGCCAAGATATATTCGAGCACGGTTGGTTGATCGATATCATTCATTACATGTTGGGCTGCCGTTTTCCGCCCTTCTCCGGAATAAACGTGTACTTTATTAGAGATAAAAAAATAAGAGTACAGACGCTCCACCATGCGGTTCTAGTAGTAGTATTACTCGTACTACTGCGCTTGGCTCTTCGCCTCTTCTTGAAGTCAAACAATGATGGTACTCCGCATGTTGGGTACTACAGTGTATGCCTCTGACAATATGACACCGAATGGGCTGATGCATGTCCATCGAGGGTAGGTTGCATTAGTCAAAAGGCGTAAGCGAGCTTCACCTTGTCCTGCAAGCTTCTCCTTGTTCCGCGAGTTGACGGGACGCACCAAAAAGTAGTGCTAGCACCCGCGTGCACCCGGAAGCGGCGCGGGCGACGCTCTCTCGGCCAGCGCACCGCTTCAATGCCGACGCTAGTGAGAGGTCGTGTCCGCTCTTGCCGGGCATGAATGCGGCACTGACCGTTTCGGGCGGGAAGCACACGCGGGTGATGAAGAGGGTTCGGGTTGGTCAGGACCAGCCATGCCAGCGGTCCGGACGTGCACAAACAAGAGATGTTGTATGTTAATATTGCTGCGTATATAATTAACAACGTAAATAATGTGATAGTTGGACAAATATGATTGGAGATGGAGATGGAAATGGAATTTTACGTAAACACGAATATGCATGTCTATGTGTGTGTGCGCGACGACTCTCGCGACCTGGAAGCGGGGGCGTGTTTTTGATCGAGTTTTCTTTCTTGGTACGTTAGAAAATCAGTTTGTACATTAAATAAAGAGTTTCGTTTCGTACTTACACAATTTCAAACGATTGTTATGGAGAGAATAAGAAAACCACTCCACTATATATTAGTCGTATACACGAGAGCACTATATGGACGCAGCTTCATTGACTTAGTGCACCTGCCTTTGGATTCATGACAGGTGGGCCCAAAATGTGGCTGCCTCACCTGTCATACAGCCAAAAGCAGGTGCAGTGAAGGCACCGGAGCTCAGTCCGTACTACATTAGTATATATATATATAAGCGGGAGCTTTAGGGCTTGTTCGCTAGGGTTTGCACTCTCCACACGCTCGCCGCACTACATATATGTTACACGCTGGAGGCTCAATGTTCATTTGCTTGGGTTTGCTATGTTCATAGTCTATCACCCTCTCTTCACCAGATCTAAACAAGACTGCGTTGGCCTCTTGTCTCTCTCTCCCCCCTCACAGCTGGTGAAGGAGGCGTCCGTATCCCGTCGCACTGGGAAGGGGAGGAGGTGCAGCGTTCACTCTATCACCTTCGGCGAGGGAGGCAATCCACTGCCGGCTGAGCTGTTCTCTTTCACCCAGCGCCTGTGCGGGAGGGCCACTGACCCCTTCTTCCTCGCTGCTGTACGTAGTGTGGGCAGATCCGGCCTCCTGCTGCACGCCTTGCCACATCCCGACGACCCTAAGGTATAAGTTTCTTTGAAACCGTCGTTGCTCTAGCTGCATGTGGATCTTTTTCGATCTGTAGTCGAATCTAGGTCTTGGTTCAAAGAGGAAAGAAGGGTGCGGTGGGCTGGAGCAAGAATCTAGGACGTGGTTCAATGAGGAAAGGAGGGGCAGAAAGTAGTATAGACTAGCCATCCAGCCGCTTTGTAGGTCGAAAAGGGAAAAAGGGGGTAACCCAGTACACACATCTGTAAGGAACCAATCTCTTTGTTGAAAAGGGAAAGAAACTGGGGGGTCGGGTAGTTTGTGCAGGACTAGATTTGCTGCCCTGACATAGGAAGAAGGTTCAAAGAGAACAAATATGGGACCAGCGCATATATGCTGCTTGGTTACATACTCTGCATCACCCATTTATATGTGTGGACGCACATGGTGCTGGCATGTCCCATACAACTATTTTGCTGTTGTTAATCTAAGAATGCTGCTGGAAAATTGAAGCAATGCCACTGTTAAAAGTAAGTTGCATTTTTTTAACGAATGTTGTTTCAAGAGAATGTCTCTGTTACTATGAATCAATGCAACCGTTTTAGAAATGCTACTGTCCTACTTTGTTTTCCATCCAAGATAAGTTAGATGCTTCTTTCTGTCACTGTTTGTTTCATCCTCCTTTATCGGCAAGTAATTGTTTCCTTTTTTGCCTCTGTTAAAACAGGGGTATCGATTCAACTTGTTGCTATTGTGACATTTTGCTTCGCTACTCGAAACACTTATGTTTTAAGAGTGTTTTGTGCAGTTCAACTTGAATGTCACACCGGTGACTTTGCTTAATTTTGGTGGAACTGCACAAAAGGAGATCGAGATTTGTTTCCAGTCTTCATGGCGAGTTGTTTCAAATCTTGGTCTCAACCACATGATGTGCAGTGTGCTTTGAGATGTTGTGCTACTTGTTTTGGTACTGTTTTAAATAAATGTTGAATTGAAGCTATTGTATTGTTTTTTTCCATTAAGTAGTGAACAAAAATGGGACCAACCCGGACATTATGCTTGTTGCTTTGTTACAACAAATTCAGCATCACCCCCTTTATAAGCCAGCAATTGATGCCACTCTCAGAATTAACTACTGAATCTTATTTCAAAACTGCAACACTTGTTAGGGATTGGCGGGATTACTATTTTTGTGGCCGCATGTTTCATCCTCCTTTATTAGCCAGTAATTGATTCCTTTTTTGCCTCTGTTTAAACGGGGATATCTATTCAACTTGTTGCTATTGCGACATTTTGCTTCACTACACGAAACACTTTGCTTGATTTCAGTGCAACTGCACAAAACGAGATTGGATTTCCTATTCGTGTTGGCAGATTCGTATTTTATCTTGTTCGTCTCAGGAAAGGTCAGTATAGGCCTTCATCCACATGATTATGGAGTGTGCTTTGAGATGTTGTGATACTTGTATTGGTACTGTTTTAAATAAATGTTGAATTGAAGCTATTGTATTGCTGTCTTTTCCCATTAAGTAGTGAACAAAATGGGACCAACCCAGACATGATGCTTGTTGCTTTGTTACAACAAACTCTGCATCACCCCCTTTATAACTAGATGGAAGCACATACTATTGTTGCGCCCACTCTCCCCTGGAACTATTTATGCTTTTCATTAATCTAATGCCGCTGGTAAAATTAAGTAATGCCACTCTCAGAAATAATTAACTACTGAATCTTAGTTTAAAACTGCAACACTTGTTAGGAATAGTACTATCCTGCTTTGTAGTTCTTTCTACATGTTTAACCAAGGTATTGTTAAGATAATGTCTCTGTTAAAATGAATTAGTTGCATTGTTTTAGGAATGGTACTTTTCTGCTTTGTCGTTCTTTATACATGTTGAAACAAGGCATTGTTAAGATAATGTCTCAGTCAATATGAATGAATCACACTGATGGAGAATTGCTACTCTCCTGCTTTGTTTCCCATTAAGATAAAGTAGATCAGTAGATGCTCTTCTTCTGGGAGTACAAGTCATCAACCGTTATTTCTCAGTAATTGTTTCCCTTATACCTATTGTTGCTTACAGGGATATCAAAATTAAAGCTCGATTTTATTCCGACTTCGATTTTAGTTGAACTACACAAAAGGAGCCAATGTGTCCCATGGCAAACTGCTGCATTACTTGGTCCAGTTGGTTGTTCCACTTTGCAGAAAGAAGTAGTCACTATTTGCGCTACATTACAGAAGGAATGAGCGAGAAGCTTTACAAAGTATTATTAGACACCGGTGACATGACTAGTCAACAGAGACCATTGTCAATTTAACAACACGTGGAGTGCCCTGGGCAAAAAGTGCCCAAACAGGTACAAGAAGCTACGACAGGACTCCACGATCATAGGAATTACATATTTTGAATGGGGAAAGCTTGTCAAAGTTTAATCATTGATGTTAGCAAGAAGACATTAGTTTAATATATTGGAATTGGAAAACCTTGTCATAATTTGCTCATTGATGTTAGCCAGAAGACATGCATTTGATATTTTTGAGTGGGACGCCTTGCTGTGAGCAGCGTCGAGTGTTTTTTCCTATTCCTGTGTTCAGTTTAGAAGTGAATAGTTACTCTGCTGAGATATTCCTGTGTTAAGAGTTTGTTCTGAATATTATCTATGTAATGCCAGGCCTTGTGTTTGATTGCAAAGTTGAGCTTGGAATGTTGTGGCATGCGGCATCACGAGCTGTTCACCGTGCCTCCCGAGAATAATGCTTCGTATTGTTTTGTATGTCGATCTAATGCCAGTGATTTGCTTGTTAAGAAGATCATCCTCTTCTGTTTTTTCCGTGCTTAAGAAGTTCATCGTCTGATGTTTCATTCATAGCCTATACGACAAGTCGGGTAGGTTAGACGTGAAACCATATGATCTTCCGACCAACTCATGATATTGGGCCGTGATTGGATCGTTGTTTTCCAACCAAAACCGCTTGTAAAACTCACGCTTGTAAATTAAAGCAGATGGTCTCGGGCGAAGGCGCTTGGTTGGTCGATTTCGACTAGTAAAATATTGGAAGTACTTCACACACGATAAAAACACTGAACGACACTCGGACGTTTGCTAATCCAGCCGTTAGCTGCTGTTTCAGCCTTGCCCATGGATGCCATGATACGCATGTCATGCATGTATCGTTTGGTAATGTCGTCCATATAGCAGTGCTCGTAAAATATACACTGGTCTCTCAAATTACACGCGTAACCCGCCGGTTTTACTTACAGACCTCGAGCCCTCGGTTTCATTACGCCTGTATTTTACGCGTTGTTTCCAATGACGAGTAAATTACACTTGTATGTTAATACAGGTTTGAAATAAACCAAAGCTCCCAAGCACGGCCTTACTGTTTCATGCCGTCTCAGTTTTTCGAAGGTGCTCATAGGTGTCCGATGATCCTGGCTTCTTGAATGAGCAGCGGACGCTGTATCAGACCATCTGTAGGGCCCGCGAGGCCCTCTCTGTTGTCCTTCGAGTTGTTGCGCTCGCCGTAGCGCCGAGCATTGTTAACATCGTCAACGAACATGAGGATTCAGGAGATGACTTTATTTTGACTGGATGTCACTAGGGACCCACTAGGGCCATAGCCGTACGTACGCAAGTGCCTCCTTATTATGTACAACTATATTTTTTTTTGCTTTCTCCTGGTTTCCTGACATCACGGTCCCACACCATTGTTAACCTATGCAGTCAATATAAACGAGAGAATTGCACAAGGTGAGGCCGACAGCTGGGACCAAGCAGCTCGAGCAGTATTTGTGTTTTTGAGGCGTGAGCACTACAGAGTTTTTCTTGGCAATGATTTCATTGTTGTTTAGAGGAGAGCAGGGTATTAACTGGGCGGGCTGTGGCCCGTCTAGCCCAGGACAGATATCTAGCCCAGATACTAATTTTTTCAAGATTAAAATGGCTAGCCCAGCTATACGTCTTTTTGAGGAATACCCAGGCAAGGTCAACTTGTTATTCTCCGCCCCGCTGGGTTGCAAATCTTTCCTAGGAGGGATGCATTAGGCTTAACAGGAAAATGGGCTTTAAAAAATAATAAATGGGATGTAATTATAAAAACTGGGCAGTAACTATAAAAAAATGCACCAAACACGAAATTAGTTTATAAAATATTATCTATGGATTTTGAAAATCTTAAATTTTCATTGTTGCGCGCGCAATATTTCGTTGGATTTTTACGTAATACAAATTTATATTTAATCTGACTAGAAATTTCGGGATAAAAATATTTCGGATCCCATCAAAATGTGGGAAATTTTATTGAATTCTGTCTTCAACGGTTGGTTGAAATTATTAATCGTTGTCCTAGCTAGAAAATGGGCTGTACTTTTAACAAACTATAAATGGGCTGTTGTAAATTCCATTAGAATTCAAAAATGGGCTGTACATTCTTACAAAATGCACATGGGCTATAAGTTGTCTTCCACACACTTGTGGGCCTACTAAGTGATGCGTCCCCTAAAAAATAAGTTGACGTGTATGCAAGGCTTTGTCAACTTATTATAGTCAACACACGGTTCTAGCAGCAGTGGCCATTGGATGTCTATCCAATGGATGTCGTGCTTCTTCTTCAATCTCGGATATTCTTAGCTTCGGCCGCCCATAAAATGGTTCCTCCCCCTGACATCTGGGCGCACCGTTTCGGAGGCTGACCTGTGGGCCTACTAAGTTGGAGCGTACCAAGGGCTTTGTCAACTTAGTCAATATAAACGATTCTAGCTTCAGTGACCATACGATGTCCATCCAACGGCCGTAGTGCTTCTTCAACCTCTGGTCTTGTTGGTCCAGCCGCCCAAAGCAGCGCCGGTCGTGCCGCCTGCTCCTGTCTCCTATGGCCGGCTGTGCTGCCGCAGAGGCCTCACCGCCCCCACACTACTGGCCAGGCCATCCCTCTACTCACCCACACCCCCTGTTATTCTGCGGCAACGGCAACCTCACACCGCACCCGAACCAGTGAACCCTCGTACTCCTCTCCGCGCGGGCTTCCACTGCTGTGTCTTCCCCGGCTCCGCGTCGTCCCCTTCCTAGGCCTCGCCGTCATCGACCGCCCTGGTGCTCTCGGCGTGACGTGGTCAACGACCGACTTCCATCGGAAGAGTACTGTACGTGGAGAGGCTGACAGCTGGGTCCACGGTGGCCACGAGGAAGTGCCTCCTTATTACGCGCAAAATAATTATTCCTCTACCTGACAGCGGGGACCCACCAGACGGGCCACCTTATTTTGCGAAAAAACGTTTCCCCCCTGACTGTTGGGACCCATCGGACGGGCCACCGTATTTCACGAAAAAACATTCCCCCCGCTGTCAGCTCGGACCCACCGGAAGTGCCTCCTTATTACGCACAAAAAATGAATACTCCCCTTACTAGCTGGGACCCACCTTGGTGGGATGCTGACTTGTGGGCCTACTAAGTTTACGGGGACGGAGGGCTTTGTCAACTTAGTCAATATGAACAATTCTAGCTCCAGTGACCGTACGATGCCCATCCAACGGCCGTAGTGCTTCTTCAACCTCTGGTCTTCTTGCTCCAGCCGCCCAAAGTAGCGCTGGTCGTGTCGCCTGCTCCTGCCTCCCGTGGCCGGCTGTGCTGCCGCAGAGGCCTCACCGCCCGTACTATTCCCACCGCTGGCCAGGCCCTACGGCGACGGCAGCCTCACACCACAGCCGAACGAGTGAACCCTCATACTCCTCTCCGCGTGGGCATCCACTGCCGCGTCTTCACCAGCTCTGTGTCGTCCCCTTCCTAGGCCTCGCCGTCGTCCACCACCCTGGTGCTCTCGGCGTGGCATGGTCAACGTGGTAAAGGAACAACTTCCATCGGACGTGGACTGTACGTGGAGAGGCTGATAGCTGGGTCCACGACGGCAGCAAGGAAGTGCCTCCTTATTACGCGGAAAATAATGATTCCTCCACCTGATAGCAGGGACCCACCGGACGGGCCACCGTATTTCGCGAAAAAAACGTTTCCCCCTGACTGCTGGGACCCACCAGCTACACCTTCGCATGCAAGGAAGTGCGTTCGGGCAAAAAAAAAATGATTCGCCCCCCTGACTGCTGGGACCCACCAGTAACATCTTCGCACGCAAGGAAGTGCGTCCGGGAAAAAAAACCAAAATGATTCGCCCCCCTGACTGCTGGGACCCACCAGCTACATCTTCGCAGGCAAGGAAGTGCCTGACAGTCGGGACCCACCTGGTCGAAGCGTACATAGCGTTGTCATTCTGGTCGTGAACGTGTACGTACATATATACTGGTCGATGTAGAAGCGCGCACATGTCATAGTAGAGGCGCGTATGTGTCGTAGTAGAGGCGCGCACGTAGCATGTACACGTACGTACAGCGTCCAGGGTGCAAGAAAGAAAATACGGCCACATACGTACATACGGGCAGGGTCTCGAACGCCTACTCGCGCATACGTACGACGAGGGCTCGTGTACATGGCTGGGTCGGAACGGAGAAACAGCGTCGTCGTGTTCATGGGGAGGCAACAGAATGCGTCGTGTTCATGGGGAGGGGTGTGTCATACCTCAAAACGGAGGAAACAGACCTCCTACGGTCGAAACGGGGGTCCTGTTGATCGGGAGGAGTGTGGCATTCCGCAAAATGGAGGAAACGGACCTCCTACGGTCGAAACAGGGGTCCTGTTGATTGGGAGGGGTGTGGCGTACCGCAAAACGGAGGAAACAGTACGATCGAAATGGGGGTCTTGTTGATCGGGAGGGGTGTGGCGTACCGCAAAACAGACGAAACGGACCTCCTATGGTCGAAACGGGGGTCCTGTTGATCGGGAGGGGTGTGGCGTACCGCAAAACGGACGAAACAGACCTCCTACGGTCGAAACGGGGGTCCTCTTCATCGGGAGGGGTGTGGCGTACCGCAAAACGGGACTCCATGAGATACTGTTCATATCCACCGTCGACCTCCTCCAGCCTCCACGAGCTACCGTCGACCTCCTCCAGCCTCCACGGGCTCCTATTCATCCAGCCTCCACTGCGCGCTACTCCACCGGCTACTGTTCAACCACCCCTCCACCGTCTACTATTCATCCAGTCCTCCACACCACGGGATCCTGTCCAACCACCCCTCCACGGGCACCCCTCCACCGTCTACTGTTCATCCAGCCCTCCACACCATGGGGTCCTGTTCATCCAGAGGCAATGCCACCGCTCACTGTTTAGCCACCCCCACGGCAATGCTCACTGTTCATCCAATCGATCGGCTTCAGTTAGCAGCAGTAGCGAAGGAATCGCTCGATCGGGTTCAGTTAACAGCCGTCGATCGATCGCTCGGGTTCAGTAACGCGTAGCCTGTAGTGCAATCGCTCGGGTTCAGTTAGAGCCCAACGCCTCGCTCGGGTTCAGTTAGAGCCAACGCCTCGCACACACGCGCGTACGTCTACGAGAGAAATGCGCATTGCTCGGCCCCGACCTCCCACCATAACCGGGAACTCCCCGAAATTTTCCTCGCCCTCGCTTCTACCATGGTTTTTTCCGTCATGGACGGCCCAAAGAATGTCATGTAGCTGCGTCTCCGGCCCGCCCAGGACGAAAAGCCCATTTTCTATCATGATTTTTTGTCATAGAAGTAGGAGCCCACCATATCTATGATGATACCGGGTTTTGTCACAATTATCGTCATAGAAGTGTCATATGTATGACATAATTTTTTTGTTCGGCCCAAAATGTCATGGATGTGTCTTTTTTTGTAGTGAGTGTTGATTCTTTGAGAATCTTGTTCAATTCTCTTTGTGTGTCCCTCAAGATAGAGTGGTTCCTGAGTCACCTTACCTCCTCTAGTGGCAATTCTAACAGTAAAGTCATTTATATTGTTGTTCATTTCATCTAACAACTCTCTTTGAGATTTAGCAACTTGTTCTAACTGAGTTTTGAACCATAGAAGCATGCTTCCCCACACCTCTAACTTCATTTGAAATTCTAAATAATAAGTCACTCAAGCGAATAACCATATCAGAATTGTACTTCAATTGTTTCATAACATTTGCATTGAAGTGATCTTGTTTTCTAATGTAGTTTTCACACTCATAAAGCCATTGGCTAGGGTGCATATTGTGAGGATTATCATTAACATTGAATTTCATTAGAGAATTTACCTCCACCACCTTAGGTGGTGGTGGTGTATCAAGCCCATGTATTTCTTCTATAGGAGGTGAAATTTTGACATCCTTAGCTTTAATACATTTTTCCTTCATAGATTTCTTTGCCTCTTGCATATCTTCAGGACTGAGATATGAGATACCCCTCTTCTTCGAAGTGGGTTTAAGTGGTGGTTCAGGAAGAGTCCAATCATCATAATTTTTCAATATGTTATTCAATAATTCTTCACCTTGCCCAATAGTTCGTTCCCTGAAAACACAACCAGCACAACTATCTAGAAAATCCCTAGAAGCATCGATTAGTCCATTATAGAAGATATCAAGTATTTCATTTTTTTAAGAGGACGATCAGGAAAAGTATTAAGCAATTGGAGAAGCCTCCCCCAAGCTTGTGGGAGACTCTCTCCTTCAATTTGCACAAAGTTAAATATTTCCTAGGCAGCTTGTTTCTTATGAGCAGGAAAATATTTTTCAGAGAAGTAATAAATCATATCCTAGGGACTACGCACACAACCAGGAGGAAGAGTATTTTACCAAGCTTTAGCATCACGCTTTAATGAGAACAGAAATAATTTGAGAATATAATAATAGCGAACTTTCTCATCCTGAGCAAAGAGGGGGCTATATCATTCAACTTAGTAAGATGTGCCACAACAGTTTCAGTTTCATAACCATGGAAAGGATCAGATTCAACCAAAGTAATCGACTCTGGGTTGACAGAGAATTCAAAATCCTTATCATCAACAAATATAGGCAAAGTAGCAAACTAAGGATCACATTTCATTTTAGCATTCAAAGTCCTTTCTTTATATATGCATAATAATTTTTCTAGATCATATATATCCTTACAAGCAAGAATGTCTCTAGTTATCTCCTCATTCATAACATAACCTTCCGGTACCTTAGGCAATTCATATCTAGGAGGGCTAGTTTTAATAGGTGTTTCAGTTTCAAGCTCTTCATTAGTTTCAACAATTTCAACATTCTCAAAAGCTTTTGTTCTAGAAAGTCGTTCATCAAGAAATTTACCTAGCGGCTGATTATCATCAAGCAAGGTACTAGTATCATCATAAATATCATTCATAGCAGAAGTAGCATCATCACAAACTTGTAACATACGAGGATTAATAGCATGTGGTAGTGTTGCAAGCTTACTTATAACAGATGGTCAATCAAGTGCGGAGCTAGATGGCAGTTCCTTACCTCCCCTCGTCTTAGAGGGAATTTTTTTAGTCTTAGCATCCTTCAGATTCTTCATAGTGAAAATTTGATAATAATCCCAAGTGACTCAACAAATATATCTATGCTCCCCGGCAATGGCGCCAGAAAAAGGTCTTGATGACCCACAAGTATAGGGGATCGCAACAGTTTTCGAGGGTAGAGTACTCAACCCAAATTTATAGATTCGACACAAGGGGAGCCAAAGAATATTTGCAACTATTAGCAGTTGAGTTATCAATTCAAGCACACCTGGAGATTAATTATCTGCAGCAAAGCACAGTAATATGATAGATTTGATAGTAGTGGTAGCAGCAATAGTAACGGTAACAGTGATAGTAATAGTTTTGTAGCAGCGACGATAGTAACAACATCAGTAGTAACTTAGCAAGATCAATATGTAGGAAAATCGTAGGCATTGGATCAACAATTTGTTGGATGATATTCATCATATAACAGTCATAACCTAGGGAAATACGGCACTAGCTCCAGTTCATAAATATAATGTAGGCATGTATTCTGTAAATAGTCATATCTGCTTATGGAAAGAACTTGCATGACATCTTTTGTCCTACCCTCCCGTGGCAGCGGGGTCCTATTGGAAACTAAGGGATATTAAGGCCTCCTTTTAATAGAGAACCGGAACAAAGCATTAACACGCGGTGAATACATGAACTCCTCAAACTACGGTCATCACCGGGAAGTGTCCCGACTATTGTCACTCCGGGGTTGCCAGATCATAACACGTTGTAGGTGACTATAACTTGCAAGATCGGATCTAGAACATAGATATAATGGTGATAACATAAATGGTTCAGATTTGAAATCATGGCACCCGGGCCCAAAGTGACAAGCATTAAGCATGGCAAAGTCATAGCAACATCAATCTCAGAACATAGTGGATACTAGGGATCAAGCCCTAACAAAACTAACTCGATTACATGATGAATCTCATCCAACTCCTCACTGACTAGCGAGCCTATGAAGGAATTAGTCACTCCTGGTGGAGAGCATCATGGAATTGGCGATGGAGGAGGGTTGGTGATGATGAAGACTGAAGATTCCCCTCTCCGGAGCCCCAAACGGACTCTAGATCTGGCCTCCCAATGAAGAACAGGAGGTGACAACGGCTCCATATCACGAAACGAGATAATTCTTCCTTCCTGATTTTTTCTGGAAATATGTGATTTTATAGCATCGGTTTTAGGGTCTGTGGGGCCACCAGGTGGGGACAACCCACCTGGGCGCGGCTGGAGGGGGGCGCGCCCTGGTGGGTTGTGCCCACCCAGGTGCCCCCTACGGTGGTTCTTGGCTCCAGTATTTTTCTTTATTCATATAAAAATTGCTCGCAAAGTTTCGTTCCAATCCGAGAACTTTAATTTCTTCAAAAAAACAACACCATGGTAGTTCTGCTGAAAACAACGTCAGTCCGGGTTAGTTTCATTCAAATCATGCAAATTAGAGTCAAAAACAAGAGGAAAAGCTTTAGGAGAAGTACATACGATGGAGATGTATCACTCACCAACCACCTTCGGAGCCTCCACCCCGACCTCGGCCAGTCCGCTGCCAACCTCTCCCTCGTCATGCCGACGTACGTCAAGGCCGTCACGTATCTTCGCATGGAGGAGAAGCGCCTTCGCCACTCTACTCGGCAGGCGACCCACACCACGCTCCATGTCGGCCTCGCCGCCAGCCACGGCGCGACTCCAACCCCGCCCGCGCCTCGTCCTCCTGCTCCGACCCCGCCACCTGCGCCCGCCCCCTCTGGTGGTCGCAAGCAGAAGGGTCGCGGGGGTCGGCCCCGCAACTCCGACACGGTGCCGCGTCCTCCTGCGAACCCCGCGGCAGTCCCTACTCCACCCAGGCTGTCGGGGTACAACCCCTGGAGGGGCGTCGTACATGCTTAGTCCATGCCCGTCCCCCGCCCCCAGCTCCGGGCATCCTTGGTGCACGGCCGGACTCTCATCAGGTGCTGCTGACCGCGCCCGCACCTTGTCTTGCGGCATATGGTGGTGCCACGGCCTTTGGGGGCCCTCTGGCCTACGACGCGTATGGAGGTACACCCGGCGGTGTTTGGGACCCGGCACTCCTCTCCGCCCTTCACGCTGCACCCTCGCCGAGCAAATACAACGGAGGTGGCGATTGGTACATGGACACCAGCGCCGTTGCTCACATGGCTTCTAACCCCGGTATCCTCTCCCATCGTGGTTGGTGATGGCTCCTCTCTTCCCATCACCCATCACGGTTCGTCCTCCCTCCCGTTTCCCTCTTCATCTTTAAATCTTAATAATGTGCTTGTCTCACCATCCTTAATCAAAAACCTATGTTCTGTTCGTACTCTTACTCATGAACATCCTATCACTGTTGAGTTTGACGCTCTTGGTTTCTCTGTCAAGGATGCTCGCTCTCGGAGGGTTCTGCACCGATGTGATTTCCTCAACGATCTCTACCCATGTGGTCGTACTACGAGTGGCGGTCCGGTTGCTCTCCATGCCGATGTCTCGCTTTGGCACGCTCGACTTGGTCATCCCGGCGCCGACGCTCTTCACAAAATTTTGAGCACTTTTCCCTTTTCGTGTAATAAATCAGCGGCTCATACTTGTCATGCTTGCCATATCGGAAAGCACGTTCGTTTGCCGTTTTCTTCCTCTACATCAATTGCCACTTTTCCATTTGATGTTATTGATTGTGATGCTTGAACATCTCTAGTGCCTAGCAATTTGGGCTTATCATATTATCTTGTGATTCTAGATGATTTCTCTCACTTCACTTGGAATTTTGCGTTACATCGTAAATCTGACGTCGCCTCCACCCTTCACTCCGTTTATGCTTATGTCAACACCCACTTTCATCGCACCATTGCTCACCTTCAAACACATAACGAAAATTAATTTGATAATCTTGCCATTCGACATCTTCTATCCACCCATGGCACCATCTTTCGTCTCACATATCCATATATATCCCAACAAAATGGTCACGCCGAACGTGTCCTCCGCACCCTCAATGAGAGTGTTCATGCGTTGCTCTTCCATGCACACATACAGGCACGGTTTTGGCCAGATGCCCTCGCTACCGCCACACTTCTCCTTAACATCCGGCCTTGCAAACCATGATGGAGCTATACACCTCATCACCTCTTGTTTGGGTCTCCTCCATCCTATGACGATCTTCACATCTTCGGTTGGTTATGTTACCCTAACATTACCGCTACCGCTCGGCACAAACTTGCGCCTCGGTCTCTCGCTTGTGTGATCTTGGCTACCAACCCAACACCAAAGGCTTTCGCTGCTACGACCCCGTCTCTCATCGTGTGTTCGTCTCGTGACACGTTTACTTTGATGAGGTTGTCTTCCCTTTTGAGCAGGTAACTTCGACAGCGACCTCATCTTCGGAGACTGTTCCTCGCCGGTCGCGTGGAGCCCTTGCACTTCCTGCGCCGCAGCCGCATGCTCCTTCGGCGGCCCATTCAGTTCCCTCGGCAGGACCTCCCTTGCCGGTTGTGGTGGAACCGGCCTCGACTCCGTCGGCTCAGGAGGATCCGACCCCGTCTCCGCTGGCTCCAGTACCAGCCCTTGCAGGTGTGCCGGCCTCCTCATCACCGTCCACGCCCGAGCTCTTGGCCATCTCCTCCGACGCGGCGTCACCTTCTACAGCACCCCAGTCGACCTCACCCGCGTCCACGCTGGCTGTGGCCTCGCCCGCCGGCTCGTCGTCACTCTCCGCGGTCTCACCCACGGACCCGTCTTCTCCACTCGCGGCCTCGCCCGTGATCTCGTCGCCGCCGCCTTCTGTGGCTTCGCCTGTGGCCTCGACCGCCGCCTCGTTGCCTGCGGTCTCCTCCGCGGCCCCGTCGTCATCGTCTTTCGCACTCGTGGCTGCAGCCCCGCCTTGACGACGGCCTCCTCCCCCGCCTCCGCCACCTCATCACTCCATGGTGCCGCGTGCTAAAGACGGGACTCATCAGCTGAACCCCCGCTACCACAACCTCAGTGTCATGGCCATCTTCCCAATACCGCGCTTGGTGTGCTCTGGATCGAGTGTCTCGCACTGGCTCATGGCTATGCACGCTGAGTATGATGCTCTTGTCGCCAACATGACCTGGACGTTGGTCCCTCGCCCTCTCGGCGCTAACATCATTACCGACAAGTGGTATTTTGACATAAACTTCTTCCGGATGGCTCTTTGGACAGGTACAAGGCTAGTTGGGTCATTCGCGGATTTGCACAATGTGTCGGTGTTGACTTCTCGGAGACTTTCTCCCTGTTCGTTAAACCCGCCATGATTCATGTTGTTCTTCAGCTCGCCACATCTCGTCACTGGCCGGTTCATCATCTTGACATCAACAACACCTTCCTCTACGGTCATCTTCAGGAGCGTGTTCTTTGTCAGCAGTGAGCTGGTTTTGTTGATCCCACTCGGCCTTATGACGCCCGCCTGCTCTTGTGGTCTCTCTACGGCCTGAAACAAGCACCTCATGCGTGGTATCAACGCATTGCAGCATTCCTCACTGCTCTCGGGTTTCACAGCACCACCTCTGACACGTGTTATTTGTGCTTCATCGAGATGATCATGTTGCCATGCTTCTTCTGTATGTTGATGATATCGTCAGCACCGCCTCTCACACGGATCTACTTTGCGACATCATTGGCCGCCTTGGTTCTGAGTTTCGGCTGAAGGACTTGGGTGCATTGCACTTCTTCCTAGGCATTAATGTATGATGTGATGCCTCCGGATTTTTCTTCATCAAGGACAGCATGCTCTTGATCTATTGGATCGTGCTGGCATGACCGACTGCGAACCTGTTGCTACTCCTGCCGAGGCCAAGCCGAAGCTCTCTGCCACTGCTGGCCACTGACGCCGCTCTCTACCGCAGTGTTGTTGGTGCTCTTCAGTACCTCACGCTCACCACACCAGGCATTTAGTTTCCCGTGCAGCAAGTTTTCTTGCACATGCACTTACCTCGTGATGTTCACTAGTCTCTGGTCAAGCACATTCTCCGGTATCTTCACGGCACATCGACCTACAGTCTTCGTCTTCATTCCTCTGCCTCCATCGAGCTTTTTGCCTACAATGATGCGGATTGGGCTGGCTGTCCTGACACTCGACGATCCATGTCGGGATATTGTGTCTTCTTCGGTGACTCTCTCATCTCATGGTCCTCTAAGCGGTAGCCCACCGTCTCCCGCTCGAGTGCTGAGGCCGAGTACCATGCTGTCACCAATGTTGTTGCTGAGACATGTTGGCTATGTCAACTACTTGGTGAAGTCCGGGTCACAATCCCGAAAGCTATAGTGGTTTTCTGTGATAATGTGTCAGCCACCTATCTCACAGCCAATCCGGTGCAACATAAGCGCACCAAGCACATTGAACTTGATGTTCACTTTGTCCATGAGAAGGTTCAGTTGGGTCAGCTCCGTGTTCTTCATCAACCAACCACCCAACAGTTCGCCGACATTATGACGAAAGGCTTCCAACCGATGCATTCCAGGAGTTCCATTCCAGTATTTGCATCACCGACACCGACAGTGACCAACTCCGAGGAATAATTGAGTTGCATCCCATATCTTTTCTACAGGAGGAGAAATGGGATGATAGTGGAGAGGAAACAGTGGTGGCACAAGCTAGGCCAGAGAAACTTAAGCCTGTAAGAAGAGGAGCACTTAACCCAGGGCCTACTTCCATAGCTCATAGTCAGCCAGATATCCCCAAGTTTAAAGCTTTTTTTACCTAAACCTGATGAATTTTGCTTCCCTGGTGATGTTGCCATTTCTGATTCAGATGGAGAGGTACATGTACTACCTTCTGGAAGAAAGAGAAGATTGAAGAAGAAGGAGAGGAAATGTTATGACCCACTACTACCTGATGCACATGAACAGTTGTGCAAGGACCTTTGCTTCACCAATGTTTATGAGTTCAGGAAGGCACTGAGAAATTACCATGTGAGGACATTGAGAAACTTTCAATACCATAGGAATGAACTAACAAGGATTATTGTTTGGTGCCCATACAAAAATAATGGTTGCGAATTTTTCATGACTACCTCCAAAGTAACCCATGAAGATCCAATCACAATCAAGAAGTGTCACTTGAATCACACTTGTGGAGCTAGTAGATAGAGTACCAATGTGACTACACAATGGGTTGCTGAAGCTGTGGAGGACACCGTTACATCTAATATGAAGGCTGATGTTTGGGGTCCATGTTTCTAGGAGTTTGGCCTATAGGGCAAGGCTCGTGGCTGTTGATAGTGTGCAAAGTGATCACAGAGATCAGTATCTCGGGTTGAGGGAGTATCTACAATGTGTGCTTGACACAAACCCTGGAAGCAGGTGCATACTGACTACTTTTGAGGATCCTTTGAACCCAACACCTACACCAAGGTTCAAGTATGTGTTCTACTGCCTCCAGGCTTCCAAGGATGGATTCCTAATGTTGTAGGACTTTCATAGGTAAATATCAGTTAATTACTCCTCTTTGAAATGTAACTAATGCACGTAGTTATTTCATTTGATGCTAAAAATCACTATTTATGCAGGACTTGATGGTTGCTTCATCAAATTATCGAGTGGTCAACAGATATTGGCAGCAATACGGAGAGATGGGAACAACAACATATTCCCAATTGCTTTTGGGGTGGTTGGTAAGGAGGATTATGACAGCTGGAACTGGCTAGTAACAAATTTGGGAATTGCACCATCAGGTCTGACAGACAGAAGGTATTTAATGTGCTCCATAATCAGGTCATGATGCATTAATTTTTTCTTATTTGGTGCTTATGAGAACAACAAGGTATTCTTAAGGCAATTAATGAAGTATTTCCTCAGTCTCCACAAAGATATTGCCTTAGACACATCTATGTCAACTTTCACTCAGCTGGCTTTAGAGGGGAAGAACTAAAAAAATATGTAGACAAGGCTAGCTATCACTACTACAGGATGCTGCTAACGTGACACTATGATCAGAGACCCTTTGACGAAACTGTGTGCGATGCATTAATTGCAAATGGGGATGTAAAAAAACTGTCAAAAAGATGCAAAATAGTTGCGATGGCGGAGACATCAAACACGCTTCAAATTTTAGTTACGTGTGCGATGTAGGGCATACGGTTGATCCATACGAACTGTTTGCGATTGGACAGAACAACAGAAACGGGCAGTCAAATCAATGTGTGTGCGATATATGACATACAGTTCGCTCCGATGAACTGTTTGCTATTAGGGAATGCAATAGAAATGATCAGCTAGATCAAGGTGTCACTACTGCATGATGCTGCTAACGCGACACCACAATCAGAGACCCTTCAAGAAACTGTGTGCGATGCAATAATCGCAAACGGTGCTGCATGAAAACCGTCAGAAATGATGCAAAACATCTGCGATGAATGATACATCAAACACGGTTCAGATTATAGTTGCCTGTGCGATGAGGGGCATATGGTTGACCTGTACGAACTTTTTGCGATGAGACTAAAAAACAAAAACAGGCAGCCAGATCAAGGTATGTGCGATATACGATATATAGTTCACTTCGATGAACCGTTTGCGATGAGTGAGGTGAACACAAATGATTCGGCGTAACAAGATGTGTGCGATACCTGGCAAACAAGTCGGTAATCAGAATTGTGTGCGATCATTATAGACAGCCCATACAGTCTTTTTTGTGAATTGTGTGCTCGTTAGGGCACACAATTCAACAAACCAACCTGTTGGCGATAATGTAGAAGATCTTTGTCGAATACATATTACTAATCGTCTGCGATGAGATTGATAGGATAAATAGAGATATATACAGTCTGCTTAATTTAGTCCTTCTTCTTCTTGTTGTTCTTGTTGGATGGCCCCGTGACATCGTCTTGGCGAGGACGTTTCTTTCCGCTGACCGTTGGCTTTTCATCACCGCCGTCGTCGTCATCGTCGTTGTCGTCGTCGTCGTCGTCCTTCTCCTTCTTCGACCATTCCTCCTCCTCATCATCGTTGTCCTCTTCTTCATCCTCCGACGGCTCCTCATCTGTCTGGTTGTCGTCTGACGACTCCGGAGGCGGTGTCCCTTCCATGAACCGGATATAATTGAGGTCTGGGCTCGACGCCGAACTCATGGAAGACGAGCGGGATGATTCTGATGTTGACCTATCATTGGGCGCCAGACTGCTGGCCAAACTGTCATCCTCGCTATCACTCGACATGGCTGCAGAGTGTGTGCCAGTGTGTAGCGCGGCCTGCTGGGGATGATGAAGATGGTGGACACTTAAGCGGGGTATGCAGAGAAGAGGAACTGGCAATTGAAGCGGGGATTGAAGCAGGGGTTGACGTATTATCTAATCGCTGATATAGTCAACCGTAATTATTTGTACACGGTCACACCAAATTCCCGGGGTTGTGCAAGACTCCTATTGGCTATTTGACTGGTTTCCTTTTTTAGGACAAAAACAAGGGACGAGTTTTGGGATTATGCACCAGTACCGGTACGAACGGAGTAGGACAGTTGCAAGCAATACATTGAGCTCTTCTTATTGATAAAGCCAGTAATAATAAAACTAGAAAGGAAAAGAAAAAAGACAAAGAAAAATATTTGCACGAATCTTCGCGTAACATCAGTGGCATAGGACCTAGATGTGCATTACTTAGAGCACATCTAGATGTGATTTAGCAATACTGTCAAACAAAACCCCTAATCATCATTGCAAATAGCGCATAGAACATGGCTAATGCGACAATCACAACTACACATGCTAGTTCCTTCTTGTCTCTTGCCTTCATCTGTTGCCTGTGATTGATTCTTTCTTGCTTCATCGTACTGATTGTACATTCCACATCATCCAGTTTCTTCTTCAACTTTACATTATCTTCTGCGAGCTTGGTGATAACACTCCAAGCCCAACCATGCCATTCTTCATCCAGCCAGTTAACAAAGGCACCAGCCTCATATCCCCGCCAATATAGTATTATGGATGAGCGGTGGCATTAACTGAAGTAAAATGATGAACTTAATTAGCACTAACCTCTAAGGGGCAACTGAGAAACCACCTGCCATTGTCGAATCCCTCCGTGCATACACGTCGAGCGGGAGTGTGCCCGTGCACACAAGTTAGCTTTTGGTACTTCTCGGTGGCGCAAAACTCAGAGTCAAACTCGTGTTGCGGGAGTCTGGAGTCAAGCTCCGGATCCGGCGGCAGATCGCTTTCCTGGGTGGGTTGGGTGGGGGGGGGGTCATTCAGGACAGATTCAGCAAGGGTATATACTTTGGACATGCTAAAAAAGATCGGGATAGATTGGAACCTGACAGGACGATTTGGATCTGTAGTACACCTGCCTTCTGATGACCTTAGGCAAGTGCTCGATGGCGATACGAGCAGGAGTAGCCACACCGAACCATCAGCACCACTCGTCCGCATTCCCCCAATGTCAGTGCCACGCGAGGGAATTTGGAGGCTATGTAGGGATTTGGGGAAAATGGGGAAACTGTGGAGATAAGCTAATGGTCGGAAACTACTAATGGCACTATATATATGTTGTATACGTCACACTGTTTTTACATGTCGTTTGTGTTGGGTATTACAACGTCACACACGATTTCCGCACCAAACCGTGTGAGAAGACAATGTAGGTTAGACACGGTTTTTGTTACATAACCGTATGTGATGTGCTACCCTGTCCGGTGAGATACCGTGTAAACAGCCGCTCCGCGGATATCCGTAAAAAAAGCCGCTCTGCATATAGAGATGGCGGCGGCGGCCTAGGCAGCGGCTACCAGAGAAGAGGTGAATCCTCGGTCGGTGGGTGGTGGCGGCGTCATAGGAGGTCAATCCTCGGTCTACGGCGGGAGATAGGAGGAGCTCAACCACCGAGGTCGGCAGCGACATGATTCGAGCACATCCATCGCGGTCGATGGCGGGATAGTGGAGGTCGAACTTCAGGCGGCAGCCACACTAAGCTTTGCTCCTCGACACTGCTGTCTCGGCGTGCCGCCACATTGCGCTTGTCTGTCTGCTGGGTGGAGGTCGCCGCGCGGCTAATTAATTAAGGTATTCTTTTCGTGAGTGGATTAATTAAGGTATTCAATTCCTAAGTGTAGTGTTGTACTAGTACTCTACGTGTAAATTGACTGTCCATTAATTTTTGTCATTGCACGTCTGGATAACAACAAGGAGCGCCCTCAGTAATTATTAAAATAAAACCTTGTGATTTATGCACGCATCTCTAGGCAGCAGTTAATTCGTGTATTAATGTTGTTGTTTTGTTTTTAATTACCATTCTTCTGCTGCTGATGGAACTATCTCGATGGATGAAGAATCGAAAAACCGCAGATTTTATTAGTGGTGTGACAGAGTTCATGAATTTGGCTGAAAGTACAAAGAGGAGAATTGGTGATGCGGATTACATCATGTGTCCATGTACTGATTGTGCCAATATAGAGTCACATCAAGTTGTAGATGTCTAGATGCACTTAGTCTCTAGGGGATTCGTGGATGGATATACATGTTGGACCTGACACGATGAAGAGGAGGTCATTGTTGAAGATACCCAGGGTAGCGAGATGCGAAACCCTGATCAGTGTCACATGGATGTTGAATCTAACATCGGGGCAGAGGCGTCAAGTTACCAATGGAATAGGAAAGCCGAAACGCCCACTGGAAAACCAAGACGTCCACGCAGATGACGATGATCTTGATATGCCAGATTTTGCTTCTATGATTGCAGATTTCGAGGGCCTAGGAAAGGATATGATTGGGTACAAGGATCTGCCAACCATTGATGCGGACTCCAAGAAAGAATTTTATCCATGTTGCAAAAAGAAATATTCCCGGTTGAGTGCCACCCTGGCGCTTCTCAGATTTAATGCAGCAAACAGTCTATCAAACAAGGGCTTCACAGAGATCTTAGGTATTTTCAAAGATATTCTTCCGGAAGATAATGTGCTCCCTAGAAGCACGAATGAAGCGAAGAAAATTGTTTGCCCATTGGAACTTGAAGTATAGAAGATACACGCTTGTGTGAATGATTGTATATTGTACCGTGGTGAGTACAAAGATTTTCGTGCATGTCCGACATGCAAGCATGCACGATACAAGCGCAGGAGAGCAGAGGACAAGTACAAATTGGACGACGAGATCAAGACATGAATCCCGTTCAAGGTTGTTTGGTACTTGCCTTTAATTCCAAGGTTGAGGCATTTGTTTGCAAACCCTAGAGAGGCAAAGAGGTTGTGGTGGCATCATGATGAGCAAATTGGGGATAGGTTTATGAGGCACCCGAAAGATGGGGTTCAGTGGGAATTAATCGATAACAAGTTTGAAAAATTTGTCAAGGATCCTAGAAGTATAAGGCTCGGGGAGTGTACTGCTGGATGAATCCTTTTGGTGATATGAGAACCAATCACAGCACAAGGCCGATGCTTCTGTGCATATATTACCTAGCTCCTTGGTTGTGTATGAAGAAAAAAAATACATTATGATGTCAATGATTATCCAAGGCCCAAAGCAACCTGGAAATGACATTGACATTTACTTTCAGCTACTGGTAGAAGAACTGCTGACAGTGTGGATAGATGCGCCTGCTGTAAAATGTTATGGTGCTTACATAAAGGAGATTTTCGATCTACGTGCGATGCTGGTGCACACCATTCAAGATATGCCGGCATTAGGCAACACATCGGGGCAGAAAACAAAGGAAGATGTAGGGTGTGTCACATGCATGGATATGATAGCTAGCAGAAGACTTCCCAACTCATGCAAAACAGTGTATTTGCGTCATCTTAGGTTCTTGCGGATGAATCACCCATACGGAAAGATGAAAGCTGAATTTGATGGTACGGGAGAGGTAGGTGTGGCCCCAAGACCCTATGACGGGGAGGTGGTCCACAACACGGACAAAAAGATTAATGTTGTGCTTGGCAAGAACCACCCTTTGTCGGTGAAACTAACACCCAACGATCATGTGTTTAAGAAGAAATTAGTGTTCTGGAAATTACCTTACTGGGAGATTCTATGTGTACATCACTGCATCGATGTCATGCACGTAAAGAAGAACGTATGTGAAAGCATCCTTGGTACTCTGCTCAAGATTAAAGGTAAAAGAAAGGATGGTGACAGTTCACGGCTCGATATGCTTGTTGATCAATCACAATGCAAGAGTGAAGCAGAAGATGATGACAAATTCATCAAAGCTTGCCAGAGTTACAGTTTCAGTACAAAATAAGCAACACAGTTCTTCACCTATTTGTTGTTAGTTAAGACACCCTCTTCCTACTGCGCAAGCATCTGAAGTCTCGTGGATGCGAGCTCAGGTAAAATGAAGTTGGGACGCATGAAGTCACATGATTGCCACGTAATTTTGACACAAATCCTCCCAGTGGCCATCAGGAATCTGATGGACAAAGATATAAGAAACACACTCATTGACCTCTGTGATTTCTTCAACAAACTATGGCAGAAAATTGTAGATCCTGAAGAGTTGGATAATATGCAAGATGATATTTCAAGAATATTGTGAAACCTAGAGATGTTTTTCCCACCGTCATTCTTTGATGTCATGGTCCATTTCACTGTGCACCTTGTCGATGAGATAAAGTATTGTGGTCCTGTGTTTCTTCGCAACATGTATCCCTTCGAGCGGTTCATGGGAATACTTTAGCGCTTTTGTCGGAACCGAAACCATCATGAGGCAAGCATCCTACAAGGTTATACCGCGAAGGAGATGGTTGAGTCTTGCACCAAATACATGAAACAAAGACCTATAGGTTTGCCCCTCTCTTGCCATGAGGGAAGGCTGAAAGGTAAGCCGGTCCTTGCTGGCACGCAAATGGCTACACCTGGAGAATTGGCAGAGAAAGCCCATTTGATGGTACTGCTTAACAGCCTAGTTCTCATCACTTATGCCGAAGAACACTTGGCGGAGATACGCCAAAGCTTCTTACCAATGGTGCCTTCATCAGAAGTGGAGATGAAGGAGCACACTAAGAAGTACGCCGAATGGCTGAAGAATCGTTTGGCACAAGGATCCATCTATGACATTGCTACGTGGTTAGCACAAAAGCCATCACCTACGATGTTGACGTACCAAGCATATGACATAAATGGATACATGTTCTACACTGAGGAACGTGATAAGAAGACCTCATATCAGAATAGCTCTGTTCGAATAGAATGCATGAGTGTAAATGAAGCTGATAAAAGGGTATACTATGGAACCATCAAAGAGATTTGGGAGCTTAACTATGTGAAAGTTAAGGTGGCATTATTCAGGTGCGCATGGATCCCTCTTGGCCAGGTAAGAATTGATGAGTACAGGAAGACCCATGTTAACAGGACAACGATGGCATATCACGTGAACTCATTCATTCTTGCCAGCGATGCTACCCAGATTTTCTTTTTGGAAGACCCCTTGAATAAGAATGGCCATTTAGCGATGCATGGGAAGAGAAGGTGTTGGTGGGAACGACACCTATGGGATCACAAGAATCCCTACTACGGTTGTGGGGCACGGGGTCGTGAGAAGAGCAGATCAAACAGATAGCACACGGTTCGTTTATCCAGGTTCGGGCCGCGGGGATGCGTAAAACCCTACTCCTTCTTTGGTGGATTGTATATCTGTGTTCTTGAGCTAGCTATGGGGCGTGAGGAGCTCCAAAAAGCCGAATCCTCCTCCTGGTCGCCTCGGGCCTCCTTTTATAGGAAAGGGGTTGCCACAGTGGCACCAGGAGGTGGAAAGGGAACAGTGATGTGAGGTTATCCCTCGCATTACATGACAAGGCGCATTTAATGCGTCTTGCCCAGGTGTCCTTGCTTTATCGGGGACGGGGGAGAGCCCTGTCTCGTCCGTCGCCTCTCCCTCTCGCGTCGACACGCACCCTGGACAACAGCGCCCGCGGTGCCATGTAGGTAGGCAGGCAGCTGAGGTGGCGTAGTGGTGGGTCTCCATGAAGATCTGCATGCCGCCACGCAGGTGCCTGCCCAGCTGGTTGGGTCGGCAGCTGCATGCGAACGGCGGTGGAGGTTTGACTGGCGTGGGCCTGATGGTGGCCCAACGGGTGTTTTTGGCAAGGGCCTTGCCGGGGCCCCGGCAAGGGTCTTGCCGTGGCGCCTGCTGTCATCCCCAGCAAGGCTCTTGCCGGGGGCCTTGTGGTCCTCCTTGGCTGGGATCCCGCCAAGGATCAACATCTTCTGAAGGGTGTATCTGATCTTGAATGTCTTCACAAAGATCTGCATGCCACCACGGGGATGTCTCCCGAATCCTTGCCCCATGGGGGCAGTGTACTCAAGGGTGACTCACTCCGTAGGTGTGGGGCGAGCTGCCACGGCAAGGGTCTTGCCGGGTTTGCTAAAACCGCCTCCCGGCAAGGATCTTGCCAGGGGGGGGGGAGTCCACTTCGTCCCTTTGCTCTTTGTGGTCTTGGTCTTGGCGTCATTCTACTTCTCCTGAGCTTCGGCCTTACCTTGCTCACCTCCCTTGCCTTGCTCAGTGTGGTGGTGCCCGTGGCTCAGACTGCCCATGCACAGTAATAGGGGTAGAAAAAGTGTACCCCTCTTTTTGTACACTGATAGAAGGGTACCGGGTGTCGACGATGTTGCCGATCAGGACGAGTATGATGAATTTGATGAGTTGCCATCCAAGGGATCGCGCACCAGTGCAACAGAGAAGTGTAAAATAATCAAAAACCCCAAGTTCATTCTGGGTCAACTTAATGATCCCAGTTCCCCCATGTACATGGGAATTAAGCTGTAAGACTAGTCTTTATGCCTACCCTGCAACTTAATTCGTTCAATTTAGAACTGTCGCATGTACAAAATTTGTGAGTTATGCCCGGTTTTCTGTTGATGTAAGAACCGTTAATTGTTGACCTTGATATGCTATCAGCTCAGGCAATGAATATGAACTATTTTTTTGCTTATTATTATTATTATTATTATTATATCATAGAGGTAGCACACTCAATCGATCTCACTATAGTATGTGTGAACAAAAATATGCAATCTGGTTTGCGAGTAGCACATGGTTCGTTGATGAAAGCCGTGTGCCGACCAAACCCCGCCACCCCGCCCACGATCTGAGTCGTCCTTTCTGATTGGCCAGAACCCAAACCCCACGGATCATACGTCTGCACCGTTGGATGCTCCCAGATCGAACGGTGATCCTCACCCCTTTCGACATCACATGCAGTTCCGGTTGTAATTTTATTCTTATGCACAAAATGCACGTTAATCTCAAAAAATGTCTTAAATATAGCTAACGATACCTGAAATGCGCCAGAAAATCAAACCCGTGGTATAATGCTGATTGCGTACCGTGGAAATTTTTATGAGGCCAAATGATGAAGTACATGAGTTTGAATTGACATGTCTCCTTTTGGAAAACCATGATCCTTCATGTGAGATGCTCCGGTTTGGAAGGAGTGGTCATCAAAACTTGTGCCAAACTTTACCAATTTTTTTCCATGGGGTCGTGAGAGCACGCCACAGGCACACATCGATTTTTATGATGTCCGAACTCCATCTGATTTTTCTGTAATTAAAATACCAACTAGGCCTACGCTAGTGGCCGCACCTCGCGGTCGAAATGTTTGAAACTTCTCCCCGCTTCTTGTAGTGACTCGACCTCAAACAGTCAAGTCTCTGTGCTTCAGTGTCATCCCTGGATCGGTAATGCTGACACACAGTACTCGAGGTTTTATAATAGAGTAGCAATCACACACTTAATACATCGAATGTTTCCAAAGAGAACTTCTTACAATAAATATGGCTTAAGGCCATCTAATACGATAACAACGGAAGGCTTGGAAGATAAAGTGAGTCCATCAACTCCAACGACATAGCTGAGCTGCACGGCAACGACCTAGCGAACCTTACTCCTCGTCTGAAAAGTCTGCAACATAATATGTTGCAGCCCGAAAATGGGTCAGCACATGGAATATGCTGGCAAAATAACACAGTAGAGCAAGAACAGAATAATACTATCATTATATGCATATTTGGCTGGTGGAAAGCTCTATGGTTATAGTTTTTGCGAAAAGCCAATTTTTCCCTACAACAAAGGAATAGATTTTATTTTAACTATGATGGTAGTTGAAACATCATTGAGAAGGTTCTTCCAACTCAATCCCAATTAAAGTAATTAACAACCCAACAATATTAAGATAAAAGTGATGAGATACTTAAGATACTCCAAGTACTAGATACTCAAGATTTGTCCATAACCGGGGACACGGATAAACCATGATTAGTTTATACACTCTGCAGAGATTTGTGCACTTTTCCCCACAAGACTAGATCTCCTCCGTTGGATTTCTCGCACTACAGGGTGTTTGAGAAACGGATGACCAAGACACAGTCTTTCAGAAACATTAACTCTCTACTCCGGGCAGACCATACCAAACCTACAATCCCCCACCTGCTGATCCACCTCTTCAAGACCCTCACATAACTTACTCAACTATGCTAGAGCCCATAATAGCTTGTGGCTGCACACGGAAGTTTCTAGCATGAATCATCTCAGTTCCCTTTGAGCCTGGGTGGCGGTCCATAGGAAGATCACATTGGTACTCCGAGATTTCCAGAAAATACAGGCAACACTAGGTACTCCAGGTACCTCAATCCACCCAGATTTGTATGTAATTTGCCACCTTAAGTTGAACCATTACTTACCAATCTCACATCTATCATGGATTTCACTCACCCAAACCACGTCTACGAGCATAGCATAGCAATATAAGCAACGCGTAGAAGTAACTCCCAAAGGTTTGAAAGTAACAGGGTAATAGGTTCTACCTCATCAACTACTTCCCAACCCACATGTTAATGACATCCTAACCATGCAATATTTGAGGATTGGAACAAATGCATAAAAACTGGGTGATAAAGGGGTATGATCAAAGTGTTACTTGCCTTGTTGATGATCCGCGTAACCTAGAGACTCCAAATAATGCGCTTCGCACTTCGGGAATTCTATCACAAACAAACAATAGCATACATAAGCAATCAAGCTAAGAAACACAGTTAAATCTCAAATAAGAAGATCTAAACAGAAAGTTCAACTTAAGAACTCCGGTTTGCAAAAAGAATCAAATCGAATGGAGCAACGAAACTCAAACGGTGAAAGAAACAAGATCTGTTTACTAATCTGGACCTAGGTCAAATTTTACAGTAGCAAAAACTTGTTCAAGTTGGTTAAATGAAAAGAGGGTCTCGCGACGAAGATCTAGGCGCTTGAATCGCCTGATTCCGACAAACGAGCGAAAAGATAAACTAGAACGAAAATCGGATCAGAAATCACGATCAGAAATAATCGCAGATTAATCCGATAAAAGAAAACTAACGAACAGGCTAACGAACGAGCGTTCCTTATCAGTAACTAACGAGCGAAAACCGTTCGTTAAAACGAACGTCCGGACGAACGTCCGCTAAACAGAAAAACCTATAAAAAACCGGCGAACCGAAAAAAACGACTTAGGTTTTCTAACGAAAAACGAACCGGTTTTCCAAAAAAACCGAACTGTGCTATACCTCCGGCGAGGTCCGGCACGGCGGCGGCTTCGGCGAGGGTGGCACAACATGGGGCGGCGGCGGCTCCGGGCGACGGGTGGCGCGGCTGCGGGCAAGGGGCGGTGGGGCGGTGCGGCAGTGGGCGGCGCGACGGCGGGGTGGGGTGGCTCCAAGGGCGACGGGCCGCGACTTTTAAGGAGAGGGGGGCGATGCCTTGGGGAAGGGGGCATGACGCGGGGGAAGCGGAGTCCGAGCCGGACTCCGGTTCGGCGGCGGCGATGGTCTCCCGCTAGGAGACGGCGGCGCGGGGTGGTGGGCCGGCAGCTGGGCTTTGGCCCAGTTAGCCCTTGGCGTGTTTTTTTTTAAAAAATAATTTCGCCGAAACAAAAAAATCCTAGAAAATAAAATAAAATTCTAAAAATGCCAAAACAAATTTTCTCCGTCTAAATAAAATATGTAGAACGAGATGAACATTTTCTTGGGCCTAAAATGCAATTTTGAAAACGTGCAATTTTTCTAATGCAAACAAAATTGCAATAAAATCCAAATAAAAGCAAATATTGAATTTAATATTTGTTCCTCCAATATTTCATTTATTCTGGAGAAGTCATAGTATCTCCTCTCATATATTTTAATATGAAATATTTTCGGAGAGAAAAATAATTAAAACCAAAATCCTCGTTTCAAAATTTGATAAAATCAAATTTGAAAACCGGGGAAATCCCCAAATCTCTCCGAGGGTCCTTGAGTTGCTTAGGATTTCGAGGATCGCGAGACGAAATGCAATAAAATATGATATGCAAGAATGATCTATGTATAACATTCCAAATTGAAAATTTGGGATGTTACAAACCTACCCCCTTAAGATGAATCTCGCCCTCGAGATTCGGGTTGGCTAGAAAATAGGTGTGGGTGGTCTTTGCGAAGATCATCCTCTCGTTCCCATGTGGCTTCATCCTCGGTATGGTGGCTCCACTGAACTTTGCAAAACTTGATGACCTTGCTGCGGGTGACTCGACTGGCAAACTCCAAAATCTTGACTGGCTTCTCCTCATAATTCAGGTCATTATCTAACTGAATCGCCTCCAAGGGTATGGTATCTCTTAGGGGTATGTAGGCTATCTCAGCATGGCACTTCTTCAACTGGGAAACGTGAAACACATCGTGAACTCCTGACAGTCCTTCAGGTAACTCCAACTTGTAGGAAACTTCTCCTATACGTTCCAATACACGATATGGTCCTACAAATCTCGGGGCTAACTTTCCCTTAACTCCAAAATGTTTCACTCCTCGTAGAGGCGATACTCGCAGATATGCACGATCTCCAATTTAATAGGTTACCTCCTTGCGTTTCGAGTCTGCATAACTCTTCTGTCTGGACTGAGCTATCTTTAGTCTATCCCGGATCAGTTTAACCTTCTCCTCAGACTCTTTGATCAAGTCTGGTCCAAACAACTGTCGGTCTCCGACTTCATCCCACATCAATGGTGTCCTGCACCTTCGTCCATACAGGGCTTCGAATGGTGCCATCTTCAAACTGGCTTGGTAACTATTATTGTATGAGAACTCTGCGTAAGGCAGATTGTCATCCCAACTAGATCCATAATCCAGCGCACAGGCTCTCAACATGTCCTCCAGAATTTGATTGACTCTCTCGGTCTGTCCATCCGTCTACGGGTGAAATGTTGTACTGAAATCCAATCTCGTTCCCAAAGTCTGGTGCGGCTGATGCCAAAACTTTGAAGTAAACCGTGTTCCTCTATCCGATACGATGGTCCTTGGAACTCCATGCAGACATACGATTCTGGTCATATATATCTTGGCCAACTTTGCACTAGTATAAGTTGTTTTCACTAGGATAAAGTGTGCCACTTTGGTCAAACGGTCAACTACTACCCATATAGAATCATATCCTGATTTGGTCCTAGGCAATCCGGTGATAAAATCCATGCCAAGTTTGTCCCACTTCCATTCGGGTATCTGCATAGGCTGTAATAATCTTGCTGGATTTTGATGCTCTGCCTTCACTCTCTGACATACATCACATACGGCCACATACTCGGTGATATGCTTCTTGATCCCTGTCCACCAGAAACGTTCCTTTAAATCCGAATACATCTTGGTGTTTCCGGGGTGTATCGAGTATGGTGAGTCATGAGCCTCCTGAAGTATTAACTTCCTAATCTCTGCATTATTGGGCACATAAACACGGTCCTCGAACCATAAGGTGTCGTGCTTATCCTCACGAAAACCTTTGGACTTTCCTTCGCTCATTTTCTCTTTTATCTCGGCAATCTCTTTGTCATCCTTCTGAGCTTCTCGAATCTTTCCCAACAATGTAGACTGCACCTCCATTGTTGCAATAAAACCTCTAGGAACAATCTCTAATCGAAGTTCCTGGAGATCCTCGGCTAACTCCTTTGGCAATCCCGTGCTTATTAGGGTATTAGCATAACTCTTCTGGCTCAAAGCGCCTGCTACGACATTGGCCTTTCCTGGATGATAATGAAGCTTCATGTCATAATCCTTTATAAGCTCCAACCATCTTCTCTACCTAAGGTTCAGCTCCTTCTGGGTGAAAATGTACTTCAAACTCTTATGATCCGTGTACACATCGCAATGGTTTCCAATAAGGTAATGTCTCCAAGTCTTCAACGCATGCACCACGACTGCTAGCTCCAAATCATGCGTGGCATAATTTAACTCGTGTGGTTTTAGTTGTCATGAGGCATACGAAACAACTCTTCCGTCCTGCATAAGAACACTTCCAAGTCCTAAGCGAGAGGCGTCGCAATATACTTGAAAATCCTTACGTATATCCGGCAGTGTCAGCACTGGGGCTGTAGTCAAACGTTTCTTCAGCTCCTGGAAACTTGCCTCACAATCTTCCGTCCATTTAAACTTGGTATCGTTCTTCAATAATTCTGTCATGGGCTTTGCAGTCTTTGAAAAATTCTCAATGAATCTCCGGTAGTATCCTGCGAGTCCAAGAAAGCTGCCGATCTCGCTAACTGAAGTGGGTGCCAACCATTCAGTGACTCACTGAACCTTGGTGGATTCTAGTGCTATACCTTCTCCTGATACAACATCTCCAAGGAATCCGACTTCCTTCAACTAAAACTCGCATTTGCTGAACTTGGCATATAACTGATGTTCCCTGAGTTTCTCAAGAACTAAACACAAATGCTCCTTGTGTTCCTCTTCATTCTTCGAATATACCATTATATCATCAATGAACACCACAACAAACTTATCCAAATATTCCATGAACACCTTGTTCATCATGCTCATGAAATAGGCAGGGGCGTTAGTCAGTCCAAACGACATGACCGTATATTCGTATAACCCGTACCGTGCGGTGAAGGCTGTCTTTGGTATATCCTTCTCTCGTATCTTCAACTGATGGTATCCTGATCGCAGATCGATCTTCGAAAACACCTTAGCTCCTTGCAGCCGGTCAAACAGATCATTGATCATCGGCAATGGGTACTTTTTCTTGATTTTCACTTCATTCAATGCCCGATAATCAACAACCATCCTTAGGGATTTATCCTTCTTCTCATCCAAAAGCATTGGGGCTCCCCATTGTGATGAACTCCGTTGTATGTAACCTTTCTCCAATAACTCCTTGATCTGTTTCTTAATCTCCACCAGATCATTTGCGGGCAGCCCTATAGGGTCTCTTGGATATTGGCCCTGTGCCTGGCAATAGCTCTATCAAAAACTCGATATCTCGATCCGGTGGCATGCCTGGTAACTCCTCTGGGAAAACATCCGGGTAATCCTTTACTATAGGCACTTCCTCCTGAAAAACTCCCATGAGGGTATTTACTTGGCTACTTCTTGGCGCATGCCTAGATATATACTTGATCCTTTTTCCCTCCGGGGTGGTGAGACAAATTGACTTGCTAACACAGTCAATGTTTCCTCCGTACTTTGACATCCAGTCCATTCCTAATATCACATCCAATCCTTGTGACTCTAAGATAATTAGGTCGGACGGAAAAACATGGTTGCCAATGGTTAAGGGTATCTGGTCGCACCATTGACTAGCCATATACTCTGACCCAGGTGAACTTACTAACAAAGGGGTCCTAAGGGTTTGGGTCGGTAGTTTAAACTTATCCATGAATTCCCTTGATATGTATGAATGCGATGCACCAGTATCAAAAGAACGAGAGCGGTAAATGACTTAACCAAAACTTACCTATAACCGTGTCTGGCTGCTCTTCAACCTCCTCCACGTTAACGTGGTTCACTTGTCCTTTGTTGAATGGATTGGGCTTCTTCCCAGCGCTCCCATTTCTGTTTCCATTCTTCCCTTCAGGGCACTCTGTGGCATAGTGTCCAGTCTTCCCGCACTTGAAACAAGTAACATGGCTTAGGTCTCTCTTGGTGGGTGTGGCTGGATTGGGGCGGTTCTGATTATTGCTTGCTCCATTCCCATTGCCATTCCTTGTGCCAGTATGATTATGGTTACTTCCTCCATTATGGGTGTGGCCTCCATGGTTATGAACAAGTTCTCCCGAGTTCGGGGTTAGGCGAGGCTTCTTCTGAGCTCCTGAGTTATACCTCCCTTGTCCATACTTCCTCTTACGGCTCTCAATCTGCCGTTGCTTCCCTTCAATCATAAGAGCCTTATCTACCAACTCCTGGTAGTTGGTGAATGTTGCCACCATCAACTGCATACTCATCTCATCATTCAGCCCTTCCATAAACTTCTCCTGCTTTGCGGCATCTGTGGCCACATCATCAGGGGCATAGCGAGATAACTTGCTAAACTCATCCGTGTACTGAGCCACAGTACGGTTCCCCTGGCGTAAGTTGCAAAACTCACGCTTCTTCAAATTCATGGCTCCAGTTGAGACATGGGCTGTACGGAAGGCTTGCTGAAATTGGTCCCATGTCACCGTGGCTATAGGGTAGGTGACAGTGTAATTCTCCCACCATGAGGCTGCTGGTCCATCCAACTGATGTGCAGCAAAACGCACCTTCTCAGCATTAGTACATCCTACAGTGGTTAACTCACTTCCAATCCTGCGGAGCCAATCATCTGCTACTATAGGCTCGGTGCTACTGGAAAACACCGGCGGCTGCAACCTCAGGAAACGGGCTAAGTTGTCCACTGGTGGTGGTGGTGGATTGTTGTTGTTGTTGTTGTTGTTGCTGTTTTTGTTGCCTTGGTTCTGAACTAACAACTGCATCAGGGTATTCTGTTGCTGGATCAACTGAGTGAGCTCCGGTGGGAAAGCAAATCCGGGGTCATGTCTCGGAGGCATCTGATGGGTTCAGAGGGGAGAGATTAGAATAGAATGAGGTCTAATGAGAAAGCACTACCTATATGCACATGAGACAAACACAAACATTTCACTCAATCAATCAATTAAGTCATACAGTCGGTCTGACTATCGCAAAAGTGCTCGGACTACTCTATTTACATGGTGGAATACTACTAATAATATGGTGGTCTACTAAAAATATTCCTTTGTTGCAGACTCCATGATATCTGCTCCAGCTTCGTCTTCAAAGTCATCATCGCTCAGGTCAGAGTTGGTGTCGTCGATGATGATGTAGTCTTCCGGGCGAATCTCCTTGGGTTCTTCGTCTTCTTCTACTGGTGTGGGGTCTCCCATGAATATTCCGATCTTCTTAATCAGGTCGACATTCTTCTCCACTAGTACGGCGATTTCCTCCTCATAATCTTCACATGTAGCCTTGAGTTCTTCCTCTAGTTCTGCGATCCTAGTCATTGCCTTCTTCAGATCTATCATGCCTGCGCACATCTAGTTCTCCTGGCGTCGAATGTGCTGGTTTAGTTCCTGGATGGAAGCTATAATTGATCTATCCTTCCTGGTGCTGATCATCTCCCATTGCTCGTCTCGGCGCCCACGGATCTGGTAAATAATATCCTTAAGATCCTTTTCATAAACTTCTCCAATGCGTCCCATGGCAATGTGAGCTGCCATACTCTTTCCTAAACTCTAGGTTGGTGCATCGAAGGAAAACTCTATGGGTTTAGTGACTGGCGTGAAGGTCCTTCCTGGAACTTGAACTTGAATCATCCATCGCTCCTCTTCTGGTAAATTGGCGTTGTAGGTCCCGGTGAAGCTTGGTATTCCTATGTTCAGGTACCTAGTGACTTCCTTCAAATGCCTTCCAAAAGGTGATTCTTCATCCGGTTGTGCAAACTTGTTCCTTGCGTCCGCCATCCTAAAGAGTAGAAAATGGAGAGGAGTCAAAAATGAGAAGAGAATAGTGATCTATTGTTTTAGCTTAGTGGTCGTGTCCTACACTCAGCATGTGCTCTGATACCATCTTGTAGCGACTCGACCTCAAACGGACAAGTCTCTGTGCTTCAGTGTCATCCCTGGATCAGTAATGCTGACACACACAGTACTCGAGGATTTATAACAGAGTAGCAATCACAGACTTAATACATCGAATGTCTCCAAAGAGAACTTATTACAATAAATATGGCTTAAAGCCATCTAATACGATAACAGTGGAAGGCTTGGAAGATAAAGTGAGTCCATCAACTCCAATGGCATAGCTGAGTTGCACGGCAACGACCTAGTGAACCTTACTCCTCGTCTGGAAAGTCTGCAACATAATACGTTGCAGCCCGAAAATGGGTCAGCACATGGAATATGCTAGCAAAATAACACAGTAGAGCAAGAAGAGAATAATACTATCATATATGCATATTTGGCTGGTGGAAAGCTCTATGGTTATAGTTTTTGCAAAAAGCCAATTTTTCCCTACAACAAAGGAATATATTTTATTTTAACTATCATGGTAGTTGAAACATCATTGAGAAGGTTCCTCCAACTCAATCCCAATTAAAGTAATTAACAACCCAACAATATTAAGTTAAAAGTGATGAGATACTTAAGATACTCCAAGTACTAGATACTCAAGATTTGTCCATAACCGGGGACACGGCTTACCATGATTAGTTTATACACTCTGCAGAGGTTTGCGCACTTTTCCCCACAAGACTCGATCTCCTACGTTGGATTTCTCACACTACAGGGTGTTTGAGAAACAGATGACCGAGACACAGTCTTTCAGAAACATTAACTCTCTACTCCGAGCAGACCATACCAAACCTAGAATCCCACTACCTGCTGATCCACCTCTTCAAGAGCTTCACATAACTTACTCAACTAGGCTAGAGCCCATAATAGCTTGTGGCTGCACACGGAAGTTTGTAGCATGAATCATCTCAGTTCCCTTTGAGCCTGGGTGGCGGTCCATAGGAAAATCACATGGGTACTCCAGGAGTTCCAGAAAATACAGGCAACACCGGGTACTCCGGGTGCCTCAATCCACCCAGATGTGTAGTTAAGTTGCCACCTTAAGTTAAACCATTACTTATCAATCTCACATCTGTCATGGATTTCACTCACCCAAACCATGTCTATGAGCATAACATAGCAATATAAGCAACGCGTAGAAGTAACTCCCAAAGGTTTGAAAGTAACAGGGTAATAGGTTCTACCTCATCAACTACTTCCCAACCCATGTGTTAATGACATCCTAACCATGCAATATCTGAGGATTGGAACTAATGCATAAAAACTAGGTGATAAAGGGGTATGATCAAAGTGTTACTTACCTTCCTGATGATCCGCGTAACCTAGAGACTCCAAATAACACGCTTCGCACTCCGAGAATTCTATCGTAAACAAACAATAGCATACATAAGAAATCAAGCTAAGAAACATTGGTAAATCTCAAATAAGAAGATCTAACCAGAAAGTTCAACTTAGGAACTCCGGTTTGCAAAAAGAATCAAATCGAACGGAGCAACGAAACTCAAACAGCGAAAGAAACAAGATCCGTTTACTAATCTGGACCTAGGCAAATTTTGCAGTAGCAAAAACTTGTTCAAGTTGGTTAAGAGAAAAGAGGGTCTCGAGAAGAAGATCTAGGCGCTTGAATTGCCTGATTCCGACTAACGAGCGAAAAGATAAACTAGAACGAAAATCGGATCAGAAATCGCGATCAGAAATAATCGCGGATTAATCCGATAAAAGAAAACTAACAAACAGGCTAACGAACGAGCGATCGTTATCTGTAAGTAACAAGCGAAATCGTTCATTAAAACTAACGTCTGGACGAAGGTCCGCTAAACAGAAAAACCGAAAAAAACCGGCGAACCGAAAAAATGACTTAGGTTTTCTAACAAAAACCAAACCGGTTTTCTGAAAAAACCGAACGGCGCTATACCTCGGCGAGGTCCGGCATGGCGGCGGCTCCGGCAAGGGCGGCGCAACGCGGGGCGGCAGCGGCGCGGGCAACGGCGGCGGCTCCGAGCGACGGGCAGCGCGGCAGCGGGCAAGGGGCGGCGGGGCGGCGCGGTAGCAGGCAGCGCGGCGGCTTGCGGCGGCGTGGCCGGCGGCTCGCGGCGGCGGGGTGGCTCCAAGGGCGGCGGGGCGTGGCTTTTAAGGAGAGGGGGGGCGATGCCTTGGGGGAGGGGGCACGACGCGGGGGAAGCGGAGTCCGAGCTGGACTCCGGTTCGGCGGCGCGGCGGCGGCGGTCTCCCGCTAGGAGACGGCGGCGCGGGGTAATGGGCCTGCAGCTGGGCTTCGGCCTAGTTAGCCCTTGGCGCGTTTTTTTAAATAATTCCGTCAAAACAAAAAAATCCTACAAAATAAAATAAAATTCTAAAAATGCCAAAACAAATTTTCTCCGTCTAAATAAAATATTTAGAACGAGATGAACATTTTCTTGGCCCTAAAATGCAATTTTGAAAACGTGCAATTTTTCTAATGCAAACAAAATTGCAATAAAATCCAAATAAAAGCAAATATTTATTTTAATATTTTTTCCTCCAATATTTCATTTATTCTGGAGAAGTCATATTATCTCCTCTCATATATTTTAATATGAAATATTTTCAGAGAGAAAAATAATTAATACCAAAATCCTCGTTTCAAAATTTGATAAAATCAAATTTGAAAACCAGGGAATCCCCAACTCTCTCCGAGGGTCCTTGAGTTTCTTAGGATTTCAAGGATCGCGAGACGAAATGCAATAAAATATGATATGCAAGAATGATTTATGTATAACATTCCAAATTGAAAATTTGGGGTGTTACACTTCTCGAACAAACGGATGAAAACTCACAAAGCGACACACAAATGATCTGTACACCTTTGCTAGGCTGATAGTAAGGGGGTATCATAGCTAGTATCATGCATGCCAACTAGGCAATTTTGATGAGTTGTCAAAGAATTAATTAAATAAAGAAAGAGAGGGTTAAGTATCATATCATGAAACCGTATCATAATAAATGTTATGCTACTATGTATCATGCATGGCAATATAAATAAAGTACTACATATGATACTAGCTACTTTATGATACTATGCATTAGAGCAAGTAACTACACAATAGAGTGACATAAGACTAGTGACAATGGGTAGTAACATAGAATGTTACTAGTCTATGTTACTACCTCTATAGTGGGGAGTAACATTTGTGTAGTAACATGCAACACTTCATTTATTAGGCTAGAGACTCATCTTGCCTTGAGATGTGTGATGTTACTCAGACTAGCCACAATGGGTAGTAACATAGATTAGTAACATGCCCATGTGTTACTAGTCTATGTTACTACCTTTATAGTGGGGAGTAACATATATCTATGGTAACATGCAACACTTCATTTATTAGGCTATAGACACATCTTGCCTTGATATGTACATGTGATGTTACTCATACTACTAGTAACTAGCTATGTTACTACTTTCCTCTCTTTCTTCGTTTAGTGCTTGCCACATCATCTACTTAATTTAGCTAGATATGTGTGATGTTACTACCTACGTTACTCCCATTGTGGGTAGTCTCATACTATAGTAAGACTATACCCACAGCGGGAGTAACATAGGTAGTAACATCACACATATCCACTTTCCTCCATTTCTTCATTTATTGCTTGCCACATCATCTTTTTTATCTAGATATGTGTGATGTTACTACCTATGTTACTCCCACTGTGGGTAGTCTGGCTATAAGGAATAGAATAATATATATGTGCTTATTAGTTGGAGGAAAGAGAAGAGAAGCAGGCTCTTGGTTAGTAGAGCCAGCTGCAACTCGAGACCCAAGACACTTTGTGAGGATGTAAGGTGGGCTAACTATTCATAAACTAGTATGTATATAGAACTTATTATTGTACATGCCCGCTAAGAGGTTGGTTGTATATGACATGGCAACTTCTTATAGCCGACCCTTGGCTGTATTATTAACCATGCATGCTCTTAGTGAGGTAGCTAGTATATCATAGACAACTAGCTAGTATCAGACTAGCCACACTGGGAGTAACTTCAGCAGTAACGCCGACTCCAACTCAGCAAACTTGCTTATGTGGAAATAAGTTAATGAGGAGAGAGATACTTTCAGTAACTTAGCTAGTTGCTGTAGCAGCACATGTCCCAATGCAATATGAGTCTGTAACCTAAGAAATGAAGCTTTGCATGACACTACACTTATGTTACTACCCACTATGAAGGTAGTAACATACATAGTCTAGGGATATGTGTATGTTACTAGTGTACTGAAGGAAATATGCCCTAGAAGCAATAATAAAGTTGTTATTTATATTTCCTTATATCATGATAAATGTTTATTATTCATGCTAGAATTGTATTAATCGGAAACTAAGTACATGTGTGAATACATAGACAAACAGAGTGTCACTAGTTTGTCTCTACTTGACTAGCTCGTTGAATCAATGAAGGTTATGTTTCCTAACCATAGACATGTGTTGTCATTTGATTAACGGGATCACATCATTATAGAATGATGTGATTGACTTGACCCATCCGTTAGCTTAGCATGATGATCATTAAGTTTGTTGCTATTGCTTTCTCCATAACTATACATGTTCCTATGGCTATGAGATCATGCAACTCCCGAATATCGGAGGAACACTTTGTGTGCTACCAAACATCACAACGTAACTGGGTGATTATAAAGGTGCTCTACAGGTGTCTCCGATGGTGTTTGTTGAGTTGGCATGGATCAAGATTAGGATTTGTCACTCCGATTGTCGGAGAGGTATCTCTGGGCCCTCTCGGTAATGTACATCACTATAAGCCTTGCAAGCAATGTAGCTAATGAGTTAGTTACGGGATGTAGAATTACGGAATGAGTAAAGAGACTTGCCGGTAACGAGATTGAACTAGGTATTGAGATACCGACGATCAAATCTCGGGCAAGTAATATACCGATGACAAAGGGACAACTTATATCATTATGTGGTGTGACCGATAAAGATCTTCATAGAATATGTAGGAACCAATATGAGCATCCAGGTTCCGCTATTGGTTATTGACCGGAGACATGTCTCGGTCATGTCTACATAGTTCTTGAACCCGTAGGGTCCGCACGCTTAATGTTCGGTGACGATCGATATTACGAGTTTATGTGTTTTGATGTACCGAAGGTAGTTCAGAGTCCCGGATTTGATCACGGACATGACGAGGAGTCTCGAAATGGTCGAGACGTAAAGATCGATATATTGGAAGCCTATGTTTGGACATCAGAATGGTTACAGGTGAAATCAAGAGTATACCGGAGCACCGGGAGGTTACCGGAACCCCCGGGAGGTATATGGGCCTTATTGGGCCTTAGTGGAAGAGAGGGAAATGAAGCAAAGGAGGGGGCGCGCCCCCAAGCCCAATCCGAATTGGGAGGGGGCCCGCCCCCCTTTCCTTCCTTATTCCTCCTCCTTCCGTCTCTCCTAGAACCAACAAAGGGAAGGGGAATCCTACTCCCGATGGGAGTAGGACTCCCTTGGGGCGCACCTAGAGAGGCCGGCCCCCTCCCCCTCCTCCACTCCTTTATATACAGGGGGGCACCCCATGGACACACAAGTTGATCATTGATCTTTAGCCATGTGCGGTGCCCCCCTCCACCATAATCCACCTCGGTAATATCGTAGCGGTGCTTAGGCGAAGCCCTATTCGGGTAGCAACATCAATACCGTCATCACGCCGTCGTGTTGACAAAGCTCTTCCTCGAAGATCTACTGGATCGTGAGTTTGTGGGACGTCACCGAGCCGAACGTGTGCATATCGCGGAGGTGTCGTATCTTCGATACTAGATCGGTCGACCATGAAGACGTACGACTACATCAACCACATTGTCATAACGCTTCTGCTTACGGTCTACGAGGGTATGTAGACGATACTCTCCCCTCTCGTTGCTATGCATCACCATGATCTTGCGTGTGCGTAGGAATTTTTTTTGAAATTACTGCATTCCCCAACAGTGGCATCCGAGCAAGGTTTATGCGTAGATGTTATATGCACAAGTAGAACACAAAGGAGTTGTGGGTGTGGGTATCTACATATTGCTTTCCGTCACTAGTTGATTCTTGATTCAACAGCATTGTTGGATGAAGCACCCCAGACCGACATTACGCGTACGCTTACGCGAGACTGGTTCTACCGACGTGCTTCGCACACAGGTGGCTAGTGGGTGTTTGTTTCTCCAGCTTTAGTTGAATTGGATTCAATGAACAGGGTTCTTTCTGAAGATCAAAAAGCAATCACTATACCACGTTGTGGTTTTTGATGCGTAGGTAAGAACATTTCTTGCTCAGCCCGTAGCAGCCACGTAAAACTTGCAACAACAAAGTAGAGGACGTCTAACTTGTTTTTGCAGGGCATGTTGTGATGTGATATGGTCAAGACATGATGCTAAATTTTATTGTATGAGATGATCATGTGTTGTAACACAGTTATCGGTAACTGGCAGGAGCCATATGGTTGTCGCTTTATTGTATGAAATGCAATCGCCATGTAATTGCTTTACTTTATCACTAAGTGGTAGCGATAGTCGTAGAAGCAATAGTTGGCGAGATGACAACGATGCTTCGATGGAGATCAAGGTGTCAAACCGGTGGCGATGGTGATCATGACAGTGATTTGGAGATGGAAATCAAAGGCACAAGCTGATGATGCCCATATCATATCACTTATATTGATTGCATGTGATGTTTATCCTTTATGCATCTTATCTTGCTTAGTTCGGTGGTAGCATTATAATATGATCTCTCACTAAATTTCAAGGTATAAGTGTTCTCCCTGAGTATGCACCGTTGCTACAGTTCGTCGTGCCGAGACACCACGTGATGATCTTGTGTGATAAGCTCTACATTCACATACAACGGGTGCAAGCCAGTTTTGCACACGCGGAATATTCGGGTTAAACTTGACAAGCCTTGCATATGCAGATATGGCCTCGGAACACTGGAGAACGAAAGGTCGAGCGTGAATCATATAGTAGATATGATCAACATAGTGATGTTCACCATTGAAAACTACTCCATCTCACGTGATGATCAGACATGGTTTAGTTGATATGGATCACGTGATCACTGAGATGATTAGAGAGATGTCTATCTAAGTGGGAGTTCTTAAGTAATTTGATTAATTGAAATTTAATTTATCATGAACTTAGTACCTGATAGTATTTTGTATGTCTATGTGGTTGTAGATAGATGGCCCGTGCTGTTGTTCTGTTGAATTTTAATGCGTTCCTAGAGAAAGCTAAGTTGAAAGATGATGGTAGCAACTACACGGACTGGGTCCATAACTTGAGGATTATCCTCATTGCTGCATAGAAGAATTACGCCCTGGAAGCACCTCTAGGTCACAAACCCGTTGCAGGAGCAACGCCATATGTTATGAACACCTGGTAGAGCAAAGCTAATGACTACTCGATAGTTCAGTGTGCCATGATTTGCGGCTTAGAACCAGGACTTCAACGACGTTTTGAATGTCACGGAGCATATGAGATGTTCCAGGAGTTGAAGTTAATATTTCAAGCAAATGCCCGGATTGAGAGATATGAATTCTCCAATAAGTTCTACAGCTGCAAGATGGAGGAGAATAGTTCTGTCAGTGAACATATACTCAGAATGTCTGGGTACCACAACCACTTGACTCAACTGGGAGTTAATCTTCCTGATGATAGTGTCATTGACAGAGTTATTCAATAACTGCCACCAAGCTACAAGAGCTTCGTGATGAACTATAATATGCAAGGGATGAATAAGACGATTCCTGAGCTCTTCGCAATGCTAAAGGCTGCGGAGGTAGAAATCAAGAAAGAGCATCAAGTGTTGATGGTCAAAAAGACCACCAGTTTCAAGAAAAAGGGTAAAGAGAAGAAGGGGAACTTAAAAAAGAACAACAAGCCAGTTGCTTCTCAACTGAAGAAACCCAAGTCTGGACCTAAGCCTGAGACTGAGTGCTTCTACTGCAGAGGAACTGGTCACTGGAAGCAGAACTGCCCCAAGTATTTGGCGGAGAAGAAGGATGGCAACGTGAAAGGTATATTTGATATACATGTTATTGATGTGTACCTTACTAATGCTCGCAGTAGTGCCTGGGTATTTGATATTGGTTCCGTTGCTAACATTTGCAACTCGAAACAGGGGCTACGGATTAATCCAAGATTGGCTAAGGATGAGGTGACCATGTGTGTGGGAAATGGTTCCAAAGTCGATGTGATCGTTGTCGGCACGCTACCTCTACATCTACCTTCGGGATTAGTTTTAGACCTGAATAATTGTTATTTGGTGCCAGCGTTGAGCATGAACATTATATCTGGATCTTGTTTAATGCGAGACAGTTATTCATTTAAATCAGAGAATAATGGTTGTTCTATTTATATGAGTAATATCTTTATGGTCATGCACCCTTCATGAGTGATCTATTTTTACTAAATCTTGATAGTAGTGATACGCATGTTCATAGTATTGAAGCCAAAAGATGCAGAGTTGATAATAATAGTGCAACTTATTTGTGGCACTGCCATTTAGGTCATATTGGTGTAAAGTGCATGAAGAAACTCCATTCTGATGGACTTCTAGAATCACTTGATTATGAATCACTTGGTACTTGCAAACCATGCCTCATGGGCAAGATGACTAAAACTCCGTTCTCCAGAACAATGGAGCGAGCAACAGAGTTATTGAAAATCATACATACTGATGTATGTGGTCCAATGAACATTGAAGCTCGCCGTGGATATCGTTATTTTCTCACCTTCACAGATGATTTGAGCAGATATGGGTATATCTACTTGATGAAACATAAGTCTGAAACATTTGAAAAGTTCAAAGAATTTCAGAGTGAAGTGGAAAATCATCGTAACAAGAAAATCAAGTTTCTATGATCTGATCGTGGAGGTGAGTATTTCAGTTATGAGTTTGGACTTTATTTGAAACAATGCGGAATAGTTTCCCAACTCACGCCACTTGGAACACCACAACGTAATGGTGTGTCTGAACGTCGTAACCGCACTTTACTAGATATGGTGCGATCTATGATGTCTCTCACTGATTTACCGCTATCGTTTTGGGGTTATGCTTTAGAGACGGTTGCATTCACATTAAATTGGGCACCATCTAAATCCGTCGAGACGACACCTTATGAACTATGGTTTGGCAAGAAACCCAAGTTGTCGTTTCTTAAAGTTTGGGGCTACGATGCTTATGTGAAAAAGCTTCAACCTGATAAGCTCGAACCCAAATCGGAGAAATGTGTCTTCATATGATACCCAAAGGAGACTATTGGGTACACCTTCTATCACAGATCCAAAGGCAAGATATTCGTTGCTAAGAATGGATCCTTTCTAGAGAAGGAGTTTCTCTCGAAAGAAGTGAGTGGGAGGAAAGTAGAACTTGACGAGGTATTTGTACCTTCTCCCTTATTGGAAAGTAGTTCATCACTGAAATCAGTTCCAGTGATTCCTACACCAGTAAGTAAGGAAGCTAATGATGATGATCATGAAACTTCTGATCAAGTTACCACCGAACCTCGTAGGTCAACCAGAGTAAGATCCGCACTAGAGTGGTATGGTAATCCTGTTCTGGAAGTAATGTTACTTTACCATGATGAACCTACGAACTATGAGGAAGCGATGATGAGCCCATATTCCGCAAAATGGCTTGAGGCCATGAAATTTGAGATGGGATCCATGTATGAAAACAAAGTATGGACTTTGGTTGACTTGCCCGATGATCGGCAGGCCATAGAGAATGAATGGATCTTCAAGAAGAAGACTGACGCTGACGGTAATATTACTGTCTACAAAGCTCGACTGGTTGCAAAAGGTTTTCGACAAGTTCAAGGAGTTGACTACAATGAGACCTTCTCACCCTTAGCGATGCTTAAGTCCGTCCGAATCATGTAGCAATTGCCGCAGTTTATGATTATGAAATTTGGCAAATGGATGTCAAAACTTCATTCCTTAATGGATACCTTAAAGAAGAGTTGTGTATGATGCAACCAGAAGGTTTTGTCGATCCAAAAGGTGCTAACAAAGTGTGCAAGCTCCAGAGATCCATTTATGGACTGGTGCAAGCCTCTCGGAGTTGGAATATACGCTTTGATAGTGTGATCAAAGCATATGGTTTGGTACAGACTTTTGGAGAAGCCTGTATTTAAAAGAAAGTGAGTGGGAGCTCCGTAGCATTTCTGATATTATATGTAGATGACATATTGTTGATCGGAAATGATATTGAATTTCTGAATAGCATAAAAGGATACTTGAATAAGAATTTTTCAATGAAATACCTCGGTGAAGCTGCTTATATATTGGGCATCAAGATCTATAGAGATAGATCAAGACACTTGATTGGACTTTCACAAAGCACATACCTTGATAAAGTTTTGAAGAAGTTCAAAATGGATCAGGCAAAGAAAGGGTTCTTGCCTGTATTACAAGGTGTGAAGTTGATTCAGACTCAATGCCCGACCACTGCAGAAGATAGAGAGAAAATGAAAGGAGTTCCCTATGCTTCAGCCATAGGCTCTATCATGTATGCAATGCTGTGTACCAGACCTGAGGTGTGCCTTGCTATAAGTTTAGCAGGGAGGTACCAAGGTAATCCAGGAGTGGATCACTGGACAGTGGTCAAGAACATCCTAAAATACCTGAAAAGGACTAAGGATATGTTTCTCGTATATGGAGGTGACAAAGAGCTCATCGTAAACAGTTACATCGATGCAAGCTTTGACACTGATCCGGATGACTCTAAGTCACAAACCGGATACGTGTTTTTATTAAATGGTGGAGCAGTCAGTTGGTGCAGTTCCAAGCAGAGCATCATGGCGGGATCTACGTGTGAAGCGGAATACATAGCTGCTTCGGAAGCAGCAAATGAAGGAGTCTAGATGAAGGAGTTCATATTCAATCTAGGGGTCATACCTAGTGCATCGGGTCCAATGAAAATATTTTGTGACAATACTGGTGCAATTGCCTTGGCAAAGGAATCCAGATTTCACAAGAGAACCAAGCACATCAAGAGATGCTTCAATTCCATCCGCGATCAAGTCAAGGAGGGAGACATAGATATTTGCAAGATACATACGGACCTGAATGTTGCAGACCCGCTAGCTAAGCCTCTCTCATGAGCAAAACATGATCAACACCAAGACTCCATGGGTGTTAGAATCATTACAATGTAATCTAGATTATTGACTCTAGTGCAAGTGGGAGACTGAAGGAATTATGCCCTAGGGGCAATAATAAAGTTGTTATTTATATTTCCTTATATCATGATAAATGTTTATTATTCATGCTAGAATTGTATTAACCGGAAACTTAGTACATGTGTGAATGCATAAACAAACAGAGTGTCACCACTTTGCCTCTACTTGACTAGCTCGTTGAATCAATGATGGTTATGTTTTCTAACCATAGACATGAGTTGTCATTTGAATAACGGGATCACATCATTAGAGAATGATGTGATTGACTTGACCTGTCCGTTATCTTAGCACGATGATCGTTTAGTTTGTTGCTATTGCTTTGTCCATAAATATACATGTTCCTATGACTATGAGATCATGCAACTCCTGAATACCGGAGGAACACTTTGTGTGCTACCAAACGTCACAACGTAACCGGGTGATTATAAAGGTGCCCCCCCTACACCATAATCCACCTCGGTAATATCGTAGCGGTGCTTAGGCGAAGCCCTATTCTGGTAGCAACATCATCACCGTCATCACACCGTCGTGTTGACGAAGCTCTCCCTCGAAGCTCTACTGGATCGTGAGTTCGCGGGACGTCACCGAGCCGAACGTGTGCAGATCGCGGAGGTGCCGTATCTTCGGTACTAGATCGGTTGATCATGAAGACGTACAACTACATCAACCGCATTGTCATAACGCTTCTGCTTACTCTCTACGAGCGTACATAGACGATACTCTCCCCTCTCGTTGCTATGCATCACCGTGATCCTGCGTGTGCGTAGGAATTTTTTTTGAAATTACTGTGTTCCCCAACATGTACTACTCTCCATTGTAGCTAGTTTCATACTCCCTCCTTTCCGGTTTAGGGTGGTTGTAATGGTATTATCACAAGCGGTATCATGCATGCCAACTAGACTTTCTAGATGATGTGGCACACAAGAGAGGATGTGCTACAATATCATGATACCATGTCATATTAAATGTTGTACTACTACTTTGTGTGATGCATGAAAATTAGTAAGGCAACCTAAGATGTTAACTTATGATACTATGCATTACAGAAGTAGTATCCTAGCTACACTATCATATATATGCAAGCATTATACTACTAGTATATATATAATACTCCCCATTACAACCAGCCTTATAGGGCTCAATTCATAAATACGGTCATCTATGATATATACTCCCTCCGTAAACTAATATAAGAGCGTTTTGGTCACTATTTAGTAATCTAAATGCTCTTATATTAGTTAAAGAGGGAGCTAGTACTACTCTATGATACTATATATGCACTATGAAGGTACGTACGTAGTATCATACACTAGTATCATATGCATGACTATATATATATATATAGTATATGATACTCCCCAGTATATAAGGCTGGCCATAGTGGCCGATGATGTCATGCACTCGGAAATAGCAAGTATGCTGATGTGGCAAAGAATTAAATATATATAAAGAGGGTTAGAGTAACATATAGTAGGTAGATAGCGTATCATGTTAAATGCGATGCTAATTTGTGTCATGCATGGCAATAAATATGATCTAAATATGATACTATACTCTATGTATTATACTATGCGCTATAATTAATTAAAGGTAGTATCATACACTAGTATCATATGTACTATATATTCATGATACTAGTATATGGCACTCTCCACTATACTCATGATTTCTTACCGTGGAAAAAATATGGAGGCAAAACGATGAAGTCATGTTTTCATTCGAACAAAAATATGATGTTAGGCAATGTAAATGTTTTCAAAGAGCACACAGTTCACTCACGAAAGCCGTGTGTCCACTAAACCGTGGACGATGCACCCCCCACACCTCTGCCATGCGCGCGATCTGAGTCATGCGTTCTGATTGTCCGGAACACAAACCCCACGGATCGTACGTCTGCACCGTTGGATTCTCCTTGATCAAACAGCGATCCTCATCCCTTTCGACAACACACGTACATGTTTTCAAATAGAGCCTCCCCAAAAAAAGTTTTCAAATAGCACACGGTTCACACACGAAAGCCGTGTGCCTACCAAACCATGGCCGATGCCCCCCCTCGCTGCGCGCGCGATCTGAGTCGTGCGTTCTGATTGGCCAGAACCTAAGGGGCATGGATCATATGTCTGCGCCGTTGGATGCTCCCAGATTGAACGACAATCCTCATCCCTTTCAACAGGAAATGCAGTCCGGCTAGGAATTGATTTATATGCCAACATGCACGGTAAATGCCAAAAAATGTCTTACATATAACACACGAGACCTGAAATGCGCCAGCAAATCAAACCCGTGGTAAAATTGTGATTGGTTGACGTGCAAAAAATTTAGCGGCGAAACGATGAACTCATGTCTTCATTTCAAAATTAGTACGTCTTCATTTCAAACAAAATTATTCTGCTTGTGTACACGAGCGCTTAGAGGCAACCGTTTGCATAGGTCTTTCCACGTGCGCGGCGACCGGGGTTATTTTTCACCCTTTCCACCTAGGCCGCCAACACCCCCCATTGTCCGCCCGCATTCCACTCAACTATTCCACCCAATCTCCTTCGCCAGCTCCCCTTGTCGGTGTCAAAACCGGCGGATCTCGGGTAGGGGGTCCCGAACTATGCGTCTAAGGTCGATAGTAACAGGAGACAGGGGACACGATGTTTTACCCAGGTTCGGGCCCTCTTGATGGAGGTAATATCCAATGTCCTGCTTGATTGATCTTGATGGGTATGAGGATTACAAGAGTTGATCTACCACGAGATCATTGTGGCTAAACCCTAGAAGTCTCGCCTGTATGATTGTGATTGTTCCTAAGGACTAAACACTCCGGTTTATATAGACACCGGAGGGGCCTAGGGTTATACAAAGTCGGTTACAAAGGAAGGAAATAATACATCCGGATGCCTAGCTTGCTTCCCACGCAAAGGAGAGTCCCATCCGTACACGGGAGGAAGTCTTCTATCTTGTATCTTCATGGCCCAATAGTTCGACCCATGTCACATAGGTCGGACGCCCGAGGACCCCTTAATCCAGGACTCCCTCAGTAGCCCCCGAACTAGGCTTCAATGACGATGTGTTCGGCGCGCTGATAGTTTTCGGCATTGCAAGGCGGGTTCTTCCTCCGAACACATCAAAGCGTCTGACCCGAAGTGTCATACTCGGCTTTCCATTTAATGCCATACCCATTGGCTTCTGCGTCTCCACCGCTTCAGCTTCCACGTGTCGAGCGAACACGAAAGGTCAGAGTACTTTTTGCACATACCACCCTGGCCATGTAAGAAGGGCGTCTATTTAAAGGGACTGGATCTCATATCCCATTCCACATCGAGTGGAAAATCCTTAGAGCTTGCTAGGAGAAACCATTCCAGCATGGCTAGCGTTCCTAGTTCTTCCTCCCGCCCCCATGGCTCCGAAGAAGGTGATTGGGGGAAATTCTCAGTATCCCACGGCCAGCTAAGTAAGCTTCAAACGCAAGGATTCCTCCCCCCACGGATCTAGTCCCGGTCCGGGCAAGATTAACCTCTTTTATGGGTGAAGCCCTAGCGGAAAATTTCCCCAATCCAGCCAGGGGGGGGGGGCGAGTGTGCTTTATATCCTTCTTAATAAGAGGCGTCGGGTTTCCAATCCACCCCTTCCTCCGAGGTATTCTGGAGTACTACGGCCTCCAATTGCACAATCTCACGCCGGGCTCCATTCTACACATCGCAGGCTAGGTTGCTCTTTACGAGCTATTCCTGGGCTGCGAGGCCCATTTCGAGCTATTTAGGAAATTGTTCTGCCTCGTCCCTTGATCCCAAAAGGGATCTATATTTGAGGTGGGCGGCGCTGAAATATGGCGCATAGCCAGGACCGGATACTTATCCGGCACGCCGAAGAAGGCGTCCGAAGAGTGGCCCTCAGAGTAGTTCTATATTGAGTACGTCGCTCTCCCTAACCCCGTTCGAATGGGCCTTCCCGAATTTACTAGTGCTCCATTGAAGAAACGCCACAACTGGCGCCCTCGGAGCCTCAAGGAGGAAGATAGTGCGGAAGTCCAACAATTAATGGGAAAGATAAGGACACTCGCCCAGTCCGGATTTTCAATAATCGAGGTAATGGCCACTTCCATAATGCGAGGTGTTCAGCCGCTCCAATTTAGGGGGCTTCCCATGTGGCACTACAATGGGGAATACGACGCCTCGCGCTGTGGACGAAAGGGTCCGGATTCCCTTACCGCCCTGGCTGCAATATTGGCCGATCTGTATAAAGGGGAGAAAGAGGAGTTCACTCGTCTTACGCTTCGGGAAGGATTTTCTATGTACAATACTTATAGCTGGGTGAGTTTTAATCCCATCACTCTACTCAATCCTCTCCCTGAGTCATGTTTAATTGGCATTAACCCGTCCATTTGCAACAGGAATGGCAGAAGGTTATAGCGGGGATCTATAGCCCCGCTCCACAGCCGGAGAACCGTAACCGGGACCTTGACCGCGGATACAAAGAGGATCAGGACATATTTGTAGAGCTTGAGGAGGGAGTATTCTACCAGGCAAGCTATGATGGTAGAGTAGTGCCAATAGTGGCCGACTATCCCGGCCTCCTTCCTGCCTCACATGTAAGTAATCAGGAGACATCTCCTCCAAAAAAGCTTCCTCACTCTACCTCACCCACCGCACTGTCTCGTGCTCCAAAGGGGAGAGGCGCTCGGCGCGCCATGCTACACCAGAGGCGTCTCGTAAGAGCGCGACGCCCACGCCGAACAAGTCGTCAAAGAGGAAGGCAGATGATAACACGGCTGAACCTTCATCGAAGAGGTATGGCTTTTCAAATATGCCTCCTGGCCGTCACATCGAACTGTGACATTATCCGCTGCATCTTATCAGGAAGAGCGTTCGCCGAACTATGTCCGGGGATCCTGCCGGTCGCGCCTCCACTAGTCAGATTCCAGAACCTGCCCTAAGGACGGGGGCTAGCATGGGAGTGACACCGGATTGTCCTTCTATGGAGGATTCAGATGATATGTCCGTGACGAACTCTGAAGTGAAGAGCGCCATGAATCACCAGCACCGGAGTGCCGCTCTTCACGACCCCGATTTTACAAAAGAGGCATTTAATGCCTTCAGCTTGGCTGATACATACATCCGAGCTACTCAGGACGGGCTTACCAGAGCCACAGACTAGCATTTGAAAGATATGCGGGTAAGTACGCATTGTACATCCTTTGTAATCATATACCAGTAGCCCCCGAGACTTGAAGCTGTTGATACAAATGATTTAAGGATCACTGTATAATCAGGCACTTACAGATAAGAGCAACCTGCTGTCTCAAGGGCTGGAAATGTGTCGGACCCAGCTAGCTACGGCTACCGCCGAATTGGAGAAATCCAAGGAGGCTCCTCCTGGTAATGTTTCCCTCCATCCAGAAAAAGTATGATCATATACCATTAATATTAATACTGTTGTGTTTCCGCTGACAGGATCAGTAGATCAACTGAGAAAGAAACTGAAAGTCACCTAGGCTGGTGAACAGGAGGCCAAAAGGCAACAGGTAGCAGGCGAACATGTGCCGACGCGGGTCAGGGACGGCAAGAACAAGCTGCAGGATTCCAACATCCTAATGGGCGAAGAGCTAAAAGATGTACGAGCCCAGCTGGTTGACGCCGTAAAGGACAATAAGAGGCTACGAGGTGGCATATTCAATATGCTTTTGAACTTACCTTCGTGAAATTCGGCGGAAAAATGAGCTAACAGATTTATGTCTGCAGGTATGCTGACTGGCCGTCCCGAAGAGGGGATGTCCGGATCTCAAGGCGATCTGCTCCAAGAGCTGTCCCAAGTTCACGAGCGAGCTCGGCAAGCAATGCGGAGCATTGCCAAGGCTTTGTGGCCATTCGCCTCCCCTCAGGAAGTATGGAGGAGCTTGTGAAGCTATTCCAAGGGGCTCGGCGGCACTTTCGATTATGGAAGATTTCAGCCTACTGAGAAGGTGCGCGAGAGGCTTGGGCCATGGTAAAAACACGGTACATCAAGCTTGATCCGAATCATATGGCCCGGGTTGGACCTTGGGGGTCAGATGGAAAAGAAATTCCTGTTAGCCTGGTATATGACCAAGTAAAGATAGCCGCCAAGTTTTCCCAACAGGATTGTAAGCTAGACAGTCTGTTAGACAGCATAGAGGAAGAAGTTTTTGAGTCCAAGTGACTATGTACTTCATTTGACAAATTTGTCCCTAGCCGAATTATAAAACGATTATCATGGCAGACCTTTTCGCTTCAACCTCTGGACCCGAAGGTGTGGAGTGTTTCTGAATACCCGCTCGGTAATATAGACCGGGGTATGCATGGAAACTAGGCATAGGGTTCATAGTTGCTTAAATAGACAAGTTTTATCCGGCTAGCTATGTTATATTACATGTCGATTGTAAGAAACATCTTCCAGGGATAATAGTTCCGTTAAGGGTTCCTTTCCATGGGCGGATATGCGTTAGTATGCATGTGTGAACTATGATTGAAAAATTGTAGTATACGTAACATCTGGGGGTTCATGGTGTGATGAAGGTAAAACGTCTTTAGTTCACTGACCAAATATTCCCTTAAGAACGCTAGCTTTCGGCTTCACCCAGTCTAAGGTACATGTCCGGATGACCCGGCTGTAACAATTGCAGAGGTGCTCCCTTTATGCCGTAGCCGAACAAACGGGAACGTAGGGCATAAGCATAGGAGCCAGGCAACCCAGCTTGGCAAAAACTTAAGTCACAACGATGCATATAATGGCAAAGAAAAGGTACATATGCGGACGAGGACACATATGTGTTGAGCTTGATGCTCGGAAAATAATAATAAGCTTCTGTAAAAGAAGCCCCCAGGTATTATGAGTGTATACATTTAAGGATGTGCACATCATAGGTGTGCGGTTGGCTGCACAAGAGCTAAAGAGCTAGAGAAAAATTAAAGAGGGTAAAAATGAAGACAAAGGGAGAAGAAGACGAACAAAGAGTACGACTCTAGGCGTAGAATCTTCGGAGTTTTGCGGCATTCCACGGGTTCGGCTCTAGGCGATTGTCAAATGCATCACGCAAGCTGTATGCTCCTCTAGTGAGAACCTCATCTATGATGAAGGGACCCTCCCACTTGGGCTTGAGTTTGTCCTTTTTCTTTTCTCGCAAGCGTAGAATGAGTTCACCAACATTATAAGTATTGGCCCGCACTTCTCTGCTTTGGTATCCGTGAGCCTGTTGTTGATAGAATGCAGAACGGGCTTTTCCAACATCATGCTCCTCCTCTAGGGCATCTAGACTGTCCTGCTGATCAATATCAGCCTCTCTCTCTTCGTACATGCGCACTTGAGGTGAGTCATGAATGATGTCGCAGGGTAAAATGACCTCTGCGCCGTACAACATGAAGAATGGTGTGTATCCGGTAGTGCGACTGGGCGTGGTCCGCAGCCCCCAGTGTACGGAGTGGAGCTCCTCAACCCAGTGCTTGTCCGATTCCTTCAAAGACCGCACTAGTCTAGGCTTGATGCCGCTCATGATAAGGCCATTAGCTCGTCCAACTTGACCGTTTGTTTGTGGGTGATAGACGGAGGTGTAATCGAGCTTAATGCCCAGGTTAGCACACCAGGTTTTCACTTTATCGGCTGTAAAATTGGAGCCGTTATCGGTGATGATGCTGTGTGGGACACCATAACAGTGCACGACACCGGATATAAAGTCTATCACTGGTCTGGCTTCAGCCGTTTTAACTGGCTTGGCCTCTATCCACTTGGTGAACTTATCTACCATGACCAGTAGATATTTTTTCTTGTGGCTTCCTCGTTTAAGGGGTCTGACCATATAAAGCCCCCAGACTGCGGAAGGCCAAGTAATGGGGATTGTTTGTAGAGCGGTAGGCGGCTATCGGATTTCGGGTTCCGGCAAAAACCTTAAGGTTTGAACATTGGGGTGCGTGCAAAGATCTCTCCCTCACTGATCACGCCCTCAAACACTTCGCGATCTCTAGGATAGGCACACGAACTCACAACACATGAGACACACGATTTATACTGGTTCGGGCCACCATTGTGGTGTAATACCCTACTCCAGTGTGGTGATGGTGGATTGCCTCTTGGGCCGAGGATAAACAGTACAAGGGGAAGAACAGCCTCCTGAGGAGAGGTGCTCTTGTGCTTGGTGAACTTGTGGTTATCAGGATGGATCGATCCCCTCTAACATGGTGGCTAGTCCTATTTATAAAGGCCCTGGCCCTCTCCCCAAATATTGAGCGGGAAGGGAGCCAAGAACGGCCAATTTGAAAGGGGACAACTAGTACAGCTTATCTTGACAAAAGTAGTCTTCGCCTGCCAAAGGCTCTGGTGGTGACGCCGCCTTGGGATCCATGGTGATCTCCGTCCTGCCGTCTTGCTGGTCTTGGTCTCGTTGCACAGATATGGAAACCTTTGCCTGATGCCTCGAAACTCCTCGCCTGCGCTTGCATCCTTAGCACCAAAGTGGAAACAAGGACACTGTGCGTGCTGGCGCCCGCCTGGTGCCCGCCTGGCCTTGGTCGTCATGGCTCACGTCACTGGAACCTCGCGAGGTTTGTCTTGCCTTGATCTCTCCGCCCCTCGCGAGCCAGCCTGGTGAGGCCGCTCCTGAGGAGGTCTTGTGTCGTCCGCATAACGAGGCTTGGCCCCTCGCGAGGGTCTTGAGTCCTTGCTGGTGAAGGTGGGTCATACGGGCCCGCTCGCAGAGCCACGCCGTGGGCCACAGGCAGGCAAGTCCGGGGACCCCCGTTCCCAGAACGCCGACAGTAGCCCCCGGGCCCAAGGCGCGCTCGGGCCTGGCTTCGAGGCGAAGCCAAAGGGCAAGTGAAAAGCGCCGCGGGCCCCAATAGCCTGCGGCCTTGGTCGACGCATGGCGGTTGATTGGACGTGGGCGTCTCCGCTTCCCCACGCTGCCTCGGCAACTGCCCGACTTGACGAGTCCCTGCTACATGCGGGGAAAAACCATCATTATTACCTTAGATCATGGAGGCCGGCGGTTTGCCTCCCCTTGGCTATAAATGGGAGGTGGGGGCGGAGCCCCCGTCACCCGTCTCTTCCTTTCTCCTCCTGCTTCTTCCCCTTTCTTGCTCCACTCCTTGCTGGCGCAGTCATGGCGCCGATTTGGAGGTTCTCGGCCGTGGAGAAAGTTAAGGCTCCCCTCAATGAGCCCGAGCTGCTCCCGCCGAAGAAGAGGAGGCCCCATCATCACAAGATGGTCGTGAGGCTGGTGGTGTCGCGGCCGTGGTACGAAAGGCCGCCTCCTGGGTACCCGTTGCCCTTGTATGCTCACGCCGATGATTCCGGAGGGAGGAGCGATGAGCACCGCCGCCCGCGCCAGGGCCGTGGCCGCCGTGCCGCGGAGGCGCATGCCGTCGCCCTAGGGGTCCATGCTGCGGACTCCTCGCGCGAGTTCGTGTTGTGGGAGGCGATGCCCCTGAGCACTTGGATTAGCCTTCCGCAGTTCTTCACCGCCGAGATGCCGCCGAGAGGCCCTCTCGAGCTTTGGCTGCAGCACGCCGACTGCAACGCCCCGACGACTGGAGCGGAAGTTGAGGCTATCGCCTCCGGGAGGATCTTCATGACTCGAGGCTGGGGCGAGATCGCCTGAGCCTGCCGTGCAAACGGCGCCCTCGCCATCTACTTTGAGTATGACGGCGCCTCCACGCTGTTCTTCAAGGTTTTCGATGAGGAAGGCCGCTGCTTGGAGTGCTGCCCTGAAGGAGGTCGCCAAGACGGCACAACGGCGGGCGCCGGGCCTGCCGCAGGCCTCGCCTGCAGCTCCTCCAGCGACATCGATGACTCCTAGTGGTCCAGTGACTGTCCCGAGATCGTGGAGTCTCCGGAGACAAGCGACAACAGCTACATGCCCCCGAGCTCTCGTCGGGCCCGGGGAAAAGTTGCCGCGTTTGGCCGCCGCCGCTGTTGATCTGGATGGCGCCGGCCTTCCATGGCCCATTGTTGATGATGGCATCGGCAACGTCCGGCACGTGTATATAGAGCTCCTTGGGATTCCTTTCCCTTTGTTCCCTGCGAGGAATCGAAACAGACCCCGTGGGGGTGTGTAAAGTGTTTGTAATGTCCTTTGTCCATATCGTTCTTATTACGAAAATTTGAGAACGCCCATCCTCCTGAGGCTAGGTCTCCCCTTTCCAACCCCGCGGCAGCTTGGTGCTCTACACTGACTGGTCCCGGTCCCCAGGCAGGCTGCATCCATCGCTGGTATGCCAGGTCACGATGCCGTGGTCAAAGCCAGGAGGTGAGCGGCCCAAGGTCCAGTAAGAGCTCCTGAGGCGCGATGCTCAAGAGGTCCCCTTTAGCGTGCAAGCAGCTACCTGAGGATGGGAACGGGAGGCGACGTTGCTGCAGCAGGTCAGCGAAAAGGCGAGGATCTTATGCCGTAGAGCTTGGTCAGTCTAGGTACAAGACTTATCTTGGCATTCCGGAGCTGTTTCCTCGCGTTGCGCCAGACTTGGGTGTCGGCCGCTATTGGGTAGCTAGGTTAGGCCTGTGCGAGCCTCCCCCTCTTCTCCATGCTCTCCTGAGTTCTCTGCGTCCTCAGGTCCCAGCCCTCGAGCGAGCTCAGCCGCCGCTGGTATGCCAGGTCGCGGTGCCGTGGTCAAGGCCAGGGGCTGAGGGCTGGAGAGCCAGTAAGAGCTCCCGAGGCATGATGCTCAGGGCCCCCCTTTTAATGCGCAAGCGAATCGCATGGGAGAAGAGATAGAGTCCACGGTACCGCCCGCTGTAGTCCTCAAGAAGTTCCTGCAGGTTAGCGCGAGGAGCAAAACAAATCACCACGGTGATCGCCCGTCCATTGTCGGCTTGTGGGAGGGGACTCCCTATTGCGGAGAGCCCCCAGGGCGTGTACAACCCTGCCCTGACACGTGGTTTGTATGGCAGGGCTGGACGAGGTGTGTCTGGGCACTCATGAGCCAGCACGGGACTCACGAGGCCCTTCCTCAAGGCGGGTTGCACCTGGTCTTGATTCTTGTTCGCTGTGTTGGTCCTGCGAGGTGGTCAGACAACCTGTGCCATACGAATCTCCTGAGGTTATCGTGTGAGAAAGCCAAGAACCAACGGCCCCAGGAGGTGACATGAACGGGGCCGGCCCACCAGACAGAGCTCAGCCATTGGATTTATCGACGCTGCAGGGACGGGCCTGAGCACAGACGCCGTGCCTAACCCTCTCATGCGAAGGGTCCTGAAGAAAGACGGCCGGTGCACGGCTCCTGTGGTAGGTGACAATCAAGCAGGTGATAACCTTAGATAGATTAAGCATGGAAAGAGGACTAGCTCAGGTAAATGCATGAACGATATGTGCCACTGGGCCAGGCCCGAGCAGCTTGGGGATGATGCAGCCCGAGGGGCGCCCCCAGCAAGGTAGGCTAAAGATATAAAAAGGGGTACATGCCATAGGGATGGACCCACGTGGCCTGGAAATGATGCAGCCCTGGGGGCGCTCCCAGCTAAATAAACTTGGAAAGTGTCACCTGGTTCTATTGTTGAAGGCATGTTGGGGTAGCTGAAGATGCGTGGCGCAGGGGTTGCTCCTCACGAGTGACCGGGGCCCTGAGCCCGAGGAGGCTCTGGAGGCTCGTGATGCCTCCTGAGAACCGTCTGGATCTCCGCCAGGACTGCGTGGTGCCTGGCCTCCTGACCCGCCATGACGCTCCGCAGGCTACGCTGGAAGGCAGTAGCCACACTCGGCAGGCCGAACGGCATGCGAACATAGTTGTGAGGTGGACCTTCGCAGCGCCCAACACGCGAAGGCCAGAAGCGCTCCTAAGATGCGGCCCAGTTGAGCCCTAGGATGTGGATACAGACGCGCAGCCCTCGCCAGGGTTGGGAGCAGTGCCAGGTGGGCGGTGGTCACCCCGAATTGCCCTTGCCTCCTGAAGCTCCTGAGTGGCTTCATCGACGAACTCCTGAGCGCCAGGCGCTCTTCGCTTGGCGCCCTCCTGAGGGAAATGTGCCACGAAGCACGCCTCCATGTGGTGCCCAAGCGCCTCTCTCGTGATGTTGGCAAGGTCTGAGTCCCTCCAGAAGAGGGCCCCCGAGCCCTGCCCGAGGAGGGCACTGGGTGGTCCTTCCTATGCGACAGAGGGAGGCGCCCCAGGTGTGGGCGCTAATCCTGACGTGGTACCACTTGCGGCGCTTCCCTCCCGAGGTCCGGCACGGAGTAGCTGCTTCTTCTTCTTTTTGAGGACGACCTTAGGAGGGTACCGAGCTGCATTGTTGTCGGGGTCTTCAATTGACGCTGCTTGGAAGGTGCGCTAGAGGGAGCACACCGCATCTCTTTCTTCGTAGGGGACTGTGATGATCCCGCCGCTCCCTGGCATCTTGAGGACGTTGTAGCCGTGGTGCGTCACTGCCATGAACTTGGCCATGGCTGGATACTCGAGGATGGTATTGTACGGCAGACAGATGTGGGTGACGATGAAGTCGATGAGCTCGATCTGGTAGTTGTTGCATTCTCCGAAGGTGATGGGAAGGCGGACCTGCCCTATCGGCGTGGTGGAGCCGTCAGTCACGCCCGAGAAGGGCTTAGTGGGCTGAAGCTGATCGTATGGCACTTGAAGGTTGTTGAACGTCTCGACGGACAGGACGTTGAGCCCTGCGCCGCCGTCATTGAGAATCTTGGTGACTTGCACGTTCCTGATGACGGGTGAACAAAGCATTGGGAGAGCACTAGCGGTAGCTACGCACTTGAGCTGATCTGCCGAACTGAAAGTGATGGCACACTTGGACCACCTGAGGGGGGGAAGTGGCCTCGAGCTTGGGGAGGACCACGTTCACCTCGCGATCAAACTGGTTGAAGATACGCTGTGAGGCTGGGACTTGAGCTCTGCCCAGGATGCAGGCGATAGCACGCGGCTCCTGGAAGCCCCCAGCCCCCTCGTGTTAGTGGTGGTCGTCGTTCCTTCTTGGTGGTGGCGGCAGCGGAGGAAGACCGGGGTTGCCCTAAGGGCGATTCTCGCAAGGCTGGTCTTGCCAGCGGTCCTCACAAGGTCGGTCGCGCCACTCCTGGCGTGGGCCATGGTTGTCCCAGCGTCCTTCGCCACGTCCTCCTCCTCGGCCGTAGCCTCGGTCGTTGCGCTCGGGGCGTCGACCAAAGCGTCCGTCGCGAATTGCCCTGAGCTCTTGACAATCGTTGGTGTTGTGGCTATGCACATTGTGGAAGGTGCAGAACGGTCGGTTGCCCTTGGATGACTCAGGCTGGTCCGTGCCGCGCTTCGTGTCCAGCTCCGCCACGAGCACAACGACTCCCTTGCACTTCATGTCCTTGGCCTTGGATTTCTTCTCCTCCGGGTCGGCAGCTAGGAGCTCGAGGAGGGAAAGGCGCCCTTCCTCAGCCCTTGCGCAGTTGGTCGCCAGGTTGAACAGCTCCAGGGATGTGCACAGCTCCTCGTGGATGGCGAGCTCCTCCTTCATCTTGACTTTGTGGACGCCATCAGAGAATGCCGAGATGATGGCCTCATCCGTCACCTTGGGGATCTTGAGGTGGACGTTATTGAAGCGCTGGATGTACTTCTGGAGGGTCTCTCCTGATTGTTGCCTGACGCGGCGCAGGTCACCCGCGGGCGGGGGGCGGTCACGAGTGCCCTGGAAGTCGGCGACGAAGCGGTCGCACATCTCGTCCCAGAAGGAGATCGAGCCCGGAGGCAGGTTTAGGAGCCACGAACGAGCGCCGTCCTTGAGTGCCATGGGGAACTAGTTCGCCATGACTTTCTTTTCGCCGTTGGCCGCCTCGATGCTCATCTTGTTGACCTGCAAGAACTCTACGGGGTCGGGGGTTCCGTTGTAGCGAGGAGGCAGATCCGGCTTGAACTTTCCCGGCCAGGCGATGCTACACAACTCAGGGGTGAAGGCGCGGCAGCTGGCCGTGGTCACCGGGGCCCACCGTGGAGGTGGAGCCTGGTCTTGGTGCCTGTGCGCCACCATGGCAAGTGGTGCATGGCCCTGCCGCGTCAAGCGATCCTGACGCGGCGGTGCGGGGAGCGGTGGAGCGTTCTCTTGCGGTCGAGGAACTTCTTGACATCTTATTTCTTCACGCACGGGCGCTTGGCGCAGCGGGTCGCGCCGCGGAGCCGCGCGCCTTGGCGCCAGGGCGTCATCTTGTTGCAGGGGTGCTGGAGGTGCTGCATGAGCTACGTCGCCTGTAGCTGGCGGTGGATGAGGCAAAGAAAGGGACGGTGCAGGGGAGCCCCATGCGGTGCTGACGAGCTCGGCGATGTGGTCCATCCAGTCTTCGTAGAGGTCGTCAACTGTGCGGTAACGCAGGAGCTCGCGCTCCATGAGTAGCACGGCCCGCGCATCCATGGGAGCGTGACGAGCGTGAGATGAGGAACCGGCGGGGGTCAGCGATGGAGTGGCGGTGCGGCCGTCCCGCCGCACCGAGGGGTACAACGAGGATGCTTGCTGCTCGTTCCCCGCCAGGCTGGTGCCGGCGTTGGCGGCGGGTGATAGAGAACGACGGGGGGGCCCGCCGACAGGAGCCGTTTGGGTGACGCGGGCGGCGAGGGCGGCCCGGCGCTCAGCTCGGGCGCGACGAGCGTCCGACATGCACTACTAGGGAAAAGCCTAGCAGCAGCGCGAGTTTTGGGCCTCTCAGTAGCGCGGGAACTAGCGCTACTAATAAGGCGCTACAGTTAACGTATAGCAGTAGCGCATGTTGTCCCATGCTACTTCTATACATGAATAGCTGTAGCGCTCTTTAGAAAAGGTCGCTGCTGATATTATCTACAGCGCTGTTTACTGGGAAGCACTACTGGTAAGTCGACGCTACTGCTAAATTTCCCCCCTCGCTACTACTAGTTTTATTAGTTTTTTTCCCTGCATATTTGTTTTGTATTTGAATAGGCTTTATACAATAATCTTTAGCATATCATACACATACAAATGTAATCATAGCATATACATACATAGTCTCATCAAATCATGTCATCATCATAATCATCATCCAACACAAAGTGGTCTCTTCGTCATCATCTCAAAAATAGCGATACAAGTCTCGATTACTTGCAAATACATCGTCATCCATCTAAACAATGATATACGCGAGAAGAGCTATCACTTTGAGTACATGAGTTCGTATCCCTCTCTCGCATTAGCACTCCGGCCACTCCGGCCACTTGTCGTATATATACTCATGGCGTAGCACTTCTTTGCCATCTATGATCTATGCACCTGCATCGTCACATGAGTCGATGATATGCAACATATATAGTTGAGCAACAGAAAGAAACAGACTTGGCAAAAATAGAAACAACATATCATAAGCATAAATAACAAAGTTCATCGTACCCCAAAATGCCCTAACTAGAGTGATTTTCGCTAGTCGAGGAGGAGGATGGTTTAATTACATCACAAATAAAGTTTCACCATGCATAACTCAAAGTTTTGTCATACAGAAAGTATGGACTAAACGGACACATTGTCATATATCGACAATCACTCCAACATGTTATTCCATCCATCCAAGTCAGGGAGATAGTCCTCGAGCTTAGTGAAAGGCTTCATGTCGAGACACTGAGAGGCTATCCATGTTCGGACGTCTTCCCGCGACTTTTGTCCTTCTCCGTAGAACATCCCTGTTTTTCCGACGACCTCCTTCATGATGATTTGGGCAAGTTTGCGCTGGATGTTATAGAACTCAGCTCGAAGTCGATGATCCTCGATATCTCCTATGTCCTTTGCCCATTGCAGAACATGGGCATCACCGGATCTAGGTGACATGCGAAGGTTCTGGTGATCCCGTCTGTACTCCAGCATGTGGTGTAGGACATAGAATCCATCATTAAGAGAATCGTTCGGTTGCTGGATGCAGCAGAAGTCGGTCTTATGGCCGAAGGCGACCCTGCCGCCCCTTCTCTTCTTGTCCCTGACCTCTCCACCCCCTGCTTGGTAGTAAAACATAGCACTGTCGACAACATCCTTGATGTGGGTGTAATCCTTTTTGTGAATGTTCTTCGACGAGTCCAAGTAAAGAGCGTGGGAGAATCGGGGGTAGAGGATGATGAGGACGGCGCGCCTGGCGCTGCGCAAAATAAGTACACCTCAAATTAATTAGCCTCCATCGTGCAAATGAATGATTGAAATCGAAGGAAGGATAGCAGCGCGGATGACTTACACGGGATGATAAGGCACGAGAATCGCCTCCTTGTCCTTATTGGCGAGCATGAAACTGACGATGTAATCCCTCATGTATTCACCGTGCTTTGCGTAGACTCCCAAGAAGCACTCGTGCATGTAGTACGGGTCAGCGACATAGATATGAGAGATATCTGCTCAACCCCGATGATGTAGTTCATGTGCAAGGCATAAAGGTGGACAAACGTAAAATCCAGCTTCTTCACGTGAAACATGTCGAATATGTAATCGAATCGGAGGAAGAACTTATCCGCGGGGAAGCTGTCAACGTACGACATTTGCCGCGGAATGTTAACTACGTAGAGTGGGTATCCTGGATCTTTCGAGGCGATGAGGCCTTTCTCTACCCGCAGCACATCGTCATGAAGTCTCCTGAACTCCGTAATGACCGGTTTTGTCTCGTAAACCTTCTTCACTGGGTCCCAACGGTGCCGGGCCCTGAGGACGTCACGCTCCTGCGGGACGGTAAAATCTGCCAAGGGGTCTGGGATGCCCAGACTCGCGGCTTCCGCGTCCTCCTTGGCCCATTTGGACCTCTTTCCGCCATAACCACGGCTTCCGAGGTGGTGGCTCCCAATGTTCCTCTCTTGAAGCCACTTCATGTACTTAGACTTTTTTTGGCAGCTTCGGCCTCGGAAGCCTCCTTGAATATTTGAAACTGCTCTTCCGTGATTGTCGGATTATCCTTTACAATCTCGGAGTAGGGTTCCTTCTTGTCGATGATCTTTGCTTTCACTCGATTTTTCCAGGCGGCCAACGCGTTGCTAAACTTGGTCATGGCGTGTTTGTTTATCTTCTTCATTGCCAGGTCCTCATCTGGATCTTCATAATCTTTCTCATTCCGGCCCATGAACAAGAATATCTGGTGAAACTTCTTTAGGAGGGAGCTCCTCATACTTTCTATCTTTGGTAGTTTCTCATCGTTGATGGTGGCGGTTGTCCGTATGATGCATCCTATTTGATTGCCGTAGCATCGACGCGCTTCCTCGGGCGCCTTTGGCTCAAAATTGCCGTCGTCCTCCTCCGTGACCACTAGTCTAGTAGTCTTGAGTTTGTTAGGAAGTCGTTGCCTCTTTGCTTTCGGTTCTACACCGGCTCCGCTCCCCGAGGCAGCGCCGGTCTCAGTCTCAGCGCCGGTCTCGATGCCGGTCTGAGTCTCAGCGCCGGTCTCAGTCTCAACACCGGTCTGCGTGTCGGTCTCAGTCCCCGATGCCACCGGTTGATCGCCGACAAGGCTAAAAAATTCGTCTGCCGCCCGGTAGACGTCGTCGCAATCACCAGAACCCTGTCCTTCATCGTTGCTAGCCATGTTTCCTATGATTAAATCTAGTAAATTAATTCTAGACCTAATAAAATGAATAATGACATACAAAAGGCCTATGTTTTGCAGGAACGTTGACTCCTTCCTGGTGTGGCAAATCCTGGGCACTCGATATGTCCTAGTTTGTAGCACAAGTCATGCCGAAATTCACGGAAAATTTCGGCATGACCTTTGCTAAAAAGTGGACAAATCAAGAACCTAAAATTTGCCAGAACGGAAATGAATCAACATTCTGGCAAAACATAGGACACTCAGCTTCATTCCCTGGAAACAACAAAAGGCCACTTGGGCACAATCGAAACATGGGCAAACACAATTGAGGAATTTGCATATATTCTGACCACTTCAAATTTGCATGTCCTAGCGTTTGACACTTCAAGAAAATCTACACAAATCACATGCTCTCTCAAACTCAATTCAAAAACCAAATATAGATTATATTTAGTTAACTACTGAACTAAACTTTACTCTAAACTAAACCCTACTGCCCTAATTAACATCTAGTTAAACAAACTCAATTCAAAAACTAAACCCTACTGAACTAATTAACATCTACATTATCCACTACTTAACATTGTCTATTATTACCCTAACTAAAAAACATCAACATTATCTACTACTTAACATTAACATCTATTAACTAAAAAGGATGGGTTGGGGGCTTACAGAGAGGGGAGAGACGGTGGCGGGGAGGTGCTTAGCGACGGAGGTAGGGGCAGGGTGGGCGGGCTCAGGATCGGGACGCGGCGGTCTTGGTGGGCTCGGGGGCGGTGAGGTCGAGCGCGGCGGTGATGAGGTAGAGGGAGGCGACGGTGAGGTCGAGGGCGGCCTGAGAGGCGGCGGCGGTGAGGCTGGGCGGCCTCGGGCGGCGGCCGTGAGGATGAGCACGGCGTCGACGCCGGCAGGAGACGGCGGCGAAGTGGGGGCGATGGTGAAGTGGGGGAAACGGCGGCGAAGTGGGGCGAGGGATCAATTTGGGGGAGAAGTGGTGGCCGGGGGGAAACCGTTTTTGGTTAAGTCAAAAGTAATGGTAGCATGTTACAGAAAACGCGCTATGGCTAAGTTAGCTATAGCGCGTTTCAGAGAGCGCGCTACTGCTACGTCTTCATCATTTTTCCCTTTTTCATTTATTTTTCTTTACATTTTATATTTTTCCTTTCTCCTTTTTATATTTCTTTCATTTTCATTTACTTCTCTATTTGTTTTTCATTTCATTTTCTTTTCGTTAGCAGTAGCGATTTACACATAAACGCGCAGCTATAAGTTTATTAGCGGTAGCACGGTTTTTGGAAGATCGCTACTACTATGTGTAGCCCATCGGCTAAGTGATTGGAATTTTAGTAGTAGCAAGTTTTCGGTGAGACGCGCTACTGATATATGTCCATCTGCAGCGCGCTTATTTTGCACGCGCTACTGCTATCTAGCAGTAGCGTGCTCTTTTAACAAGCGCTACTGCTAAAGTTCTGTGTATAACATTTTCCCTAGTAGTGATGGTTGCCACGATGCGGTGGAACACGGAGCGACGGAAGGAAAGCTTCGGCACACCCCTACCTAGCGCACCAAATTTCAGATTTCGGGTTCTGGCAAAACCCTTAAGGTTCGAACACTGGGGTGCGTGCGAAGATCTCTCCCTCACCGATCACGCCCTCAAACACTTGTGGTGTGCCGAACTCACAACACACGAGTCACAAGATTTATACTAGTTCAGGCCACCTTTGTGGTGTAATACCCTACTCTAGTGTGGTGGTGGTGGATTGCCTCTTGGGCTGAGGATGAACAGTACAAGGGGAAGAACATCCTCCTGAGGAGAGGTGCTCTTGTGCTTGGTGAACTTGTGCTTATCAGGATGGATCGATCCCCTCTAACGTGGTGGCTAGTCCTATTTATAGAGGCCCTGGTCCTCTCCCCAAATATTGAGTGTGAAGGGACCAACAACGACCAATTTGAAAGGGGACAGCTAGTACAGCTTGTCCTGACAAAAGTAGTCTTCGCCTGCCAAAGGCTCTGGTGGTGACGCCGCCTTGGGCTCCATGGTGACCTCCGTCCTGCCGTCTTGCTGGTCTTGGTCTTGTTGCACCGATATGGAAACCTTTGCTTGATGCCAGGGCCTCCTTAGCACCAAAGTGGAAACAAGGACACTGTGCACGCTGGCGCCTGCCTGGCGCCCGCCTGGCCTTGGTCGTCATGGCTCACGTCACTGGAACCTCGGGATGTTTGTCTTGCCTTGATCCCTTCGCCCCTCGCGAGCCAGCCTGGTGAGGCGGCTCCTGAGGAGGTCTTGTGTTGTCTGCCTCGCCAGGCTTGGCCCCTCGCAAGGGTCTTGAGTCCTTGCTAGTGAAGGTGGGCCGTACGGGCCCGCTCGCAGAGCCACGCCATGGGCCACAGGTAGGCAAGTCTGGGGACCCTCGTTTCCAAAACGCCGACAGTGGCATATGGCTTTGATTGGCAAAAAGCTGGCATCCGACACAGCGTTGGACAAGGTCCTGTGCATCTACTCGGGCCATCGGCCAAAAGAAACCTATACGGAAGGCCTTACTTACAAGGGCCCGAGCCGTGGCGTGGTGACCGCCGAGACCAGCATGGATCTCAGCCAGGAGCTGCCGTCCCTCTTCTTCGGAGATACATCTTTGAAGGACTCCGGTAGCACTTTTCTTGTAGAGCTCTCCTTCATGGACGTTATAGGCTTTTGAACACCGAACAATGTAGCGAGCCTCATTCTGATCCTTGAGGAGCTCTCGCCTATTAAGGTAGGCCAAGAAGGGTTCGGTCCATGGGGCAATTACTTCCATTATTAGATGGGCCGATGGTGTTATTTCGGCGGCTGAGCCGCCGATGATATCGGTATTGTGTTTGGAATTTGGGGGTAGGATCGGATCGGGACTGGCGTTGCGGCTCTCGTCCTGCGACACCACGAATGGCTTGAATAGCATTTCTAGAAAGATGTTAGGCGGGACGGGGTTACGCTTGGCGCCCATGTGAGCAAGGACATCCGCCGCTTGATTACTCTCTCGAGCCACATGATGAAACTCGAGTCCCTCGAACCGAGCTGATATTTTGAGTACGGCATTATGATAGGCCGCCATCTTTGGATATTTGACGTCGAAGTGTCTCTTTATTTGGGATATCGCGAGATTTGAATCCCCGCACACCTCCAGGCGTTGTATGCCCATGGAGGCAGCCATCCGAAGACTGTGCAATAGGGCCTCGTATTCGGCTGCATTGTTGGAGTCTGTGTATAATATTTGGAGTACATACTGGACTGTGTCTCCTGTGGGGTACGTCAAGACGACGCCCGCTCCTAAGCCGGCCAACATTTTAGAGCCATCGAAGTGCATGACCCAGTTGGAATATGTACCGTACTCTTTAGGGAGTTCGGCCTCTGTCCATTCGGCGATGAAGTCGGCCAATACTTGGGATTTAATGGCTCGGCGTGATTTGTATGTTATGTCGAATGGTAGGAGCTCAATATCCCACTTGGCAATCCGACCTGTAGCGTCGCAGTTATTTATTATATCATTGAGTGGTACTTCGGAAGCCACCATGATCGAACACTCTTGGAAGTAGTGCTGTAGCTTCCGGGATGCCATGAAGACCGCATATGCTATCTTTTGGTAATGAGGGTACCGAGATTTGCATGGTGTGACGACAATGGATACGTAGTATACCTGTTTCTGAAGTGGAAACTTGTGTCAGTCCTCCTCTCGCTCAACGACGAGCACTGCGCTCAACACCTGGTGTGTTGCAAAGATGTATAATAACATCGGTGCACCGACGTTTGGCGCGGCCAGGATTGGGTTGCTCGCTAAAAGAGCCTTTATTTCCTCTAGTCCACCGTTGCCGCTTCCGTCCACTCGAAGTGGTCGGTACGTCGGAGAAGGTGATAAAGTGGCAATGCCTTTTCTCCTAGTCTGGAGATAAAGCGGCTTAAAGCTGCCACGCATCCGACTAGTTTTTGGACCTGTTTAAGGTCTGTTGGTGTAGCCAATTGTGAAAAAGCTCAGATTTTGGCTGGATTTGCCTCAATTCCTCTATTGGAAATGATGAAGCCCAATAGTTTTCTGGCGGGAATGCCGAAAACACACTTTTCCGGATCGAGCTTGATGTCATATGTCCGGAGGTTGTCGAATGTGAGACGCATGTCGTCTATTAACGACTCGACGTGCTTAGTCTTGATGACAACGTCATCCACATATGCTTCAAATGTCTTGCCGATTTGTTGCTCCAGGCATGTTTGAATCATGCGTTGGTAGGTGGCGCCAGCATTTTTAAGCCCAAAGGGCATAGTGTTGAATCAGAAAGGCCCGTATGGGGTAATGAATGTCGTTGCGGCCTGATCGGACTCCATTTTGATTTGATGGTATCCGGAGTATGCGTCGAGGAAACACAGTGCCTCGTGTCCTGCAGTAGCATCAATAATCTGATCGATGCGGGGGAGGGGGAAGGGATCCTTAGGGCAAGCCTTATTGAGGTCTTTGAAATCGACGCACATGCGCCATGATTTGTCCTTCTTTGGCACCATCACCAGGTTTGCTAGCTAGTCCGGGTGTTTTATTTCTCTGATGAATCCGGCCTCGATTAACTTGGCTAGCTCCTCCCCCATAGCTTGTCGTTTAGGTTCGGAAAAGCGCCGCAGTGTTTGCTTGACTGGCTTATATCCCTTCAATATATTGAGGCTGTGTTCGGCCAGCCTGCGTGGGATTCCTGACATATCAGAAGGGTGCCAGGCGAATATGTCCCAGTTCTCGCGCAGGAACGTTCGTAGTGCGGCGTCAACCGTTGGGTCCAGCTGTGCACTGATGGAAGCTGTCTTCTTGGGGTCCGTCGGGTGGACTTGGAATTTGACTATTTCGTCTGCTGGTTTGAAGGAGGTGGATTTGGGACGCTTATCAAGGATTACGCCGTCCCTATCCACCGTAGAGCGTAGTGCGGTTAACTCTTCGGCCGCGAGGGCCTCAAACAGTGCCTTGAGGGCCAGGGATGCTGTTTTGTTTTTGGCGCAGAGGGCTATGTCCGGATCACTAGCAAGAGTGATAATACCATTGGGCCCGGGCATCTTGAGCTTCATATACCCGTAATGAGGTATAGCTTGAAAGCGTGTGAATGCATCTCGCCCGAACAGGGCGTGATAGCAACTTTTGAAAGGGGCCACTTGGAAGGTTATCTCATTGGACCAATAGTTCTCCGGCATGCCGAATACCATGTCGAGTGTAATTTTCCCCGCGCATCGTGACTCCGGCTGGGAATGATCCCTCAGAAGGTCGTATTACTATGCTCGATGCGGCTCCTGTCTATTTCCATTTTATTCAGTGTGTCCTCGTGGATGAGGTTTAGTCCACTGCCGCCGTCCATGAGCACTTTAGTGAGCCGAAAGCCATCCAAAATTAGGTTGAGGACCAAGGCGGCTGGTTCCCGGACTCACCGGATTTTTGGTTCATCACTGGCGTTGAATGTTATGGTCGTGTCATTCCAGGGATTTATTGTTGCGACTTGGCAGACTTCGGCGAGGTCGTGGAGTGCCGTCTTGCGCCGATTGTTTGAATCAAAAGTCTCGAAGACTGTCAAGACTCTGAGGTCGTCGTATTCTAGGGGGAGTTGCTCCGTGGTGTTTTTGGTGAGGATATCCTCGCCACTCCTGGCCACTTGCCAGAGTATCCAGCATGCTCTAAGGCTGTAGGTTGGTACGATATCCGGTGTCGTGTGTATTTTGCATGGCCTATCGAGCCATCTCTCCAGAACGGTTCCGCGTCCCGTAATGGGTTTAGTTTTCTTTACTATGGGTTCGGGTGCCCTGCGAGGGTGCATCCGTTTTGCTCAACTGAGGGGTTGGGTGGAGACCGGTGGCTCCCAGCGAGCTGTCTGGGTTTTCCAGGCGCTTTCCATTGCGCAGTACTTCTGACCACGGTTGCCAAGTCAGCGAAGTGTAATACGCGATGACGGTTGATGGCATTGAGGATTCCTTTGTCCATGCAATTATTGCAGAATACTGAAATCGCATCCTCGTCGCAGCAGTCCTTAATCTTGTCTTTGACAAGGAGGAATCTGGCCCAAAAGTGATGGACTGTTTCCTGAGGCTGCTGTCATACATACATGAGGTCGCATATATCCGCCGGGCCGGAATCGCTTGGCGAATATTGCTTGTGGTGGGTGGGTGGTTTTAAATCCGAACCATGACCTGATTTGGAGTTTGGAGCCTGAAAAACTTCAGAGCTCATTAGTCCGGGCTCCGGGATGTCGAATGATTTTTCGGGCCCAACTCCCGAATCCAAGTTCGGGGGACTGGGAGTGTCGTTCCGTAGCCGGTTATCCGGCTCTTCATGCTCAGAAATCCGAACATAGTTCGTCTTCAGCATAGGGGAAGAATTGTTGTTTTGCTCTTCTACGACCGCTATTTGATGGGTGATCGGTGGAGATTTGATTTCTCTCTGATTGGGTTTAGGCCCAATCCGATCATAGTCAGTAGCGACCCCCATGGTGGCGATGTGATATAGAAGTTCGTTTAAAGAAGACCACTCCGCCGGATCCATCCGTCTGGAGTATTCGGAGTCAACACGGAGGCGATTTTTGATGACCTGAGAAGTCATCATCGGCTTAACGGCCGGACAGGCGGTCATGGTAAATCCACCTAGCTGGAGGGTTTGGCTTGAGACCAGAGCTCCTCCAGCGGTGATAATGTCTTTGATAACAAGGCGATCCATCAACCCTAACTTCGACGTTACAGTGGAACTCTCAATGAAAGCACCAATGTCGGTGTCAAAACCGACGGATCTCGTGTAGGGGGTCCCGAACTGTGCATCTAAGGTCGATGGTAACAGGAGACAGGGGACATGATGTTTTACCCAAGTTCGGGCCCTCTTGATGGAGGTAATACCCTACGTCTTTCTTGATTTATCTTGATGGGTATGAGGATTACAAGAGTTGATCTACCATGAGATTTTTGTTGCTAAAACCTAGAAGTCTAGCCTGTATGATTGTGATTGTTCCTAAGGACTAAAACCTCCGGTTTATATAGACACCGGAGGGGCCTAGGGTTATACAAAGTCGGTTACAGAGAAAGGAAATAATACACCCGGACACCTATCTTGCCTCCCACGCAAAGGAGAGTCCCATTCGAACACGGGAGGAAGTCTTCTATCTTGTATCTTCATGGCCCAATAGTCTAGCCCATGTCACACACGCCGGACGCCCGAGGACCCCTTAATCTAGGACTCCCTCACCCCCTCCCCCAGATCCACAGCAAAACCCTCTTCGGCGCCGCCGTGCTCACCCCAGCTGTGTGCCCCCTCTTCGGCGTCAAGCCTACCTCCACTGTCGTTCCCAACACGCGGCGGCTCGCGCCTCACCGTCTTCGTTTGCTCGCCAGCCACCCTCGAGCATATCGATGTAGTAACCCTCGCCTCTCCTGTGGTCCGGCCGGGTTTGCATTAAGAAGCCTGTTAGTTACTGCTCTCCATCGTGGTGAGCCATATTTCCTCGCAATCCCTCTTCCAATTTCGTTCCGTATGTTCCCAAATTGGCTATAAATAATGGAGAGTGTATATATGTTCATTATCTACCTTCCTTACTACATATAAGCTGTATTTGTTCCAATAAGTTACTGCCTATTTACAGATCGCGGGCGCCCGAGTCACACAAACTTATCAAATTAGCCGTAAATTTTCTAAATTGTTGCATGGCATGTTTAGAAAGCTTGATACCAAGTTGTTAGTTTTATGATTATCCTCCTTTCCTGAGTTTCGCATGTGTTCTGTGTAGATGCTGAGTAGCAGCGACAACACTCATTCAGGCCATGTATCTTCATCTGATTTGGACAACCCTAGGTCTTCAGAAGATTGTGAGGGATCAAGTAGTCTTGAACGGGATAGAGCTGTAGCAATTACCCTTCCGGTCAGGACATGGAGGAACACTCCAAGGAAGCACACACAACATCCTAAAGGTGTATATGAAGTAACCGAGATTGATTTAAAGTCTTGGGCTCCAACTAAACCAGATAAAGCACGCATGAGGTTCAGGAGTGTGTGTGGACTAGTTGGCAGGGCAAGGCTCAACATTAATCTGCCAGGGTTTTAGAAGGCTGACATAGAAACACGGCGAAGGATAGTCTGGGAGATCATGGATCACTTCAACATTCCAGAGCAGTGGAGAATGGAGGTGGAACATGCTGCACTGAAGAAGGCTAGGGATGCTTGGAGAAACTGGAAGCACGTGCTTTACAAGAAGTACTTGAGTGAAGGCAAGGACCCAATCCCCACATACCCCCAAATTAAAAAGGCAGACTGGGCAGAATTCAAAAGGGTCAGGGAAACTCGAGAGTTTGCCGCGAAGAGTTTCAAGCAATCGGAACTTCATAAGAAGAACATACACCCCCACCGTATGGGTGTGGCAGGATACTACAGCATGAAACTGATATGGGAACATGAGGACAAAGAAGTAGTAGTGGCGGGTGGGAATCCAACCTTTAGTGAAATGAAGGGCAAATGCGCCAGAGACTACTTGCGGGCACGTGCAAAGAGGCGTGATGACGGAACTTATTACTTTGAAAACACACGTGACGCCAAACTATATGAAGTGATGGTAGAGGCTTCCAAGATCCCTGGAAGGTTCTACAGGAACTCAGGGCCATATGACATTCTGTCCATTGCTTTGGACACAAAAGAGCCCCCTGGTCGTGCAAGGGGTATAGGTGTTAATGTCCCACACAAGAGGGCTTTCACACTCAGCAAAGAAGAGAGGCTCAGCATGAAAAAACGAGGAGTGATATGAAGCAGAATGCATTGTTTGAGAAGTTGAAGAAGGAGATTTATCTGGCTGTTCGAAAGGATGTTGAGGAGTCAATGATGATGCAGAAGACTCTAACACTGACAGATAGCCAGCAGATGGGAGGGGAGGCGGGCATGGATGATGCTGCTTATTGCACGACAACACTACACAAGAGTAGCTGTGCATCAGCTGACCCCAGCGACACTGAGACTATAGCTGCTCGTGATGATGCTATATCTGATCTATCTAGAATGAAAGACAGACTGAAGGGCGTGCTTACACATTATGAAGGTACATTAAAATGTGCAACAGCCTGGGTTTGCCCACCCTTCTTTGAAGATGGCCTCTTCTTAGACAATGTGCCATTGAAGCCAGGCTATGAAGTCCTACGTGACTGAAGTAAAGCCTAGATTCAATGAATTTTCCCTGAAAAATGTCCTAGGAGACTTCAATGAGCAAAGGACCTTGGGAGAAACACGGTTACATCACATCCAGTTGCCACGAAAGGAAATAGAGTCCATCGATGAGATTCCTGAAGCCCCGCCAAGAGCAACCACTGTCGCCCCTCAACCGTGATGCTCTCCTTGCCACAGCAACTCTCGCGGGCTGATGCATCAACCTGTGATCAGCCGGCCGCCCCAAGCAGCTAGTGGCAAGGCCTACAACTACTGATGACGCACCACTGGTTCAGATGCCGGCCGCTAGAGCAGCGGGGAGAGACCAAGTTGCAACACATGCTCAATAGACCAACCTGGTGGAACATACTGCTAAGCAGTCTGATGCTTTGGAACCGCCTACTAAGCAGTCTGTAGGTCCAGAACCGACTTCTCATCAATCCGTTGGTCCACAGGCGCCTGATCAGCATACCAATGCGTCAGCACTTCCTGCTCAGCAAACCAACGCATTGGCACGGCCTCCTCAGCACACCGACAAGTTGGCACCACCTGCACAGAAACCCGACATAGCTTCAACGCATGGTCAGCAGTCCGATGCCTCTGCTCCTACAGCCCATCAGTCCATCACAGCAACACTGCCAGCTCAGCGGTCTGGCATAGATAAACCGTCTGCTAAGAAGTCCGTCCAAGCTTCACCGTCTGCTCGGTAGTCTACCTTGCAGGGAACCAGACGTTCTGCCAGAAATGCTTCAAGTACCAAGAAGGAAGTGGTCAAAAAGGCTACAACCACGACCATGAGGAAGCGCAGCGGGAGAGTGAAGAGGAAAGAGAACGATTGCCTCTTACTTAAAGCACTCATCGCACAGAACCAAATTAACAGCAGCTTCTTCGAATCAGGGAGTAATATTATTTCTGATGCCATGGATGATGAAGAAGTAGAATGTTGCTTGCTAAAACGAAAGCAGATGCACTTGAAGCACACAATTACATCCATGGCTAGCCATTTCTTGTTGGCGAATACTTTGATGAGTGTAACTCCAATTGCCACGAGTTACATGAATATTGCATGGATCAAATGTCAGCAGGTTATCATGCTTTGCTAGTCCACTACAATAGAGATCATTTCCGACACGATGCTGGTTCCATCAATGTGAGTTTCGAGGACTTACATCTCTTCTTCAACTTTAGCATGCTCGATGCCACTCTTGTTAGATGCCTGATTTTGTAAGTACTTAACAAACTATGATCAACTTCTCCATACAATGATGTAAATGATAAATAGCTAACTGCGTTTATTCCTCTCATGGGATTAAATGCGCAAAGAAGAATAAGGGAGAGTGTGTATTTCGTAGATCCTGCATTATCAAATGGCACAACATTAGATGGTAAGGACCGACGGGTCTGGGCCATTAACACGGTCCTCCGTATCTTTGAAAACATGTCCCATGCACAATCATTTCTCTGGCCATATCATGAATGGTAAGTCAAGTAAACAACCACGCATACACTGATTGTCTTTTAGATTTCGACATCATTCATCAGTTCATTTCTTTCTTAATATGTACCAATCACTGGATATTGGTATTCATTGTTCCAAACAAGAACACAGTTTACTACATTGATTCTCTCAGAGAGTCAACAAACGCTCAGGATCTGACACATGCTCAACAATTCTTGGATAGGTATTGAATTCTATGATGTTGAAATTAATTTGCATTCATATCTAGTTCAATAATTGATGTTTTCAAAATTCATCATCATTTGCAGTGTGCTCGCATTGTGGAAAACTAAACCAGGGAACCTGTTCAAGACGGAACAACCCATGCAGCACGAGATCGTTTCTCCGGTAACACACCGAAATCCGTTATTTTCGGAAAATTTATCCAACAGTCTGCAAATACCTTTCCTTACGCTAGTCAAATATTCAATCTTCTAAATAAACCTCTTTCTATTTTGTCCAAAGAAAAAATACATCTAACACGGGTTAGGTTGTTCCTAACAGGACAAATACATGACTAATTTTGTACAAGAAATTTCAGTGTCCTCAGCAAGAAGCAGGGACAAACCTTTGTGGATACTATGTTTGCAGACACATGATCTCCATCTGCAAATCTGCTGATAGTTGTGATGATCCTCGCGAATTAGTACTAGTAAGTCTATCTTAATTAATATCTTCTACTCCACTCATATGGCACACTCTGATCTTAAAAATACTGCAACTCATCTTAAAACCGAGGACCCCTGAACCGCTCCCGGCTGGTGAATTGCTGATGGTTCAGAGATTTATCAGCGACTTCTTCCTAGATCAATACATCAATCCCACTTGTGATAATGAAGATTTCTGCATGCCTTCTCCTAAAACATTGAATAAGAGTTAGCCGCTAAACATATAACGCATGGATCCATTGTTTTCCATTCGATGAGGTCTTCGTATTTCGTACACTATGATTAATTATGTAGTGCACATATGTGTGGAGAAATCATTGGAATTTAGCAACCATATGTTCAATTGCAATTGTTGCAAAATCTGATGAATGTTCTTCCCGTGGACACTATTTGTTCAATTGAAAGTTGTGGCGAATTTGCTTCTTGTGTGCCGATTCAAAATGGGATATTTTTTTATTTGTTCAATTGAATATTGTGGCGAATTTGCTTTTTGCGTGCCAATTCAAAATGGGATATTTTTGTTTTAACCTGGCAATTGCTCCGCACATGGTTCAACTAAATGAGTGTGTGTGATCCACATCGGAAAGCATACATCAATTGTAGCGGAACCGTCAGTGATACACAGCAGACCGCAAACGATTTGCAGCGCTACTACGTGTGCATAGGTTCTCCGGAACCGTTTGAGATATCGCGTTATCGCACATGAGAACTAGGAGTAAACCGTGGCCAATGCAAAATACAATCCCAGTCATATTTTTTTCCAGAAAACATGTGGGATCCCAAATTAAAAGCACACGTCACTCTTGCGGCAATCGTCGGTGATACCTAACAAATCACAAGCGGTCTGCATCACTTGTATGTGTGCGGAGGGGCTCCTGAACCGTTTGTGATAGAACATTATCACAGATGGTAATTGTTGGAAAACGTGTGCGGTGGAGTCTAGCATGGCAGACGGGTTACACAGAAAACTCGTGTGCGATAGGGCACAAATCGCACTCAGTTCATATGTTGGCCCGTGAGCCTTACATACTGTTTCCAAATGGTTCATTATAACAGACCGTATGGTTTCACTTCGTCATTATAAATGCTTAATCACCGATACCACACGTGCGAAAGAATTTAGTGTGTGCTGCATCGCACACGATTACATTTTGGAAGGCCTCTGGATCACTGTTCCATATCCCCGACGGTTTCTGGGTCATGTGGGAAGGACCCCCTATCGCACACACTCACTTGGCGACGGTTCCGAAGGCCGTCGCGGAAAGGGTTTAAAAACCATTTTTAGGACCGACGCGCACCAGTGTGTGTGATATAAGGCATACGGTTCACTCGGACGAACTGTTTTCGATTAGGGAACAGAACAGAAACAGTTCAACTTAACAAGATGTGTGTGATATGCGGCATACAGTTCACACAGATGAACTATTTGTGATGAGCCAAAAGAACACAAACGATTCGTGTAAAGGAGATGTGTGTGATAAGTAGCAAACAACCCACTTGGATGAACTGTTTGCAATGAGAAATTATAGCACAGACGGTTACTATATTTAGTTCGTGTGCGATTCTGTTTGTACAAAAAACTTTGGAAAATGCAAACTAGTTGCTTGCGGTGGCTAGGAGTATCGCACATGATGTGTTTTGCAAGTACTCATGTGCGATGATTAGTAAGTTACACATATGTTTGCTTATGTTAACACATGTGTGATAAATAACACGTGGCACCGCATCAGGTATTCGGGTTGTGTGTGTGCTCCACTTAGTCTTCCCGTGCTCCAAAGAATGCTTCCCGCGCTCCAGCGAATGCTTCCCGCACTCCACATGGGTGAATTGTAAAATCCACGCCTCTTCCCTCATCGGTTTCCTGCCACCAGCTAAAGGCTTGCTGTCGGCGTCTAGGGAACGGGGGGGGGGGGGGGTATACGGACTTGCCTGCCTGCGGCCCATGGCGTGGCTCCATCGACGACCTGGTACAGCCCATCTTCTGCATGAACAACACAAGACCCTCGCGAGGCGGACGATGCCAAGACCTCCAGAAGGAGCGGCCTCCTTAGGCTCGCTGATACGTCCATTTTGCATCATGTTTTATTAATATTATCTATAATGTTTTTATCCATGATAATGCTTTTTGGAGTAATTCTAATGCATTTTCTCTCAGAATTCGCAAGGAAGACACCAAGAGGGAGAATTCCAGCACCTGGAAATCTAGACCTAGAAAAGCTACGTTAGGCCACCTATTCTGCACAACTCCAAATGGGCTGAAACTTTATGGTGATTTTTTATGGATTATTTGAGAAATATTGGAGTCAATAAACACCAGAGGGGGGCCTCCAGGTGGGCACAACCCACCTGGGCGCGCCAGGCCCCCCCTAGCGCGCCCTGGTGGGTTGTGGCCTCCTCGGCCCACCTCTGGTGCCCATCTTCTGGTATATAAGTGGTTTTGACCTAGAAAAAAGAGGAGGAGGACTTTCGGGATGAAGCGCCGCCGCCTCGAGGCGGAACTTGGGAAGGAGCACTTTTGCCCTCCGGCGAAGCGATTCTGCCGGGGGAACTTCCCTCCTGGAGGGGGAAATCATTGTCGTCATCATCACCAACAACTCTCCCATCTTGGGGAGGGAAATCTCCATCAACATCTTCACCAGCACCATCTCATCTCAAATCCTAGTTCATCTCTTGTATGCAATCTTGTTACCAGAACTATAGATTGTTGCTAGGGGTTGACTAGTAGTGTTGATTACATCTTGTAGTTGATTACTGTATGGTTTATTTGGTGGAAGATTATATGTCCAGATCCAACATGCTTTCTAATATCCCTCTGATCTTTAGTATGATTATTATTTGTGAGTAGTTATTTTTGTTCTTGAGGTCACGGGAGAAATCATGTTCGATATTTTGATAGTATGCATGTTGTGATTCCCTTAGTGGTGTCATGTGAACATCGACTACATGACACTTCACCATATTTGGGCCTAAGGGAATGCATTATGGAGTAGTAAATAGATGGTGTGTTGTGAGAGTGACAGAAACTTAAACCCAATTTTATGCACTATTCCGTAAGGGACCGATTGGATCCTAGAGTTTAATGCTATGGTTAGAATTTATTCTTAGTACTTTTCTCGTAGTTGCGGATGCTTGCGGGAGGGTTAATCATAAGTAGGAGGTTTGTTCAAGTAAGAACAGATCCTAAGCACCGGTCCACCCACCTATCAGATTATCAAAGTAGCGAACAAAAATTAAACCAATATGATGAAAGTGACTAGATGAAATTCCCGGGTACCCACTAGAACGCTTTGCTCATTATAAGAAACTGTTTTGGCCTATCCTTTGCCTCAAAAGGATTGGGCTACCTTGCTGCATACTTGTTACATTTATCGTTACTTGCTCGTTACAAATTACCTTGCCATAAAACTACTCGCTACTTACAATTTCGGCACTTGCAGACACTACCTTACTGAAAAGTACTTGTCATTTCCTTCTACTCCTCGTTGGTTCAACACTCTTACTTATCGAAAAGAGCTACAATTGATCCCCTATACTTGTGGGTCATCAAGGATATTTTCTGGCACCATTTCCGGGGGGTGAAGCGCTTCTAGTAAGTGGATTTCGGTAAGGAAACATTTATATAGTTTGCTGAAATTTATTATCACTTGTTACTATGGAAAACAATCATTTGAGGGGTATGTTCGAGATATCTTCACCTCGTCTGGAACCACAATTAATTGCCCCTCAACCTACAATAGCTACTGAAAATATTGAATATGAAATTCCTTCGGGTATGATAGAACAACTGCTAGCTAATCCTTATGCAGGAGATGGAACCGAACATCCTGATATGCACTTGATATGTGGAACAAATTTGTGGATTGTTTAAGCTTGCAGGTTTACCCGGAGATGAGGTGATGAGATATTTTTTCCCTTTATATTTTAAGGTAAAAGCATTGTTAGGCTATGTGATGATATTGTATCATGGAATTGGAATCGTCTGAAATTGGAGTTCCACCAAAATTTTCATCCTATGCATCTAGTTCATCGTGATCGGAATTATATATATATATACTTTTTGGCCTCGTGAAGTAGAAAGTATCGCTCTAGCTTTGGGGAGTCTTAAGTCAATGTTATATTCATGCCCCAATCATGAGCTATCAAGAGAAATTATTATGCAGAATTTTTATGCTCGACTTTCTCGTAATGATCAAACCATGCTTGATACTTCTTGTGCTGGTTCTTTTATGAAGAAGACTATTGAATTCCGGTGAGATCTTTTGGAAAGAATTAAATGCAACTCTGAAGATTGGGAACTCGACGAAGGTGAAGAGTCCTGTATTAAACTTAAGTATGATTGTGTTAAATCTTTTGATGGATACCGATGCTTTACAAAAGTTAAGCACTAAATATGGACTTGACTCTAGGATAGTAGCCTCCTTTTGTGAATTATTTGCTACTCATATTGAACTCCCTAAGGAGAAGTGGTTTAAACATCACCCACCTATTAGAGAAGAAATTAAAGAACCGGTACCAGTTAAAGAAGAAACTATACTTTATAATGTTGATCCAGTTGTTCCTACTGCTTATTTTGAGAAACCTCCTTTTCCTGATAGGATAAAGGAACATGCTAAAGTTTCAGCTGTGGTTAACAAAAGCTCTGTTAGAACACCTAAACTAGATGAAAAAATTAGAGTGGAACCTAATATTGCTATGGTTAAAGATCTCTTGGAAGAAGATGTGGATGGGCATGTTATCTACTTCTGTGCATAAGCTGCTAGAATTGCTAAACCCGAAAAAGGGATAAAAATAGACCAGTTGTTGGCCTGCCTATCATTTCAGTTAAAATAGGAGATCACGGTTATCATGGTTTATGTGACATGGGTGCCAGTGTGAGTGCTATTCCTTACAAGTTATATCAAGAAATTAGGGAAGACATAGCACCTACCGAGTTAGAAGACATAGATGTTACTATTAAATTCGCAAATAGAGACACTATATCACCTTGTGGGATTATTGGAGATGTTTAAGTCTTGTGTGGGAAAATAAAATATCCTACTGATTTTCTTGTTCTCGGTTCCGCACAAGATGACTTTTGTCCCATTATCTTTGGTAGACCTTTCTTGAACATGGTTAATGCTAAGATAGATTGTCAGAAACAAACTGTGGGTGTTAGCTTTGGTGATGAGTCTCATGAGTTTAATTTTACCAAGTTTAGTAGGAATCATCATGAAAAAGAATTGCCTAGAAAGGATGAATTAATTGGTCTTGCTTCTATTGCTGTGCCACCTACTGATCCTTTAGAACAATATTTGCTAGACCATGAGAATGATTTACATATGCATGAAAGAAATGAAATAGATAACATTTTCTTTGAACAATGTCCTCTGCATAAACACAATTTGCCTATTGAAACTCTTGGTGGTCCTCCTCCACCTAAGGGTGATCCCGTGTTTGAATTAAAACAATTGCCAGACACTTTGAAATATGCTTATCTTGATGAAAAGAAGATATATCCTGTTATTATTAGTGTTAACCATTCAGAACATGGAGAAGAAAGATTATTGAGAGTTCTAAGGAAGCACCGAGTTGCTATTGGATATACTCTTGATGATTTAAAGGGCAATAGTCCGACTCTATGTCAGCACAAAATTAATATGGAACCTGGTGCTAAACCCGTTGTTGATCACCAACGTCTGTTAAATCCGAAGATGAAAGAGGTGGTAAGAACAGAAATATTAAAACTTCCGGAAGCAGGTATAATCTATCCTATAGATGATAGTAGATGGGTAAGTCCTGTTCATTGTGTCCCTAAGAAAGGAGGTATTACTGTTGTTCCTAATGATAAGAATGAACTTATTCCACAACAAAGAGTTGTTACAGGCTATAGAATGGTAATTGATTTTATAAAATTAAATAAAGAAACTAGAAAAGATCATTACCCTTTGCCTTTTATTGATCAAATGCTTGAAAGATTAAGTAAGAACACACACTTTTGCTTCCTTGATGGATATTCTGGCTTTTCACAAATACCTGTTTCTCAACCTGATCAAGAAAAGACCACTTTTACTTGTCCATTTGGAACCTATGCTTATAGATGTATGCCTTTTGGTTTATGTCATGCATCTGCTACCTTTCAAAGATGTATGACCGCTATATTCTTTGACTTTTGTGAAAAGATTGTTGAGGTTTTTATGGATGACTTTTTTGTTTATGGGAAGTCTTTTGATGATTGTTTAGCAATCTTGAGCGAGTTTTGCAGAGATGTGAACAAACAAATCTTGTCTTGAATTGGGAGAAGTGTCACTTTATGGTTAATGAAGGCATTGTCCTGGGTCATAAAATTTCTGAAAGTGGCATTGAAGTGGACCATTCTAAGGTTGATGCAATTGAGAAAATGCCATGTCCTAAGGACATCAAAGGTATTCGTAGTTTCCTAGGTCATGCTGGTTTCTATAGGAGGTTTATTAAAGACTTCTCTAAAATTTCTAGGCCTCTCACTAGTCTTTTGCAAAAGGATGTTCCTTTTGTTTTTTATGATGATTGTTTAGAAGCCTTTGAAACACTCAAGAAAGCCTTAATATCTGCGCCTATTGTTCAACCATCTGATTGGAACTTGCCTTTTGAAATTATGTGTGATGCTAGTGATTATGCTGTTGGTGTTGTTCTAGGACAAAGAGTTGATAAGAAACTTAATGTTATTCATTATGCTAGTAAAACTCTAGACAGTGCTCAAAGGAATTATGCTACTACTGAAAAAGAATTCTTAGCAGTGGTGTTTGCTTGTGATAAATTTAGACCTTATATTGTTGATTCCAAAGTAATTGTTCACACAAACCATGCTGCTATTAAATATCTTATGGAAAAGAAAGATGCTAAACCTAGACTTATTCGTTGTGTTCTCTTGTTACAAGAATTTGATTTACATATCATTGATAGAAAAGGAGCTGAGAACCCCGTAGCTGACAATTTGTCTAGGCTTGAAGATGTGCTTGATGACCCACTTCCTATTGATGATAGTTTTCCCCATGAGCAGTTAGCTACAAGAAATGTTGCTAATGGTACTCCTTGGTATGCTGACTATGCTAATTACAATGTTGCTAAATATTTGCCACCTAGCTTCACATATCAACAAAAGAAAAAATCTTCTATGATTTAAGACATTACTTTTGGGATGACCCACATCTTTATAAAGGAGTAGATGGTATTATTAGACGTTGTGTACCTGAGCATGAACAAAGACAAATCCTACGGAAATGTCACTCAGAGGCTTATGGAGGGCATCATGCTGGAGATAGAACTGCTCACAAGGTATTGCAATCTGGATTTTATTGGCCTACTCTCTTCAAGGATGCCCGTAAGTTTGTCTCATCTTGTGATGAATGTCAAAGAATAGGTAATATCGGTAAGAATCAAGAAATTCTTATGAATTATTGACTTGCTGTTGAGCCTTTTGATGTTTTGGGATTTGATTACATGGGACCCTTTCCTTCCTCTAATGGGTATACACATATTTTCGTTGCTGTTGATTATGTTACTAAATGGGTAGAAGCTATTGCAACTAGTAGTGCTGATCACAACACCTCTATTAAAATGCTTAAGGAAGTTATTTTCCCAAGGTTTGGAGTCCCTAGATACTTAATGACTGATGGTGGTTCACACTTTATTCATGGTGATTTTTGTAAAATGCTTGCCAAGTATGATGTTAACCATAGAATTGCATCACCCTATCATCCTCAGTCTAGTGGTCAAGTTGAACTTAGCAATAGAGAAATAAAATTAATTTTGTAAAAGACTGTCAATAGGTCGAGGAAGAATTGGTCTAAGAAATTAGATGATGCACTTTGGGCTTATAGAACAGCTTATAAAAATCCTATGGGTATGTCTCCTTATAAAATGGTTTATGGAAAAGCTTGTCATTTGCCTCTTGAGTTAGAACATAAAGCTTATTGGGAAATTAAAGAACTCAATTATGATTTCAAACTTGCTGGTGAAAATAGGTTATTTGATATAAGCTCATTATATGAATGGAGAACCCAAGCTTATGAAAATGCAAAGTTATTCAAAGAAATAGTTAAAAGATGGCATGAGAAAAGAATCCAAAAGTGTGAGTTAAAGTTGGAGAATATGTTCTTTTGTACAACTCTCATTTTAGATTTTTTGCAGGGAAGCTCCTCTTGAAATGGGAAGGCCCCTATGTCATCAAGGAGGTTTACCAGTCTAGAGCCATCAAAATAAATAATTTCGAAGGCACTAACCCGAAGGTTGTCAATGGCAACGAATAAAGCATTATATCTCAGGTACACCTATTAATGTTGAAAGTAATATTATCCAAAATTTGACACCAGAAGAACACATAAAAGAGTCCTTCCGAAGCACTCCAGAATTGTGAAAATAAGGAGGTACGTGATACGGTAAGTAAACGGACTCCGAAAAATCTGCAAAAATATTTTTTTATCAATTTTGGAATATTTTAAAATTTTGGAAATAAAGAAATTCCTAGGAAGCATACCCTGGTGGGCACAAGACACTAGGGTGCGCCAGGCCTGGTGGGTTGTGCCCACTTGGGACACGTCCCGTACTCCATTTTTCTACCATATCTTATCCTGCAAGATAAAAAATCTATATATACTTCCTGAATCTGTTGATCACTGAATCGCGGAGAAATCCTGTGTTCTCTTTTTCCTTGTTGTTTTCTGACAGATCCCATCTACTCTGGCCTTTTCAAGCTCCTCCAAGGACAGGATATCTCCATCACCACCAAAAGGAGAATTGAGTATCCGGTATGGGCACTCCCCTTGGCTTCCGCCAAGTTTGGGGGAGGTGCCCTGGTATTGTATCATCCCACTATCTTTTTGATTTTATTAATCTTAGTTCAATCTTTTGCTTTCAGATGAAATAAAGTTTAGTTCGATCCTTTCTTCTTTTGAGAGTTTTCTTAGTGATCTATCCCTGTAATCATGTGCAAGTTATATAACAAAGTTAGTTTTAGTTTTTTCTTTCTTTACTTTCATGTTGCAAATTAAGAAAATAAATAAGGAAGAAAGAAAAATAAAAAGGAAATAAATGAAGAAAGTAAATATACTAATCCTATGGTAGGTGATGGCACCACATAAGGAAAAGTATAGGTAGAAAATTTTATTAGAGACTGATAAACATAGCATTAGTCAATGATGCAACTCATGAAAGAATTAACAAGGGAAGAGAAGATTCACATATAGATATACCATCCTAGAAATCTTTTGTGATTGTGAGCCCTCATCAAAATATTATATGCCAAAATTGTTGACGTTGGACAAGGAAGACAACGTAATGGTTTATGTTTGTTTATATTCACATAGAAGTCATATTATCTTAGATCCTTTAACATGTGATGCTTTCCCCCTATCTTTGCTAGCCAAAAATTCTGTACTAAGTAGAAATACTACTTGTGCATCCAAAAACCCTTAAACCCAAATCTTTTTCAAGTGTCCACCATACCTACCTAGGGATTGAGAAAGATCCCTCAAGTAAGTTGTCATTGGTGCAAAAAGGCAATAAAAATTGCTTGTAAAAGTGTGAGATCATTTGGTGTAAGAGAAAAATGAGCGTTGTACGAACTTGGATGACAAAGAATAAAAGCGACAGACTGCATAATAAAGTTTGTCATCTTAAGGGGCAATACAACATGACATTCTCTTGCACTAAGGGATTGAGCATACAAACAAATAAGTGCATGGCAACCTCTGATTCCCTCTGCGAAGGGCCTATCTTTTACTTTTATGCAAAGAGTCAAAAATTTCTATCTATTCCTTTTATTTTTCTCTTTTGGCAAGCATCATGTGGTGAGGAAAGATCTAGGCACATATGTCCAATTGAATATAGATAGCATGAGTTATTATTGTTGACATCACCCTTGAGGTGAGTATGTTGGGAGGCGAAACTACAAGCCCCTATCTTTCTATGTGTCCGATTGAGACGTTTTGCTCATGGGTACAAGGTGAGTGTTAGCAAACATAGAAGACTATACGATGGCTGAGTATGTGGACTTGCCTAAAGGCTCCGACACGAGACTCTTCCTGAAAAGATGATGAACTGTAGTTGCAAAATTGATTGAGAACATAGTTTGTTGGTTTCTAATAGAGTTTTTTCTTTATACTTCGATTGTGTGATGAACTATTACTTATTCATGAGAAGTATATGATAAAAGTCCTATGTTTAATGTCGTTGTTGTTATAATAATCAACATGATGCTTCTATGTCTGTATTTTTTTTATCGCCACCTCTCTCTCAAATCATGTGGACATGTTTTTCGATTTCGGTTTTCGCTTGAGGACAAGCAAGGTCTAAGCTTGGGGGAGTTGATACGTCCATTTTGCATCATGTTTTCTTACTGTTATTTATAATATTTTTATCCATAATAATTCTTTTTGGAGTAATTCTAATGCCTTTTCTCTCATAATTTGCAAGGAACACACCAAGAGGGAGAATTCCGGCAGCTGGAAATCTGGACCTGGAAAAGCTACGTTAGGCCACCTATTCTTCATAACTCCAAATGGGATGAAACTTTATGGAGATTTTTTATGGATTATTTAAGAAATATTGGAGTCAATAAACACCAGAGGGGGCCACCAGGTGGGCGCAACCCACCTGGGTGCGCCAGGCCCCCCCAGCGCGCCCTGGTGGGTTGTGGCCTCCTAGGGCCACCTCCGGTGCCCATATTCTGGTATATATGTGGTTTTGACCTAGAAAAAATAGGAGGAGTGTCGGCGTTCTGGGAACGGGGGTCCCCAGACTTGCCTGCCTGCGGCCCGCGGCGTGGCTAAGCCAGCAGGCCGTACGGCCCATCTTCATCAACAAGGCATCCAAGACCCTCGCGAGGGGCCAAGCCTCGCGAGGCAGACGACACAAGACCTCCTCTGGAGTGGCCTAATCGGGCAGGCTCATGAGGGGTGGAGATATTAAGGCGAGGCAAACCTCACGAGGCTCTCGTGACATGAGCCATGACGATTGACACCAGGCGGACGCCAGGCGGGCGCCAGCGCGCGCAGCGTCCTTCTTTCCTCTTTGGTGCTAAGGAGGCCAGCGCAGGCGAGGACTACCGAGGCATCATGCAATGGTTGCCATTTTGGTGCAACAAGACTAGGACCAGAAGGACGGCAAGACGGAGGTCATGGTGGAGCCCAAGACGGCGTCACCACCAGAGCTTTTGGCAGGCGAAGACCACTTTTGTCAGGATGGCTTGTACTAGCTGCCCCCCTTCAAATTAGCCCGCCGTTGTTGGCTCCCTTCCCTCTCAAGATTTGGGAAGAGGACTAGGGCATATATAAGTAGAGCTAGCCACCACCGAGGGCGCACGATTCAGACCACCCCCACACACAAGTTAGCCAAGCACAAGAACACCTCAACCTCAGGAAGCTGTTCTTCCCCTTGTATTGTTCATCATCAGCCCAAGAGGCAATCCAGCACCACCACACTGGAGTAGGGTATTACACCACAACGGTGGTCTGAACCAGTATAAATCTTGTGTCTTTCTGTGTTGCGAGTTCGTCGAGTTCGCCCACGAGATCTTAGCGAGCTAGGGCGTAGATCGGTGGGAGGAAAAGACTTCGCGCGCACCCCCGTGTTCGAATCTTAAGGGTTTGCCGGAACCCCACATCCGACATTTGGCGTGCCAGGTAGGGGTGCGCCGGAGCTTCTTCTCCGACAAGCGACTTGCAGATGCCCCGCGGCCGCGATGTCCAACGACCCAAGAGGTGACTCCGACCGCTGGGCAGCCTGGCCAGCCCGGTCGGCGCCGCCCGCCTATGAAGACCTCAACCCCGTGCTACAGGCGGCCCGAGTGCCGTCCAATCGGGCAGGGCGCGGCGACGCGGCGGGGCGTCATCTACCCTCACTCCACGGCAAGTACGGGCCGCTGCCAGAGCAGCAAGCCACGTCGTGGCGACGGCGCCACACTCACGACGGGAGCAAGCGAACACGCGGGCAGCACTCACCGTGGCAAGGGACACTACCAAAAAAATACACTTCCGTGATGATACGTGTTTGTCACAATAGGTCTCTTTTTTGTCATGCATGTACGTCCATGACAAATTTATGACAGAATCAAGATAGTCATGCCTGTGCTGTCGTAGAAGTGTTCCATGACATTACCAAAATTATCATCACGGACGTGTCCACTTCCATGACGATAAATCGCGCGTCATAGAAGTGCTTTCATCAAGGGTGACCGACACGTGGCATCCACCGTAACGGAATGCCGTTAAGCTATCGGGTCGGGTTTTGGATCCGACAACCCGTTAACAGCCCCGACCAATGGGGATTTTCCATGTGTAAAATCATCATTGGCTAGAGGAAACACGTGTCGGCTCATCGTCGGGACAGATGTCATCCACTCACTGGACAGAAGGCGCCTATGATACGTCGACACGTGGCACGACCCAACAAGTTTAAATGGGCCGGCCCAACTAAAGGCCCACAAGATTTTGTGGACCATAATGGGCCGGCGCAGCTAAAGGCCCATGAGATTTTGCGGACCATAATGGTCTGGCCCAGCTAAAGGCCCACAAGATTTCACGGGCCATAATGGGCCGGCCCAAGGTAAAGGCCCACAAGATTTTCGTGTGCCATAATAGGCCGGCCCAGGTAAAGGCCCACGGTGACTCTAGCCCATAATGAACAGTAATTTTCTTTATACCCGTTAACGGCCCGTGATTTACATGGGCCGTTTCCAGCCCGTGTTAGCTTTTGGCCTATTGACGGCCCATACGTTCTTGGGCTCCTTTTCGGCCCTCGGTTACTTCCGGCCCGTTACTGGCCTGTTCCCCTAATGGGCCAAATTCAGCCCATGGCAAGAGTTGGCCCATTACTGGCCTGTTCCACTAATGGGCCAAATTCGGCCCATGGCAAGAGTTGGCCCGTTACTGGCCTGTTACCCTAATGGGCCAAATTTGGCCCATGGCAAGAGTCGGCCAATTTCTGGCCTGTTAACCCGTTGCGTCGTTTCCAGCCCATCCTATATTCTGGCCCATTAACGACCTGTTATGCCTGTGACAGAATTAAGCCTTTGCTGTCCTACGGCTTGTTAACGGCCTGTTACCGTGCTGGGCCGATACCAATTATGCCCGATTATGGCCCATGTAGACCCATTTATCCGACGGCCCAAGGCCCACCTATTATAGGCCCATTTATCGATGGCCCGTAGGAGACCCATGGATCCTACGTCCCGTATATGGCCCATGGTAGTTGCGGCCACTAGCAAACCAGGGAAAAAGAAGACTAGGAAATAAATAAGGCCGAAACTAACGCTAGGCTATTAAGGCGATTGCACAGATTACATCCACTCGGCATCAAAGATTGCCACCAGTGCAAATATAGGGAAAACCCTACACTATACAAAAATGGCTTGCTATTTTCTTCAGGCGGTGGCTGCACATTAAGAATAAATTTTGTATCGCACCAAAACAAATTACAACTATATAAAAAAAGGAAGGTTGGCATTAAACTTAACAGTCTAGCAGATAAATGCACCACCAGAAGTTCAGAAGCTCAGTTCATTTGACCTGACTGTTACGTTTTCATGTTGTATTGTCCGATGGAGCACCATAACCCTGGCCTTCATTTCCCCTAGGCTCCTGAACAACATAGCAAATGCCTGATAGTCTGGTTTCAAAACCATGCATATCTTGACAACATTGAGCAATGTTTCTCCTTGTTTCACAAAGGGTCTCTGTTAGGGAATGGACTTGTGTCTGGAGCGCAGATACAACATTGCTTTGAGCTTGCATATCTTAACCATGAGGCAGTTTGGACGATATTGCCTTAACAACCAACCCAGTATTACGCAGGAACGTGCTTTTGGCACAGTTAGTGGACAGGTACTGACCCACTGCAGCAAGAGCTGATATTGCGGTTATAGTTCCACCATTTTTTCCATAGCTCGCTGAAAAGTTGAGGTTTTACATTAGTAGTACCAGAACAGAAGATATCAAGGAGGCAGCAAAACCAAACAAAATAGCTTTGGTCTATATACAGAACTTATTCTGGTGAACCCATGTAAAATATTAGTTGTATTTTATTGCAAAGTACATAATAAAACCAGGTTCCAAACATATGACCATGTACCATCGCTAATGTATTATCTATTTCTTCACATTGTATTGAGGGCTAAGGATAAAGAGACGAAGTTTATAATACGGTAAGCATTGTATGATGTCATTCATATCACAAAACAACTGAGAACAGACAAACAGGCAATTGTAATGTTGTGTGGGCAAGTCCAGCACAGAACTAGATTACGGGTCAAGATCAAAGGAACATCACTCCTCTCTTTTAAACCTTGTAAGGTGCAATGATACGCTAAGACAATTGTGTATAAAATTGAAAAGAGTAATAGACATTGGCTGCAAACCATGCAGTTCAAGGCACAAGTCAGAGTAAGTAGTAGTTAAAAGGCATGAGGATTAAGGACTTACAACAGCGGCTTTGACTGGTGTAGTCATGCCCTTCTTCTTGCTGGTGTGACAGTCCTTGAAGATTTCCACAACATTTGGTTCAGGTACTTTTTGGTCCTTGCGGGCTTTCCTCTGCATTTGGAACAAGTCAATATAGATCTGATAATATGGTACAGCGAAAAGAGTGAAACAACAGCTAATTACAAGAGCCTTGCAGTGTGCAATATAGCTCCGAGATCCCGTCGTCTGTTGGAATTTCACTTTCGTACGGTTGGCCTTGTTCTTTGAACAGTTCACCTACAAGAAGATAGATTTGTGTGGCACATGCGTAAATAGGACTTCAACATGTGATCTGATGACATATATATAATGTACTTGATACTTCGGATCGGACCAGTGTTTAACGAGGCCTCTCTAGTCTTCATCAGATATATTTTCCACTGGAGATGTTTGGGCAAGTTCACTATTAGCCTTGCCTTCAAAGTGAGTTTTCCTCAAGTTATACCGATACTGTCGCAGAGCAGACTTGAAAACATGGGTGCAAGCTTGTCTGGTTGCATCATCTTGGCTATCCAACTTGAACCTTATCTGTTGAAAATTATGGGAGTCTCATTATCAGCAACCTAGAAAGTATTGGACAGAGCAAGATGATATTACTAGTTTCCATACATAACCATACTTACAGATAAATGGTCGAGGAAGATGTTGAACTGGGTTTCGTCTTTGTCATTCCTGTACTAAATCCATGTTGGGAGGATACGTACATGACACCTAACAGCAACCGCTGCCCCTGATACTAACTTGGCTGACTCTCTAGCATCACGTGGCCTTTTTAAACCTGCCTCAAAACGGATCTCCATTCTTCCTCCTCTAGATTTAGTTAACCTATCGAGCATTATCCCTGATGTTTGTTTCCTCTTGTGCCTAGGTGCTAGTCCAACAACAAACATAGGAAGTGTTAGTGTACATCAAACTGTGAGACTACATATAAGGAAGCATGCAACTGTAACTTGACTCCAGCAACTACCTTCTTGCTGTTGAAGCTCACAAGGTTCATCTAATATTGCCAACTCGTCTTGTGTCAAGAGTGCTTGGGAAGTAGTGTCAGGTGGCAAGGGAGCTTGGGAACGTGCTTCTAGCTCAGTTGACGCACGAGTACGTCGTGCAGCTGGTAGTACTGTGGTAGGTGTTGCAAGAACTAGGGCTGTCTCTGCTTGTTTGGTGGCAGCTATTTGTTTCTGTTTGTCTTTTTTTGCAACTCGTGTAGCATGGGAGGCCGTGTTTGTCGAATTTTCTGCTGGACTTTGATCTTCTATTGCACCATAAGTACCAGCAGAATCTGCAGGATTCACCCGCTTCTCATTCTCTGCCATTCTATGTTTCTTCCTCTTTCTCTATGCCATGTTAAGTCAAGCCGACAAGAAAAACGAATAATAATTCAGTTCTTCAGAACAAATTGATGCGTGATGCAGATGAACTGAACTTTGATGTTAGACAACCACATGATAGGAGGATGTAATATGTATGAAAAATAGGATGGAAGAGATAACCAGAACTATGATGTGTAAACTAAGAAGAAGACATTTCACCAAATTAGAAGCAATGCAATGGAAGGTAGACACCATATGAAAGATGCTACAAATATCGCTCTACCAAGTTAACAGTGTCTCATCATAAATGGCGTTTAAACAAATGTGAAGCAGTACAAGAAATAAATCATATGCAAGATGCAAACAACATCACACTACCATGTTAGAGGTCTCTCGTCATTAGTGCCATTGCATATTCACAGCATTGCATATTCACAACTTATGATGTGTAAACTAAGGAGAAGGCATTTCAACAAATTAGAAGCAATGAAAGCTAGACACCATATGAAAGATGCAACGAATATCACTCTACCAAGTTAAAACTGTCTCGTCATAAGTGCCATTTCAACAAATTAGTAATACAAGCTAGAAAAGAATGTGAGATGTAACCTATATCACACTCGAAGTCAAACGTGTCTTATGATAAGTGATTGTTGCAGGTTACACAACAGTAGTAATTTGATGTAAGAACATGGTGTGATAGACACATATTGTATGTTCTAGAAACAGGAACATGTGTCTTATTCAAGTATAATGTGTAAAGTAAGTAGATGGAATTCAACAAAATTAGAAGAAATACAAGCTAGACATCACACATAACATGCAACCACATATAACAGTGCTAAGTTAGAGGGGGCATCGGTGATGCTGCACTAGGGGAGACGTGCTCATCATAAACACAGCTTTGTTGAGTGTCTATGCATGTGTTTTCTTGGAAATCATCTTGGGGGTGTGGAGGAGTAGAAACTGTAGAGGCCCTCCGTTCGGAAGGAGCACCTTTATCCGCTGCCTTGCTAACTTCCTTCCGCTTTATTGATTTTGAATTGTCAAGTAAAACCGACAAGAAAAAGCAATAAAATTCTCTCTTCAGAACTCATTCATGCATGATACTGACAATCACTACTTTGATGTAAGGCAAACACATGATACCAGGATGGAATATGTACGAAAAACAGGACGGCATGGCATGTTCACAACTGTTTGTGTAAACTAAACAGAAACAATTCTAGCAAATAAGAAGCAATGCAAGCTAGACACCACATGAAAGATGCAACCAATATGACTCTGCCAAGTTAAAAGCGTCCCATCATAAATGGAATTTCAACAAATTAGAAGCAGCGCATGCTATAAATCATAGGAAAGATGCAACTAATATTGCACTGCATATACTAAAGGTGCTTCGTCATGTTGATTGATGCGGGATACAAAAAACAATAGTTTTATGTAAGGACGTGCTTAATAGACAGATGTACTATGTACTAAATACAGCAAGGCATGTCACATTAACAGGTATAATGTATAAGCTAAGCAGACTAGCACATGCAGTTTAACCAGATTGGAAGAATTACAATCTAGACACCATATGCAACATGCAACCACATATCACACTGCCAAGTTAGAGCAAGCACCTGCGATGCTAGTATAGGGGAAATGCTGTAATCAACTACAGAGCTACGTTCACTATCTTCATCTAGCATTTCTGTTTCTTGAGAATCATGTTGGGAGGCTAACGCTGCATTCTTTAAATGAGGAGTAGTCCCCTTGCCTGCCTCGTCATAAGTGATTGATGAGGGATACACAAGAACATTTGTTTGATGTCAGAACATGGTTAATACACAGATGTACTACTATGTACCAAAAACAGAAAGGCATGTCATATTCAAAGGTATAATGTGTAAGCTAAGCAGATGCAATTTAACCAAATTGGAAGCAATACAAGCTAGACATCCGGCTGGAGTGGTGAGCATGATCATCTAAGACCTAAGAGCCTGGTGGGAGGCGGGCTGCTTCACCACCATCGCAGCTTTTTAGTTGGCTTCCAGGTGATGCCTATCTTTGCTGGGCTTGTCACTGGCTCGGCCAGTGCGCTGATTAGCTATTTGTCTTCTGGTGCTCACGGGATGGTGGTTCATGTAAAAAAATATCTTTCCTTATCTTACCGACTTCGGCCTTTCGAATACAAGCTAGACACCATATGGAACATGCAACCACATATGACACCGCGAAGTTAAAGCAAGCACCTGGGATGGTGGTTCATTGCGAGCGAGGTCATCAACTCCAGAGCTACGTTTACCGTCTCCATCTGCTGACACTGCACCCATTATAGCGCTGAAACGTGTCTTGCCTACCCGCACACCAAAAGGGAGCGACTTCTCTCTTTTCTTTTTGGCTTCTCTCATGGCAGCAGAGTCTGAAATACCCTTGCATAAAAACACAATAGTGAGAGTAAGGGTGAAGTGTGTGCAGAACTAGTGCACTGTAAAAGTAGCAGATAGCAGGTGGATGAAAAATAAATGACAGGAGACATATGATAGCTCTACAACATTGCATGGCAAACAAAATTGGATTCTACTATGTATGATTTTGTAATATATGAGCATAGGAAATGCAGGTACTCCTCCAGCACACCACCACATGTGATCATATCTAAGATAACAGTCGACTAAAAATAAATAGGTCAGTCGATTATTTTAATGAACCGTCCGATCTATAAGGAACGGGCAGATGGCCTTCGTCTACCTCCCGCTAGTCACTGTTGACGATCTTTCTCGAACCGCCAACGACCACCGGCCCATACCCCTGCCTCCGCCGCCCCGCCCTCCCATCGACCTCACACCACCGCCGTGCTTGGCAGTGCCCCCAGGCCATCCCTTTAATCCCGGCCGACCTCCAGATCGGGCGCCAGTAGCTCTAGGCTACACACGCCCCTAAGATAAACACCAAGGCGCTGCTTCCCCAGCGTAATAGGCGTACTAGCGCCTGTTAACGCAGGGGAATGCTTCCGTTAATTGGGAATCAAGTGGCCAGAAATTGAAATTCAGGGGGGCAACGGACCTCTAGCTAAGGTGAAATAGTATATGAGGAGAAACCTTGTGCATTGCGAGTTACTAGGAACATCTAGTATCAAGATGAAGCGGTCAACTAGTGTCTTCTGTGGGATGAATACCGTGCAAGCAGAGACGTAAGATTTGCATGAATAAGGGAAGAGGAGTACCTTTTTCGGTTGCCAGTGTGGTCACCTCCACAAGTCGCGCCGATTTTCTTCTTTTTACCGGGGAAACCGATGTTCTGGAGGGTGCAGGCTTGGACGAACCCATGGCCAAATTGTTGACTGTGTTGCCGTGGCCGTATGTCGGCGGAGGGGAAGCAGATCCGAGGCGGCGACGGATGGCGTAGCAGGAACAGCTCCGGTGCGGTGGAGGGTGGCGAAGTTGGAGCGGCAGCAGTGAGGGGAAGGACGGCGTGGTTGAACTGGCTTGGGTACGGACGGCTCGGCCTCGGCTTCAACTATTAGCCGTGGAGGGCGTTGCGGTTGAGGTTGTGGTGGATGACGACGTCGGGGTATCGCCTCTGGCATGATGGAGGAGGGCGGCAGTTGATGGGTGGGATGGGGTGGCGGACGGAGGATGCCGGGGTTTGCGGCTGGTGGAGAGGTAGTTTTGGCGCCCACGGAGTACGAATGGGGAATCGAACGGGTGGGGAGGAGGAACCATGTTTCGGTCTGGGACGCGCTTGTTTTTTGCTTTTTTGAACAGAAATGGGATGCGCTTGTTTGAAATTTGGGGAAAGTACAAACTTTGCCCCCCTCTTAAATTTCAGACCTACTGCGGGTCGGGGGTAGAATGGTAATCCCAGGTGTCCCAAATAGTTGGCGGGAGCGATTTCGGCTGCGCGCATGTGTGCTTAGGCGGCCATTGTGTATGAATGTTTTTTGGATGCGGTTGCGTGGCGTCTAGATGAAGCTACAAACCTACCCCGGTTTAGACCTTTGGACGTTGGGCCGGTAGGTTTCACGGGTCGGCGTTATTAGAAAAGTAATTTCCTTGTACTACCAAACATTGGTCTCACGCGGTTTCGGGCGAGTAGAGGCTCTTTTAGCGCTTCGTTCGAAATTTTGAAACACAAGCATTCACGTTTAGAGTACTGTTGAACTATGAGGATTGACCTAAATATACAACGTTATATTTGACCTTGTATGTTTGAAAACCTCATTAAATTATCCGCTTCTTTTTGAAAATTTTGCACTTGAAAATCCTATAACTACGATTATTTTGGAATGGAGGAGCTAAATTTGAATCTATTTTGTACACGACTACATATGCTATTATGTAGAAAATCAGAGCAAAGATAGGTGCCCCATAATTTAGGTATGGTTTACAAATGCCATGATATCAAATTCAAATAATTGAATGGACTTCATATTGAATTCGTTTTTTTAAACCACCTTAAGTTGAATTCAAATGTATGCTAGTTCATAGGTAGTAGCTATTTATAATGTCCATTGTGTAACTTTCCTATGTATAATGTGCTTTACACACACAACATGAACTATACTCACGTTTATATTCGATTGCTAAAGCGATGCATTGTCTGGAGTTCAAAATACTAATTGTGTGGATCAATTGTGTTGAATAATAACATAGACATGCTCAAATTCGATAGAATCTAGATGTATGATGGATCAATGACCGCTCCTTACGCGAATTGCAAATATCATGATCCCATCCTAATATTTGGATACAATTTATATCTTTAATCAACGTGTAGAGCAGTCTTTTACGTGTAGTTTCACTCTCCATCGGTGGTCTCTCACACATGCTCACACACTCTCCCGAGGTGTCTTTCTCGCACACATGCTCTAGATATAACCCTCCTTCCCTCTCATAACCATTTACAATTGTTTTCACTAACCTTTATCACACGCACTCTTCCTATCGCAAACATACACACGCACAATCCTCATCGACCCTTTCTATATACATGGACCTGCCTACGTGTCTCATGTACGCACATTATCTTTACGCCTATCTCTCATGCATTGTCTCACACCTCTCTTCCTAATCGACGAGTATGATTCTAGCAGAGCATTCTGTAGGATGCCCCTTAAAGTTAGGTTGGATGAATAGTAATATCAGAAATAAAGGGGTTACCTTAGTCCGATAACCTAGGGTTACAAATCCTAGCCGGCTTTGTCAGTGGACACAGAGTCCTTCACAATTCTGCTATCTTTGTCTTGTACGACTAGTCATCCATGGTTCTTCCTAAATGCATCACAGGCCGACCAATGTGGCGCAGGACAAAACATAACGAAGGGCCTCACCTCGACCCACCGGACCTCATGCGGTGACACACCCTCTGCCCCCACATCTCATTATCTTCTCACACCCACACATACCAACACAAACATCACACACACAGAAAATTTCTCCTGGTGCCTCTATTCCCTCCCCCTTGCATATACACACTCAAGGGAATGTAATCTCTTGTCGTGATGTCATATTCGTCTCTCTCTCTAGACCACTCTCATTTCTCGTGCTATCTCTCCCATGCCCCCCCCCGTCGGCCCCTCTATCCATGCCTCTCTCGAATACGTAATACACACACATACCTCTCTAGGCCCCGCCAAATGCATCAACTACACATTCACACATGTTACATCACGTACCCCATCGATCTGAAAAGCCCTCTCTTCATGTTTATTTCGCATACAACATTCCTTTTGAATAAAGTGTGGCCAAAAAATTATTTTAGAGTTTCTACATATATACAACATTACAAAGTTATATGGAGGAGTACGAACGCTAATTTGCATTGCATGGTGCCCACAATGATATTTATTCCGCACTGTGAGTTTGTATATGTTTTATACTATATACAAAGTTAGTCATAATAAAGAGAAACGAAGAGCATCTCTCTCTCCATCGCATACCCCCCTGTACGCCCCTTTCATGTATGCACACAAAACTATCTCCAGGTCCTCTAAAAGTAAGCCCCCAGAAAATTCATGCATGTTTCATCTTTCTCTCACGATATATGCAATGACGATCATTGTATTTGAAGCGAAAGCACGATACGTAGATTGGACTACAGAATCCACTCATTGCAGTCACCATTTACGTTTAGTGGTTATTATGCATTCACGGGCTCACCGTACAACTCTGCATTTGCTCATGACATGACTAGTTGACCAGTTAAACGCTCCACGTGGCACCTCTACTGTTGCATCACATTATCTCACTACCGTCGTGACCACCTGTCGACTTGTATCTACTCTACATCTACACTCTTATAAAATACATAAAATACACTCTTATAAAAAACAGAGTTGGTGATGATGGTGTGCCTCCCATCCTGCAATACAGGCCGTCCGATTTATATCTGATGGATAGGAAAGAAACTATGGCAATTTTGCATAAAGGTACCCACACACCTCTCCACATTTGTAAATAAGGCCTTCCCTCATTCATCCTTTTCTCTCACAAGATAAACAAGTCATACAATGCATCTTGATGTTACATGCAACGCACGAGCATCTTCCTAGTAAGAATGAAAACAAACGGCAAAAATATATTTGGACGGTGGTTCGAAGTCATGACCCGGGCACAGCGGACAAGGTGGCCTTGTATTAGTATGCTGAGCCGTCTGTTTTGACACACAGGAGCTGGTGTGGTGATTATACACACACGCACGCATGCACACAAACTGCATCCACGCAACACTCACACAAACACATGCACCCACGCACGCATGCAACACTCACACGTACACACGCAACCACGCACGCAACACTCACACGCACACACGCACACATGCATGCACACACCAGTACACCACACGACCAACACACACTCTCACACTCAAGTGCTCAACCTACACGTCCATGTGCACACATCAGGCCCTGACAGACACATACACAACCAAGTGATTCCCGCACACGGGTTGGAGCCTTGTCGCGCCTGCGTAAATTTGTGTTTATCTAACCTTTTGCCTATGCGAACTAACAGGTGGGACCCACAATGAACATGGTCAATTTAACTAGTCAACATGGCGCCACGCAGACTATTGGGCCGGTCAACAGAGTGCAATCCGATGCTGAGCTATGAGCAAGTGACCGTATAGTATAATCACCGCAAAACGTATATAGTGACCGTAATCAGCTTATTCTGAAGTTCGGTGACCGTATTACGCTTTTCTCTCTGTAGGCCCTCCAAAACTACATCTCTACACGTTCTCGCATGTTACATCTAACAACTATGCAATACAGCACTACTACTACACTAACACAATAAATCATATGTGTTTTTAGTTTACTAGATATCATATTGTTACTTATAATTATTCAGTTTGCATACATTAAAATTGCCTTTGAAATGTATGGCCAGTATCATCTACCATGCGGGAAAAATCCCGCCCTTTCCTGTTTAATCGGGTTTGTATCGATGGATCGTGCGAAACAGCAAAACTATAGTACTATACAGTACAAGTTACAGTTCACTCGGCCGTCGTGTCATCTACTCCTCCGTCGTAAGAGTGGAGCGCTCGCTTTCATAAATCTTCTAGTCCCTTTCGCCGACATGTGGGACATCAAGCTACCGGGTCCACGTGCCATACCGGAATACAGTGCAGAGCAGCCGAGGTGAAGCACCCCAGTCATGGCGCCGGCGTAGTAATGAGCAATGAGGCGTCAAATCACAAATCTGCACCTTTCCTGCAGTTAAGTTGGAGGGACGAAGCAACCATCATTTCACTCGTTGCTGAATTTGCTTCTCCCTCATCTTCTTCAACTTAACCATGTGTTGCTTCTGCCGTTGTTTTGGCTCATGTGGGACGCGGATCGGTTTGGTAAAGCACTGACACGTGGGACCGCAAGTTAGCAAACCGCCAGGACAACGTCCTCCGAAAATAAGAAACCTCCCCCGCTATCCGCGCGGCAAAATCACCTCCTTTTTACTAATCTCCATTCTATAATTTTTTAGATGAATATAATTGAGATTTGTATAGATAGCACACAGGAGCAAAACCAAGTGGTACGGTTAAGGGCATCCACAATGTGTAGCCAAATGTGAAAATAGCTTTTGGCATCGTGGGAACCATTGTGGACGGTGTTGCCAAAGCCAAAAAGATGGAACCGAAGCTCCCTGGTTGATTGATTGAAGGAATAGAAAAATGCAACGTCTCTCCTCTTTCTCCCATGCTTGGACGCATGTAGTACAGTATAGAGCACATAGTCTACTCTCCTGTCCCTTCTATCACAAATCACAAAGCAGTGAGGCGTCAAATCACAAAAGCACGGATGAAGCAACCATCATTTCACTCTTCACTGACTCCACTTCTCCATCGTCTTCTTCGAGAAGCCATCTCACCGCATTATTTATAGTAGTACTAGTAAAGGACTTCCTGGATGCAAATAAGGTGGTTGTCTCGGCTTGCAGGCAGCACTTGCGAACGACTTACCGTGGTCTCCCTCAATAGTGTTCTCCGTCGAACGCACTTTGCCAAACCACCAAAAAAATATCGTCGACGTCACTACAATGGGGAAGGAAGTCAAATATAGTTACTACCTCCATTTTTTTGTACACAAGGCCAATATATCAAAATTACAATTTGCAAAGGGCCACTAACACTAATCGAGGCAAAATTGATGGTGTTAGCAACCAAGGACATTAATATCCCCTGCATGCATGCGGAAGTGAGAAGGTTGGTTTGCATGGCGCTGCATTAATCAAGCGATGAGGAGTGAGATGGTTAGCTCTTTGGTCTTTGGAGAAAAAAAACGCATTAATTGACACGTGAAACGAGGATTTGTATCGATTAAATCCCGCGAAGGAAAACCCAGCCTTTCTTTTTTAACACTAGTACTCCTAGTACGTACGTACTTATCCTGTTTGGGTCTAGGCCTTGCATTGCCAAACTTCGCCACACATTTTTTCCAAGCTTGCCTAAAGTTTTCAAAATGAGAAGGAGGTACACTTGCGCACGGCTATCGCGGTCGCACCGCACCCTCACACGGTCGCTCCTGCACACCGCGGTCGCAGCGCACCCTCACACGGTCGCTCCTGCACGCCGCAAACCCAACCAAGGGAACGCACCCTCACTGACACGTGCTGTCGCATGGGAACACACCAAACTCAGCCATCCTATCACTGACACATAATTTTCGTTCATAGAGTATGTTTATCCAACCACATGTTGGGGAGTATCTGTACGGCCCGTGCAGTGGTCTGTTGGCCATCCTATCGCTGACACATAATTTTCGTTCATAGAGTATGTTTATCCAACCACATGTTGGGGAGTATCCGTATGGCCCGTGCAGTGGTCTGTTGGGGAAGAAGAAGAGGCGAGGAAGAAGGAAAGAAGGGTTAGGAGACGTAGGATATTCATCCAACCGCCTGAAATGGTAGACTGACCCAAGTCAGGCGACTTGCATAACAAATATATGTTTTTACACAGCAAAAGATCCATAAAAAAAACAACATAAAGAAAAACTATCACTGCTCGCGGAAAGAGACGACCTCGTTGTCTTTGGCTGCCGGTGCGAACCAGCCGTCGCTGACGACGTGTGTCTCCGCACCGTGGTTGTCCTCGGCCTCCAGCTACTCGTTCAAGCGGAGCGTGCGGGCACTCTGCATGGATGAGAGCACAACCCGGTTCAAGTCGAGGACGTCCGGTTCCGCCTGCAAGAGGGCCTCGATGGCAGCAGCATCCGCGCGCTCCGCGTCGAGTCGAGCCTCCGCTGCCCGGTTCAAGTCCAGGACGTCTGGTTTTGCCTGCAGGAGGGCGTTGATGAGAGCGGCATCCGCGCGCTCCGCGTCGAGTCGAGCCTCTGCCGCCCGGTTCAAGTCCAGGACGTCCGGTTCTGCCTGCAGGAGGGCCTCGATGGCAGAGGCATCCGCGCGCTCCGCCTCAAGTTGAGCCTCCGCTGCCCGGTTCACATCCACGACATCCAGTTCCGCCTGCAGGAGAGCCTCGATGGCAGCGGCATGCGCGCGCTCCAGGTCGAGTTGAGCCTCTGCCTCCCGGTCCTCCTTTAATATCACGATGTTGAACCGCTGGTCCGCCTGCACCATGGGGGATTCAGACGCCGGCACGAAGTCGACGTCCATCGTCTCATACCCATCGGGGGCCTTCTGCGCCGCGACCTCTGCCATGAACATTGGATCGGCTTCCTCCTCCTCGTAGCTTGGCTCTAGAGAAGTCGGGGATTGGCCCGCCGCAAAGAGAGCTTGGGAATGGAGGTCTGTGGCGCCGACCGCCGCCGCGATTTCTGCGTGGCGCTCCGGCGTCAGCATCTTGTAGTAAGTGATCTTGCGGTGCACCATGGCTTTCTGGCGAACTAGGGGACGCTTGATGCGGGCTAGGGGATCAAAAGGTGGGGGAATGGGCTGGAGATTTGGTGTGGTTTTAGGGCAGTGGCTGGTGTAGGCTGAGCAGCGAAGGTTCTGGTGTGAATAGTGGTTCCAGTGACGACCGGTCAATCGGTTTTGACTGTACATCGCTCTTGTCGCGTTCACGTTGCAGCCCGGCACGCTGGACCCTCCATGTCGCTCACCGAATGGAATGCGCTTCGTCTTGCGTTTTCGCTCGCTTGTGGGACCGCAGTTGAGAGAAAACCGACGTCCCTCCCCCTCCACCTCCCCCGCTCGCGTCATTTATTATACCACCACTCCCTCCGTTTTATGCGGAGTAAATAAAAACAGAGGGAGTATACTACGGATGAGGATCCCCTGACGTGGCCGAACCCATTGAGTAACTGCCATGCGGGGCCTAGCAAGCATGGGGTCTGCCAGTAAGTGACCGAAAGGGAGGGTACGGCAGGGATACCTATGTCAGAGGATCCACTTCCACTATACTACTTTGACCAAATGTTAGAGTAATAATATATGACATGCAACTTACACAAATGTTAGAGTAATAATACTCCTATATGACATGCAACTTACACAAAGCATACAGGGTCTAATGCGTTTTTCGAGGCTAACTTTGACCAAATGTTAGAGTAATAAATATGACATGCAACTTACACAAAGCATACGGTCAAATTCGTATGTGAAAGGAGTTTCCAATGATATAATTTTCACATTATACATCTCATGTACTATTAATCTTGTCAGTAGTCAAATTGGAAACCATCTCGAGTACAAATCTAGGAGTACGTACGAATCTAACAATATTGATTGGCATTGTTGAATGTTGATACCTTTTTGATCAAAGTAGATATACTTTGACTACACATAAAACTTATATGTAAACTAGAAAGGATAGGAGGGAGTATATTGTACATTCAAAAACGAAACGAACATTGAATACCCTTTATATATGATTTACAGATGCTATGATCACCGGTTCAAAATTTTGAATCTGCCTTAGGTATCACATGCCCCCACTCGTTCCCTCTCGATTTCATCTCGGGGTCCGGAGATCTATTGAAAGAGGACTAGGGTGGGTACATGCGAATGATACTCGGCGGAATGTTCAAATGAGGCATGCGGGAGGATGGACTCGACTGGAGGGCGACATGATCGATGGAGAAGAGGGTTGGAGAGGAATGAGAACTAAGCAAACGCCACATGATTATACTTGAACGGCTCAAATAAACAATAAGTTGTCTCGCTTGGCCCACATAGTGAAAGGCCTAATGCGCAACGCAGAGCACTGACGCTCGAATATGGCCGGGAAAACTGGGAAACAGACATGTGGGGCACACCCGTCGGGACAACGTAGCGCAGACTAGTCCAATGGAGGAGCTGGCCCACGACCTCCTCGCCACCGACAACCGTTCATGTGGGTCGTTGGGGCCAACAACGGGGCGCAGCTCCAGCACCGCCTCTGGATACGGCGACCGCGGTGAGCAACACACTCATATTGTCTCTAGACACGGTCAGTTTCAGTTTGCCGAGGGTGGCGTTAGTGCTGTGGCACGACCAACGGTATGTTTGGTTTGTGCCCAAGGTTGCCCCATCAAAGCATTGGGTAGCTAAAATTTTGGTTGAGGTATTGGTTGCCCATGATTTGGCCGACATTGGCAAGAAAAATGAACTTGAGTTGGCTAGAGTTCATTGGCATGCCAAAAAATGGCAACCATCCAAACAAAGACCAATCTTTTGGTCATGACCAAAATTTTGGCAAGGTGCACTTTGGCCACAATCCAAACACACCCCAACACCCGGCTCGTCGAGGATGCACGGGGCGCCGCGACGCGTCCGCAGAGTGGTGTAGCGCGGCCAACTGCATCCTCTGGACCTGAGACCATGCCGGGTCGTCTTGCTTTTCCAATGACATGCGGGCATCGCATGTGAGCAAAGGGCATCTCCAACGTTGCCATGATCGCAGCTGACTACCCTGGCACACCAAAACCCTCGTCCCTCGCGCCGTCGCGCGGTGCATTCCCAGCCGGCGCCAACTGCCCGCATTCATGCCGTCCATTCGTATGTCGTCATTAAGAGGCTCGGTGCCCGCGGAACCAACTCCGGTGACTTAATGACGCACCCGGACGCTTGGCCTCACCGGAATGTGCTACTTAAAGCGGCAACACCCAGCTAACCTCCACACCATAGCGCATCGTCCTCCTACCTGGAACCACATCCGCCATGACCGCAAGCGCGAACGCTCCGCAGGAGAGCTTGTCTTTGGGGATGGAGCTCGAGGTCGCCGCCCTCGCTCAAGTCACCGCACAAGCGGTGGCCACGCTGGCGGCCGACGACGGGAGCACCGTCAGCCACGCGTCCTACTTGCCGCCGTCCAACATCCGGCACCTCCAAGGTCGGGGACTACTCTGAGGATGAGTAGGGTATGGGAGGCGGCAGGGCATGGTGTGCCAACTGGCCGGTCCATCTCCCGTGTTCTACTTTTCCTCGCCGGAGACCGCACCTTCACTTCACGGGTCTTGAACCCCACCCCCGTACATGTAGATCACAGATGGAGGACGTCGGTCGCCGCCATAGAATAGGTTTAGGGTCGGGTTTCTTTTATTTTTTTGTCCTATAAAAGTTCAAAATGTAATGAAAATCTGCCGTGTTTGCATTAATCTCGGCCGGTGTATATGAACTTTCACAATAATGCCTGTGCATATTGTAGGAGTACTAGCAAGATGCCTGTGCATTGCACGGAAGATCAAGATCTTGTGGGAGAAAAGGATGAACGAGGGAAAGCCTTATCTGCAAATGTGGAGAGGAGTGCGGGTAAATTGTCATAGTTTCCTTCCTATCCGTTAGATATAGATCGGACGACCTATATTGCAGGATCGGACACATCTTTCTACATCTACGGGAACCTACGAAAGGGTTAACGTAAATTGCCTCTCTCTCTCTCCTCCCCTGATTTTCATGGTGGTGGGCCCCTCCCTCCCCCCAATCTACAATCAACAGCTCACACGTTTCACATTGCGTTAATTACGTAACTTGGATTACGTAGGTGTAGCATTACTCGTCCTAAAAAACCAAACTAACCCAACCTCCCAGCATATCGCGCGGGAAAAGACCCGGCCGTGCCGTTTTTGTCGGGATTACCGGATTACTAGTAGTAGTATCGATGGATCGCGTGAAGCAACATATTTTTTTAGGGGGCGAAGCACCTAGTTTAAAAGGAAAAAATGCGATACACTCACAGCACTCCTATCGCGGTTGCATTGCACCCCACACACGTTCGGTCCTGCACACGGCTCACGCAAACGGAACGCGCTTCGGCTTGCCTCTTCACTGACACGTGGGACTGCACTTGGAGAAACTGACCACGCGCCAAACTCCCCCCACCTACCGCGCAAAAATCCTCGCCCCCCACACCCAAAAATTCCCCCCAAATCCGATTCAACCGCCCTTCGGCCAACTAGCCAATAATATTCCCCAAACCCCCTCCCCCCTGTCCCCCTCCACTCCATTCGCTCCGCCAAAGACGCCCTCCCCGCCGCGCCGATACGTCGGCGCCGCGGTTCGGCGATCCTCTCACTCCCACAGTACGCTCTCGTAGACTGCCGTCCTGTAGCCGCGCCGCCACCTCTGGCTATGTCCTTGTGGAGGTGCATGGCGGTCAGCCCCGCCACCGCTGACGACGTTCGTGTGGAGACGCATGGCGGTCAGCTTCTCCCACGGTATGCGCATTCTAGACTGAGGCCCCGTTCATGCCGGTGTAGCGCTGAATGTTAGCTGATAAACGCTGTTAATCTCACTGTTTGCCGAAGTAGTTTACTGTCAATATGCTCTGCTTAAGAAGCTTCCTTGCCCTGTTCTGCACTCAATCTGCTTAGCTGAGGTGGCATGCCAAGGCCGATTAGTTGCTAAAATATCCTGCCATATATTTATTGTGATGTAGATTGCCATGGTCTAGTAGACAATCTGTTAGCTGAAATAGCTCTACACCGTTTTATACTCGATCTTTGTTGCTGCGATGGCCTTTGATAGTTCGATGGCTGTGTGCTCGGCCTCATTGACTGCTAAAACAGCCTGCCATAATTTGGCACTCAAATCTGTTTGCTGAATTAGCTTTACATATATTTTGTTACTTATATCTGCTCGTCCAAATATCTTGCCATAGCTTTAGATATCGACCTAGGTATTTTTTTGGACTTCATAAAAAAGCATATATGTTTTTCTTGTAATATCTAGTAGAAGAACTAATTTGTATGTCTAACAGATGGACAGGACTTGGATAACTTCAGCTTGAAGGTTCTCCGCTGCATATGTCGAGGGGGCTGAAAACTTCATGAACTTTATCAGAGCTGAGTACGGTGGTCCGAAATCAGATGTGCTCTGCCCGTGTAGCAGTTGTATGAATTCAGTTACAAGACTCCAGTCAACTGTGCAAAATCATCTACACTTGTATGGGATGCTAGTCACATATACTAGGTGGGTTCATCATGGTGAAGCTGTGAACGTCAATGTTATTGACTACGTGGAAGCAACAGATCACCATCTTGATCTGCCTGATGCTCAGGGGGAAGAGGAGGAGGAGGTGGTGGTGGCGGAGCCAGTGAGTTTGACCAACATTGAAACAATGCTACGAAATGCTCGTGCATTCCGTGAACTTTCACTTGCAGAATAAAAATGGTGGGCCCGCATGTTGGAACAATGCAACTTTGTTGTCACCCCAGGAAATAAGCTGTCAGTAATCTCAGCTATGGTCACCTTTCTTCAGGTGAAGACATCTGAGCGGATGACCAACAAATCATTCGATGCGATGTTGGCTGCTTTCCGCGAATCTTTCCCAGATGCATCTGAGCTGCCACACACCTACAGTAAAATGAAGAATTTCCTTCGTGCACTTGGAATTGGATATGATATGATCCATGTTTGTAAGAATAATTGTGTTATGTTACGGAAGGATTATGACAACTTAAGTGAATGCCTGAAATGCAAATCATCAAGATGGAAAGATGGCGATGCTGTGAAGAGGATTCCTCATAATGTTCTGAGACATTTTCCAATTACACCAAGATTGTAGAGGTTGTTTCATGATGCTAAAACAAGAGAGGATGTACTGTGGCATTCTAGGAACCAGGAGTACAGAGATCATATTGTAATGAGCCATCCATCTCATGGTAGTGAGTGGAAAAGCTTCAATGATAGAGTTTGCTGCTGACCCGAAAAACATTAGACTTGGCTTAGTTACAGATGGATTTAACCCATTTGGCCACCAGAGCGCCACATATAGCATGTGGCCAGTGCTTGTTATCCCTTACAACATGCCTCCAAATGTCTGCACCGAAGAATCAAACTACATGATGGCCTTGCCGATCCCAGGTCCAAAAAGTCCTGGAAAGGATTTTGATTTGTTCATGGATCCTCTTGTGGAGGAACTTCAATAGCTATGGAAGAGTGTTCTCACTCAAGACCTATATAGCTGCCCACCAGCTGATTTCTTTCTGCGTGCTATTATAATTTGGTGCATCCACGATTATCCGGCTTTGGGCACTATGTCAGGGCGAACGACACATGGTTACAATGCATGTGTCCGTTGTGACAGGAATCCGCTGTCATACGCAATACTTAGCAAGATCTGTTACATTGGACACCGCCGTTTCCTTGCCAAGGACAAGCCGCATCCTAGAAAATACCAAAGACTTGTGTTCAATGCAAAGCATGAATACCGTGATGCGCCAAAGAGGTTCACCGCCGATGAGTTGCAAGTGGGATTAGAGAAGGTTAGGCATATTACACCAGGAAACCATCTTGGTAATGGTAGCGGGAAAAGGAAGCGTGGCAGGGTAGAAGAGAGATTATTGTTTACCTGCAGGTCCACTTTGTGGGACTTGGAGTATTGGAAAGACTTGGATCTAAGGCATAATCTTGATGTGATGCACATCGAGAAAAATATATGTGACAGCATTATCGGCACACTTCTTAATATTGAAGGCAAGACGAAATATACCTTAAAATCTAGGATTGATTTGACACACCTGGCTATGAGAAAGGATTTGCAGGTGCAAGATGAAGGTAAACCACGGGATATGGCACCAGCTGCGTACGTCTTGGAAAAGGTAAAAAGAAAAGAATTCTATGAGGTCCTATCACATGTGAGATTCCCACATGGATTTGCTTCCAACCCTGAAAGGAGAGTCAGTGCAGATGGAAACAAGGTACAAGGGTTGAAAACTCATGACTGCCACATCCTACTTCAAAGGGTTTTACCTGTTATCCTTAGAGGATTGGGCCGCCCTGACTTATACAGAGCAGTTGCAGAGTTGGCACAATTCTTCAGGGAACTCTACAGTAGGAATATCAGGATAGATGCTTTGGAGCATCTTAGAGACATGATAGCAACTATCCTATGCGACCTTGAGAAGATATATCCTCTAGCCTTCTTTGATGTGATGGTGCATTTGGCTGTTCATCTACCTGATGAGGCACTACTTAGAGGTCTAGTACAGTATGGCTGGATGTACCCTATTGAAAGGCGGCTAGGCACTTTCAAGGGCTATGTTAGGAATAGAGCTAGACCCGAGGGTTCCATTGCAGATGCCTACATTGCTACAGAAGCATTGACATTCTGATCAAAATACATTGAAACAGCTGATCAGCTTAGCAAAGAGGTGGGTGAAGACAATCCAATGTTTTCGATTATTCTGTTCGAGTTACAGGGAAGAGTCGACAAGAGGACAAACCTAAAGATTTGGACAAAATGGTTTGGTATGTGTTGAACAACTGTCCTGAGATACTACCTCATATCAAGTAAGTGCAGTACTGCAGCTTATACATCGTAATCTACTAAACTTGCAGCACATTCTTATATATTTAGATGTTTGACGCGATCACTGTGTTGTGCAGCATCTACAAAGAGGAGTTACTGCCGCAAAATCCAAGAAACATTGACAAACTGGTTATGGAAGGATTTGCGAAATGGTTCAAGAACCATGTAAGATTTTGTAATGCACTGTCAGTTTTTTTAATATATTGAGTACATAAGATGATCAGCTTGTCTATTTTCTAACCATAGGTTAAGAAGATGCGGGAGGATGGGCAGGAAGTTGATGATGCCCTTTACTCACTAGCAATGGGTCCTAATACTCGGGTAAGACATTATGAATCTTGCGTTGTTGGAGATTTGTGCTACAACACCCTTGCACGAGACGAAGGCAGGAAGACACAAAACAGTGCCATCATGAGCACAGATACGTATGATGAAGAGACAACTGAAATGTATGCTAACATAACAAACATTATTCAGTTGCAGTATATCTCCACTTTCGAGGATCATCGGTGTGTGGTTCTGTTGTGCTGTCGTTGGTATAACCTGTTTTCTAGGATCGCAAAACCCAGAGCTGATGATTATTTCAAATCCATCAATGTAAAGGCGGCGTACCAGACTAACGAGCCTTTTATTTTGGCAAATGAAGCAACACAAATATTTTTCTTGGAAGACACATTTGCACGTAGCAATGACAGGAGAGTATTGCAAAGGTTTGAGCAGAGGAACTCGTTTAATGAAGTTGCACAACAAGATGATGCTTACACTGCTCCTGATGTACAAGATAACACAGATGTTCCTAATATCTTTGAGAACCATCACGTCAATGATGCCGGTGAAAAGATTGCCTGTCGTGCTTTGGACATACAAGAGTTGATCAAGAAGAAGCCAACGTTTGAGGACGTTGAGGACGAAGAAGAAGATGACACCATGGGGAATTACGATTCAGACTGATACACATGGCGAAGATGTTGACGCTGCTACTGCGGATGATGATTACATTGCTTTTGTCGTATTTGCCTGTCAGAAGACGTTTTTTTATCTACTATGTGAAATTGTGTTTGCTATGACAACTGAAACCTGATGAACATGTTGTTTAGTATTTTGTTGTGAGAACATCACTTGTTATGTATGCTGATTTGTGTTTGGTGATTGTATGACAACTAAAACATGATGGCATTGTTGTTTAGTTGTACTCATATTTGGCTGTGAAACTTGAATTTGATGACATAGTTTGCTGTTGGACTGCAATTTGCTCGACGTCTTCGAATGAGAACAAAGCTGACCCGACAGGGCCTCTGCTATTTATTTATTTATATGAGCAAAAGGGGATACTCCCTGATTTCTGTTAATAGAAACCATTAGATGTTCACAACACTACGCCCATCCTACTACACAGGTTTCATTCATTACTAGTTTCAGCAAAGTGCTCATGTCGTAGCACCTGAATACATCACGAGTGCTACATACACTGCAAATAAAGAGAAAATCATCCTATAGAGCACATCGATTTTGCCCATTATCTTCACAAGCTCTTTCATCTCCTCATTGATGTCATGGCCGTTCAGCAGCTGTTGCTTGGCCATGATCAGAGGAATTGCATCTTTAAGCTTCTGCTCTGCATCTTCCTCTTCTGTCGTTCCTTCAGTTACTTGTCCAACACCCCAACCTGCTGGTATTGGGATTCCTCGGCTAACCAAATAATCAGCGTAGTTGCATTCCCCCACATCAGCAACTTCCTAGAAATACAAATCACACGAATCTTCCCTTTTCTGCATGAATCAAATTGGTAGATCATCAACCAAACTATTAAAAAAATCAGCAATTGAAAGCAGCATAACAACACTTAAACATATTATTACTCCATGATTCGGGCATTTGTAGAAGACTCGGCCAGGGTTGTGGATTGTGGTTGAGACGCGACAGATGACTCTGCGTGAATTGTAGCAGTGGCACCACACCAACGGCAGCGGGTTGTGATGAGCAATCGGCTGCGGTGCGCGTGCCGGCGAGGGTGTGATTAGACCCACAGGCGATGGTACGGGTTGCGACTTGGCGCATATCTGGTTGTTGCCTACTGAAGTGCAGGTGGACGAGCAACCAGCGGACATAGTTGCTGCGGCCAGAGCTTCCGATGCTAGGCAGAGTAAGTAGAGAAGTGAGAAGCGAATGTTGGATATGTCAGTTTCATTACTTGCAGAGTAGCATAGCACCATATATAGTCATAGTCTAGGTTTGGATTCGAACCAGCTACAGGAGCATGTCTTTCTTTTTTTTAAAACTCAGCAACGTCTCATTACTGGTACACTAGCTTTTTCTGTATGCCTTCCCAAGTCTTTGATTTTCTTTCCCTTTTTTTGCGAGGAAGGAAGGAGGGCAAAATTGAGAGTTCCTGGGACTCGAACCCAAGACTTCTCGGTTGAAAACCATGGGTGCTAGTCACTTATGTGGCGAACGTTCCCTGTGAGGAGGACGGCAGATGAACGCATTTTCCACGCAGTTTTCTTCCTATATATAAAAAAGTATGCTACTTGGTGTTCGCTTAGTCAACAAAACGATTGTGCCAACCTTGACCGTTGGATTGACATTCAACGTCTGTCGCGTTTCTTCAGTCTCTTCTTCCTCGAGCCGCCAAAGCCAAACCAGCGCCGGCGGGACCGCCTGCTCCCGCCTCCCACGGCTGGCTGTGATCTGCCCCGGCTCCTGTTCGTTCCCGCCCGAGGCCACACCATCATCCTCCGCCTTGGTTCGCTCACCGTGGCGCCGCCCTCCGGTGTTGTCAACATGGTCAACAACCGAGAGGAATAAGGAGATGACTGTACATGGTGAGGATGACAGTTGGGACCCAGCAGCGCGCAGTAATTTTGTTTTTTCGGGACGGAGAAGGGTATCAATGGGTTCTGCGGGACCTGTGGCCCGTCTAGCCCAGGCTTTTATTTCATATGTTTAGCACATGGCCAGCCCAGTTTGTTTTTTGCATAATAACCAACATAGGCCTACTTGCTTTTCTACGCCCTGCTGGGCCAGAAATATTTCAAGACGAGGAGGGATGCATTTTGCCCAGAAAATGGGCTATCAGTAATAGGAAATGGGCTATAATTAATAATAAATGGGCTGTAAAATGAAAAAATACAGCGAACAGACAATTAGTTCCAAAATACAGTTTTCTTTCGGATTTTGATATTTTAAATTTCATTGTTTTTGTGCGGGTAAATTTCATTGAATTTAAATTAAGGTATATTTAGATTTAAAATTAATTTGAATCTGGCTAGAAATTTCGGGCTATATGCTGTTTGGGACAGATTTGGAAGCTGACTTCTGGGTCTACTAGGTTGACGTGTACTTTGGCTTTGTCAACTTAGTCCACAAACGATTCTAGCAGCAGTGTCCATTGGATGTTAATCCAACGGCCGTGCTGCTTCTTCAATATCTGATCTTCTTGCTCCAGCTGCCCAAACCAGCTCCGGTGGGACTGCCTGCTCCCGCCTCCCGTGGCCGGCTGTGCTGCCGCACAGGCCGCACCGCCCCACCCTACTTCATTGCTGGCCAGGCCATTCCTCTACTCAACCACACCTCCTGTTATTTTGCGGCGACGGCAGCCGTACTAGTAAACCCTCGTTTTCCCCACCGCGTGGGCAACCATTGCCTAGTCTTCCCCGGCTCCATGTCGTTCCCTTCCTAGGCATCGCCGTCGTCCACTGCCATGGTGCTCTCGGCGTGGCCCGGTCAACTTGGTCAATGAACGACATCCATCGGCTGTGGACTGTACGCGCAAAATAATGATTCCTCCACCTGACAGCTGGGATCCACCGGAAGGGCCTCTGTATTTCACGAAAAAAATGTCCCCCCCTCGCTGACATGTCGGATCCACCAGCTATATCTTCGCACGCAAGGAAGTGCCTCCTAATTACGCACAAAAAATGAATACCCCCCTACTAGCTGGGACCCACCATAGTGGGAGGATGACTTGTGGGCCAACAAAGTTGACGGGGACGGAGGGCTTTGTCAACTTAGTCAATATGAACGATTCTAGCTCCAGTGACCGTACGATGTCCATCCAACGGCCGTAGTGCTTCTTCAACCTCTGGTCTTCTTGCTCCAGCCGCCCAAAGCAGCGCCGGTCGTGCCGCATGCTCCTGCCTCCCGTTGCCGGCTGTGCTGCCGCGGAGGCCTCACCGCCCCCTACTATTCCCACCGCTGGCCAGGCCCTGCGGCAACGGCAGCCTCACACTGCAGCCGAACCAGTGAACCCGCGTACTCCTCTTCGCGCGGGCTTCCACTGCTGCGTCTTCCCCGGCTCCGCGTCGTCCCCTTCCTAGGCCTCGCCATCGTCCACCGCCGTCGTGCTCTCCGCGCGGCGTGGTCAACGTGGTCAAGGAACGACTTCCATCAGAAGAGTACTGTATGTGGAGAGGCTGACAGCTGGGTCCACAGCCACAGCCCAGTTTTTTTGTGATTTGCCAAGTAAGTCGCTTTGTCAGGCCTGTTGGGCTGCAAATCTTTCAAGACGAGGAGAGTTTTCATTCGGCTGGCAGAGAAAATGGCCCATCAGTAATGAGAAATGGGCTATACATTTTTAAAACACATCAAACCGGCAATTAGTTTCAAATATCTTTTTTTTCATTTCAAGATTTTAAATTACATTAATTTTTATGCGTGGAGAATTTGTTGAATTTTATATTGATATACATTTATTTTTAAAATCAGTTTGAATGTGAGTCGAAATTTTGGGATTAAAAACATTTCGGACCGCACCGAAATATGCAAAATTTTGTATAATTTTTTAACTGTGGCCACAATTTGGGCTGTAATGCTAACAAAAAGAATATGGGCTCCAAAAAAAACCTTAAGAATTAGCAAATGGGTTGTATGCTATTTTCCACAGATTTGAGGTTTTCCTAAAAAAAAGGTTGACGCACAAGCAGTGACTGTTGGATGGCCATCCAACGGCCGTCGCCCTTGTTCAATCTCTGCTCTTCCTGCTCCAGCCGCTCAAACAGGCGCCGGCGGGACTGCCTGCTCCCTCCTCCCCGCGGCCGGCTCAGATGCCGCGTAGGCCTCACCGCCCCACCGTACTCCCATCGCTGGCCTAGCCATCCCTCTACTCACCCACACCTGCTGTTATTCTCTGGCGACGGCAGACGAACTAGTAAACCCTCGTACAGTCGTACTCCCCTCCGCGTGGGAAACAACTGTCGAGTCTTCCCTGCCTCCGTGTCGTTCCCTTCCTAGGCCTCGCCGTCGTCCACCGTCCTGGTGCTCTCGGCGCGACCTGGTCAACATGGTCAACGACCAACATGCATCTGAAGTGGACTTTACGTGGAGAGGCCGACAGCTTGGTCCATGGCCGCACGCAAGGAAATGCCTCCTTATTACGTGCAAAATAATGATTCCTCCACCTGACATCAGGGACCCACCGAAAGGGCCTCTGTATTTCGTGAAAAAAACGTTACCGCCGCTGACAGCTTGGACCCACCAGCTATATCTTCGCATGCAAGGAAGTGCCTCCTTATTACGCACAAAAAACTGAATACTCCCCCTGTTAGCTGGGACCCAGTATAGTGGCAGGCTGACTTGTGGGCCTACTAAGTTGACGGGGACGGAGGGCTTTGTGAACTGAGTCAATATGCACGATTCTAGCTCCAGTGACCGTACGATGTCCATCCAACGGCCGTAGTGCTTCTTCAACCTCTGGTCTTCTTGCTCCAGCCGCCCAAACCAGCGCCGGACGTGCCTCGTACTCCTGCCTCCCGTGGCCGGCTGCGATGCGGCGGAGGCCTCCCCGCCCCTACTACTCCCACCGCTGGCCAGGCCATCCCTCTACTCACCCACACCCCATGTTATTCTGCGGCGAAGGCAGCCTCACACCGTAGCGAACCAGTGAACCCTCGTACTCCTCTACGCATGGGCATCCACTGCCGTGTCTTCCCCAGCTCTGCGTCGTCCCCTTCCTAGGCCTCACCGTCGTCCACCGCCCTGGTGCTCTCGTCGCGGGCGTGGTCAACGTGGTCAAGGAACGGCTTCCATAGGACGTGCACTGTACGTGGGGAGGCTGACAGCTAGGTCCACGGCCGCAACAAGGAAGTGCCTCCTTATTACGTGCAAAATAATTATTCCTCCACCTGACAGCGGCACCCACCGGACGGGCCATCGTATTTCGTGAAAAAAACGTTTCCCCCTGACTGCTGGGACCCACCAGCTACATCTTCGCACGCAAGGAAGTGCCTGACAGTCGGGACCCACCTGGTCGATGCGTACGTAGGGTTGTCATTCTGGTCGCAAACGTGTACGTACATATATACTGGTCGATGTAGAGGCGAGCACGTGTCGTAGTAGAGGCGCACACGTAGCACGTACACGTACGTACAGCGGCCAGGGTGCAAGAACGAAAATACGACCACATATGTGTACATACGGGCGGGGTCTCGAACGCCTACTCATGCATACGTACGGCCAGGGCTCGTGTACATGGCTGGGTCAGAACGGAGAAACAACGTCGTCGTCGTGTTCATGGGGAGGCAACGGAATGCGTCGTGTTCATGGGGGGGGGGCAACGGAATGTGTCGTGTTCATCGGGAGGGCTCGGACGGAACAGGCGATGGAAACGAGGCCTGGCGTACCGCAGAACGGAGGAAACGGCCTTGTGTTCGGCCGGCCACGTTTGAAACGGGATCCTGTTCATCGGGAGGGGTCTGGCGTACCGCAAAATGGAGGAAACGGACCTCCTATGGTCGAAACGGGGGTCCTGTTGATCGGGAGGGGTGTGGCGTACCGCAAAATGGACGAAACGGACTTGTGCTGGAGCGCTACGGTTGAAACGGGGGTCCTGTTCATCGGGAGCGGTGTGGCGTACCGCAAAATGGGACTCCACAGGATACTATTCATCTCCACCGTCGACCCCTTCCAACCTCCACGAGCTACTGTTCATCCACCATCGACCTCCTCCAGCCTCCACCTGTGACTATTCATCCACGGGCTCCTGTTCATCCAGCCTCCACCGCGCGCTACTCCACCGGCTACTGTTCGACCACCCCTCCACCGTCTACTGTTCATCCCGCCCTCCACACCACGGGGTCCTGTTCAACCACCCCTCCACGGGCACCCCTCCACCGTGTACTGTTCATCCATCCCTCCACACCACAGGGTCCTGTTCAACCACCCCTCCACCATCTACTGTTCATCCAGCCCTCCACACCATGGGGTCCTGTTCATCCACCCGTCCACGGGCACCCCTCCACCGTCTACTGTTCATCCATCCCTCCACCACACCATGGGGTCCTGTTCATCCAGAGGCAACGCCACCGCTCACTGTTCATCCAACCCCCCCCCCCCCCGCAACGCTCACTGTTCATCCCATCGATCGGCTTCAGTTAGCAGCAGTAGCGAAGTAATCGCTCGATCGGGTTCAGTTAACAGCCATCGATCGATCGCTCGGGTTCAGTAACGTGTAGCCTGCAGTGCAATCGCTCGGTTTCAGTTAGAGCCCAACGCCTCGCTCGGGTTCAGTTAGAGCCAACGCCTCGCACACACGCGCGTATGTGTACGAGAGAAACACGCATCGCTCGGCCCCCGACCTCCCACCGTAACCGGGAACTCCCCGAAATTTTCCTCCACCTCGCTTCTACCACGGTTTTTCCGTCATGGACGGCCCAAAGAATGTCACGCAGTTGCATCTCCGGCCCGCCCAGGATGAAAAGCCCATTTTCTGTCATGATTTTTTGTCATAGAAGTAGGAGCCCACCACATCTATGATGATACCGGGTTTTGTCACAATTATCATCATAGAAGTGTCATATGTATGACAGAAAAAAATTTCGTTCGGCCCAAAATGTCACGGATGTGTCTTTTTTTGTAGTGGGAGCTACTGCGGTGCCAGCTGATGGAAAGTGGCTGGGACGCACTGCTGGAACGCGTCGCCGAGCTGTTGGACGCGGCGGCCTCGGGGGCCCCGCCCTTCTGCCATCAGCTTCCTCCTCAGGGCGCTGCGGGGACTCTCGGCGGGCCACGCCGCCACCACGCACCATCAAGCGCGTCAGGGGGCTTCGTCAACACCAGCATGGCCGATGGCGCCGGGGGGCTCTACCACCCCCGTACCGCCTGCAACCAGCATGGGCACAAGCGTTGCCTTCCATGGCCCAAGTGGGATGCCATGCTATCACCCCCAAGACGTCACGCTGGGCCGGGCAACATGGAGTGTGGGGCACCACGGCGAGGTGTTTGGGGTAACAGCCCCAGAAGCCTACGTGCCCCGCATGACGTACCAGGAGTACACGCCGGAGGACGACCCCGGCTCGTTCGTTGGAGAAGATTGGGAAGAAGGGACGCTGGGAGTCGAAGCCTTCCAGGAGCTGCCGGGGAACCACCACGACCGCGTGTGCGATGACTACTGCAGGGTACCCCTAATCCCTTAAGAGCAAGCTTACGCTAACCATGAGTCGCAGGAGGAGCAGGTCACCGCGTCGGCAGGCGGCCCCAGCTCGACGGCCCCCCTAGCAGCGGGAGGATCGCGTTGGGGGCTGCAGGAGAGGGGTCGAGAGCCAGCCCCCTCCCCAAAGTGTGCAAGGCCAGGGGATAGCCGGAGGTAGGCCCTCTGCCGGGGAGGCTTCAATGACCCTTCCCTCGGCAGAGGACCTGTGGTCACCGAGGGAACCGCTGGCGTCCCCTTTCCCTCTTTTGTGTCATCCTGGTGACCGGTCAGCATAGAGGAGGTCAAGGGCGGCGCAAGGCAGGGCCCTTGTCTGGCGATATGAAGCAAGGCCGGTTCCTGTGAAGAAGGCCCAATGCCTCTGAAGCTCACCGCTCGTGACACTCTCACGTAATAATGAGTTGGGGCTGTACACACCCCGGAGTCTCAGGAGCGTCGGCCTCAAGCCCTAGGGCTCCCTCCCACGCCTAGTGGCAGCACTTGCTCCGCGCTAGTGAGAAGACTTGAAGACCCGAAGACTAGACTAGGTGCCGGACGCGGCCTTTTTCTTTGGATCTCTCTCTCTTTCTGTGGTTTTGCTTTCTGGATCTGGATTTAAGTTGAAGATGATTTTTTATCGATGCGCGCGGGGGGTGCCTTTTCTCGTTCGAGACTTTTCTCGCCTTCTTGATCTCGTTTGGTTTGGGGCTCATGTCCATCGCCTTTCCCTTGCAACCTCCTCACGAGCCGGACCGCGCAAAGCGCACGCCCGTCAAGCACGCGCCAGCGCTGCGGCTCACACTGACCTCTTGAGGGACCCCCTCAGACGGGGAGATAAGCTCCACATGATTCTCAGAAGCTCGTCGCTTCATGGCCCAGCCCGAAGATGGCGCTGACTAAGGTAAACCACGATGGGAAGCTCGCCCCCAGCTCCACGAGTTCACGAGGACACATACCCACATCATATAGGAAAGTAAAGACTGCAATTTGCTTACATGAGAGGCTACCCCTCTCAAAATGCTCTTACAAGTCTTCCAAGGGCCACGCCCGAGTTTTGCGCGGATGATGAAACGACAGGAGAGCATGGGATCAGCCTGAAACATCACTCGCTACATCACCCGCGGGCGCGTCGCTTGCGTCGTCGTCGTCTTCGTTGGTGTCGTCGCCGCTATCGGCGACGCCCCCATCGCCGTCGTCAACCACATCGCCTTCGTCCGTGACGACCACCACCGCGTCATCCTCTGAGGTGAAGGCCTTGACCAACGCGTCCACATGGTCCTCTACCCAATGCGCCAGGTCGCCCCGGACGGCCGTGGGTACGGGGGCAATGGTGGCGTCAAAATCGAAGTTGGGGTCGGCATTCAGAAGGTGGCTAAAGACACGGGAGAAGGCGCGCTGAAGCAGTCCATGACCCCTCTCCTCCACAAGCTGGCGAGCTCTAGTGGATCGAGCCTCCAGGTGCGTCACCACCTCGGTGAAGAAGGTCAGGTGGCTGGCGTAGTCATTCGAGTGAGGGGCCGGGGCGTTCTCGTCGCAGATGTAACCCAGGGCGGTGTTGGCCTTGTTCCGGAGGCCTTGAAGCATAGGAGCATGCTCACACTCCAGCGTCCGGCGCTGGAGCACTTCCTCCCTGTTTTGCCGTGCGACAGCCTCGGCGTCGTCAACTCGTTTCCGGAGGGAAAGCAGCTCGGCGCGGGCGGAGGCCAAGTCCGCCTGCGCCGTAACCAGGGCGACGGCTGTGGCCTCTGCATGCCTCTCGGCCTCATCCAACCTAGGCCTGAGGGCGGCGGCCCTGCCTGCATCCTCCAGACCCGCGGGCTTCAGCTTCAAGTCGGACCTGCCCTCCAGATCTGCACGAACCTTGGCCACCCGGCGATTGATCTCCTCCTCGACTCTATCCTCGCGGCCCCCAATGACGTCTTCTACTTGAGCAACTTGACGCTCCCTCGTCTCCAGTTGCTCGAGCTCGAGGTTGCACTCCACGGCTTCCAGGGCTAGTGCCTCCTTGCGCTTCCGGACCTCCTCTTCATAAGCGGGCGTCCCCCTCAGCGATGCAAGAGCGGCCCCGCGCGCCTCCACCTGCTGCTCAAGGGACGCGCTCCAGGCCTGGAGCCCCCACGCGCGCTCCTCCGCAGCCTTGCGATAGCGATTGGCCTCGCGAGCCTCTTCCAAGGCTCGCGAGCGGGCTTCATGGGTGATCTTGAGGGACCCCTCGGCCTTCGCATTCTTGAGGTCACGCTGATAGCAACCGAGGTTGACAGCCACCCTCAGCTTGTGCCGCTCCTCCACTAGTCGGAGACCTTCAGCCTCAAGACACGAATTGACACCAGCGAGCTCTTCACCGAGGCGGCTCATCGCACCCATCGCCTCCTGGAAGAGCTCATGACGAACTATGCTCCGCCCGCGCTCGAGCTCAAATGCTCAACCCGCCTCGTCCTCTACCTCGGGGGCGGTGGGCGGAGCATCAAGTGGCACGCTACCTCACGGCGGGGGGCTGGGGGCTGGCGCCGCGCCCGACACCAGCCCGTCCTCGCGAGGAGCCCAAGCTAATCGGGGCTCGCCGCTTGAAGAGGAATCGAAGATCGAGGCCAGCCAGCGGATGTTCATGAGCAAAGGAGGAGCCCTGGGCACGCCCGCCAAGCTCCGTGCCAGACCATGGGGGAGGGGCGACCAAGCCGAGGACTCAGCACGCCATGAAGGCGGGCATGCTCCCCCAACCGACCCTGCGCAAGGGGCGGCAGGTATGCCAGGAATGCTCAAGGCCGATGGGGGAATTGATGAAGGAGGAGGCCGCCTCTCGGAAGACACAACAGCTTCAGCGGAAGGAGCCCTGGAGGACAGATGACAGGATGAGAAGACCACACGCAAGAAGCCACGGCAATAAGATACTTATGCGTCAATGGCGATGTACTCCCATCGCTTCAATGGCCCGAAGATATTGCCGCCGCTGGGGGACCCCTTCCTCTTGCGGAGCTCATCGAAGTCCACACAAAGATGACCGAAGCGCTGGATGTGACAGCCGGTGCGCAGTGAAGCCGAAGAAGAACCAAGAGGGATGGCTTTAGGGGAGCCCGATCATGGCGAACAGCCCTGCGCCCTCTCACTGCAACATCCCGAGGCTCCTGGAGCCTCATCCTCAGGACCCGCATGCCGCATCTCCTCAGCAACCAATGCCAGAGGAGGGGGGTCGCAGGCCCCTGAGGATGACGCCCCCGGATCACCGCTCATCATGTGCTCCTCGACACTTGAGCCTCCGGCCCCCGTCGAAGCTCGCCCCCCCCCCCCCCCCCGCACCATCACCTGGGGCGAGCTCGACACCAGCGGCAAGGAGGGGGACCACGATGACAGGGTTCTCGCAGGGCGCCACCAAGCCAATTGGGTGCAGCCCCCACTCATCAAAGGAAGGCATGCTCGCGGAAAATGTGACTATGTTCTCGCTACGGTACAATAGGCAACTGTTCCTGGGCATCTCATCCGGCAGAGGGACACCTGATAGGACCGTGAGCACTGTTTGCCACGCCGCAAGAGGTAGCCCCTCCTCCTAAAACCTCATGTTGTCCTGGCTGCGGAGCAAGTCCCACATCAGGCGGGAGTGGTGCTGAAGTGGAGCGACTCGACGCCCGACGAACTCCCTCACCACCATGGGTGCAGTCACAACGAGGTCCTTCAACCACCTCAGCCTAGCCCAGACAGGGGCAAGGCAGGGGCTCGTGAGCTTCTGATGACCCCAGCCGGAGTTTGGAATAGCATGCCCCACCGGAGCTTGGAGCAGAGGGTTGAGCACGCCGGCGTCAACAAACACCCATCGTGTACGGAACTCGCTCGTGGATGAAGGAAGCTCGAAGTCGATCCCCACGCCCGTCGTCGCGGCCACGGCCTAGAAGCTCACGCACACCAAGCTCTATCGGGGACCAGTGAGATGCAACGAGAAGAAGTGGCGGAGGAGTGCCACGGAAGGAGCGATGCCCACCATGGCCTTTCACAAGAAGGCAAAGACGGCAAGAAGGGTCACAGATTGAGGGTCAAGATGGAGCATGTGGATTTGATAATGATTAAGCACCGCGTTGAAGAAGGCGGAGAAGGGAGGAATCAGGCCAGCCCAGAGGGCCTCAATGAAGATCAGAACCTCGGTGACTGCCCGAGCCATGCAAGAGTGAGACGCGGGCCAAGACACCGTCTCTCCCCACTCGTTGAAACTGGAGGCAACCATGGGGCGCACCTTGTCCATGGCTTCGTCGTTGAGCACCCGGGCCGGCCGAGCGCCGGCTCGTAGGATGGAGGCGCAGTTGGCGAGGACAGAGGTTTGTTCCCCTTCTCGGCTTGTTTCGGCGTCATGGTGGTGAAGCAGGCAGAGCGCAAGTCAGATTGGGAGGATGGAGAATGGCCTCGAGGAAGCAGGGAGATTGGAAAACCAGGCGTAGCGAAGGAAGAATAACTGTGTAAGAGGCAAGGGCCACATAGCTAGGCGGATTCAAAGGCAGCATGGGGAAGCGGAGACGCCCACGTCCAATCAACTGCCATGCGTCAACCGAGGCCACAGGCTTTTGGGGCCCGCGGTGCTCCGGACTTGGCCCTTGGCTTCGCTGCGAAGCCAAGCCCGAGCGCACCTTGGGGCCGGGGCTACTGTCGGTGTTCTGAGAACGGGGGTCCCCAGACTTGCCTGCCTGCGGCCCACGGCGTGGCTAAGCCAGCAGGCCATACGATCCATCTTCATAAACAAGGCATCCAAGACCCTCGCGAGGCGGACGACATAAGACCTCCTCTCGAGTGGCCTAATCAGGCAGGCTCACGAGGGGCGGAGATATTAAGGCGAGGCAAACCTCACAAGGCTCTCGTGACATGAGCCATGACAATCGACACCAGGCGGACGCCAGGTGGGCGCCAGCGTGCGCAGCGTCCTTGTTTCCTCTTTGGTGCTAAGGAGGCCAGCGCAGGCGTGGAGTACTGAGGCATCAGGCAAAGGATGCCATTTTGATGCAACAAGACCAGGACCAGAAGGACGGCAAGACGGAGGTCATCATGGATCCCAAGACGGCGTCACCACCAAAGCTTTTGGCAGGCGAAGACCACTTTTGTCAGGATGGCTTGTACTAGCTGTCCCCCTTCAAATAAGCCCGCCGTTGTTGGCTCCTTTATCGCTCAATATTTGGGAAGAGGACTAGGGCATATATAAGTAGAGCTAGCCACCACCGAGGGGGCATGATTCAGACCACCCCCCCACACACAAGTTAGCCAAGCACAAGAACACCACAATCTCAAGAGGTTGTTCTTCCCCTTGTACTGTTCATCATCAGGCCAAGAGGCAATCCACCACCACCACACTGGAGTAGGGTATTACACCACAACGGTGGCCCGAACCAGTATAAATATTGTGTCTTTCTGTGTTGCGAGTTCGTCAAGTTCGTCCGCGAGATCTTAGCTAGGGCGTAGATCGGTGGGAGGAAAAGACTTCGTGCGCACCCCAGTGTTTGAACCTTAAGTGTTTGCCGGAACCCCACATCCAACAAGGAGGACTTTCGGGACGAAGTGCCTCCGCCTCGAGGCGGAACTTGGGCAGGAGCACTTTTGCCCTCCGGCGGAGCGATTTTGCCGGGGGAACTTCCCTCCCGGAGGGGGAAATCATCATCGTCATCATCACCAACAACTCTCCCATCTTGGGGACGGCAATCTCCATCAACATCTTCACCAGCACCATCTCATCTCAAACCCTAGTTCATCTCTTGTATGCAGTCTTGTTACTGGAACTATAGATTGTTGCTAGGGGGTGACTAGTAGTGTTGATTACATCTTGTAGTTTATTACTATATGGTTTATTTGGTGGAAGATTATATGTTCAGATCCAATATGCTATTTAATACCCCTCTAATCTTGAGCATGATTATTATTTGTGAGTAGTTACTTTTGTTCTTGAGGTCACACGAGAAATCATGTTGTAAGTAATCATGTGAATTTGATATGTGTTCGATATTTTGATAGTATGTGTGGTGTGATTCCCTTAGTGGTGTCATGTGAATGTCTACTACATGACACTTCACCATATTTGGGCCTAAGGGAATGCATTGTGGAGTAGTAAATAGATGGTGGGTTGCGAGAGTGACAGAAACTTAAACCTCAGTTTATGCACTATCCCGTAAGGGACCTATAGGATCCTAGAGTTTAATGCTATGGTTAGAATTTATTCTTAATACTTTTCTCTTAGTTGCGGATGCTTGCGGGAGATTTAATCATAAGTAGGAGGTTTTTTCAAGTAAGAACATCACCTAAGCACCGGTCCACCCACATATCAAATTATCAAAGTAGCGAACACAAATCAAACAATATGATGAAAGTGACTAGATGAAATTCCTGTGTACCCTCAAGAACGGTTTGCTCATTATAAGAAACCGTTTTGGCCTGTCCTTTCCCTCAAAAGGATTGGGCTACCTTTTTGCATACTTGTTACAATTATTGTTACTTGCTTGTTACAAATTACCTTGCCATCAAACTACTCGCTACTTACAATTTCAGCACTTGCAAACACTACCTTACTGAAAACTACTTGTCATTTCCTTCTGCTCCTCGTTGGATTCGACACTCTTACTTATCGAAAAGAGCTACAATTGATCCCCTATACTTGTGGGTCATCACTGGCTCCTGAGGAGCGGAGATTTCTATGCAATCCCTCACCTCGTGAGGTTCGGATGACGCAAGCCATGACAACCGAGGCCAGGCGAGCGCCAACGGGTGCAGTACAACAGTTTCCTCTTTGGTGCTAAGGAGGCAAGCACATGTGCGGAGTCCCGAGGAATCAGCCAAAGGTTTCCATTTCTGTGCCACAAGACCAAGACCATCAGGATGGAGGTCATCGCCGAGCCCACCATGGTGTCATGACCAGAAGCTTTGCACGTGAAGACCACCTTTCGTCAGGATAAGATGTACTAGTTGTCTCCCTTCGAATTTGGCCGTTGTGGGATCCCTTCCCGCCTTCGTTTTGGGGGAAGATGACCAAGGCCACTGTAAATATAGCCTAGCCACCACCATAGAGGGGATCAGATCCACTCCTCCCTCACCAACGCACCCAAGCACAAGAACACACCTCCTGATGTTGTTCTCCCACTATACTAGTTCATCCTCAGCCCAGCTCGAGGCCAATCCACCACAAAGCAGGAGTAGGGTATTACACCACAAGGTGGCCCGATCTTGGGTAAACTGTCGTGTCCCATTTCCTTCCAGTTCATCGAGCTAGGCCGCGGGATCGACAAGTAGGCAGGCTGAGGAGGCTGAGTCCTTCGCATGCACCCTAGAGTTTGAATCTATCTTGGGTTTGATGAGCCCTGAATCCGACATTTGGCGCGCCAGGTAGGGGTGCGTCGAAGGTTCGATTCTCCATCCGCTGCACTCCACCCATGCTGTTCGGCTCTCATGGCGAGCGCGGCTCCACCGACTGGGCGACAGGTGCGTTCGGAGGCACTGTGGGTTTCCGCGCTTTCACCCCCGCCTTGCGGCGGGTGCAGTGGCCGCCCAAGTTCAGGCTGGAGCTGCCGCCCCGATATGACGGTGCGGTGGACCCGACGGGGTTTGTCCAGACATATGCGGAGGCTGTGTTGGCGGCCGGTGGCGACGACAAGGCCATGGCAAACTAGCTACCCATGGCCCTTATGGGCGTGCGGCGCGCGTGGCTCATCGGCTTGCCGAAGTCTTCAGTGGCCTCCTGGGAGGAACTGCGCGGCCTTTTCATCGCGCGCTTTGCGGCGCCGGCACCCCACACCGTCGCAGCCCTCCTCGGCGGCTCATAGGCGCCTGCCTCAGACCGCCACCTCAAGCAGTTCTTTCGCCAGGTGGGCACCGCCCGCACGCAGCAGGGAGCGCCACCAGGCTGGGTGGCGCCTAAGGCCGACCTCACCTTCGACTCGAGGGACCACCCCACGACCATAGCTAGCGCCGGCGCGGTCCCAATGCTCTGCACACCCACAATCTACAACGTAGCAGTCACCAGGACCCTCATCGACGGTGGCGCCGGCTTCAATGTCCTCCGTGTGGAAGCATTCGATTGGCTCCGACCCATGGCGCCAGCTTCATGTGCCCTATGGCTGGCTCCGACCCACCAAGCCTTTCTTCAGGGTCGTTGACGGCTCCACCTACCCCCTCGGGCAGATTCGTCTCCTCGTCACCTTCGGCACCCACGGCAACTACTACACCGAGCTCATCGACTTTGACATCGCCCACATCGGCCTGCCGTCCAATGCCATCCTCGGATACCCGGCCTTGGCCAAGTTCATGGCGGAAACCCACCCCGGCTACAACCTAATGAAGATGCCGGGAAGCAGTGGCGTCCTCTGATGTGTGCAGCAATGTCGTAGGTTTACTTGGGGCGACTCCAAGTGTTGAACAGAAGACAAGCACAACCATTTGTTTTGACACAAGTATACCAGAGGCTTCACATTATAATCTTCCAACTGTGTTACGGCTTGGAACTTCCGCTTTGAGGTTTCACTAATGGAGCCTAAGAAGGACATGGTGAAACCAAACATCAGAACCCCTCCAAAGTGTACTAATATTGGTTGTATTTCATGTCCGGTGAAGTAGTTTCAAGCATGCAAGCAAATAAGTCGTTCCTTTGTTTGAAATTAGTCCCATGTGATCAGTGTGGCCGGATGATTAATTAGGTTCCTAATTAAGGAATAGTAGAATACAAGGGTCCACGTACAAGTTGTGCTAGTTAGCTTGTTTTTTCTCTCTCCGAGATGTAAAAGGAGAGGATCACCGTGTTAGTTTGAGACTTTGAGTTGGTTAGTAGTTTAGGCCCTTATGTCTAGTTGATTAGGATATAAAAGGCATCATCCTGAGTCTTGTACGGAGATTAGTTTTGGAGATTGATTTCTTATCGAGAGTTACTAGAGAAAAGTCCCAGGTCGGGTGACGCCAATATTGTGAGTTTTTGCGATCCTTGATCGGGGATTGTTGCTGCTACGCTGTCGTGATTAACCTTGGGTTAATTTTGATTCAAGTCTACTCCTTTGGTTTCATGCTATCTCCTTGATCCAAAGGCCTTTTTCTTCTTCTACATCTACTATTTATTTTTTATCTGACCGTTGCTACCGCCGTTCGTTGTTGTTTTGTAACTACCGTGAAGGATCGGACCAACCAGCGACTCGTCGTCTAGCCGAGTCTCATCAGGTGGTATTCAGAGCTAATGTTGTTCATGGTACTCTGTTGATCAAGATGTCAACCTCATTCAACAAGGATGATGAGGTTGCTGCTGATTCTGAGGAAGTGGTGCGTCCAGTGTACGCGGATGATATTCCTTAAAATATTCGGGACGGTTTTGACCACACATGCAACTACATGAAGCAATGTCATGATGCGCTCGGCAAAAAGGATAGACGTCCTAATCACTCGGTTTGATGGTTTGGTAGACATCATCAATATGCCGGCGACGAATTCTGCACTACCACAGGCTGCTCCGGCTGCTCCACTGAATTATGCACCACCTGCTCGCGACGGACATGCCGGCATGCATGATCGCCATTTGGCGGCAAAACCTCATGCTGGAGATGATGGTCTCGATGACGGTATTGACTAGGTGGGGTACGCGCCATGACCACGAAACTATGAGCCTTGCCCTGAAACTTCCGTTCATGGCGGAGTGCATGACCGAGTTGGTCAAGCTGTGCGTGTGCTTGTGGATGATGGAATTGGGCACATAAAAATTTCAATCCCTTCGTTCTCCGGCAAGTGCAAACCAGAAGGCTATTTGGAGTGGGAGATGCGTGTGGATCAAATTTTTGATACCCATCATTATAGCGAGGAGAAGAAAGTTCAACTTGCTAGAATTGAGTTTACCGGTTACGCACTAATATGGTGGAATCAAATTTGTCGTTCAAGACATCGCCTGACTACTTGGCGAGGGATGAAAGAATTCATGAGGTGACGTTTTGTTCCTGAGCACTATAAAAGAGATATGTACAACAAGTTGCAGCGGCGCTCTCAAGATAATATGAGTGTTGATGAATATTACAAGGAGATGGAATTGCTTATGATACGTACAGGGACAACAGAGGATCCGGAGGCTACCATGGCATGTTTCTTTAATGGGGTAAATATTGAGGTGCAGGATCGTGTTGAGATGGTGGTCTACTACAACATAAAAAATATCTTGTGCACCAAGCTGTGCGTGAGGAACAACAGATTAAGCGGCACCAAGTCAGCTCAGTTTCTAGTAACACTTTGAACACACGGCGACGCTCGCATCATAAGAATGAGGATGTCGGTCCTAGCTCTAGGGCGACATCATCAAATTGCTCTCATGGTTCCGTGCAAAAGGCTGCCTCAAAATCAGGACTGTTGATGGTTGATTCCAGTGCACAGTCGACCGGACGCACTAGCGACATGGAGTGTTTCAAGTGTGGAGGAAGGGAGCATATGAAGCGTGAATGTCCCAATGAGAAAAGAGTGTTGCTCACGAGAGATGGCTATGCATCCACTAGTGATGAAGAGGCAGTTTCTGACACTTCCAGTGAAAAATCAAAGGATGCTGAAAATGTGGTTGCGAGTTTTGAAACTGCTGAATCATATCCTTCACTAATGGTGCAACGAGTGCAAGAGGATCGCATTGAGAATAAGGGACATCATTGGAATATTTTTCCGACTCAGTGCAAAGTCAGTAACACCAATTGTAAGTTGATTATAGATGGAGGAAGCTACACTAACGCGGTCAGCAAGGGATTGGTGGAAGCTTTGGGGTTACCGACATGGAAGCACCCTCAGCCACACCGTGTTGATTGGATGTATCTGCTACGTCTTGAGCACTGCGTTGGATTTCCCTTGAAGAGGAAAGGGTGATGCAAAAAAGTAGCGTAAGTATTTCCCTCAGTTTTTGAGAACCAATTCATTAATGCAGTAGGATACTACACACAAGTCACCGCGCACCTACACAAACAAATAAGAACCTCGCAACCAACGTGATAAAGGGGTTTTCAATCCCTTCACAGTCACTTACAAGAGTGAGATCTGATAGAGATAATAAGATAAATATTTTTGGCATTTTTATGATAGAGATTGAAAGTAAAGATTGCAAAATAAAATAGACTGAAAACTTATATGATAGAAGATAGACCCAGGGGCCATAGGTTTCACTAGTGTCTTCTCTCAAGATAGCATAAGTATTACGGTGGGAAACAAATTACCGTCGAGCAATTGATAGAAAAGTGCATAATTATGAGAATATCTAGGCATGATCATGTATATAGGCATCACGTCCGCGACAAGTAGACCGGAACGATTCTACATCTGCCACTATTACTCCACACATCGACCGCTATCCCGCATGCATCTAGAGTATTAAGTTCATAAGAACAGAGCAACTCATTAGGCAAGATGACATGATGTACAGGGATAAACTCAAGCAATATGATATAAACCCCTTCTTTTTATCCTTGATGGCAACAATACAATACTTGCCTTGCTACCCCTGTTGTCACTGGGAAAGGACACCGCAAAATAGAACCCAAAGCTAAGGACTTCTCCCATAGCAAGAAAGATTAATCCAGTATGCCAAACCAAACCGATAATTCGAAGAGACTTGCAAAGATAACAAATCATACATAAAAGATTTCAGAGAAGAGTCAAATATTTTTCATATATAAACTTGATCATAAACCCACAATTCATCGGATTTTGACAAACACACCGCAAAAACAATTACATCGAATAGATCTCCAAGAATATCGAGGAGAACTTTGTATTGACATCCAAAGAGAGAGAAGAAGCCATCTAGCTAATAACTATGGACCCGAAGGTCTGTGGTAAACTACTCACACATCACCGGAGAGGCTATGGTGTTGATGTAGAAGCCCTCCGTGATTGATTCCCCCTCCGGCGGAGCTCCGGAAAAGGCCCCAAGATGGGATCTCTTGGGTACATAAGGTTGCGGTGGTGGAAATAGGGTTTCGTGGTGCTCCTGGATGTTTTTGGGGTATATGGATATATATATATATATATATATTTATATATATATATACATATATATATAGGAGGAATAAGTAGGTCGGGGGAGCTGTGAGGGCCCCACGAGGGTGGGGGGCGCGCCCAGGGGGGCAGGCTTGCCTCCCAGCCTTGTGGCCTCCTCGCTCCTTTCTTGACGTCTACTCCAAGTCCCCTGGATCACGTTTGTTCCAAAAATAACTCTCCCGAAGGTTTCATTCCGTTTCATATTCCTTTTCTGCGAAACACTGAAATAGGCTAAAAACTGCAATTTGCATTGGGCCTTGGGTTAGTAGGTTAGTCCCAAAAATAATATAAAAGTGTATAATAAAGCCCTTAAACATCCAAAATAGATAATGTAATAGCATGGAATAATAAAAAATTATAGATACGTTGGAGACGTATCAAGCATCCCCAAGCTTAATTCTTGCTCGTCCTCGAGTAGGTAAGTGATAAATACAGAATTTTTGATGTGGAATGCTACCTAGCATAATTCTCAATGTAATTTTATTTATTGTGGCATGAATATTCAGATCCGAGAGATTCAAGACAAAAGTTTAATATTGACATAAAAATAATAATACTTCAAGCATACTGACTAAGCAATCATGTCTTCTCAAAATAGCATGGCCAAAGAAAGTTCATCCCTACAAAATCTTATAGTTTGGTCATGCTCCATTTTCGTCACACAAGAATGCTCTCATCATGCACAACCCCGATGACAAGCCAAGCAATTGTTTCATACTTTAGTAATCTCAAACTTTTTTCAATTTTCACGCAATACATGAGCGTGAGCCATGGATATAGCACTATGGGTCGAATAGGATATGATGATGGGGGTTATCTGGAGAAGACAAAAAAAGAGAAAGTCTCACATCGACATGACTAATCAACAGGCTAGGGAGATTCCCATCAATTTATGTCAATGCAAGGAGTAGGGATTGCCATGCAACGGATGCACTAGAGCTATAAATGTATGAAAGCTCAACAAAAGAAACTAACTGGGTGTGCATCCAACTTTCTTGCTCACGAAGACCTAGGGCATTTGAGGAAGCCCATTGTTGAAATATACAAGCCAATTTCTATAATGAAAAATTCCCACTGGTATATGAAAGTGACAAAACAAGAGACTCTCTATCATAAAGATCATGGTGCTACTTTGAAGCACAAGTGTGGGAAAAAAGGATAGTAGCATTGTCCCTTTTTTCTCTTTTTTGGGCCTTTCCTTTTTTTATTTGGCCTTTCCCCCCTTTTTTTATTTGGGACAATGCTCTATTAATGATGATCATCACACTTCTATTTATTTACAACTCAATGATTATAACTTGATATTAGAACAAAATAAGACTCTATATGAATGCCTCCGGCGGTGTACTGGGAAGGGCAATGAATCAAGAGTGAAATGTATGATAAATTATGCATGGTGGCTTTCCCACAAATACTATGTCAACTACATGGTCATGCAAGGAAGTATGATAATGATGAAGCATGTCATAAATGAAATGGTGGACAGTTACATGGCAATATATCTCGGAATGGCTATGGAAATGCCATAATAGGTAGGTATGGTGGCTGTTTTGAGGAAGATATAAGGAGCTTTATGTGTGATAGAGCTTATCATATCACGGGGTTTGGATGCACCGGTGAAGTTTGCACCAACTCTCAAGGTGAGAAAGGGCAATGCACGGTACCGAAGAGGCTAGCAATGATGGAAATGTGGGAGTGCGTATAATCCATGGACTCAACATTAGTCATAAAGAACTCACGTACTTATTGCAAAAATCTACAATTCATAAAAAACCAAGCATTACGCGCATGCTCCTAGGGGGATATATTGGTAGGAAAAGACCATTGCTCGTCCACGACCGCCACTCATAAGAAAGACAATCAAAGAACACCTCATGTTTCAAAATTGTTACACAACGGTTACCATACGTGCATGCTACGGGACTTGCAATCTTCAACACAAGTATTTCTAAAATTCACAAGTAATCAACTAGCACAACTCTAATATCACCATCTTCATATCTCAAAACAACTATCAAGTATCAAACTTCTCATAGTATTAAATTCACCTTTTTATGAAAGTTTTTATTATACCAATCTTGGAAGCCTATAATATTAGGACCAATTTTATAGCCAAAGCACATTACCATGCTGTTCTAAATGACTCTCAAAATAATATAAGTGAAGCATGAGAGATTAATAATTTCTATAAAATAAAACCACCACCGTGCTCTAAAGGATATAAGTGAAGCACTAGAGGAAAATTATCTAGGTCAAAAGATATAAGTGAAGCACATAGAGTATTCTAATAAATTCCGATTCACGTGTGTCTCTCCAAAAGGTGTGTACAGCAAGGATGATTGTGTTAAACTAAAAAGCAAAGACTCGAATCATACAAAACGCTCCAAGAAAAACACATATCATGTGGTGAATAAAAATATAGCCTTATGTAAAGTTACCGATGGACGAAGACGAAAGAGGGGATGCCTTCCGGGGCATCCCCAAGCTTAGGCTTTTGGCTGTCCTTGAATTTTACCCTGGGGTGCCTTGGGCATCTCCAAGCTTAGGCTCTTGCCGCTCCTTATTCCATGATCCATCAAATCTTTATCCAAAACTTGAAAACTTCACAACACAAAACTCAACAGAAAATCTCATGAGCTCCGTTAGTATAAGAAAAAAAACCCACCACTTAAGGTACTGTAATGAACTCATTCTTTATTTATATTGGTGTTAAACCTACTGTATTCCAACTTATCTATGGTTCATACCCTCCGATACTAGCCATAGATTCATCAAAATAAGCAAACAACACACGAAAAATAGAATCTGTCAAAAACAGAACAGTCTGTAGTAATTTGTAGGTTTAGAATACTTCTTTAACCCCACAAATTCTGAAATAAATTTGTGGACGTGAGGAATTTTTCTATTATTCATCTGCAAAAATAGTCAACCTAATCGCACTCTCCAGTAAAAAAACGGCAGCAAATCTTGTGAGCTCTAAAGTTTCTGTTTTTTACAGCAATTTCGCAAAGACATCCCCCAAGTCTTCCCAAAGGTTCTACTTGGCACAAATATTAATTAAAAACATAAAACCACATATAAACAGAATCTAGATGAATTATTTATTACTAAATAGGAACAAAAAACACGAAACAAAAATAAAATTGGGTTGCCTCCCAACAAGCGCTATGGTTTTACGCCCCTAGCTAGGCATAAAAACAAGAATAGATCTAGGTATTATCATCTTTGGTAGGCAATTCTTCAATAGAACACTTATAACCCTTGGGAGTTTCCTCAAACTCCTAGGCAAGAAATCAAGAAATTCATTTGTAGCAAAAGGTTCCTTAATGATATTGAAGAAGTTGGGGTGAACACTTATTGATTTGAGATCCGCATTTTCCTTACTAGAAGATCCACCCTTATTTTTACGAGCATACATTAATTTGGAAATCTTGGTAGTAGGATGATTTGGAGTATTTTTAACGGATGAAAAGGCATACCCTAAATTAGTAATAATATCCTCAAGTTTACCAATTCTTGTGGAATTTTGATCTATTCTTTCGTTAACTATAGGTTCTTTTTCTTTAAAAAATTTAAAACTAACCCCTACCTTAGATCCATATTGGGTGATTTGGTTGTGGATCTTTTTATCCAAATTTTCAATCAACTCCACAAAGGCAACTTTATTTTCAATAATTTCAAGCCTTTGCATCACATGTTCCAAAGTTAAAATAGTTCCATTAACCAAAAGAGGTGGTGGGCCAAACAAATCTATCATAGCATTATAAGAATCAGAAGTATGGCTAACCAAGAAATTCCCTCCGGTAATGGTATCAAGAATATATCTGTTACAAGGAGTGATGCCTACATAAAAATTGCGAAGAAGAACGGAAGTGAACTGCTTCCTCATAGATCTATTCTAAGCATTGCAAATTCTATGTCAAGCATCTTTTAGATTTTCTCCCTCCCTTTGTTTAAAATTAAGAACTTCATGATCGGGAGTACAAACAATGATAGAAGGATTAGCCATGATGACACACAGCGACACAAGAAGCAAGCGAAAAAGAGGTGAACGGAAAAAGAGGGCGAATAAAACGACAAGGGTGAAGTGGGGGAGAGGAAAATGAGAGGCAAATGGCAAATAATGTAATGCGAGGGATAAGAGTTTGTGATGGGTACTTGGTATGTCTTGACTTGTGCGTAGATCTCCTCGGGAATGGCGCTAGAAATCCTTCTTGCTAGCTCTTGAGCACTGCGTTGGTTTTCCCTTGAAGAGGAAAGGGTGATGCAGCAAAGTAGCATAAGTATTTCCCTCAGTTTTTGAGAACCAGGGTAACAATCCAGTAGGAGACTACACACAAGTCACCTCACACCTACACAAATAAATAAGAACCTCGCAACCAACGCGATAAAGGGGTTGTCAATCCCTTCACGGTCACTTACGAGAGTGAGATCTGATAGAGATAGTAAGATAAATAATTTTGGTATTTTTATGATATAGATTGAAAGTAAAGATTGCAAAATAAAAAGGATTGAAAACTTATATGATAGAAGATAGACCCAGGGGCCATATGTTTCACTAGTGGCTTCTCTCAAGATGGAATAAGTATTATGGTGGGTAAACAAATTACTGTCGAGCAATTGATAGAAAAGTGCACAATTATGAGAATATCTAGGCATGATCATGTATATAGGCATCACGTCTGCGACAAGTAGACCGAAACGATTCTGCATCTACTACTATTACTCCACACATCGACCGCTATCCAGCATGCATCTAGAGTATTAAGTTCATAAGAATAGAGTAATGCATTAGGAAAGATGACATGATGTAGCGGGATAAACTCAAGCAATATGATATAAACCCCATCTTTTTATCCTCGATGGCAACAATAAAATACGTGCCTTGCAGCCCCTTCTGTGACTGGGAAAGGACACCCAAGATTGAACCCAAAGCTAAGCACTTCTCCCATTGCAAGAAAGATCAATCTAGTAGGCCAAACCAAACTGATAATTGGAAGAGACTTGCAGAGATAACAAATCATACATAAAAGATTTCAGAGAAGAATCAAATATTGTTCATAGATAAACTTGATCATAAACCCATAATTCATCGGATCTCAACAAACACACCGCAAAAAGAATTACATCAAATAGATCTCCAAGAAGATCGAGGAGAACTTTGTATTGAGATCCAAAGAGAGAGAAGAAGCCATCTAGCTAATAACTATGGACCCGAAGGTCTGTGGTAAACTACTCACATATCATCAGAGAGGCTACGGTGTTGATGTAGAAGCCCTCCGTGATTGATTCTCCTGCCGACGGAGTTCTGGAAAAGGCCCCAAGATGGGATCTCTTGGGTACAAAAGGTTACGGCGGTGGAAATAGGGTTTCGTGGTGCTCCTGGATGTTTTTTTGGGTATATGGATATATATAGGAGGAACAAGTAGGTTGGTGGAGCTGCGAGGGGCCCACAAGGGTGGGGCGCGCCTAGGGGGCCAGGCGCTTCCCTGCCTCATGGCCTCCTTGCTCCTTTCTTGACGTCTACTCCAAGTCCCCTGGATCACGTTTGTTCCAAAAAAAACTCTCCCGAAGGTTTCATTCCATTTGGATTTCGCTTGATATTCCTTTTCTGCGAAACACTGAAATAGGCAAAAAAAACAGCAATTTGCACCGGGCCTTGGGTTAGTAGGTTAGACCCAAAAATAATATAAAAGTGTATAATAAAGCCCATTAAACATCCAAAACAGATAATATAATAGCATGGAATAATAAAAAATTATAGATACATTGGAGACGTATCAGTATCATACAGGAAATTTGAAGGTTACTCATAAGGTCCGTGTGAATTTTTCTGTTGGAGATTATACTAATATGATGATTTGTGATGTTTTGCCAATGGATGCGTGCCATATATTGTTAGGAAGACCATGGCAATATGATCATGGAGCCGCACATGATGGGAGGTCTAACACTTATTCATTTTGGGATAATGGAAAACGGAATGTGTTGAGACTGATGTTTGCCAATGCCATCAATGTAGACGTTAATGTTTCTCTACAACAGAAGATCGCAAAGGTTGCTTTAAATTTGAGGACGGCTTCGATTCAAGAAGGAGAGGATGATGTGTGCACCAATGCTGTAGGTTTACTTGGGGCGACTCCAAGTGTTGAACAGAAGACAAGCACAACCATTTGTTTTGACACAAGTATACCAGAGGCTTCACATTATAATCTTCCGACTGTGATACGGCTTGGATCTTTCTGCTTTGAGGTTTCACTGATGGAGCCGAAGAAGGACACGGTGAAGCCAAACTTCAGAACCCCTCCAAAGTGTGTTAGAATTAACCTTGTTGTTTTTGATTTTTCATTACATTTACATGGTAGTGACATGCACGTAGACATGCTCAACCATTAGGCTGCGGCCGTACACTCACATAGAGATGAGATGACTTGTGTGTGTACAAGCTAGTGATGAGTAGATAGTCTGCATGGATGTGTTGGTCAGCAAAATGGGTACAGCTCCGTAGAGTCATAGTGGCCGAGTCCGGCAGCAGATCAACGTGGAGCTAAAAGCGGACGCAAACAGTTGTGGCGTGCGTCAAGTGTGCCGTGGGCAAGCTCATGGTTGTTGCAAACTTGGAGATGACTCAAGCCTGTACGTATGTGTGTTGTTCGTGGAGTGATTAGTGGGTCAAGTTGTTAGTGGCTTGACCGTGTGTGCTGCATGCAGAACTATGTGGGCGTGCATGCAAGGTAGTGGTTAGTGGGTGCGTTTTGGCTGGGTTAGTCCGGCTACTTAACTCCATGTAATCAAGTTCATTGTCAATTGTAAGAGAAATGGAAAAGGCACAAGTTGTGCGGTGCCACAAAATTTCCTACGTCCTCTTCTTCTACCTCCAGCACTTGCATGTTTTCTTGAGAGAATCCTTGAGTTGAGAGAGTTGCAAGGTAGAGAACAAGCGGCGCTGCGAGAGGCGGCACCAACAATTGGCATCAGAGCCTTGACGATCCGAGGCGGTGGTGGCGGCGCGGCGGACTCCATGTGACGTAGAGGCCGGCGGCGCAATGTGGACTGCGATGCTACTTGCGGTGGGTGCGTGTCTTCATCATCGTCGAGCTGCGTCACGAGCGATGGAGATAGGTATGCTGCCCGGTAAGTTGTGTCACCGGCGGCAAGGAGGTGACGGCCATGGAGCGGAGGCCATTGCCATGAGGAGGTCCATGTCCGAGTCGGCGACAAGGTGCGTCATCGTCGGCAACATGGAGGCGAGTCACCGGCGAGTTGCGACACCGGTGGCGAACTTGGAGGTGAGTTGCCGGCGATTTGTGTCATCGGTGACGAACATGGAGGCGAGACATCGGCGAGTTGTGGCACTGGTGGCGAACATGAGGCAGCGAGCATGTTGCAGTGCCACACTCATGGTGAAGGTGTACGAGGTGCGGTTCTCATTGAAGCTACCGGCGACGGCGGCAATCGGCGTGACAAGATGGCATTGGCCGCAATCTACGTGTTGCACCAACAAAATCGACGACGAGCTCGGGCTGCTTTGAAGGTCGACATGGAGATTTCCGAATAAGCGACAACCAGGTTTAGGGGTGATTGTTAGAATTAACCTTGTTGTTTTTGATTTTTCATTACATTTACTTGGTAGTGACATTCACGTAGACATGCTCAACCATTAGGCTGCGGCCATACACTCACATAGAGATGAGATGACTTGTGTGTGTACAAGCTAGTGATGAGTAGATAGTCTGCATGGATGTGTTGGTTAGCAAAATGGGTACAGCTCCGTAGAGTCATAGTGGCCAAGTCCGGCAGCAGATCAACGTGGAGCTAAAAGTGGACGCAAACAGTTGTGGCGTGCGTCAAGTGTGCCGTGGGCAAGCTCATGGTTGTTGCAAACTTGGAGATGACTCAAGCCTGTACATATGTGTGCTGTTCATGGAGTGATTAATGGGTCAAGCTGTCAGTGGCTTTACCGTGTGTGCTGCATGCAGAACTATGTGGGCGTGCGTGCAAGGTAGTGGTTAGTGGGTGCGTTTTGGCTGGGTTAGTCCGGCTACTTAACTCCATGTAATCAAGTTCATTGTCAATTGTAAGAGAAATGGAAAAGGCACAAGTTGTGCGGTGCCACAAAATTTCCTGCGTCCTCTTCTTCTACCTCTAGCACATGCATGTTTTCTTGAGAGAATCCTTGAGTTGGGAGAGTTGCAAGGTAGAGAAGAAGCGGCGCTGCGAGAGGTGGCGCCAACAAAGTGTACTAATATTGGTAGTATTTCATGTCCGATGAAGTAGTTTCAATCGTGCAAGCAAATAAGTCGTTCCTTTGTTTTAAATTAGTCCCGTGTGATCGGCGTGGCCGGATGATTAATTAGGTTCCTAATTAAGGAATAGTAGAATACAAGGGTCCACGTACAAGTTGTGCTAGTTAGCTTGTTTTTTCTCTCTCTCCGAGATGTAAAAGGAGAGGATCGCCATGTTAGTTTGAGACTTTGAGTTGGTTAGTAGTTTAGGCCCTTACAGCTAGTTGATTAGGATATAAAAGGCATCGTCCTGAGTCTTGTATGGAGATTAGTTTTGGAGATTTATTTCTTATCGAGAGTTACCAGAGAAAATTCCCAGGTTGGGTGACGCCAATATTGTGTGTTTTTGCGATCCTTGATCGGGGATTGTTGCTGCTACGCTGTCGTGATTAACCTTGGGTTAATTTCGATGCAAGTCTAATCCTTTAGTTTCATGCTATCTCCTTGATCCAAAGGCCTTCTTCTTCTTCTACGTCTACTATCAATTTTTTATCCGACCGTCGCTGGCGCCGTTCATTGTTGTTTTGCAACTACCATGAAGGATCGGACCAACTAGAGACTCGTCGTCTAGCCGAGTCTCGTCATCCTCACAGTGGCAGGTGACACCAAAGATGCGCTCTTGGCCCTCAAGCATGCTTTCAGAGCCGCAGCGGCCGCGCGGCCAAGCAAGGAGGGAGCCTCGGAGGCCTCGGGGGCTACACCAGCAAAGAAGACGCAATTGTTTCCTCAAGACCGGGCCGAGACGAAGCAGGTGCCGGTACATGAAGACGAGGCATTAGGCTCCACCTTCACCATAGGCGCAGGCCTCCCACCAGACCAAGAGGAGGCACTGGTTAGCTTCCTACGCGTGAAAAGGATGTGTTTGCGTTGGAGCCGGTGGATCTGGTCGGGGTCCCACATGGAGTAATCTACTTGATGGTGTGCCCCAACGCACGACCTGTGAAGCAGAAGCGCGGCAGCAAGCCCTGGAGAAGTAGTCATTCATCACCCAGGAGACCCGCAAGCTGCTGGAAGCCGGCGTCATTCGAGAAGTGCGGCACCCGGACTAGCTCGCGAACCCAGTCATTGTCCCCAAGAAGGTGGGAAGGAGCGCGTGTGCGTCGATTTCATCAACCTGAACAAGGCCTGTCCTCAAGACCCTTTCCCTCTCCCATGCAACGACCAGATCGTCGACTCCACTATTGAGTGCGATTTACCGTGCTTCTTGGACGCCTTCTCAGGCTATCACCAAATCAAGATGGCAGTGCAAGATGTTGAGAAAAAAACCTTTCTGACCCCGTGCGGGGTGTACTGCTGCAGTTTGGGCTGCGCAATGTGGGAGCAACCTTCCAACGTTTGATGCATACCTCCCTGGGACGGCAGCTTGGGAGGAATGCTGAGGTGTACGTCGACGACATAGTGGTGAAATCTCAGGAAGCAAGGACACTTATCGAGGATATGGAGGACACTTTCGCCATCCCGTGCGCGGTAGACCTGTGGCTCAACCCGGAGAAATGTGTGTTCGGCGTCCCGTCTGGCAAGCTGCTGGGCTTCCTGGTGTTGCACAGAGGGATCGAGGCCAACCCAGAGAAAGTCAAGGCCATAGAAAGGATGAGTCTACTGCATACCCTCAAGGAAATGCAGAAGCTTGCGGGCTGCGTAACCTCGGTCGGGCGTTTCATCTCCAAACTAGGGGAGCGTGTCGTCCCCTTCTTCAAGCTGATGAACATGAAAGGCCAGTTCGAGTGGACTCCGGAGGCCGACGCAGCCTTCCAAGACCTCAATAAGTACCTCACCAGCCCACCGGTGATGGTAGCACCGCGCCCCCTTGAACCATTGGTGCTCTACATAGCCGCCACACCTCACTCTGCCAGCACAGCGCTGATGGCGGTTTGGGAGGACCACCCGACCAAGGGCTCGTGGGGAAGCACCTCGTGCCCCGTTGGGGCACCGTCCCGAGGCCTCGGCCGCCTCACCGGTCAATGACGCTGAGGGAGTCCTGGATTATGGGGTCCTCGGATGGCCAGGCTATGCGGCATTGGCCGGATTCATGGGCCGTGAAGATACAAGATCGAGGACCTTCCCCCGTGTACGGATGGGACTCACCTTGGCGTTCGGATATGAAGATTCCTTTCTCTATAAACCGACTCTGTACCCCCTCCGGTGTCTATATAAACCAGAGGGTTTAGTCCATAGAGGCAATCATAATCATACAGGATAGACACCTAGGGTTTAGGCATTACGATCTCGAGGTAGATCAACTCTTGTAACCCTTATACTCATCAAAGTCAATCAAGGAGGAAGTAGGGTATTACCTCCATCAAGAGGGCCCGAACCTGGGTAAACATCGTGTCCCCTGCCTCATGTTACCTTCGATCCTTAGACGCACAGTTCGGGACCCCCTACCCAAGATCTGCCGGTTTTGACACCGACAGACGCCCCCGAGGCTTCGGCCAACCCTCCAGACAGCAAGACCCTAGAGGACAGTGTTCATGAGGCAACAGCTGCCTCGTCAACTGGCAAGGCTCCGGAGGACCCTCAACCCCAGGAAGCGCAGGACCCCGCCAATGCCTCCACCCTCGTCGAGCACCTGGTGTACTTCGTCAGCATAGTGCTACGCGATGCACGGGCACGCTATCCCATGCCATGAGAGCTCTTGCTCGCGCTCCTCGTCGCTCCCCAAAAACTACGCCACTACTTCCAAGGCCACCGCATTAAGGTTGTCTCAGCTTACCCCCCTGGAGAGAGTGCTCTAGAGCCCTAACACCGCAGGGAGGGTTGCCGAATGGAACATCGAACTACAGGCATTCCAGTTGGAGTTCAGCACTACCAGAATCATCAAGGGTGTGGCCCTCGCCGACTTCGTGGAGGAATGGACTAACGTTCCCGACCAAGAAGTGGGTGAGGACCGTTCCCTCTCGCCGGGGAGCAAAGTGCCAGATGGTTGGGTTATGTACTTTGATGGCGCATTCACGCGCTAGGGCGCGGGGGCTGGAGCTGTGCTCATCTCGCCCACCCAAGACAAGCTCTACTACGCCGTGTAGCTTGATATGTCTCCAACGTATCTATAATTTTTGATTCGTCCATGCTATTATATTATCTGTTTTGGATGCTTAATGGGCTTTAATATACTTTTAATATTATTTTTGTGGCTAACCTACTAAACAAAGGCCCAGTGCAAATTGCTGTTTTTTTGCCTATTTCAGTGTTTCGCAGAAAAGGAATATTAAACAGAATCCAAACGGAATGAAACCTTCGGGAGAGTTATTTTTGGAACAAACGTGATCCAGGAGACTTGGAGTGGACGTCAAGAAAGAAGTGAGGAGGCCACGAGGTAGGAGGGTGCGCCCAGGGGGGTAGGCGCGTCCCCCACCCTCGTGGGCCCCTTGCAGCTCCACTGACCTACTTCTTCCTCCTATATACCCATATACCCTGAAAACATCCAGGAGCACCATGAAACCCTATTTCCACCGCCGCAACCTTCTATACCCGTGAGATCCCATCTTGGGGCCTTTTTCGGTTCTCCGCCGGAGGGGGAATCGATCATGGAGGGCTTCTACATCAACACCATAGCCTCTCCGATGATGTATGAGTAGTTTACCGCAGACCTTCGGGTCCATAGTTATTAGCTAGGTGGCTTCTTCTCTCTCTTTGGATCTCAATACAAAGTTCTCCTCGATTCTCTTGGATATCTATTCGATGTAATTCTTTTTGCGGTGTGTTTGTAGAGATCCGATGAATTGTGGGTTTATGATCAAGATTATCTATGAACAATATTTGATTCTTTTCTAAAATCTTTTATGCATGATTTAATATATTTGCAAGTCTCTTCGAATTATCAGTTTGGTTTGGCCTACTAGATTGATGTTTCTTGCAATAGGAGAAGTGCTTAGCTTTGGGTTCAATCTCGCGGTGTCCTTTCCCAGTGACAGCAGGGGCAGCAAGGCACGTATTGTATTGTCGCCACCGAGGATAAAAAGATGGGGTTTATGTTATATTGCTTGAGTTTATCCCTCTAAATCATGTCATCTTGCCTAATGCATTACTATGTTCTTATGAACTTAATACTCCAGATGCATGTTGGATAGCGGTCGATGTGTGGAGTAATAGTAGTAGATGCAGAACCGTTTCGGTCTACTTGTCGCGGACGTGATGCCTATATACATGATCATGCCTAGATATTCTCATAACTATGCGCTTTTCTATCAATTGCTCGACAGTAATTTGTTCACCCACAGTAGAATTTGCTATCGTGAGAGAAGCCTCTAGTGAAACCTATGGCCCCGGGTCTATTCTCCATTATATTATTTTCCTATCAATTTGCTATTTCTATCGTTGTTTATTTTGGAATCTTTATTTTCCAATCTACACAACAAAATACCAAAAATATTTATGTTATTATCTCTATCAGATCTCACTTTCGTAAGTGACAGTGAAGGGATTGACAACACCTTTATTGCGTTGGTTGTGAGGTTCTTGTTTGTTTGTGCAGGTATGAGGGACTTGAAGGAAATATGCCCTAGAGGCAATGATAAAGTTATTATTTATTTCCTTATATCATGATAAATGTTTATTATTCATGCTAGAATTGTATTAACCGGAAACATGATACATGTGTGAATACATAGAAAATTGAGTGTCACTAGTATGCCTCTACTTGACTAGCTCATTGATCATAGATGGTTATGTTTCCTGACCATAGACAAAGAGTTGTTATTTGATTAACGGGGTCACATCATTAGGAGAATGATGTTATTGACTTGACCCATTTCGTTAACTTAGCACTTGATCGTTTAGTTTGTTGCTATTGCTTTCTTCATGACTTATACGTGTTCCTATGACTATGAGATTATGCAACTCCCGTTTATCGGAGGAACACTTTGTGTGCTACCAAACATCACAACATAACTGGGTGATTATAAAGGTGCTCTACAGGTGTCTCCGAAGGTACTTGTTGGGTTGGAGTATTTCGAGATTACGATTTGTCACTCCGATTGTCGGAGAGGTATCTCTGGGCCCACTCGGTAATACACATCACTTAAGCCTTGCAAGCATTGCAACTAATGACTTAGTTGCGGGATGATGTGTTACGGAACGAGTAATGAGACTTGCCGGTAACAAGATTGAGCTAGGTATTGAGATACCGATGATCGAATCTCGGTAAAGTAACATACCAATCACAAAGGGAACAACGTATGTTGTTATGCGGTTCGACCGATAAAGATCTTCGTAGAATATGTAGGAGCCAATATGGTCATCCAGGTTCCGCTATTGGTTATTGACCAGAGAAATGTCTTGTTCATGTCTACATAGTTCTCGAACCCGTAGGGTCCGCACGCTTAACGTTCGTTGACGATATAGTATTTATGAGTTATGCATGTCGGTAACCGAATGTTGTTCAGAGTTCCGGATAAGATCACGAACATGATGAGGAACTCCGGAATGGTCCGGAGATAAAGTTTGATATATGGGATAATAGTGTTTAGTCTTCGGAAGGGTTCCAGAATTCACCGAAAGGGGTTCCGGATGTTTCCCGAAATGTTTGGGTACGAGAACACTTTATTTGGGCCAAAGGGGAAAGCCCACAAGGTTTTTGGAAAGCGCAAAAGGAAGTTTTGCAGAGTCCAGAGGCCAGACGCCAGGGTCCCTGGTGTCTGGGTCCATACGCTAGGAACCCTAGCGCCTGGTCCTGGAGTCCGAGAAGGACTCTTGCCTTTCGGGTGAAACCGACTTTGTGAGGGCTTTTACTCCAAATTTCGACCCCAAGGCTCAACATATAAATAGAGGGGTAGGGCTAGCACCCAAGACACATCAAGAAACACCAAGCCATGTGCCGGCTACCCCGTCCCCTCTAGTTTATCCCCTGTCATAGTTTTCGCAGTGCTTAGGTGAAGCCCTGCGGAGATTGTTCTTCACCAACACAGTCACCACGCCGTCGTGTTGCCGGAACACATCTACTACTTTGCCCCTCTTGCTGGATCGAGAAGGCGAGGACGTCATCGAGCTGAACGTGTGCTGAACGTGGAGGTGCCGTATGTTCGGTACTTGATCGAGACGGACCGTGAAGGTGTACGACTACATCAACCATGTTGATAAACGCTTCCGCTTACGGTCTACGAGGGTACGTAGACAACACTCTCCTCTCTCGTTGCTATGCATCACCATGATCCTGTGTGTGTGCGTAGGATTTTTTTTAAATTATTGTGTTCCCCAACAGTGGCATCCGAGCCAGGTTTTATGCGTAGATGTTATATGCACGAGTAGAACACAAGTGAGTTATGGGCGATACAAGTCATACTGCTTACCAGCATGTCACACTTTGGTTCGGCGGTATTGTTGGATGAAGCGGCCCGAACCGACATTACGCGTACGCTTACACGAGACTGGTTCTACCGACATGCTTTGCACATAGGTGGCTGGCGGGTGTCAGTTTCTCCAACTTTAGTTGAACCGAGTGTGGCTACGCCCGGTCCTTAAGAAGGTTAAAACATCACTAAGTTGACGAACTATCGTTGTGGTTTTAATGCATAGGTTAGAACGGTTCTTGCTCAGCCCGTAGCAGCCACGTAAAGCTTGCAACAACAAAGTAGAGGACGTCTAACTTGTTTTTGCAGGGCATGTTGTGATGTGATATGGTCAAGACATGATGCTATATTTTATTGTATGAGATGATCATGTGTTGTAACCAAGTTATCGGCAACTGGCAGGAGCCATATGGTTGTCGCTTTATTGTATGCAATGCAATTGCCCTATAATGCTTTACTTTATCACTAAGCGGTAGCAATAGTCGTAGAAGCAATAGTTGGCGAGACAACAATGATGCTACGATGGAGATCAAGGTGTCACGACGGTGATGATGGTGATCATGACGGTGCTTCGGAGATGGAGATCACAGGAACAACATGATGATGGCCATATCATATCACTTATATTGATTGCATGTGATGTTTATCTTTTATGCATCTTATTTTGCCTTGTTTGACGGTAGCATTATAAGATGATCTCTCACTAAATTTCAAGATAAAAGTGTTCTCCTTGAGTATGCACCGTTGCCAAAGTTCGTCGTGCCCAGACACCACGTGATGATCGGGTGTGATAAGCTCTACGTCCATCTACAATGGGTGCAAGCCAGTTTTTGCACACGCAGAATATTCAGGTTAAACTTGACGAGCCTAGCATATGCAGATATGGCCTCGGAACACTGAGACCGAAAGGTCGAGCGTGAATCATATAGTAGATATGATCAACATAGTGATGTTCACCATTGAAAACTACTCCATTTCACGTGATGATCGATTATGGTTTAGTTGATTTGGATCACGTGATCACTTAGATGATTAGAGGGATGTCTATCTAAGTGGGAGTTCTTAAGTAATATGATTAATTGAACTTAAATTTATCATGAACTTAATACCTGATAGTATTTTGCATTTCTATGTTTGTTGTAGATAGATGGCTCGTGCTGTTGTTCCATTGAATTTTAATGCGTTCCTTGAGAAAGAAAAGTTGAAAGATGATGGTAGCAATTACACGGACTGGGTCCATAACTTGAGGATTATCCTCATTGCTGGATAGAAGAATTACGTCCTGGAAGCACCGCTAAGTGCCAAACCTACTACAGGAGCAACACCAGATGTTATGAACATCTGGCAGAGCAAAGCTGATGACTACTCGATAGTTTAGTGTGCCATGCTTTACGGCTTAGAACCGGGACTTCAACAACGTTTTGAATGTCATGGAGCATATGAGATGTTCCAGGAGTTGAAGTTAATATTTCAAGCAAATGCCCGGATTGAGAGGTATGAAGTCTCCAATAAGTTCTATAGTTGCAAGATGGAGGAGAATAGTTCTGTCAGTGAGCATATACTCAAAATGTCTGGGTATTATAATCACTTGACTCAACTGGGAGTTAATCTTCCTGTTGATTGTGTCATTGACAGAGTTCTTCAATCACTGCCACCAAGCTACAAGAGCTTCGTGATGAACTATAATATGCAAGGGATGAATAAGACAATTCCCGAGCTCTTCGCAATGCTAAAGGATGCGGAGGTAGAAATCAAAAAGGACCATCAAGTGTTGATGGTCAATAAGACCGCTAGTTTCAAGAAAAAGGGCAAAGGGAAGAAGAAGGGGAACTTCAAGAAGAACAACAAACAAGTTGCTGCTCAGGAGAAGAAACCTAAGTCTGGACCTAAGCCTGAGACTGAGTGCTTCTACTCCAAACAGACTGGTCACTGGAAGCGGAATTGCCCCAAGTATTTGGCGGATAAGAAGGATGGCAAGGTGAACCAAGGTATATGTGATATACATGTTATTGATGTGTACCTTACCAGAGATCGCAGTAACACCTGGGTATTTGATACTGGTTCTGTTGCTAATATTTGCAACTCGAAACAGGGACTATGGATTAAGCGAACACTGGCTAAGGACGAGGTGACGATGCGCGTGGGAAATGGTTCCAAAGTTGATGTGATCGCCGTCGGCACGCTACCTCTACATCTACCTTCGGGATTAGTTTTAGACCTAAATAATTGTTGTTGGTGCCAGTGTTGAGCATGAACATTATATCTGGATCTTGTGTAATGCGACATAGTTATTCATTTAAATTTGAGAATAATGGTTGTTCTATTTATATGAGTAATATCTTTTATGGTCATGCACCTTGAAGAGTGGTCTATTTTTGATGAATCTCGATAGTAGTGATACACATATTCATAATGTTGAAGCCAAAAGATGTAGAGTTGATAATGATAGTGCAATTTATTTGTGGCACTGCCGTTTGGGTCATATTGGTATAAAGCGCATGAAGAAACTCCATACTGATGGACTTTTGGAATCACTTGATTATGAAATCACTTGGTACTTGCGAACCATGCCTCATGGGCAAGATGACTAAAACGCCGTTCTCCGGAACTATGGAGCGAGCAACTGATTTGTTGGAAATCATACATACTAATGTATGTGGTCCAATGAATATTGAAGCTCGCGGCGGGTATCGTTATTTCCTCACCTTCACAGATTATTTAAGTAGATATGGGTATATCTACTTAATGAAACATAAGTCTGAAACATTTGAGAAGTTCAAAGAATTTCAGAGTGAAGTTGAAAATCATCGTAACAAGAAAATAAAGTTTCTACGATCCGATCATGGAGGAGAATATTTGAGTTACGATTTTGGTCTACATTTGAAACAATGCGGAATAGTTTCGCAACTCACGCCACCCGGAACACCACAGCGTAATGGTGTGTCCTAACGTCATAATCGTACTTTACTAGATATGATGAGATCTATGATGTCTCTTACTGATTTACCGCTATCATTTTGGGGATATGCTTTAGAGACGGCCGCATTCACGTTAAATAGGGCACCATCGAAATCCGTTGAGACGACACCTTATGAACTATGGTTTGGCAGGAAACCAAAGTTGTCGTTTCTTAAAATTTGGGCCGTGATGCTTATGTGAAAAAGCTTCAACCTAATAAGCTCGAACCCAAATCGGAGAAATGTGTCTTCATAGGATACCCAAAGTAAACTGTTGGGTACACCTTCTATCACAGATCCGAAGGCAAGACATTCGTTGCTAAGAATGGATCCTTTCTAGAGAAGGAGTTTCTCTCGAAAGAAGTGAGTGGGAGGAAAGTAGAACTTGATGAGGTAACAGTACCTGCTCCCTTATTGGAAAGTAGTTCATCATAGAAACCGGTTCCTGTGACGTCTACACCAATTAGTGATGAAGTTAATGATGATGATCATGAAACTTCAGATCAAGTTGTTACTGAACCTCGTAGGTCAACCAGAGAAAGAACCGCACCAGAGTGGTACGGTAATCCTATTCTAGAGGTTATGTTGCTAGACCATGACGAACCTACGAACTATGAAGAAGCGATGGTGAGCCCAGATTCCAAAAAATGGCTTGAAGCCATGAAATCTGAGATGGGATCCATATATGAGAACAAAGTGTGAACTTTGGTTGACTTGCCCGTTGATTGGCAAGCCATCGAGAATAAATGGATCTTCAAGAAGAAGACTGACGCTGATGGTAATGTTACTGTCTATAAAGCTCGACTTGTTTCCAAAAGGTTTTCGACAAGTTCAAGGGATTGACTACGATGAGACCTTCTCACCCGTAGCGATGCTTAAGTCTGTCCGAATCATGTTAGAGATTGCCGCATTTTATGATTATGAAATTTGGCAAATGGATGTCAAAACTGCATTCCTGAATGGATTTCTGGAAGAAGAGTTGTATACGATGCAACCGGAAGGTTTTGTCGATCCAAAGGGAGCTAACAAAGTGTGCAAGCTCTAGCGATCCATTTATGGACTGGTGCAAGCCTCTCGGAGTTGGAATAAATGTTTTGATAGTGTTATCAAAGCATATGGTTTTATACAGACTTTTGGAGAAGCCTGTACTTACAAGAAAGTGAGTGAGAGCTCTGTAGCATTTCCAATATTATATGTGGATAACATATTGTTGATTGGAAATGATATAGAATTTCTGGATAGCATAAGAGGATATTTGAATAAAAGTTTTTCAATGAAAGACCTCGGTGAAGCTGCTTATATATTGGGCATCAAGATCTATAGAGATAGATCGAGACGTTTAATTGGACTTTCACGAAGCACATACCTTGACAAGGTTTTGAAGAAGTTCAAAATGGATCAAGCAAAGAAAGGGTTCTTGCCTGTGTTACAAGGTGTGAAGTTGAGTAAGACTCAATGCCCAACCACTGCAGAAGATATAGAGAAAATGAAAGATGTTCCATATGCTTCAGCCATAGGCTCTATCATGTATGCAATGCTGTGTACCAGACCTGACGTGTGCCTTGCTATAAGTTTAGCAGGGAGGTAACAAAGTAATCCAGGAGTGGATCACTGGATAGCGGTCAAGAACATCCTGAAATACTTGAAAAGGATTAAGGATATGTTTCTCGTATATGGAGGTGACAAAGGGCTCGTCGTAAATGGTTACATCGATGCAAGCTTTGACACTGATCCGGATGACTCTAAGTCACAAACCGGATATGTGTTTTTATTAAATGGTGGAGCTGTCAGTTGGAATCTTCCAAGCAGAGCATCATGGCGGGATCTACGTGTGAAGCGGAATACATAGCTGCTTCGGAAGCAACAAATGAAGGAATCTGGATGAAGGAGTTCATATCCGATCTAGGTGTCATACATAGTGCATCGGGTCCAATGAAAATCTTTTGTGACAATACTGGTGCAATTGCTTTGGCAATGGAATCCAGATTTCACAAGAGAACCAAGCACATCAAGAGACGCTTCAAATCCATCCGGGACCAAGTCCAGGTGGGAGACATAGATATTTGCAAGATACATATGGACCTGAATGTTGCAGACCCGCTAGCTAAGCCTCTCTCACGAGCAAAACATGATTAACACCAAGACTCCATGGGTGTTCGAATCATTACAATGTAATCTAGATTATTGACTCTAGTGCAAGTGGGAGACTGAAGGAATTATGCCCTAGGGGCAATAATAAAGTTATTATTTATTTTCCTTATATCATGATAAATGTTTATTATTCATTTTAGAATTGTATTAAACGGAAACATGATACATGTGTGAATACATAGACAAACAGAGTGTCACTAGTATGCCTCTACTTGACTAGCTCGTTGATCAAAGATGGTCATGTTTCCTGACCATAGACAAAGAGTTGTCATTTGATTAACAGGGTCACATCATTAGGAGAATGATGTGATTGACTTAACCCATTTCGTTAGCTTACCACTTGATCGTTTAGTTTGTTGCTATTGCTTTCTTCATGACTTATACATGTTCCTATGACTATGAGATTATGCAACTCCTGTTTACCGGAGGAACACTTTGTGTGCTACCAAACGTCACAACATAACTGGGTGATTATAAAGGTGCTCTACAGGTGTCTCCGAAGGTACTTGTTGGGTTGGCGTATTTCGAGATTAGGATTTGTCACTTCGATTGTCGGAGAGGTATCTCTGGGCCCACTCGGTAATACACATCACTTAAGCCTTGCAAGCATTGCAACTAATGAGTTAGTTCTGGGATGATGTGTTACGGAACGAGTAAAGAGACTTATCGGTAACGAGATTGAACTAGGTATTGAGATACCGACGATCGAATCTCGGGCAAGTAACATACCGATGACAAAGGGAACAACGTATGTTGTTATGCGGTTCAACCGATAAAGATCTTCATAGAATATGTAGGAGCAAATATGGGCATCTAGGTTCCGCTATTGGTTATTGACCAGAGAAATGTCTCGGTCATGTCTACATAGTTCTCGAACCCGTAGGGTCCGCACGCTTAACGTTCGTTGACGATATAGTATTCATGAGTTATGTATGTTGGTAACCGAATGTTGTTCAGAGTTCCGGATAAGATAATGGACATGACGAGGAACTCCGGAATTGTCCGGAGATAAAGTTTGATATATGGGATAATAGTGCTTAGTATTTGGAATGGTTCCGGAATTCACCGGATGGGGTTCCGGATGTTTCCCGAAGTGTTTGGGTACGAGAAAACTTTATTTGGGACAAAGGGGAAAGCCCACACGGTTTTTGGATAGCGCAAAAGGAAGTTTTGCGGAGTCCAGAGGCCAGACGCCAGGTTCCTTGGAGTCTGGGTCCAGACGCTGGGAACCCTGGCATCCGGTCCTGGAGTCCGAGAAGTATTCTTACCTTTCAAGTGAAACCAACTTTGTGAAGGCTTTTACTCCAAGTTTTGACCCCAAGGCTCAACATATAAATAGAGGGGTAGGGCTAGCACCCAAGATGCATCAAGAAACACCAAGCTGTGTGTCGGCTACCCCGTCCCCTCTAGTTTATCCTCCGTCATAGTTTTCGTAGTGCTTAGGCGAAGCCCTGCGAAGATTGTTCTTCACCAACACCATCAGCACGCCGTCGTGCTGCCGGAACTCAGCTACTACTTCGCCCCTCTTGCTGGATCGAGAAGGCGAGGACGTCATCGAGTTGAACGTGTGCTGAACGCGGAGGTGCCATACGTTCGGTACTTGATCGAGACGGATCGTGAAGGTGTACGACCACATCAACCGCGTTGATAAACGCTTCCGCTTACGGTCTACGAGATTACGTAGGCAACACTCTCCTCTCTCGTTGCTATGCATCACCATGATCTTGTGTGTGTGCGTAGGAATTTTTTTGAAATTACTGCGTTCCCCAACATGACTTGCGTATAATATCCTACTGGATTGATACCTTGTTTCTCAAAAACTAAGGAAATACTTACGCTACTTTTCTGCATCACCCTTTACTCTTCAAGGGAAAACGAATGCATTCTCAAGAGGTAGCAAGAAGGATTTCTGGCGCCGTTGCTGGGGAGATCTATGCACAAGTCAAGACATACCAAGTACCCATCACAAACTCTTATCCCTCGCATTACATTATTTTCCATTTGCCTCTCGTTTTCCTCTACCCCACTTCACCCTTGCCGCTTTATTCGCCCTCCTATTCCGCTCGCCTCTTTTCCTTTCGCTCTTCTTCTTGCTTTTTGTGCGCCCGTTCTTTGCGCAATTTGGTGCCATCATGTCTGAAATTGGGGAGGTTATCGTTGATAAGGATAGTGGTAATAACATGGAAAACGTTGATGCTTTTGATTATCCTCATGAAGAACCTACTATTTTTCAAACTAAAAAGTTTCGGATCAGTAGTGGTAATATTATTGGGAAAGGACTTATTCAAGATTTTTTTACTTGTGCCGGTGCTTTACCCACTATGGGAGGGTCTATTCTTCATAGAACTAGTAGTTTTTTGGATGCTATATCTTTGCTCATAGTTGAACTTGAAAGACAATTTATTCATATGCACCCTTTCATCCAAAGGATTTTTCTAGAATTTTCCAATATTGAGCATTCTTCTGTTAAGTGAGCAGCTACCATCTTTTTAGCTCATGAGTTCAGATCTATAATAAAAGAAGCCAATGAAATTTTTGCACATTATAGGGTGGATGCCGGCCGTCCTCCCATAGAAGAAATCCTTTTTTATCAAGAAGACATAATGCTCTTATGATCTTTAGATCATGTTGCTTTTAATGAAAACCTTAGAAAAAAGGTTCCTACCGACGTTCTAGTTGACAGGATTTCTGAACTTAACAATGATTTTGCTATCCAGAACAATGGGTTAGGCTTTTATCTTGAACAAAATCTCATGACTTTTTGCCAAAAGAATGCTTATACTGATGAATTGGTTGTGCAATATGAGGGGGCAAAGGAGGAATCAATACCTCCCGAGCTTGATCTTGGGGACTTTTGTCCCATTAAATTTAGACCTTTTGATTACTTTTGCTTGCCAAAATGAAAACTTTCCGCTGAACATAGGGAGTATCAGATGTTTTTTCGTGATTTGCCTTATCATTATCATGGCAATACCTAGATCTATTCTTGTTTTTATGCCCAGCTAGGGGCATTAAACGATAGCGCTTGGGGGAAGTCTTTGCGATCTTGCTATAAAAAACAGAAACTTTAGCACTCACGAGATTTGCTGCCATTTTTTACTGGGGAGTGAGATTAGGTTGATTCTTTTTGAAGATGATTAATAGACAAATTCCTCACGTCAAACAATTTATTTCAGAATTTCTGAAGGTTACAGAAGTATTCGAAACCTACATATTACTACAGACTGTTTTGTTTTTGACAGATTCTGTTTTCATGTGTTGTTTGCTTATTTTGATGAATCTATGGCTAGTATCGGGGGGGGGGGGGTATGAACCACAAAGAAGTTGGAATAAAGTAGGTTAACACCAATATAAATAAATAATTAGTTCATTACAGTACCTTGAAGTGGTGATTTGTTTTCTTATACTAACGGAGCTCATGAGATTTTCTGTTGAGTTTTGTGTTATGAAGTTTTCACGTTTTGGGTAAAGATTTGATGGATTTTGGAAGAAGGACTGGCAAGAGCCTAAGCTTGGGATGACCAAGGCACCCCAAGGTAAAATTCAAGGATAACCAAAAGCCTAAGCTTGGGGATGCCCCGGAAGGCATCCCCTCTTTCGTCTTCGTCCATCGGTAACTTTACTTGAGGCTATATTTTTATTCACCACATGATATGTGTTTTTCTTGGAGCATTTTGTATGATTCAAGTCTTTGTTTTTTAGTTTAACACAATCATCCTTGATGTACACACCTTTTGGAGAGACACACATGAATCGGAATTTATTAGAATACTCTATGTGCTTCACTTATATCTTTTAAGCTAGATAATTTTGCTCTAGTGCTTCACTTATATCTTTAAGAGCACGGTGGTGGTTTTATTTTATAGAAATTATTTATCTCTCATACTTCACTTATATTATTTTAAGAGTCTTTTAGAACAGCATGGTAATTTTCTTTGGCTATAAAATTAGTCCTAATATGATAGGCATCCAAGATGGGTATAATAAAAACTTTCATAAAAAGTGCATTGAATACTATGAGAATTTTGATACTTGATGATTGTTTTGAGATATGAAGATGGTGATATTAGAGTCATGCTAGTCAAGTAGTTGCGGATTTGAAAAATACTTGTTCTAAAGTTTTTGATTCCCGTAGCATGCACGTATGGTGAACTGTTGTGTGATGAAGTCGGAGCATGATTTGTTTATTGATTGTCTTCCTTATGAGTGGCAGTCGAGGACGAGCGATGGTCTTTTCCTACCAATCTATCCCCCTAGGAGCATGCGTGTAGTACTTTGTTTGATAACTAATATATTTTTGCAATAAGTATGTGAGTTCTTTATGACTAATGTTGAGTCCATGGATTATACGCACTCTCACCCTTCCACCATTGCTAGCCTCTCTAGTACCGCGCAACTTTCGCCGGTACCATACACCCACCATATACCTTCCTCGAAACAGCCACCATACCTACCTATTATGGCATTTCCATAGCCATTCTCGGATATATTGC